>NC_143577.1:171799365-172424365 GCF_048544385.1 Mastigoproctus giganteus
TGATTTTAAAAACTGATCTCCTTAAATCGGGAAAAGAAAAAGGGTTTTTATTATTTTTTTTTATTTTAAGAATAGCACTTCACTCCATTAAGCAAAACTATCACTTTACAAGGTTCCACATAATTTGGGAAAAGATTTTCCCAGAGATTTCTGAGGCTCTAAGTTTTCTGGAAAGTAATTAAGGACTTAATTATTTTCCAGAAAATTTACGAACTATTTTACAAAAAAAAAAAAAAAAGAGAGAGAGAGAGAGAGAGAGAGAGAGAGAGAGAGAGAGAAAAGAAAAGCACAGAGCTCTTTAAATTTGCTTGTGTATAAAAATTATGCATTAGCATAATTTTTATGCACAAGCAAACCAACTGAAGTTGTGAGGTGGCATCATTACATAACATCTCGTACTGTGAATTCCTTCACAATGAGTTGCCCATCTCATTATACCTGAAATAAGTAACACTCCCTCAGTAGAGAAGACTACTGTTACTTATTTGCAGTGGGCGCTACCCCACCCAGATGGCCATATCCGGGCTATTTGGGTCCTCATCGGTGAGTGGGTAGGTGCGCTGATGGTGTAACAGCTGACAACCCAGTTGTGAATTAATTTCACAGTATGAGAGATGTCAAGTGGGGTGTAGTTTAATATGTGTAGGATTTATGGCTAAAAAGCCTGCAGGAAGAGTTTACTGTCATATAAATTTATCAGGCAGAGAGCGTTCGGGTCTCTGAAAAGTAGCAAATTATATCTTTCATATGTAACTTTATTAATAAGCCTGTCTTCTCTGCTTCTTGATATGAAACAGTGGTTAGATCACAGCTATAAATTTTAGCAGTGTATAGCCTTCTGATGAGGCCTCCTGGTCTGACAACCTTTTCCAGAGTTTAGCTTCCTTTACACTTAACTCTGAATCTCATTAAAAAAAGAAATGAATAGGGCTGCTCATTTTCCGGTACTATAGGGTCAGACCTTATGTCCAGTTTTTTCCTTCAAATTTTTAAGTGTGTATATTTTTGATGTTATGTTTGTTCAGTCTGTTGGAATGATATTTTCCATGCTTCCTGGCTTTGATATGATGCAATTGCAATCCCTATAGAATAACCCTCAGTCTTTAACAGATTGGAGGTCTACTGCAGTTTCTTCCTCCCTTTTGAATACTCTACAATGTTTTATTCTCCATTCTGTGACCTCTCATATCCACTATGGGAGAAGAGGAATTCTCTGATCTCAAAATTGAGACTATATTTTTCATTACTGAGGCCCTCAACCTAAAGGTTCAACTCAATCAAGTTTTATAGTCCTTGCTTCACCTTCTGGTGCTGTTCACCCCAAAAAAGTAGTTTGAAAGTATTTTCAAATAGCTACCTACAGAACAGCATCCTGTTTTGGAATAGAAAATTTACTAAATGGGTCATCGCTTTGGCATCATTTTCCTACTTTCTTTCATCATGAAAAGGAAAATGATGAAAGAAAGTAGGAGAGTTGATAACTTCAGTTTTTTTAATATCACTTTATTTAGTAAAAAATCAAAATATCAACCACATATTATGTTAGTATTGAAAGTAGTGAAGAAAGTTATTATCATATTTTTTTAAATAGTGTATTATGATTTTTAGTAAAATGAAATGGCATGAAATGGTTTTTAGTTGCAGTGGGGATCGTGTTGACTGAATTCAGAATGATCCAGCTGGAATTACTGGGTGAAATGCGTTATGAATCAAAATTTCTGTCAATAAAACAGCAAAAAAAAAAAAAAAAAAAAAGCTAAAAATTTATATAACCAAAGAACATTCATCTCACAGATGACTAAACATGCTGTTCAGTGGGTGAACACTCATAATAGCCTGCATTTTATCATGACAAGTGAATAGAAACAACATAGTCTGTGTTATTTGAGAGTACTAAGAACATTCTTTGTTTGTTTGTTATTTGGGTTTTAGGAGCATTAGCAATTAAGACCATATTACTCCGGGATATGCGGTGGTCAGTCCCTGACCTTTCCGCATCCTCCGTATTTGGTGGTGTACTAAGAACAATTTAACTTACGATGATATACCACTAACCTAACTAGCTAAGGAGGAGCAGGAGCAGTTAAAAAACTGCATTCGTCATACAGATGAACTTAAATTTGTACTTAAATCAACATTGAAATGCTCATAGTTTTAAGCACCCTAATCATGTAAGTTTTCATTATTTTTGTGCATATCTAAATATTTAAAAATCTATATTTTTTATCTATTTTCAAGTGAGAGCTATTTCCCAAATGCATGGGAAACAGGCTCCCTATAGTGAGTTTCTTTATTATATTTTGAAGTTTTGAAAAAAATGAAAACTTTGTGCATACATGCTTTTAAATATTAATTTCTTCTTGAGTTGATTGCCCATCATTTAAGTAAAATTATTATCAAAATGACACCAGAATAAAAAAAAAAAAATTCACCATTACTTAACTTTTTTTTTTTTTTTTTTTTGTGAAGCAATATTATTCCCTACAGCTATATATTTATCATTTAATTTTATTTCATCAACTTTCATATCTAAATTCCAGAGTACATCAGCTTTTTAAAGCCAAAATCATACCACGATGTCCAAGAGGGGACATAAATTGAAATTGACGAAAGACAGTTGTGGAATAGATGTGCAGAAATTTGCCTTTCTGCACATCTATTCCACAACTGTCTTTCCTCAATTGTTGGTGGGTGGTTGATTGTTGGAACAAACTTCCACATGCGGTAGTGGAGGTTGACGACTTAAATAAGTTCAAGGAAGAACTAAACAAACATTTGGAGTGAATGGATGGGTGAAGAGGGTAACAGGCATTCTGTGTGTTATCAGACACTCAGTCTAAAACACTGATGGATCCAATATCTTTCTATTTCAGAAGATTTAGGAGACGTCCAGTTGGCCTACCTCCCTAAAATTCACTCATGCACACCTTCTCGATGGTAAGCCTTGTTATGTCACTTAGGTGGCAACCAACGTGTAGAGTGGTTCACTTCAAGTTGCCTGGTCAGTGTGAAGATGAAATTACCAAACCCTCCAGCACATGACAGCACGATGAAACAAATGGCTGTCAGTCCAGTGGCTTTCACTTCCCCTCTTATGACAGCAAGTGGAAAAAGTGGATCGCAAATTAGTAACACATACAACATACCCAATTTCCTTCCTGATGAGGTAGAACATGCGTTGAAGAAAATGAAGAATCAGAAAACCCTGGGGGAAGATGAATATACTGTAGAGTTACTAAAATTGGTAGGAAGAGATATGACAAAAAAACTGGCAAGACTCTTCACAAAATGCATTAGAAAAGGTGTGATGCCTAAGAAGTGGAATAATGCAATCATAGTTTTGCTGCATAAGAAAGGAGATAAATGATAAATTGAAAATTATAGACCAATTAGCTTGTTATCCCACATTTACAAGAAGAGAAACACAAGGGTCATTACTAACAGATTTGAAAGAATACTGGATGAGAATCAACCGAAAGAGCAAGCTGGCTTTAGGACAGGATTCTTAACTAGGGATCACCTTCGCGTAATATCACAGCTAATGGAGAAAGCAAATGAATATAAAACACCATTATGTTTTATATTCATCCCTGGCAAAATCCCAAAATCCCTGGCATTTGTGGATTATGAAAAGGCATTTGACTCGATACAGCATAAGGCAATGTTTTGGGCACTGGAAAGATAAGACATAGATACCATATATATAATGATTTTGAAGAAAATATATGAGAACGCTACTTCCTTTATTAGACTAGTTTGTAAAATAATAAGAGGAGTTAACAAAATACAGTACATAGAACACTTCCTACGGAAGTTTCCTTCCATACTTAAAACACTTCTGTATTGAGCATTACAGCTCTAATTTATACTATCTAATTTATTAGACTAGATAAAGACAGTAGCAAATTTAAAATTGAGAAAGGAGTTAAACAAGGAGACACAATATCTCCGAAACTGCTTGCACTGCTTCTATTGGAATGAGCAGAAGCCTGAAAAACACGATGCAGGATATTTCAGAGCCTGCTGGAAGTCATTGCGGTACAAGTAAACACATGGGTTGTGTTAGGGTAGCTAAGAATAGAAACAGGTGCATGTATACTTGCGTGTACACCAATGCTAGGAGTTTAGTAAATAAATTTGATGAATTTGAGGTATTGCTCAAAACATCAAAGGCAGATATTGTTGGGATATCAGAGACGTGGTGTCACACAGATATAAGGAATGCAGAACTGGAATTTGGGGAGTACAATGTGTATAGAAAGGATAGACAGGACAGGAGGGGTTATGCTATTAGTTAAAAAACACATAAAATCCAAGGAAGTGAAGCCAGTCGACATTGATGGACAGGGCAGTGTCAAGTCAGTTTGGTGTGACATAAGCATAGGTAAATCAAAATTGAGAGTAGGAGTGTGCTATAGGCCTAATGACTCTGATGAGTATAATAAGATACTGTACAGGGAAATAGAATGGGCCAGTAAATCAGAGAGTCTTATAATGGGGGATTTTAATTTCCCAGATATTGACTGGAATTTGTGGGCTGGTCACTCACACACTAGCAAGGCTTTTGTGGATTTATTGGATGATTGTTTTCTACACCAGCATGTTCGGGAGGCAACTAGAGGGAGTAATACTCTTGATCTGATTATCAGCAGTGATTCTTCATGCATTAGTAATCTGCAGATAAAGGAACCACTGGGTGGCAGTGATCACAGTGTGCTGAAGTGGGGTTTACTCAAGTAGGTAACTACCATCAGAGGTAAAGGGAAGGGTTTTTGCTTCTGTAAAGGCGACTACGATGGACTGAGACAGTATTTAAATTCTATACAGTGGGACCAACTGATGATGTTACCAACAGCAAATTCAAAATGGGAAGCATTCAAGGAACTAATCTTGGAAGCTACCAGGCTTTACATACCAACCAAGAAATATTGTTCTAGGTTCAGGCCTAAATGGTTGTCAGATGAACTAATGAGACATATGGCAGAGAAGAAAAATGCATGGGATACATACAAATTAATGGGTGACATGGAAGCCTATGATAGATATAAGTTGGTCTGTAACCAAGTCACAAAGGAGATTAGGCAGGCAAAGGCAGATTATGAGAAATCCTTGGCAAAGGATGCAAAGAAAAACAGAAAAGAGTTCTTTACCTATTTAAACTCAAGAAGGAAAGGGATGAATCAGATTGGTCCACTGGATGTTGATGGTTCAACAGTTGAGGATCCAGCTCAGGTGGCTAACAATCTAAACGAGTATTTTGCATCTACATTCACACATGAGGAGTTATTCAGGAAGGGGAATGTCGTAGGTGAAGTAAACATTGGCAGAGAGCTAGATGATTTTCTAATAACTGAGAGGAAAGTGGAGGAGAAATTGTTGAGGATAAACATAAAAAAGGCACCCGGGGTGGATGGGATCTATCCAGTTATATTAAAGGAGGCAGCAAAGGAAGTAAGCAAATCCCTAGCCATAATTATGAGAGCTTCTTTGGACTCAGGGGAGGTACCCATGGACTGGAGATGTGCAAATGTAACCCCAATTCACAAAGGAGGATCAAAGGCTGACACAAGTAATTATAGACCTGTTAGTTTAACTTCGGTTCCAGGAAAATTAATGGCGACACTGGTTAAAGAAGCACTGCAGGATCATCTGAACAAGAATTCAGTTATAGCTCAGACACAGCATGGTTTTGTTAAGGGCAGGTCTTGTCTGACCAATTTGATTGGATACTATGATGTAGTCACAAAAGAACTGGATGCAGGGAATAACTTTGATATTATATATTTGGATCTTAGAAAGGCTTTTGATACTGTTGCGCATGGAAGACTGCTGCACAAATTGGAGAAGTGTGGCATTGGAGGCAAATTGCTGCTATGGATAAAGGGATGGTTGAGTGGCAGAAGACAGAGAGTGGTAATCAATGGACACTGCTCAACGTGGACTAATGTTATTAGTGGAGTTCCTCAGGGTTCAGTGTTGGGTCCATTGTTGTTTTCTGTATTTATAAATGATATTGATGATGGTGTATCAGGTTTAATGTCCAAGTTTGCAGACGATACCAAGGTTGGCAGGGTTATCAAGGATACTACTGACACTATGCTGCTGCAACAGGATCTGGAAAGGTTGAGCAGATGGGCTGAGAGGTGGCAAATGAAGTTTAACATTGACAAATGTAAAGTACTACATATGGGAAACAGTAACCCCAGATCAATGTATCAACTCTGTGGTACTGCACTGACAGTGGTAGAGAATGAAAAGGACCTGGGGGTAATTGTGCAGGCAGATATGAAGTTCTCTGAGCAGTGCAGACAAGCTGCAAGAGTAGCTCATGGTGTCTTGTCAATGATATACACGAATTTTTCTAGCAGGGACAGGGATGTGATTATTCCCTTGTATAAGGCATTGGTCAGGCCACACCTTGAGTACTGTATACAGGTCTGGAGGCCTCATTTCAAGAAGGATGTAGAGCTGCTGGAATGAGTACAGAGAAGGGCAACAAGATTAGTGAATGGAACAAAGGGTTGCTCTTACGAAGAAAGGCTTAAGTATTGTAAATTACAGAGCCTGGAGACTAGGCATCGGCGAGGTGATCTGATAGAGGTGTATAAGGCTTTGAATGGCTTGAGCATGCTCAATGCCGATGGGATTCTTCCTCTTGCTCAGAATAATCACCTGAGAGGGCATAAATTCATTCAAATTGAGGAAGGACGGATGTCGGATAGATGTGCGGAAATTTGCCTTTAGCCAGCGGGCAGTTGGTTTGTGGAATAGACTCCCATAGCTTGTTGTTGAAGTTGATAGCCTAAACAAATTTAAGGCTCAGCTGGACAGGTATTTCGAACGAATGGAGGGGTGAAATGGGAGTAGTGGTTGGTTTTTTTTTTTTTTTTTTGGCTGATGCTGAATAAGCTTGCTTTCTTGCATCATATGCCTCTACTAATGCTAATGCCAATGCTAACTGTTTACAGCTGCCCTTGAGGAAGTTTTCCAAAAATTAGACTGGTCACAGAAAGGAGTTAATGTGAATGGAGAGTACCAAAACCATTTACAATTTGCAGTTCACATTGTGGTCATAAGCCACAATCCCAAAGAATTAGAGGAAAATCTTAGTCAGTTATGCAGAGTTGGTAAGGATTTTAGACTAAAGATGAATACGGCTGAAACAAAAGTAATGATGAAAGGGATATAATGATTGAAGGAGCAGTAATTGAAAAGGTGGAGTCGTGTATTTATCTGGGACAAGTTATTAGCTGTAATAATGATAAGTGGCTGGAAATTAAGAGAAGAATAAATTTTGTATGGATAGCATTCAGGAAATATAGTCACATACTGAAGAGCAATATCCCAGTTTGTCTGAAACGTAAAATAATGAATCAATGTATACTCCCCACCATGACTTATGGAAGTGAAACTTGGGCACTCACCAAAAGAATGGAAGAGAAGCTGAGAACTACACAGCGAAGAATGGAACGAATTATATTGGGAATCAGACTGTTAGATAAGAAGAGAAACACATGGATTAGGCAGCAAATTCAAGTAAAGGACATTCTTATCAAAACTAAAGAACTAAAATGGTCTTGGGCAGGACACATAGCTCGAAGACATGATGACAGATGGACTAAGAAAATAACAGAATGGTACCCAAGAGGAACTAGAAGAAAACCTGGAAAACAATAATGGAGATGGATAGATGAAATACATGAGTTTATGGGTAGTAAATGGATGGCCGTTGCACAAAACAGAAGGTTGTTGATGTTATTTTGTTTTTTATGAGCATTAGCAACTAAGGCCATATTGCTCCAGGGATATGCAGTGGTCAATCACTGACCTTTCCGCATCCTCCATATTTGGTGGTCACGGGCTCGAACCCCGGTCTAATCAAGAAGCTTGTGCTATGCACTGCTGCTCCTGCCCACCTGGCTACGGAGACGCCCAAAACAGAAGAAACTGGAAAGTTACTAGAGAGGCCTTCATCCTACAGTGGACTGAAAATGGCTGATGACGATGGTCGGTTAAATGGGCAGAATTTTTATTTTTTTTGGCTGTGCTATATAAGCTTGCTTTCTTGCACCAAATTAACATTAGCATTAGTAGAGGCATACAATGCAAGAAAGCAAAAAACAAAACTACTCCCATTTCACCCCTCCATTCATTCCTAATACCTATTCAGTTCAGCCTTAAATTTATTTAGGCTATCAACTTCCACAACAAAAGATGGAAGTCTGTTCCACCAATCAAATACCCGCTGGCTAAAGGCAAACTTCCGCACATTTATCCTACAACTGTTTTTCCTTAATTTGAATTTATACCCTCCCAGGTGATTATTCTGAGCAAGATAAAGAATCCCATCAGCATTGAGCATACTCAAACCATTCAAGGCTTTATACACCTCTATCAGATCACCTCGCTGGTGCCTAGTCTCCAGACACTGTAATCTGCAAAACTTAAGCCTTTCTTCATAAGAGCAACCCTTCGTTCCATTCACTAATCTTGTTGCCCTTCTCTGTACTCATTGAACAGCTCTACATCCTTCTTAAAATGAGGAATCCGGACCTGTATACAGTATTCAAGGCGTGGCCAGACCATTGCTTTATAAAAGGGGATAATCACCTCCTTATCCCTGCTAGAAAAAAAATGGACTGAACCCTGCGGGACTCCACTAATAACATTTAGTCCACGAAGAGCAGTATCGATTGATTACCACACTCTGTCTTCTCCCAATCAACCATCCCTTTATCTATAGCAGCAATTTGCCTCCAATGCCACACTGCTCCAATTTGTGCAGCAGTCATCCATGTGCAACAGTATCAAAAGTCTTTATAAGATCCAAATATATGATATCGAAGTTATTCCCTGCATCCAATTCCTTAGTGACGACATCATAGTATCCAATCAGATTGGTCAGACAAGACTTCCCCTTAACAAAACAAAATCATGCTGTGTCCGTGCTGTAACTGAATTCTTGTCTAGATGATCCTGCAGTGCTTCTTTAACTAGTGCCTCCATTAATTTCCCTGGAACAGAAGTTAAACTAACAGGTCTATAGTTACTTGTGTCACCCTTTGATCCTCCTTTGTGAATTGGGTCACATCTGCACATCTACAGTCCATGGGTACCTCCCCTGAGTCCAAAGAAGGTGCATAATTATGGTTAAGGGTTTGCTTACTTCCTTTGCTACCTCCTTTAATATAACTGGATAGATCCCATCCACCCCGGGTGCCTTTTTTATGTTTATCTTCAAAAATTTCTCCTCCACTTTCCTATCTGGTATTACAAAATCATCTAGCTCATTGCTAGAGTTTAATTCATCTCTGGCATTCCCCTCCCTGATTAATTCCTCATGTTTGAATGTAGATGCAAATACTCATTTAGTTTGTTGTCCACCTGAGTAGGATCATCAACAATTGAACATCAATATCCAGAGGACCAATCTGATTCATCCCTTTCCTTCAAGAGTTTACATCGGTAAAGAACTCTTTGCTGTTTTTCTTTGTATCCTTTGCCAAAGATTTTCTCATAATCTGCCTTTGCCTGGTTATCTCCTTTGTGATTTGGTTACAGACCAGCTTATATCTATCATAGGCTTCTATGTCACCCATTAATTTATATGTATCCCATGCATTTTTCTTCTCTGCCACATCTCAGTAGTTCATCTGACATCCATTTAGGCCTAAACATTGAACAATATTTCTTAGTTAATATGTAAAGCCAAGTAGCTTCCAAGATTAATTCTTTGAATGCCTCCCATTTTGAATTTGCTGTTGGTAACATTATCTGTTGGTCCCACAGTATAGAATTTAAACTGTCTCAGACCCCTGTACTCACCTTTATGAAAGCAAAAACTCTTCCCTTTACCCCTGATGGTAGTTACCTCTTTGAGTAAATCCCACTTCAGCACACTGTGATCACTGCCACCTAGTGGTTCCTTTATCTGCAGATTCTTAATGCAAGAAGAATCACTACTGATAATCAGATCAAGAGTATTACTCCCTCTAGTTGCCTCCCGAACATGCTGCTGTAGAAAACAATCATCCAATAATGCACCTGTTCCACAAAACCCTTGCTAGTGTGTGAGTGACCAGCCCCCAAATTCCAGTCAATATCTGGGAAATTAAAATCCCCCATTATAAGACTCTCTGATATACTGGCCCACTCTATTTCCCTGTACAGTTTCTTATTATACTCATCAGAGTCATTAGGCCTATAGCACACTCCTACATTCAATTTTGATCTCCCAATACTTATGTCACACCAAACTGACTCGACACTGCACTGTCCAGTGATGTCGACTGGCTTCACTTCCTTGGATTTTATGTGTTTCTTTACTAATAGCATAATCCCTCCTCCCTTCCTATCCTGTCTATCCTTTCTGTGCACATTGTACTCCCCAAATTCCAGTTCTGCATTCCTTATATCTGTGTGACACGTCTCTGATATCCTAACAATATCTGCCTTTGATGTTTTGAGCAATACCTCAAATTCATCAAATTTATTTACTAAACTCCTAGCATTGGTGTACACTCAAGTATACATGCACCTATTTCTATTCTTAGCTACCCTAACACAACCCATGTGTTTACTTGTACCGCAATGACTCCCAGCAGTCTCTGAAATATCCTGCATCTTGTTTTTCAGGTGTCTGCTCATTCCAATAGAAGCAGTACAAGAATCTCTTTCAACTCTGCCAGTGGCTACTGTTAATCTATTAGTCCTTGTATCTATCATGTATATATCCCCCCAAGCTAGCAGTTTTCCGACACACCTAACACTTCTCGATGGCATCAGCAAATATTCTTGTACCCTTTCTATTTAAGTGTATCCCATCCCTGTAGAAGCAGCCTCTCCTGTTAACAAGTACAGACCAGGCTGAAAAAAATTCTACCCCTTGAGCCTTGCACAATCTTTCCAGGGATATGCTTCTACTAATGTTAATGCTAACAGGTGCATTATCCTTCTCTGATTTTCAAAGTTATTTTTGCGCTATTTATACATATTAAAACCATGTCTATTTTTAGCTGTAAATATAGATAAGATATAGAAGCATACTGACAATTTTATGTACAAACTGCCAGAAAAATTTCAGGCAGGCAGTTTGTACATAAAAGAATAAATTATTTGAAACATGCTCAAAATATCTTCCAAAAACATAGATTAATACACATACTTCCAAGAAGCTGCACATGGAATATACAGTCAACGTGTTCCCTTCTGGAATAGTTTATATGCATATTGCCTCTTGCTATTAGAAATTTTGGCAGAAACTTGCTATGTATTAAGGTTAACCCACTCCAATTTGTAACAAAGTGGTATCACATAGCTTGATAGGCTAAAGATTTTAATTTTAATATTTGAAAAATATGTCGCATTTTAGGGAAAAAGCCTCAAGTTGCATAGTGGGTTAGCATGCTTACAAGTTATGCAAATGCATCAGATCTGCTTGCAGCTAATTACTAAATAGTTATAAAATTGGCATCATTATGTATATCTCATATTGTGAATACCTTCACAACGAGTTGTCATGATATTGCACTACCTCGAATAAGTAACTCTTTGCCATAGGAGAAGACTATTGTTACTTATCAACTTATTGGTGGCATCTGCTGGGAATACCTGAGAGCAAAGTTGATAACAATAATAAGGAATCTAACAATAAGATAAACATTGATATAGATTCAAACATTAAAATCTTATGTATAAAAGAGGTATGTATTAAGTTAAGTTACTGGTAAAATAAATAATAAATGAATTAATTGGTGAATAGAAAACATTCACACATGAGGAGTTATTCAGCGAGGGGAATGCCAGAGGTGTATTCAACTCTAGCAGTAAGCTAGAAAATCTTGAAATAACTGAGAGCAAAGTGGAGGAGAAATTGTTGAAGATAAACACAAGAAAGGCACCTGGGGTGGATGGGATCTATCCAGTTATATTAAAGGAGGCAGCAAAGGAAGTAAGCAAACCCTTAGCCATAATTATGAGAGCTTCCTTGGACTCAGGGGAGGTACCCATGGACTGGAGATGTGCAAATGTGACCCCAATTCACGAGGGAGGATCAAAGGCTGACACAAGTAATTATAGACCTGTGAGTTTAACTTCTGTTCCTGGAAAATTAATGGAGGCACTGGTTAAAGAAGCACTGCAGGATCATCTAGACAAGACTTCAGTTATAGCTCGGACACAGCATGGCTTTGTTAAGGGGAAGTCTTGCCTGACCAATTTGATTGGATACTATGATGCAGTCACAAAAGAACTGGATGCAGGGAATAACTTTGATATTATATACTTGGATCTTAGAAAGGCTTTTGATACTGTTGCACATGGAAGACTGCTGCACAAATTGGAGCAGCGTGGCATTGGAGGCAAATTGCTGCTATGGATAAAGGGATGGTTGAGGGGAAGAAGACAGAGAGTGGTAATTAATGGACACTGCTGATCGTGGACTAATGTTATTAGTGGAGTCCCTCAGGGTTCAGTATTGGGTCCTTTATTGTTTTCTGTATTTATAAATGATATTGATGATGGTATATCAAGCTTAATGTCCAAGTTTTCAGACGATACGAAGGTTGGCAGGGTTGTCAAGGACACTACTGACACTATGCTGCTGCAACAGGATCTGGAAAGGTTGAGCAGATGGGCTGAGAGGTGGCAAATGAAGAGGTGGCAACGTATCAACTCTGTGGTACTACACTGACAGTAGTAGAGAATGAAAAGGACCTGGGGGGTAATTGTGCAGGCAGATATGAAGTTCTCTGAGCAGTGCAGATGGGCTGCAAGAGTAGCTAATGGTGTCTTATCAATGATATATAAGAATTTTTGTAGCAGGGATAGGGAGGTGATTATTCTCTTGTATAAGGCAATGGTTAAGCTGCACCTTGACTACTGTATACAGGTCTGGAGGCCTCATTTCAAAAAGGATGTAGAGTTGCTGGAACGAATACAGAGAAGGGCAACAAGGTTAGTGAACGGAACGAAGGGTTGCTCTTATGAAGAAAAGCTTAAGTTTTGCAAATTACAGTGTCTGGAGACTAGACACCGGCGAGGTGATCTGATAGAGGTGTACAAAGCCTTGAATGGTTTTAGCATGCTCAATGCTGATGGGATACTGCCTCTTGCTCAGAATAATCACCTGAGACGGCATAAATTCAAATTGAGGAAAGACAGATGTAGGATAGATGTGCGACAATTTGCCTTTAGCCAGCGGGTAGTTGGTTGGTGGAACAGACTTCCATCCCTTGTTGTGGAAGTTGATAGCCTAAATAAATTTAAGGCTCAGCTGGACAGGTATTTCGAACGAATGGAGGGGTGAAGTGGAAGGGGTTTTTTGGCTGATGCTGCATAATCTTGCTCGCTTGCATCATATGCCTCTACTAATGCTAATTTCTAATGCTAATGGTAAACAAGGACACAGGGTGGATCTGAATGGATGTTTTAGGTGCCATCCTTTACATATACACATGTCCACACGTGCAGAAACTCACCATCTTCAGTAGCTATCCTTTGCATCTGCTGAGAAACCTCCATACAAACTTGATGTTGCTCAGGTATGAGTAACCTTGGAACCCAGGTGCACAAACATGTGTCATATATAAATGGTCATGGACAATAACACACGTGCTTCCTAATGATATTCTCAATGTCTCTGCCAGTTGCCGTATGTTATACAATCTTCTCTCCTGATTACAGAAGCAATATTTATGGCTTCTGTGGTTAGCTCCAGAATTTCCGATTTTCACGATTGAATCTCATCCATCTTTAACCATTCTATACCACCCATGAGCTGTGCTATATGGAAATGTAGCTTCACCATAGCCGCTTTTAACATTTCATGCACTTCAGCTGATGTTTTCTTGAGATGGAAACAAAATATGAGAGTAGCATACTGTTCCTCATATGTCATGTCCATCGTTATGTAAGCAGAGGCGGATTTAATGGCGGGCGCACCAGGCGTGCGCCCCGGGCTCCGACTTCTGAAGGGCCCACGCAAAACCCCAACAAATTAGTTGAGCATATTAGTTCAAAACTTTGTGATTATTATTTTGCTATTATTAATTATATTATACATATATTATATTCAAATTTTATTGGAAATAAAACATTAATAGGACAGTCGGTCCTCGTATAACACGTGTTTACATTACCCGAATTCGATCATACACGATTTATAAATAGGGGAACGTTTTCTTATATAACATGAACCGAATTCGCTTATGCACGATTCGCCTTTGTGTTTACAAGAAATGGCAGTCGAACGCGGAATCACCCCAACCGAACGCAACACGATAGGAATGAAGAAGATTCTGAAAATGTATTTATGTGTTTTATATCGGTGAAGGGGGAAACACATTTCACCATAATAACGTAAAAACCAACACAATTCCAGCTATCGATATAATCGCAAATGCAATTAGATGGAGTTTATTACCAGTTTATAACAGATTCCACTAGCAGAAACGAAACTGGAAATTGTTTTTATTGTTTTATGGTAGTAACCCCCAGAAATGTGCTTTAGTAAAATGTGGGATGTTAATAGTGTATCTTGGCCTTTACGGTGTTGTTTATTCAGTTGCTATACGCGAGCAGCTTTGTTTATGTGTATCAAGCGTGCCTCCTCGTTTTGTAATTGCGCTTTATTCCCTAAAAATTAGTAAAATACTTAAAAGGTGTGAAAAGGAAGCGTCCTGGCGAAGACACTGCAGATTCAGAGAGAGAGAAAAAAAAAGCAGTATCGATAAGCAGAGGCGGACTGGGTCAAAAATTCTTACCCGGGAAAATTTATTGTGGCCTCATACTACGGTTTATGGCCAAAATCACACCGGCCTCCGGCCCACCGGGATTTCCCGGGTAAGGCTTACGGCCAGTCCGCATCTGTCGATAGAGAAAAAAATATGAAATTGTGAAACGCTTTGAGCGAAATGAAAGACCATGTGATATTGCACGTGCTACAGACCTAAATGAGGCAACGCCGAGAATTACAAAGAATGCGGAGAAAATAAAAACAACTTTCGTAGCAGGAACAACTCAAAGTGTAATTAAAATCCATTAGATTAAGACACAAGAATTGGAAGGGATGGAACAGCTGTCATCTGTTTGGATAGAAATCAAACAAAAAACAAGTTTGCTTACGATAGAAGCAAAAGCATTAGCAATATTTTATTACGTAATAGTCATTACGTATTATAAAATACGTAAGTATTTTATTACGACTATTTTATTTAATATAATAATTTTTTTACGAATAACATACGTATTTTATTCATAAAAAATACTTTTTTGTATTAAAAATATTAAAAATACTTTATTATAATATAATAAATAATAAAAAAAATATTTATTATTTATTATATAATAATAAAAATATATATTATATTTTTTATTACATATTTTAATCATTAAAAAATACGTAAGTATTTTATAACAATTAAAATTACCCGATTATTTATTGTGTTTGGTAATGTTTTGGTTCCAAATGTGTGTTCAATCTTGGGTGGTCGGCACCTAACCCCACTTTTCCCATAGGGCCTGTTGTTTATATTGCACGATTTTGCATTGCACGAGGTTTTCTAGGAACAGGACTATCGTGCTATACGAGGACAGACTGTACATAATATTTTTTATTTATTTAAAAAAATGGTTAACATGTATTTTTATTTTCCCTGTCTCTCTCTTTTTTTAAGGGGCCCAATATTTTCTTCGGCACCCGGGGCCTCAACCGACCTTAATACGCTCCTGTATGTAGGCAAAATTGAACGGGCATAAACTTGATCAACTGCCAAGGTCACACCATGTGCACTAGTCAACTGTGCAGTTGCTATGTGATGCAGCTTGTTTTGGTCTTAAATTCCACAGCTCAGCTAGAAATAGCAAGCAGTATGGGTGTTCATGAAAAATTACAATAATACTGTTGCTATTTCTAGCAAGCAGTATTCAGAATAATTCTTTTTGGACAATTTTGATAACATTCTAAATTATTATATAGTATATATTGCAATTACTGCAATTAATACTCACGATAATGTAGAATATTATCAAAATTGCCCAAAAAGAATTATTCTGTAACCCAAATATCCAAAGCTGAAACTAAGAAACTGTAATCCCATTGGCAACTTCTACAACTTTAATTAATTAATTATTTAACATAATTAGATTAACAGAATTTTGTAAAACCTTTTTTTAGAAAAACTGTACCTCAAAGAAATGTTCTGACTTCACAGGCCTGAGTAGAGAAAACAGTGAGTTCCCGAAACAAAGAAAGAAGTCTTAATTAAATCTCAAATACTATGTATTCTGGGATATTAAATTTTTTTTTAGACATTTAAGAGATGCCAAGTGAGCAAAACTGTCCACCTTTCTCTAGGCACTTTCATTCCCATGTGGTGTCTGTGAGATACTAGTAACAGGTATCTAATCTTGTCTAAGGCTTTGATTTTATTAACTAAATGCAAACATCTGACAGAAATACAGGAACTCCCCGACTTACATAAGGATTGCATTCCGCTGAACGCTATGTTAGTTGGGGAATTTCCCCATGCTTGTACAGCATTTGCAACTGTGCTCGCTGAATTGATTGAATCAAAAAAGAAATGTTTGACGGACATGTAAATAGAATTATTTATTGTATTTATTCAATTTTTTTTATTTCATGCACAGAAAAAATTACAAAAATGTGCAATTTAAAAAAATTTCAAAATTATAAAATTACAAAAAAGAGAGGAGACGAGCATAATGTCAGTAAGTTTTACCTCTCGAGCATTTTGCCAGAATCAATGTCTTCAGCTGATAAGTACGCCGCTGTGGGGGTTGAGGGCTGTGGAGGTTTAGAAGCCACTAAACCTTACGAAAGAACATATTAATGGATGACTGGACAGTGGCTTTTTTCTTTTCATCGTAGATTTCTTTGTAGCAAGCAAGCATATCATTCACCCCTCTGTTAACTTTTAAGAATCGTTCACTGTCAGGATCCATCTTCTCAAACCTCGCCATTGCCAATGCAATTTCACGAAATGCTATTGCCATCTCTCTGGTGATGAAGTGTCTTGGCTCCTCGTTTGGTTCATCTTGAGCTTCGTCAGCATTTTCTTCTTTCACTATCTCTGCCTGAAAGTCAATAAGTTCTTCATTAGATAATTCCTTCTCTTCTTCCTCTATTAACTCCTCCATGTCTTTGGCATCAACCTCCAACTGAAGTAGCTCTGCAACCTAGGCGCCTCCGTAGCCAGGTGGGAAGGAGCAGCAGTGCGTAGCACACGCTTCTTGATTAGACCGGGTTTCGAGCCCGTCACCACCAAATACGGAGGATGCGGAAAGGTCATGGAATGACCACCGCATATTCCCGGAGCAATATGGCCTTAGTTGCTAATGCTCCTAAAAACCAAATAACAACAACAACAGCTCTGCAACCTTTACAATCTTATCTGTAATCTCTTCATATGATTCGTCTTTTTCAAATCCTTCGAAGCCTTTTACGTGCCGTGGGCATATTTTCTTCCATGCGCCATTTAAACAACTTTTAGTAATTTCTGCCCAGGCATTTATTAATGTTTAAGAGAGCTTGGTAAATATTGTAAGATTTCCAAAAGTCTCTTAATGTAAAATTTTTCTCACCATCTACTGCAGACAGTGCCTGAGCAATGTTGTGCGTAAATAGTATGCTTTTAAATACGAAATAACACCCTGATCCATAGGTTGGATGAGTGAAGTCATGTTTGGCAGCAGAAATATGACTCTCACGTTTGAATGTAGATCATCGAGATACGTAGGATGTCCAGGAGCATTATCTAATAGAAGCAAAATCTTGAAAGGAATATCATTGTCTTTACAATATTTTTCACCCTTGGGAATGAAGCATCATTTAAACCAATCCTCAAAGAGAGATATTGTTATCCTTTGATCAAAAATTCATGGGTAGGGTGGCTTTATTGATGCCCTTAAATGCATGAGAATTTCCAGGATGTTACACAAGCAGTGGTTTTAATCTGTAATCCTGCTACATTAGCCCCAAGCAAGAGCGTGGCCCTATCTTTTGATGCCTTGAAACCTGGCATTGTATTTTCCTCTTTGGCAATGTATGTTCAATCCGGTTTTTTTTTCCAATAC
This sequence comes from Mastigoproctus giganteus, assembly GCF_048544385.1. NCBI lineage: Eukaryota > Metazoa > Arthropoda > Arachnida > Uropygi > Thelyphonidae > Mastigoproctus > Mastigoproctus giganteus. The sequence goes on from NC_143577.1 coordinate 171,817,459, forward strand.
AGAGCAGTCATGGATGACTGGACAGTGGCTTTTTTCTTTTCATCGTAGATTTCTTTGTAGCAAGCAAGCATATCATTCACCCCTCTGTTAACTTTTAAGAATCGTTCACTGTCAGGATCCATCTTCTCAAACCTCGCCATTGCCAATGCAATTTCACGAAATGCTATTGCCATCTCTCTGGTGATGAAGTGTCTTGGCTCCTCGTTTGGTTCATCTTGAGCTTCGTCAGCATTTTCTTCTTTCACTATCTCTGCCCTCTATTAACTCCTCCATGTCTTTGGCATCAACCTCCAACTTCAGTTGGAGGTTGATGCCAAAGACATGGAGCAAAAAGTCCATACTGAATAGCCGCCTTCATCAATAATTTTTTCCAAAACATCACAAATTTTCTCTGCAGCTGCAGAATAGGCCCTGGCGACATCACCGCATACTTTAACATTGTTGGAACCAGCATGATGCTTGAACCTATTAAACCACCCGTTGCTTGCCACAAACTTGGGTTGGGATTTGCCGTACTTATCCTTAATATCTTTATAAATACTTGTTGTTTTTGCTTGAATGGTTATTAGACTCAGGGACACTAGCTTCTGAATCTGATTTTCGATCCATATTATTAAAAGCTGTTCCATCTTTGATATAGCACCTGAATGCTGTTTTGTGATCACTGTTGATCTTAAGTGCATTAATCCTTTGACATATTCCTTTATACGCGCATTCTCCTTTAAAATAGTATTCACTGTTGAAGCAGCAAGACCTAATTCCCTTGCAATAGATCACAAACTTTGTCCTGCTTCGTACTTTTTAATCATTTTCATTTTTAAATAAATTTTGTTTTGTTTCCTGGCACTACCACCACTTGCACTTTTCATTGGTCGCTTTCCCTTGATAATTTTAATACATAAATATTAATGAAGAGAAGTTTCTGAAAATTTGTATTTTATATGATTGAAGATTTCAATGAAGGGAACACATTTCACCACAACAGCATAAAAACCCACACAATTGCAGTTATCGCAAATGAAATAAGATCGAGTTTACTACTCGTTTATAATTAGATGCACAAACAGAAAAGCCCAATAAACTGGAAAGTGCAAATTTTTTTATGGCCGTGACCTCCAGAAATGTGCTTTAGAAAAATGAAAAATATCACAAAGGCATTCAAAATTGATTTTTATAATGGGAACATATGATAACGATGAAAGGGTAGTACAATTTCCATTATGAATATGACCTTTTTAGAGAGATAAATAGCTTAGTAATATAACAAAATTTTCAACTTCCAAGGACTTGAATTACAAAAAAAAAAAAAAAAAACCCAATGTATTATTTGGTTCACATTACAATATTTTCACGATACCTCCATTTATTCCTACGGGATGCAAAATACATTTCCACAATTTTTTTAAGTTTGCACGGGCTGGGAAAAACTTACATATAGTTGAATTTCCGTAAGTTGAGCATTATGTAAGTCGGGGAGTTCCTGTATAGCTGTTCGCGTTACATCTACCAGACGAAACACAAGTGTCCGGGTTTCATACTGGGAGATCAGTGACCTTGAAAATTCCAAAAAATATGATGAAAACGTTATTGTTATTATTGGTTTCTCTTGCTTATTTTTGTTTGATATTTTTAATTGAGTTTATCAAATCATAATTAATATATCACCATTTTCAATTCAGTAAAAACACTAAAGATACTTTTTTTATAATTAAAACAAAATAGGGTATCACATAGATGCTGTGCAAAAGTCCATATTAAAACTGAGGGTGCAAGTGGTGGAAAATTAGCAGAGAACTAACATACATATAGATAAATTGTTCATAAGTCATTATCAAGCAGAACTTCACTCTCAAGACACAGTTTCATATATTATATGAAATAGAAAATTTGTTTATCATCTGTATAAATATGGAGAAACTATAAAATATAAAACACATTGGTAAGTCATATTTTAACTTCTTAACTTGTTTTTTGATAGGTTTTATATGATATTTACATGATATATATATATATGTTATTTATATGATAGTTTAATTTATGGTAAATTCTATTTCACATTGAATAGTTAAACTATTTTGACAGATGAATATAATTGATATAAAACTGGCAATAAAGCGATCAAGAAGGGAGCCTAAAGTCCCCCTTTAGTTTGGTTGTATGCACCAACAAGGGATTCCTCACCCCCCCCCCCAACCAAGCTCCTTCCTGAAGAACTTCTAGCTCTTGTTGTCTTCTTCTTCTTCTTCTAGATTCCAGTTCACACATGCTGTACGCCTGATGCCTCTCAGATATCCCTTCTTATACCTCTATTTAGTGCAGACTCCCTCTGATGTTCCACAAACTGAGCCCGGCACATCACTCTCCTGACCGCCACTCTGTCTCAACTGTGTGTAACCAGCTCTGAACTCACCTGAACTTATTATTTGGTTCAGAAGTTGTATATGAACTTTGGTTTTGTTTCATTATTTCTTTATATTATATGTTCCATTATATGCACATATTTCTGTGAGTTATAATGTAACATAACTGTTTAACCATTTTTTGTCATTTTTCATGTAGTCCTTTCTCACTGATAAAGCATACTGTAGTATGCAAAATGTATGGGTCACCTGTTTTGCTCCTGTGGATTGCATCATTTGCATGATACCTGGTAGTTCTTCCTATTCGTTTCCATACATTTTACAATCAAGAGGAATAAAGGGTAACAGTTTTACGACTTCCAACTTTTGATTTGCAGAAAGCTAGAAACTGGGTAATTGCAAGCAGTAAAAACAGATGAAAAACAGTTTTTTTTTTTACAAAAAAAAAGTAGGAGTTTGTTGAAAAAAAAAAAGAGGAAAAGAACAGAAAAGATATTTTGGAAAAGGCAAAAGATTTTTATAAATTCCGCACTACACTAGAAATTAAATTTCGCTGACAAAATCAACATTTTATGTTAAAATAGAGCCTTGGAATGATTTACTAATACAGTATGCTTTCACACATTACTTGCCTAGGATTTTTCTGTCTGTAGATTTCTATTTGGATTGGGTGCATTGTTGAAGACTTTGTCTTCTTCATAAATGTTGAGCCAAAGCATCATTCATAACAAAGCTGTCTATACTTAGCTGTCAAGAGCATTTCCAATGTTTCATTAGTGAGAGAAAATCTAAATTCAGTTTTATTTTTAACATGGTTAAATACAGTAAACTGTTGAAATAATGGCATTCCAAACAACAGAACAGTTGAGCTAATGGCACATTGAGAATGGATGTCTACATACAGCATAGATGTCTTGCAGTGCCAAAAAAAAGAAAATGGCAAGTCATGCGATTACTGTATTTGTTTATGCCCACCATTCTGAAACTGAATTCTGTACTGATATCACACATTATACCACTGTTTTACATTTATTTTAAATTAAAAAACCCTCACTGGGTTCTAAAGTTAATAAACCTCATACAGAGAAGAAAAGAAGAACAACATTAAAGCTTAGTGACAAACTTGATATAATAAAGAAAATAGAATAGGGCATAAGTAGGAGTGTATTAATTGGCAGAATATAAAGTTGGATCGTTAACATTGTATAACATTAAACATTCAAAGCACAAACTTTTAGAACTTACAGCATGTTCGGAACTTAACAATAAGATAGCTGATAGAAAAAGTTTAAACACGCCAAAATTAGAAAACTTAGATAAAGTGCTGCATGAGTGGTTTTTATTAAAATGCTTGGAATGTACTGGAATGAATTTTAATGTATTTATTAAAATGCTTGGAATATGAGGGTCAATGATTATTGCCAAAGCAAAAGATTTTAAAGAAAAAATGGGCACTTATACAACAATTGCTTTTACTGATGAATGGTTAACTAAATTTAAGATAAGACATGGAATTAGAAAATTAGACATTGCAGGAGAAAAGCAGTCTGCTGACATAGAGGCAGCTAAAGAATAAATAGTGTGACATTTGAGAAGCTTGTTAATGACAATAATCTTACAGCTAACCAAATATACAATGCTGATGAAACCGGTCTCCACTGGAAATTTTTGCCACAAAAAAACATTGGCAGGTTGCAAAGAAAAAAAAGTGCTAGTGGTTTTAAGCAAAATAAAGAAAGAGTGACAGATCTAATGTGTATAAATGCACTGGGCAAACATACAATTAAACCTTTAGTAATTGGTAAATACCATCATCCGCCAGCCTTGAAGGGAATTATGCATTTGTCAATGACTTATAATATATTTCCTTATTCATCCAAGCATATCCAAAAAAATGCTTGGATGGATAAGGAAATTTTTCAATATCAGTTCACTCATGAATTTGTTCCGGCAGTTCGAAAGAATTTATGTGATATGGGGAAGAGTCCAAATTCTAAATGTGTCTTACTTCTTGATAACTGTAGGGCCCATCCTCATGAATCCAAATTAGTTTATGATTGTGGAAATTATTTTTTCCTGTTATTTACCATCCAGTGTCACTTCTCTCATTCAGTCTGGATCAAGGAGAATTTTAAAATTTAAAATTTTAAATGCTGTTACAAAAGTGAAACAAATGATTAGCAAGGATATCTCCATTCTCAACTTTCAACAGGGCTTCACAATTAAAAATGCAATATATTCTATAGCAATTGCTTGTAATACTGTGAAACCTGTCACTCTGCGAGAGCATGGAGGATATGCCAAGTGTCGTGTCTGCTGACTTACCATCTGATGAAAATGATATTGATGGTTTTAATGTAAGGTCAAGGAAAAGTAATAGAAACATTTCAATCTACCACAACAGAAAATCCTTTACATAGCCTTGAATTTGGAGATGTTGATGCATGGCTTGCTGTTGATAATGAGGTTGAATTATCACAATCATTCTCAGATCAAGAAATCATTGATAGTGTCATTACTCCTGAGAAACTAGATGATGCTTGTTTGTTATTTGGTTTTTATGAGCATTAGCAACTAAGGCCATATTGCTCCGGGGATATGCAGTGGTCATTCCCTGACCTTTCTGCATCCTCCGTATTTGGTGGTCACGGGCGCGAATCCTGGTCTAATCAAGAAGCGTGTGCTATGCACTGCTGCTCCTGCCCACCTGCTAGATGATGCACTTTGTTCAGATGTAAAACAAGAGGACATTGACACAACTGAAAAGATAACTTGGGCTGGTATTTCGAACAAACAGAGGGGTGAAGTGGAAGTGGTTATTTTTTATTTATTTTTTTTTTTTTTTGTTTTTTTTGGCTGATGCTGCATAAGCTTGCTTTCTTGCATCAAATGCCTCTACTAATGCTAATGCTAACTACAACACTCTTCTTTGAATAGACATGCTAAAGGTTGCCAATTTTCTACTAGTCATGTTACACATTTAATCAAAGACAGGAAGAAAATGTGTACATATGTGTTTAAACCTTTGACATTAAAAACGCTTTTACCGTCATTATTTGGAAAAAAGCGTTACATTACCTAGAAATCATGACGAAACCAGATGCTCATGTGTTGTACTTGTTGCGTGCAGTGACACAACAAGTACAACTGAGCAGTGACAAGCTACGCTATACTGTTATATCAGCATAATGATTAATACATGAGTGATTGTGCCAAAATCTACAGCCCAGCATTCAAAGGAATATCGTGAAAGAAAGAAAGAAAGAAAGAAAGAAAGGGAAGTTGGACAGAAATGTGAATCCAGATGAAATTCAACAAGAGTATTTTGTTATGCCTGGGAGTTCTCAAACTGTACCCAAAAAAACTCGAGCTGAAATAATGAAGGAATATCCTGAATGGAAGAAAAGGAAATTAGAAATTCAACCACAGAGTTCTACTATGTTTGATACTTACGAGGAATCTAAAACTCCAGCAGAAAGAACAAAGAAATATCGTGCAAGAAAAAAGGTGAAATTAGAAATGGCTAATAATGAGATTCCCGATTACATCCCTATAGTGTCTACAAGAGCTGACAGTGAGTTTGAAAAACTAGTGTACAAAAACCAATTTCGATTTAGTTGTAATGTTTGTGATTGTTTATGGTTTCAATTAGATTTGAAACCATTTCCAGTAACTTCATATGAATTACTTTAAAATGAATTTCATTTACAAGAAGTGAGTACTTTCATGATGTGTAATACATGTCATATTTCATTAAAAGAGGGACGAATACCAACTATGGCCATGTCAAATGGATGATATATCCAACATATCCTATCATTTGCCTCCACTGGATGTTGTAACTGAGTGTTTGATATCACCACGATTACCCTTTATGCAAATTTGTTGTTTACGTTATGAACATGGACAATTTGGGATCATTGGACAAGTAATCAATGTACTAGTTAATGTAAATACGGTGGTTCATCAATTACCTAGAGAATTAGATGACGATTATGCCATTAATGTACATAAAAAACAAAGACTCATACATAAATCATCATATCTACAAGGATGTGTGCAGAAGAAAATAGTGAAATATGGTTACGGTATTTGATAAATTCACCTTTGTATAAATTATGGCATAAAAGTGAGTGACAATTTCTTGGGCACAAATGATGATAGTGAACAGGAACATTCAGATGAAATTGTGGAACCCATCAACAATGTTGATGAACTATTGATAATTCAATAACAAGAACTTTTCCAGCTATATATTTGGGACATACACAAAAATTTAAAAATGGATTGAAAATTACTCCCTTTATGATGGCATTGAGTAAAATTCGTAGATCTGACTGTTGTGGAGTAACTCCCCAACATTTGCAAATTGCATTTAAATCAGTATGAATAAAAGCTAACATTACTCGTTCTAAATTGGAATCGAAAGAATTTATAAACAAGTCATTACAGTCTAACTTGGCATTTCTAAAATCAATTCCCAATTCAGCATATTATTGAGTCAACGTAAGTGAAATTTGTTTGCCATGATTCGTCAATTAGGAAAACCTACAATGTTCTTGACATTGAGTGCAAGTGAACCAAAATGGCCCGTATTACTATGTATGTTATACAAATTCAGATATAAATGAGAAATTACAACTAATGAAGTTATGGATCTACCTTACATGGAAAGAGCTACATTAATAATTGAAGACTCCATAACATGTGCCATATATTTTAATAAAATTGTTGAGAGTATACTCAAAATTTTAAAATTGAAAATCTATAGTCCTTTTGGGAAATATTATGTTTTGAATTTCTTTAAACGCAATGAATTTCAACATTGAGGAAGTCCACATGCACTTATATTATTATGGATGAACAATGCACCCTCTGCACCATTAGAAGAAAAAGAAGGTGGGATGGAAGAAGCAATTCAAATGAATTTCAACATCGAGGAAGTCCACATGCACTTATATTATTATGGATGAACAATGCACCATCTGCACCATTAGAAGAAAAAGAAGGTGGGATGGAAGAAGCAATTCAAATGATAGTATAACGATACCGATGACCACAAATGACAATCCAATATTAGCTTATCACAAAAAATATCATAAAATGCATACCTCAATAGAATTGGATAATCATATTAATTTTGAATAATTCCTTAAATCAAATCAATGCCAATCAGAAGAAGAATACAGGAACTCCCCAACTTATGTAATACTCAACTTACGGAAATTCGACTTTACGTAAGTTTTTTCCCACCGGTGCAAACTTAAAAAAATCGTGGAAACGTAATTTGCATCCCGTTGGAATAAATGGAGGTATCGCGAAAATATTGTAATGTGAAGCCAATAACACATTGTTTTTTTTTTTTTTGTTGTTGTTTTTCTTTCCGTAATTTGTTCCAAGTCCTTGGAAGTTGAAAAGTTCGCTATATTACTAAGCTATTTATCTCTCTAAAAGGTCATATTTATAATGGAAATTGCAGTACCTTTTCATCATTATCATATGTTCCCATTATAAGAATCAATTTTGAACAACTTTGTGATATTTTTCTAAAACACATTTCTGGAGGTCACTACCAGAAAACGGTAAAAATAATTTGCACTTTCGGGTTTATTGGGCTTTTCTTTTAGTGCATCTAATTATAAACAGGTAGTAAACTCGATCTTATTGCATTTGCGATAATCACGATAACTGGAATTCTGTGGGTTTTTACGTTACGGTGTTATGGTGAAATGTGTTTCCCTTCACTGAAATCTTCAATCATATAAAAAACAAATTTTCAGAAACTTCTCTTAATTCCTATTTATGTATTACAACGATAAAGGGAAAGGGACCAACGGAAACCTCGACAATAACACTGTATTATTGTATGCATTATATTGGCTTTGTATTTGTATCTGTCTTTTTGTGAACGGAGGTCTGCTTATTTCGTTTAGGTTTTTTCTCTTTTTTAGGGAAGTGTGGACGAGTATCCATCTCTTCCTCAACAAGTATTTCTAAGATCGGTTCCTCTAAGACTTCTATTTCATATGTATCCATGTGATCATGAAGAGGGTTTTGTCTTCTGTATCTCTATCTTTAGCATTTGTGGATAATGGGGGGGGGGGGGGGAGAAGATGCATCTGGAAGAATTGTAACTGGTGTGTTGATGGCTTGATTGGAAGTTGTCATTGAGAATGACTTAACTGATGGAGCTAAGATTGAGCGAGCCTAATCAGATATAGAGATGTTGGGAGGGACTGTAACATTAGTTTGAACCGCAGTAGTAGAGGTAGCAATAATACTTATCTGTTTTTGCTGTTGGACAGTTGCTGCGTATGTGCGTGTTACTGCAATTGGTGATATTTGTTTCTTTGCTTCAAGATATGGAACTTTATGCTCGGTTTTGTACTTCTGAATCATTTTTTCTCTTTTCCATGTTTCACAGTCTTTGGAATAAGCTGAGTGAGTTCCTCTACAGTTCGGACACTGTAAAGACTGTGCAGAACATTCAGTATGGATATGATCTTAAGACCCACATGAAGCACATACTGCAGTCCCCTCGACATATTACCTGTGAATGCCCAAATTTCTTGCACCATGCGGCCATTATTGGCCGCATGGTTCAAGAAAGCCTATGGCTTATGTTGCACCAGCCAAAAAAAAAAAAAAAAAAAACTTGAATAAAACAATGATAAAAAAAAAAAATAATAATAATTAATAAAAGAAAAGGAAATTAAACTTATCATCCTATGCGCTTCCCTCACCCGAAGGTACTATCCAGATGTCCCTTGAATTTCCCCAAAATGTCAGCCTCTGCCACCCATGTAGGCAAATTATTCCAGTAATTTATAACTCGATGGCTAAGATAAAACTTCCTGCAGTCCAATCTAAACATTTCCCCCTGTAACTTGAATTTATGTCCCCTAGTTCTAGCATCATTTATAATCTTGAAAATTTTGCCCTCATTCATTTTACTGATGCCTCTCAGAGCCTTAAACACCTCAATCAAATCTCCTCTAAGGTGTCTAGTTTCCAAACTCTGCAACCCACATATTCAGTCTTTCTTCATAAGGACGCCCTTTTGCCGATCTCTACTAGGCGAGTTACCCGTCTTTGCACTCTTTCAAGAAGCTCGATGTCTTTCTTTAGGTCCGGTTTCCATACTTGAACACAGTATTCCAAGTGTGGTCTAACAAAAGCCTTATATAATGGGATTATCATGTCCCTATCTCTACTTGCAAAAGTTCGATAGATCATCGACAGGACACCATGGGCCTTCCTTGCAACCTGTTTACAATGCTCAGAGAATTTCATGTCTGACCGTATCGTAACACCCAAGTCCCTTTCCTCCAGTACTGGGTTTATTCACTCCACCAAGTGAATAAGTTATTTTGGGATTACTGTTTCCTTTGTTGGATTAAAGCATAGCTGCCATTTTTCTGACCATTCCTGAAGTCTATCTAGGTCTCTCTGAAGAAGCTCAGCTTGACAGTGATCATTAACTACTCTACCGATTTTAACATCATCTGCAAATTTAGACATCATGCCCTCTACCCCTTCATCGATGTCGTTTATGAAAATTAAAAGCAACAGTGGTCCTAATACTGATCCCTGGGGAGCCCCATTTCTTACATCAACCCAATCTGAGGAATAGCCATTTATCACAACCTTCTGCCTCCTGCCCCGAAGCCATCCTGCTATCCATCTAAGGATTTTCCCAGTGATTCCAACCCGTTCCATCTTATAAAGCAACCGCTCATGTGGGACTGAGTCAAAAGCTTTGCTGAAATCTAAATAAACAATGTCGAAATTATTCCCTAAATCCAGCTCGTGAGTAACCCTTTCGAAATAGCGAACCAGATTTGTTAAACATGATTTTCCCTTTACAAAACCATGCTGAGTATCCTTGAGAATTTCAATTCGATCCAAACGATCCTGAATTCCACCCTTGATCATTGCTTCCATGATTTTCCCTATCACTGAAGTCAGACTGACAGGTTGATAATTTACCACTTCACTCTTAGAGCCACCTTTATGTATGGGAGATACATTGGCACTTTTCCAATCCAAGGGAATCTCCCCAGAGTCTAGTGATGCTCGCATAATTAGCCTCAATGGTTCAATGCACTCACTTGCCGCCAGGTTTGGTATGTACGGTCGGACACGACAGTTCAAATATCCGGCTTTTACAGAATTTGGTAGATTTGGCAAGTTGAAAGTTAGTATAATGGTTCTGGTTGGAAGCAAAGAGCCATCCCTTTTAATTAGGATTCTCTTGACCTGAATAATGTGTTGATCTGAGAGTTCTTGTTTAATTTCTTCCTCAGATACATGTAGAAGATCCCATTCTGTTATAATTCCTTTTGAATAGTTTAAAGTGGCATGAGGTGACACTTCTATGGGAGTTCCTCTAAGTGTTTTCAATTTAAGTAACTTCTCAGAGTGCTTGTGTTGTGTTGTTTCAACAAGCAGGTCACCTGATTTTAGTCTGTGTACCATTTTTGGTGAGCCAGCAGCATTCTCTAAACATTTCTGGATCAGAAAAGGAGAGAGCTTGCTGACTGGCTGGTCAGTCAAGGAATGTATTATAAGGAAGTGAGGTCAGATATTCTGGTCTGTATCCTTCTTTTGTCTCTTAGCATAGGAAGGGTTGTGATTTTCCTGCTCTCTAGAATGTGTTGGGGCATTGATCCCGAAAGAGTCAGTATTGGTATAGTCCATTTTTGCTCCTTTCAGCCCTTGGCAGATTAACTTTTCTGCCAACGTTTCCGGCCCCGCCACGGGGAGGCAGGAGCAGTGCCTGGTTTGACCAAGTGAGAAGTAGTAGGGGTTAGTAGTAAACTATGAGAAATAAAGAAAGGTGGCTTGCCTTCCTTGCTCTGTACAAGTACTTTTGTAACAAGAGCGATTAGGAAATAAATAGATTTCTTAACGACAGGAAAGTAAAAGAACTGTAAATTGCTTTTGAAAATCGCACTGGAAGCACAGAGAAATAGCTCGGTCACAATCGCTTGGCACCCAGGGCAGGGATATATCTTGGAATCACTTTGATTACTGCCATGTTTTCAGTTACTATGTATAGCAACTGAAAAATGTATAATTTTTCAGCTGCTACACATAGCAGTACATTTGGTACATTTTTCAGAGCCATCGCTTCCTCTTTTTTCCTTATCCATTGAATATTATTAACAATGCCTACCAAAAAAAGTGTACTTCCTCCCCATTTCACCATTTCAAAGGATGCAAATAATCATTCAGCATGTATGAACATCACTGTCACTATGAAATGCTATCTATTTTTGCATTTCTTCATATACAATGCATGCTTTCTTAAAAGCCTGCATTGTATACAGAAATTGAAACACTGCATCCATATACAGCATAGAAAGTAAATGTGTCACCTTTTCAGATTTGAAAAATCTTTTATGTGCCTTGTGAAATTTTATGTTGTATTTCTTTGGAATCTTACTAAAAACACTGTTAATTAGCTTTGCACCACATAAGTACTTTGAAATGACTGCATATTACAGAGAACAATTATCTTGCATTTCAATTTTGCAATGTACTGTAGCATATCTGACAGCCAATCTGTTAATGAAAATAAAAATAACAGAAATTAAAAAAAAAAAAAAAAAAAAATTAAATTTTAACTTAGTTTTACTTTTTTTTTTTTGTGAGGAAAGAAAGACAGAGAAAAACTGTATTTTTGCAAAAAAACAGATGGAGAAAGAGTCAAACTGAGTAAAAAAGACAGATTCTTCATTGCAAATCTGAAGAGTTGGCAGCTAGAAGAGTTGACTGAACAAAACAGTTCAGTCAATAGGTACCACCAAAACACATTATGCTAATCATTCACAACTGTCAAGCACTGGTTAATTTATTGTCAGCAGTCTGTGAAGTATGAGTCATGCTAGCGTATACTAACACTCTTTGACAGTTACCTGCCAGAACACCCCACATATGTGTGGTTTTTAAATACTTTATACCTTACAGAAATCAACTTATGAGTATGATGTATGTAGTCAAGTATGACGTGTATATATACAAAATCAAGCTCATTCAAAAGAAGCAAACATTCCTTATCAGTGAAAAAATAAGTAAGGTAGTTTCATCTCTAATAATGAGGATAAAAAGTAAATTTCAAATTGTTTAAGATCATTATAATTAAACAGCTAAACTGTTCAAAAGTTAAAAAATGCTATTCTCTATTTAAAATCTAGCTTCGTGAAGATATCATTAATGAGAACATGTGGATGCTTTTCTCCCTAGTGTTAAGTATGTTGGGATGACAAATATGGAAACCATAAAAGAACATAAATTATACAAAGGTTCATGTAAAGAACTGTAATTAAGCACAGATTGTTTCTGTTCTTTATAATTAAATTAAAATTGAAGAGGCCTGTGGTACCGGGTTCCATGGATACATGAATAAACAGTACAGTATGACTTGTAACAACAGTAACTAAGTTTAGTAGAAGTATTTAGAGAAACTTTGAAGAGCTTCTGTAATTACATTTACTAAACTTAGTTACGGTTCTTACCCGTCATACTGTACTGTTTATTCATTTAATTAAATTAATTTTATATCTATATTCAGAATTTTAAACATCAATAATAATCCCAGAGACTGGGACTATTACACGGAAAGTGGACAATTCATAATAATCAAAGAAATCATTATTATTTATAAAAGGAGCATTGAAAAGTGAACCAAAACTTAGTGCATTAAAAATATCAATTAAGGAGACTGGGGGGAAAAAATCAATATTCATTTTAAAAAATCACACTTCTGCATTTAAATAACAAATACAAGTAATAGTAACTTACCCTAGCACGGCTTTCTGCACTTAATGTCTGTGGATCCACATCACTTTTTCTCTTTATTATTGGCCTGTGGGTTTGCCAACACCTGTTATCAGACAGGTTCTATCACAGTGATATATAATGTCTAAAAATTTTAAACTTTTCACTTTTATATTAGACACCAAGAGTGTTAATTGGATGTACAACAATAATAAAATAATCTCACGAGTAAAATACAATTAAAAATACTAGTAATCATTCTTAGCTAATGAACAAAATTAGTAAATTAAGGACTATTTTTGGCTGCTATCTACTTTGTAGTAAGCAGTTTTACAACTACTGATATTAAAAAAATACGGCCTTAATAACTAACTAAGGTGAAACAAATTTCCTTAGTCACTGGATAGTGTTTTAAACTGCAATGAGATTTCAACTCGTTACACTTCAAATCTTGGTTGCCAAAAAACATAAGAGAGAAAAGATAATTTTCTGTATAAAACTGCTATTGTATAATATCATAAACATCTAAACTAAAATTTCGATGAAGTAATACTAGATCCATTTGGAGTAACATACTGTCTTTACTGTCATTAACAACCCTGTTAACCTTTGTATCATGTACAAACTTGGACATTAATCCTGATATACCTTCATCAATATCATTTATGAATACACAAAACAACAATGGGCCCAGCACTGAACCCTGGTGAACTCCACTAATAGCATTTGTCCACGAAGAGCAGTGTCCATTGATTACCACGCTCTGTCGTCTCTCACTCAACCATCCCTTTATCCATTGTAGCAACTTACCCTTAATGCCATACCTCTCCAATTTGTACAGCAGTCCTCCATGTGCAATATTATCAAAAGCTTTCCTGAAATCCAAGTATATGATATCAAAATTATTTTTGGCATTCAGTTCCTTTGTGATCACATCATAGTATCCTATCAAATTAGTCAGACAAGACCTCCCTTTAACAAACACATGCTGTGTCTTAACTATTACTGCAGTCTTGTCTAGTTTTTTTTTTTTTTTTTATGTGAACCCCAAACACGAGAGGTATTAGAACCTATAGTACTTAGTACCGTGCTTGGGTTGGAGGTTGAGAAGACGAAAGAAGATATTTGTTGACATTGGACTTGAACTTCTGTAGATTGTAGTTTTCAGGAAATACGTATGAAGGAAGGTTGTTCCAGAAAACGGCAGTTGAATGAATAAATGAGGAAGATGAAAAGTTGGTTCTGCAAGTTTGAAGTTGGACAGTAAACGGATGTTGGCTGGTGGCGGCACGTGTTCGGACTGTTTCGAAAGAGAGAGCGGGAATTATAGAAGCCAATTCAGAAGAACAGTGCCCATGGAAGTATCTGTAGAAGAGGCATGCAGTACATCTATGAGAAAGCAAGTGGAGAGACTCTGTTAGAGATGAATCATTAATTAACCTAACTGCCCTCTTCTGAATGGAATCAAGAAGCCTGAGAGAGGTTTTGGGGGCACCACCCCAGATGTGGGAACAATATTGCAGGGCGGATTTGCGATTTATACAGAGTGAGCAGCTGTTTGGAATAAAAGTAACTCCGACAGCGAAAGAGAAAACCAAGTTTTTTATATGCAGAGGAAGCAATATTTGTAATGTGCTTGTGCCAAGAGAGATTAGAAGTCAGGGTAATCCCCAAAAGAGATATATCATTTTGCCTAGAAATCGGAGTGTCACTAAAGATAACCATAGGAGCAGTAGAATCCTTTTTGCGAGATATAAGACAAGACTGAGTTTTAGAAGGGTTGAAATCAACTAAGTTGTCTTTGCCCCACTGGAGAATTACCTGAAGATCGGCATTTAAGGAATTGGCAGCAGATTTTCGAGAACTTGAAGCTGACTGAGCAGGAC
Source organism: Mastigoproctus giganteus (assembly GCF_048544385.1). Classification (NCBI taxonomy): domain Eukaryota; kingdom Metazoa; phylum Arthropoda; class Arachnida; order Uropygi; family Thelyphonidae; genus Mastigoproctus; species Mastigoproctus giganteus. The sequence continues at coordinate 171,832,487 of NC_143577.1, forward strand.
AAGGTTTCTCAAAATGGAAAGTTGAATGCAATGTGCTATCATCGGCAAAACTATGGATAGGATTTCCAGTCAATGGAAGTAGGTCATTGATATACAAGAGGAAAAGAGTGGGGGAAAGAACTGAACCTTGGGGGACACTGGCATTAGTGGAGAAGTTAGAAGAGAGAGAGCCATCTACCATCACCCTCAGTGAGCGATCAGAGAGAAAACTGGATAACCAATTACTAAAAACAGTTGGCAAACCATAAGATAGAAGTTTGTTTAGAAGACCTTTATGCCAAACACGATCAAAAGCCTTTGAGATTTCAAGAGCAACTACTTGTGTTTCACCGAACCTTTCCATTGAATTAGTCCATAAATGGGTAACATAAGCCAGAATATCACCGGTGGATCGACACTGACGGAACCCATACTGGCGATCGTTGATCAGATGGAAAGTTTCTAGGTAGTTTAAGAGTTGGCGGTTAATTGATTTCTCCATTACTTTAGAAAGAGTAGAAGTAATTGCAATGGGACGATAATTGGATGGGAGGGATTTGGCACCCTTTTTAGGAACTGGCTGGATATGAGCAAATTTCCAAGCAGAAGGAAAAACACCTTTGGAATAAGCAAGTGAAAAAAGGCGGCAAAGAATAGGAGTAAGTTCAGGAGCACAGGTTTTGAGAACAAATGGAGAAATACCATCAGGACCTGGAGCTTTCTTAGCATCAAGATTCATCAAAATCCTTCTGATATCCTTTTGACGGAAGACCACAGGAGGCATTGAATGGAGCATGTTAGGAATGGTGGGAGGTGTTTTACCAAGATCATTAATACATGAGCTGGAAGAAAAATGGGATGCTAGCAGGTCAGCTTTATACTTGGCTGAAGTGACAACAGAACCATCTGGTTTGGACAGAGGTGGGAGCAGAGATGGGCAAAAGTTGCGACCAATAGATTTGGCAAGAGACCAGAATGCTCGGCTACCATTAGGGCAAGAAGCAAGTTTTCTACTCTTAGCTTGTTCAAACTCTAGTTTGGACTGATTAATAACTGCTTTACAATTGTTGCGAGCTTTGGTGTAGGCAGAAAATGAAACTGAAGAATTAGAAACAAGCCAATTACGATATGCAACATTCTTCTCTTGGACGGCCTTAGCACATTTATTGGAAAACCAAGGATTAGATAAAGGACGAGATTTTAAAGTGGAGTTTGGGATAAAGGATTCCATTCCTGCAAGAATAATTTCACTCACACGACCTGAGCAAACGTTGACATCTGAAGTTTTGAAACAGTAATCAGACCAAGGTAAAGAAGAAAAGAAGTCCCGCAGGTCATCCCATTTTGCATTCTTGTAATGCCAAACAATACGAGGTTGGGAATAGTCATGAGATAAAGGTTCCATTGGAGAAGAGACAATCACCAAGTTGTTTTTTTTTTTTTTTTTTTTTTTTGATTTGGTAGTTGTTGGCGCATCGGCTTCTATGGCCATATTGCACCTCCCAAGGTTTTTGCAGTACTTTGATCCAAGCCCGAGGCGGGAATCGAACCCGCGACCTTGGGTTGCCGGGCAGGTACTTTACCCACTCGGCTAGCCCGGTCGGCGACCAAGTTGTGATCTGAAGTGCCTAAAGGACCTTTCACTTCGACCTTGTACTTAGAAGGGTTGTTTGTGAGAAAAAGATCAAGCGTATTGGCTGTATGATTAGGATTGTCCGGTATTCTTGTAGGTAAATGAACAATCTGTGCTAGGTCATTAGTAATTGCAAAAGCCTCAGCATCTCGACCTGCTGGGTCAGTGTGACTAGAAAACGGAAGCCAGCTGGAGTTGTGAACATTAAAATCACCAAGGAAAATTACCTCACTGTTAGGAAAGTTGGACTGGAGAACGTCAAGTTGCAATGAGAGGAAGTCAAAGAGCTCCAAGTGATTAGTGGAGTTGGGAGAACGGTAGAGACAACAGATGAATTTGACACAATGAGGTATAGAGATTTTAAGCCAGAGAAGATCAAAGAGAGGAGATTCCAAATTGCCAAGTCTCTGACAGGGAATATCAGAACGGACATATGCACAAGTACCACCTTTGAGACGAAAGGAATCATACAGCGAATAATTTGGGCATCTGAGATGAGCAGTAGTTGAATCAACCGATAACTGAGATTCAGTCAGAAAAAGTACATGGGGTTTGGAAGACTGCAAGTGGAAATGGACATCGTTGAGATTAGAATTGAGACCACGTATATTTGTGAAATGAATTAGGAAGTCCTTGGGAGGTTTAGATATTTTCGCAGATAAGCTTGCTCTATTATTTTGGCAATTCATGGCGTATTCAATAGTAAGAAAAAGTGGGTGGAACATGCTGAATGAAGTAATGAAATTTTTGGATATGGCGTACATGTGGTAAGAATATACCCAGATCCTTGATATAACGTGGCCTCAACAATGCTCCCCGCACATACACTACTCGGACTCCCTCCAGTCACTATCTGGCAGAGTAGAGGTAGCAAGATTATACACTAGCTGATCCGGAAGCCTCCTAGAGAGTTACCAATAGATTTGGTCCGGTGTACTAACTAGCGGCCGGCCTGCGAACACCGTTTTAGAGCTGTACCCTCAAAATGTAAGGAATATTGGATCTCGCCACGACATTCATCATAACCTCAAAAATCACCAATCATACTGCATGATGGAAGAGATAGAGAAGGGTTGGCCGAACCTTAGCTCTAGAGACTAAACATGGGTTCCACCACTTCAAGCCTCCAATAAGCAAAGTGGTGGTATTTCACCGGTTGATGAGAGTCATCTACCACCTAGTACTGCCTGGTAACATAGAGGGGCGGCATTCCTCCATGTGGTTTCAGCGCCACACCTCGACCCCTGCTTACGTTGGTTCACACCTGGGTGGTCACCCACCATGTACTTGTGCATAGAGGTTATACCTAGGATTACTAACAGTCCCACCATCGTGAAGGTGCAAGCAGAGGATTTGGCTGTCATAGACCGTCTGGACTTGGCCGAAATTGGGTCCACTTGACTTGAGTGTCACCCGAATATCAGTTCTTTTTTTTTTTTTTTTTTTTGGTAGTTGTTGGCGCATCGGCTTCTGTGGCCATAGTGCACCTCCCAAGGTTTTTGCAGTACTTTGATCCAAACCCGAGGCGGGATTCAAACCCGCGACCTTTGGGTTGCCAGGCAGGCACTTTACCCACCTGGCTAGCCCAGTCGGCGAATATCAGTTCCGTCAGCATTTTAGACTCCCAGGTAGCAAGTACAGCTTGTCTGGCATATCTGAGAGAATGTCTGTGACAACCTCAAGGACCATGCAATGCTTCTTTAGCCAGTGATTCCATTATTTTCTCTGGAATACAAGTTAAACTAACAGATCTATAGTTACTTGTGTCACCTTTTGAAACCCCTTTGTGAATTGGTGATACATTTGCACATTACCAGTCCATGGGGACCTCCCCTGAATCCAAAGAAACTCTCATAATTATGGCTAGGGTTTTTTTTTTTTTTTTTTTTTTTTTTTTTTATGAAAACCCCAAACATGAAAGGTATCAAAACCTATAGTACTTAGTACCGTGCATGGGTTGAAGGAGAAGTATGGGGGGGATGCCGGAAACTTTGCTCTAGAGACTAAACATGGGTTTCACCACTTCAAGCCTCCAATAAGCAAACTGGTGGTTTTGCTAACTCCCTTTGCTGCCTCCTTTAATATAACTGGATAGATCCCCAGGTGCCTTCCTTATGTTTAACTTCAACAATTTCTCCTCCGATTTGCTCTCAGTTATTACAAAATCACTTAGCTCCCTGTTAGAGTTTGAAAACTTCTGGAACTCCCCTCATTGAATAACTCCTCATGTGTGAATGTACATGCAAAATACTCATTCAGTTTATCAGCTACCTGAGCATGATCATCAATAGTCAACCTATCTATGTTAAGTGGTCCAATCTGATTCATCACTTTCCGTCTAGAGTTTACATAAGTAATGAACTATTTGCTGTTTTTCTTTGCATCCTTTGCCAAAGATATCTCATAATCAGAATTCACCTGCCTAACCTCCTTCTGTGACTTGATTACAGACAAGCTTATATCTGCCATAGGCTTCTGATAATTTATATGCATCCCATACATTTTTCTTCTCTGCCACGAGCCTCATTAATTCATCTGACATCCATTTAGGCTTGAACCTTGAACAGTATTTCTTAGTTGGAATGAAAAGCCTATTAGCCTCCAAGATTGTTGGAATGAAAAGCCTATTAGCCTCCAAGATTGTTGGAATGAAAAGCCTATTAGCCTCCAAGATTGTTGGAATGAAAAGCCTATTAGCCTTCCCATTTAAAATTCAACATTGGTAACATCATCAGTTAATCCCACTGTACAGAATTTAGAAACTGTCTGAGACCCCTGCAGTCACCTTTACAAAAGCAAAAGCCCTTCCCTTTAGCCTTGATGGTAGTCACATCTTTAAGTAATTCCCACATCAGTACATTGTGATCACTGTCACGCAATAGTTCCTTTATCTGTAAATTCTTAATGCATGAATAATCACTGCTGATAATCAGATCAAGAGTATTACTCCCTCTGGTTGCCTCTCAAACATGTTGCTGTAGAAAACAGTCATCCAAAAAATCCACAAAAGTCTTGCTAGTGTGTGAATGACCAACACACAAGTTGCAGTAAAAATTTGTAAAGTTAAAATTATCCATTTTTGATGGATAGATGGAGAATATTTTCTAGGGCAAGCTTGATGATGAATTACTCAGCTGTATAATTGCTGCATTAAGTGGAAGTGATACAGAGATGGTGATAAAAAGGAAAACTGCTGCAGCACTTACTCCACTATCAGAGTTTGAACCATCAGTATATATTTTTGTGAAATGTGGATAATTTTGTGTGTGACCAGTATGGAGTTGTTGTATGTTGATATTTGCAAGAGAATGGTTCCCCCAGTTTAGGAAGTAATTGTCACAGGACCATGAGGGAACAAATTGAACTATTTGGATCTTGGAGGAGGACTTTTTTGAGGTGTACATTTTGAGTTTGAGATAGTGCCTGCAATGTGATACCAGTAGGCTAAACTGCTCCCGGCTTATTTCTAAATTACATTGTAATCTGTGGATCACTAAGTATCAGCTAAGTGGGGTGGGTAGGTATGCTGCAAATTTTAGCTGCATAATCAGAAGTAACATCTTTCTTCTGAGATAGAGTGGAACATCATGGGCTTCCATATAATGACTTTTTACTGGTGACATTCTATAAGCACTTATAGCATCCCTGAGGACAGATTGTTGGATAGGAGCAAGCCATGTTAGCACGCTCTCCTTAGCAGAGTCATACACTTGGGTGCCATAATCAGTATAATATCTAGTTCTATACAAGTGAAGCAAGCTGTAGCTGCATGCACCCCATGTTGTAGAAGAAAGAAATCTGAGTATGTTCATTTTTTCTTGCAAGTAGTCTATAGATGTTTGACGTATTCTAAGAAATTCAGCTTACTATCAAAAATCAGGTTATGGAGGTGAACGCTATTCATAACTGAGATAGGATGATTTGTTAAGTGTAGCTCTGAGTCAGATAAATATTTCATTTGTTACAAAAGTGACTGATACTAGATTTCTGATGAGATAGTCATTACACATTCTGCACCATCCATAGCTCAGTAGTGTTAAGTGAGATTTGTAGTTTCACTACAATGAAATATTCTGTGAACTACAAGAAACAGTCAGATTATCAGCATAGGGGTATGAGTTTACAGGGTTGGGAATAAGTTTGGTTATATGATTTATTATTATTTCAAATTAAGGTAGCACCGAGAGCTAAGCCTTGAAGGACTCCTTCCTCATGTATATAGATTTCTGAGAGGACTTGGTAACAGCGGACTTGAAAAGATCTATACTGAAGGAAGTTTTGTATGAAATATGGTAAGTGGACTCTGAGGTTAAGGGAATGAAGATCTTTTAAGATACCAAAGCAGGTGATGTCAAAGGCATTCTCTATGTCAAGGTATACCATAATAAGAATAAATATTTCGAATTATTTCGAAATATTTATTCTTGTTATGGTATACCTTGTATTTCGAATAAATGCATTCCTGATGTTTGTTTCAGCTTTGACCATGAGATCTAGGGATGACTGATTTTTTTCTGAAGCTAAATTAGTTATCAGGATTACACTTTGGGAATCAAGGTACCATGTCAGTGTATCATTTTTTATAGAGGGATAGAGTGACCTTTCCCTGGTTTGGGAATTGCCAGTATATAGGAGTGATGCCAGAAAGTGAAGAATGAATGTTCAATGAAGAAATACTGTAGATGGTCAGCAGCAAAGATAATGATTTGTTGTTATCTAAGTGTTGTTGCAGTATATAATATACTGTGTAGTATATTATATCTAAGTATATAATGACTTATGGAAGTGAAACTTGGGCATTTCACCAAAAGAATGGAAGAGAAGCTGAGAACTACACAGCAAAGAATGGAATGAATTATATTAGTAATCACACTATTAGATAAGAATTAGGTTAGATAAGCATGGATTAGGCAGTAAACTCAAGTAAAGGACTTTCTTATCAAAACTAAAGAACTAAAATGGTCTTGGACAGGACGCATAGCTTGAAGATATGATGACAGATGGACTAAGAAAATAACAGAATGGTTACCCAAGAAAAGCTAGAAGCAGACCTGGAAGACAATGACAGAGATGGACAGATGAAATTCACGAGCTCGTGGGTAGTAAGTGGGTGGCCATTGCACAAAACAGAAGGAACCGGTTGATGGAGAGACCTTCATCCTGCAGTGGAATGAAAATGGCTGACAATGAAGTATATAATATACTGTGTCAGGACCAGCAGCACTGTTCTTTGAGGTATATATGGCTTCTTGAAGTTCTAGCATAGTAAGTGGCTGATTGTATGGTGAAGAAGATGTGGTTTTGAAGTTAAATTGAGATCTTTTGGCTTAAGCTTTAATCTTTTTAAATGAGGGATTGTGTGTGGTTGGGGCAGACAACTGTGAGAATATGTACCTTAGGGCATTTACAATCTCTGCACGAGAAGCTGAGAACTACACAGTGAAGAATGGAATGAATTATATTAGTAACCAGATTGTTAGATAAGAAGAGAAACACATGGATTAGGCAGCAAACTCAAGTAAAGGACTTTCTTATCAAAACTAAAGAACTAAAATGTTCTTGGGCAGGACACATAGCTCAAAGATATGATGACAGATGGACTAAGAAAATAACAGAATGGTACCCAAGAGGAGCCATTCCAGTTGAAAATTTGAGAGGAAATTTGCCAATTAATTGCTTTAGTTTTCTCCAAGATATTCTTACATCAGTATATTTATTAATTGAAGTTGCAAATCAGATCCAAGAGTCTCTTTTACCTTTCTTCCTAATGTGACAGGCCTTGGCTCTGAGTTTCTTATAATTTATAAAGTTATTAGTGCTAGGATGTTTTCAGAATATATTCGATGCTTGATTTTTTTTCTTTTCTTTTTTTTTTTTTTTGGCACTCTTACAAAAATTCTTTTTCCACCAATAATTTTTGGATCTACAGATGCTTTACTGTGATTGTGGGATGGCAATAGATGCAGCTGCTAGAATTTGTTTGGTAATATGGTTGGCAACTGTGTCAATTGGACAAGGTTCAAAGATCTGATTGTTGAAGTACACACGAGAAGTGTACTTTGTCCAATTTGCTTTAGAAAAATTCCATTTTATGCGGTTTACTGAAGTTACAGAGTGTGATGTTTACATAATACAATTTACAGATTAATGGATAGTGATCATTGTTGACTGGATCGTCAAGAGCTCTACACTCAATATTAGAAAAGAGGATCAGAGAGCAGAGGAGATAGAGAAGTCTATTGCAGAGACTGAAGGAGCTTGTTTATGTATGGGTAATGTGCACACATCATTTCTACTACCAAGATATTTTTAATGCATCGTTTGATTAAAATTACCTTGGTAGTAGATATGATGTGTGTGCATTACCCATGCATAAAAAAACTCCTTCATACTCTTACGAATTTAGCCAAGAAATATGTTTTATATTGCAGAGATGTTCCTGTTGGGAGATGAACGTTGGTGAACAAGTATTTAGGATGGTTAGATTTTGTCTGTCAATCAGAACTTCATAGTTCTAGCACAATAAGTAGGTCTTATTATGCTAGAACCATTCAAGTTCATGAATGGTACTAGGATAATTGATCAGTAGATAGATCGAAACAAGTGTCAGAATTACTCCAATTGCTATTTGTGTGGCAATAACTTCAACAGACATTTGTAAAAGAATGCATTCGCAAGGGGCTTGTGAATCTAAGAATGGCTACCCCACTGTGAGAATTATTTTTAACACATCTTGTTGGAAAAGAGTTTAATTTTTTATCAAGCAAGATACCTGAGGCATTAAATATGTCTCCTGTAAGCAGATGCCAGCTGGATTATGATGCTTAATTATTTCATGGATGTCATCAATATTGCTACAAAAGCCTCTGCAATTCCATTGGACCAGGTTGTTCATTGTTTCGATTTAGATAGATCTGAGCCTGTCTGCTTTTTGAAAGTCTGTTTGATGCAGTCAATTTTTTTATCTCCTTTTTGGGAAAATAGGTCTTGTGTCTATTTCATTCTCTGGATGGATCTCCAGAATGGTTTCGGTTTCACCTTGATTGGAAATTTCGTTGGTATCCACAAAGAAGGACTCAAATGGCTGTTTTCTAATGGGATCTGAGTTCTCTGCTTGGATGGGTCTCACAAGAGTTGCATGGGGCAGCAGGTGGTATCAGGACTGGTGCATTGTTAGCGCTGCTTGAAATCTATTGCTTTGAGGATTGGGTACAGAAGAGAGCAAAGATCAAATCCATTCAGAAATAGAGATGCTTGGTGGAATTGATGGATGTATCAGTCTGGACTGATACTGAATGAAATTTTTAGAACCTTCAGCATACAGACGTCTAGGCATCTGTCACTGTAACTGCTTTCTTGCTGCTCGGAATGAGGCTTTCTTTTCTATTTTATATTTCTAGATTTTTTCTCATATTTCCATTGTGAACTGCAATTACAATTGCAGTTCACAATTTTTTGAGAAACCTTGGTGGTTGCCTTTACAACTGGGGCAAAGTGAAGACTGGGCATTACAGTCAGTGTGGGTATGCTCTTTCAATCCACAGTTAGGACATACCAAGTCACCTTGATAGACTGTTTGAGAGTATCCAAATTTCTGACACTTATAACATCTTATTAGGTTCAGAATATATGGGCAAATGTGACAGTATAAATACCCTCATCACTGATGAAGGTAGGATTGGTGAGCTGAATGTCAGCATGATGCTGTGAGTTGGAATAAGCTCGCCATCTCTTTTCAGCATAATTCTTTTTTCTTGTGTGACTTTTTGATCCTGCAGTTTCTGAAGAATTTCTTCCTCTGAGACATTCATTAGGTCCCATTCTGAAATTACACCTTTGGAGGTATTAAGTGTAGCATGTGGGGACACCCTAAGTGGAACCCACCAAATGAGGTGAGCAGAGATTCAGTGTTTTGAGCAGGTGGTCTCAACAAGCAGGTCACCAAATTTTTGTTGTTGCACCAGTTTTGGGGAAACAGTTATGCCCTCAAGACATTTCTGTATGAGAAATTGTAATAGACTGCCTCAAGGACTGGTTTTTTAGCAAAAGCAGAATGAGAAAACTTGGCAGTCTATTTGGGGAGCATCCATCCTCAGTCTCTTTGGATTGGATGAGTCAATATCGGGTTGAAGAAAATCCACAGGATTTGGATTTACAGCCTTAATCAGTAGGAAACTTTCACACTCCATGTTTTGCTCCTTTTGGCCCTGGGGGGGGGTATGCTTTACCACCCAGGTTTCCAGCCCTGCCACGGGGAGGCAGGAGCAGTGTCATCATAAACAAGCTGTTGAGTTAGTACTGTTATAAATAGAAAGGTGGCTTTCCTTTCTGGGCCTTTGCCTACTTCTTGTAGTGCAAAAGAGCTACTCTAATGTATAAATAAAGAAAACAGTAGTTGAAACAAAATATAATCTGTTCATTTAAAGGCTCTTTGGAGATAACGTTTTGAGGAATGCACAGAAATCACTTGGCACCTGGGACCTCGGTGCACTGAAAAGAGCTGCAAGTAAACAGCAGACAGAGTACTGGCCTTTCCCCCAGTTGTCAAGAGAGAAATCGCGAAGTGGAACATGAACATACTAGGGTGGACGGGGTTGCTCTGGTGATGCGGCAACATTGTCTAATGTAATGCCCAAATCTCTGAGTAGCCAATGGAAAATACTGAATGGATGATTGGCTGTCTGCCAAGTGTTGTATAGATTTTCCCAAAGTGGCTCAAAAATGAGTGTCCACGTGGGTTGGTCTGGCAGTGATTTCAATTTGAAAGCACACAGTAGAGACAACTGCTTGCGATGAAACAATAACGATAATTCATTTGCTTCAACATAGACTCCGGACAGGAGATGTTTGAAATGCCCCAATGGCAATGCGGATTGCTTGATGGTGGATGGGATCCATCCATCAGAATATGCTGAGACAAGCAGATGCTTATACCTGAGACCTGTAATCTAATTTGGAATGCACAAGTGCACAATAGAGGCACAATAAAGTGCATCAGTCATTACCCTAAGAATTAGAAAAAACTGTATGCAGGATATTCAGAGCTTTCGTGCACTTCATACGTAGTTGACGAATGTGTTGTAATCAGGTCAATTTTCTATTAAACACAAGTCCCAAAAATCTAAACTCAGGTAATACTGAATAGCATTCTGTCCAAGTCTCAATTCAGATACAGGGAGAAGGTTGAGCGTGTGGCAAAAATGTACACAAACGGTCTTTGGTGAGGAGAACCTGAAGCCATTATTCATTGCCCATGATTTCAGATGATCAATGGCACGTTGCACTTGTCTCTCAATAAGCTTCATGTTGCAAGAGTGATAAAATATGCTGAAATCATGGGACCTGTAATCATCAACATACGAGGGCACAGCTTACAGTTGGAGGAAGTAACTCTGCAATGGAATTCATTTTGATGGTAAAAAGTATAACACTTAAAACTAACCCCTTGGGTACTCTCTCCTTTTGGCAAAAGGGCTGAGAGAGGTTAAATTCTACATGAACTTGGAATGAACGATGGAATATAAAGTTTTTAATAAAAGTTGGGAGGTGACCTCTAAGATGAGATGGTAGAAAAGTTCTCCCAAGAGCACTGGCTATTGTATTTTGGTATGCAATAACACATCCATTATATTCCAGGACCGATGAAGGGTGTGATGTATATTTCCCCTTCATTTTCCAGATTTTGTCCCAGAGAGCTTTAGTGCCAGTCGATTGGATAATAGTGGATGTAAAGGAGACCCACAATTCCTTTTGGCTATGATGGTGAATATGGTGTGCTTTGGCAAATTCACATTTGAAGGCTAAGAGAATGGCAGTGGTAGGATATCGGAATATCACTATGCATTGTTTTGGAAAATCGTAAAGTGTGTTTAGGGTCAAGCGGCACCAGGGGTTTCCCCCATCTCCATGTAATTTACATTGTGGGTGAACCAGATGACTGGAAAAGCCAGAGATTTAAAAGTGTATAGACTTTGTATATGTGTGATGCCTTGTACCATTGTTCATCTGGTCATTTAGCTGCCAGACCCTACTGAGGCCCGACGTTGTTCCACTTCCACCCCGTGGAGGCAGACCAGGTACTCACTAGTATATAGTTCACTCTGGCAGGTCCTGCCACCTAATTTCATGAGATTTCAGTGGTTAGGACCTAAAAAAAAAAAAAAAACGCGTACGTGTCACGGGAAGCACTAGGAGAAATCCAAAATGTTAGGCAAAATTAATTTAGATTGGTGATTTTAGATTGTGTGGGGCGTGTTCATGTTACTGTCAGATAGAGTGGGGTGAAGGCTGAAGACTTCACCCCACTCTATCTGACAGCAGATAGACAGAAATATGGAGCCGAAAGGGAAGGCAACTCCAGTTTACAGTGGGGCATGCCCATGCCCCACCAGAGGGAAGAAATAGGGTGGCAAGGCCAGAAAACTGTCCCCTCCCCACCCTGCCAGGAAGAGGTGAGAGTGAGCCAGACAAGGGAGCTGGCTCAGGTTGCCAATGTGGCCTGTGTGCATGGATGGGAGCAAACCAGACCGCAGGGTCAGGTCAGCACCATCCAGGAAAACTTGAGGCCCAGCAGAGGCGATCCAATGTTGGTTTGGCTGAATAGGTTGTGCAAAATATCATAGTTGGGAGTCATTCATGGGACTGTTGTCCCATCAGGGAGTCAATGTTCTGGGAAGTGGAGTTTTGTCACTTCTCAGAAGAGTTACAGTTTTGTCCTGCACGAAGGATCAAGCAGTCAAACCTGAAGTCTGGTTGGGGGTCTCTGAGAAGCTTTGTTTGACACGTCTATTCGAAGTTTGCAGGCAGAGGAATGGTCAATCGTCTGGCATACAGGTTCTGGGCAAACTTGGTGAATGCTATATATGAGGCTTCGTCTTCCAGTAAGTAGTGTTCCCGGTTTTTGGGATTAAGGCACACTTGGATGATTAATTCAACACGAAGATCTTCATAAAGTTCGCAATCATACATCTGGTGTCCCGAGGACTCTACAGAGTCACATGCACACATTGGGTTGTTTTCAAGTCCGAGAAGGTGTAATTTGTGGCGGATCGCTCCATATCCTGTTAGGAGATACATGCTGTACAATCCAGGGCAAAGCTATGCTGGATACTGTGGGTATATTTGTTGTAGATCAGGGAGGAACCTCCATGTGACTTCCCCTTTTGTGGAGGTCATCCAGCGCTGCTGCCATATTGATTGCAAATAGATCTGGAGTCTTTTCTTCTCCACTGTCCGATTTGCAGTTGGGTCTGTGGTGTGATTCTGGAAGGTAGTTGGATTTCTGCATCTAAGCTGCTGTAACATGCCTAAGCGAATCATTTCAAGATAAAGGGAGAGCGTCCCAGTGAGTACTTGCACCGAATGAGTAGACACGGTGCTGCACGCTCTGGAGGGTTAATAAAATCAGTCAGTGAATGATGTTGAGTAGCTGAAGATTTACCGCCGTAGAGGCCTTATGGTGCCAGACACCAGAAGTTTATTCAATTGCAGGGATGATGGCTGCTTTGTAAAGTATTGCTAGGGTTTTTCTTTTCAGCCCCCAGTCGCGGCGGGTAATTCTGGCAAGCATGGCAGCGTAGTTTTTTATTTTCTTCTGGATGTATTTTAAGTGGGGTGTAAACGATAAATTTTGGGTCCAGGATCATTCCTAGGTACTTGAGTTCTGTGACCAACTTGATCGTTCTGTTGTAGATTTTTATCTGCGGTAGTCTGGTAGGAGTTAGATATCCCTTTAGTAGGATAGTTCTCTTCAAGACGCCTGGTCAGCGTGAAGAGGAAAAGACCAAACCCTCCAGCAATATGAAAGCACGACGAAACAAATGGCCCTCAGTCCCCAGCAGCTTTCACTCTCCCTCTTACGGCAGCGAGAGGATTAGAGTGGTAGCAGAGGGTGCTAAGAATCTCTGGGTACGACCAGGCTGCCATGCACGGAAACTGAACTTGGCCTGTTATAACGTAAGAATACTCATCGGTGAAGACAGGATATTAGAGCTGGAAAAGGAATTAGAAAATGTGAATTGGAATATCATCGGTTTGGTTGAAACAAGAAGAAGAAATGAATCACTTATAAGTTTATCAAGTGGAAATCTGCTGTACACCAATGGAAACAGTGAAAGGAGTGAAGGTGGAGTTGGGTTTCTGGTCCATAAAGATTTTAAAAACGACATTTTGGAATTCAAAAGTACATCACCAAGAGTGTCAAGACTAATACTCAAGATTTCTAAGAGATACAAGCTAAAGATTATAATGATTTATGCACCAACATCGAGCCATGATGATGAAGAGGTTGAAGAAATGTACACTGAAATTGAGAGTCTTCTAGATGAGCAGAAAACCCACTACACTATTATTATGGGGGACTTCAATGCTAAGGTTGGAAAAAGACAAAACAGCGCAGAAAGAGGAACTATAGGAAATTTTGGAATTGGTGAAAGAAATAAGGAGGTGAAAGACTTGTGGAATTTGCAGAATCTCAAGGACTGTCAGTAATGAACACTTTTTTCAAGAAAAGATTGAACAGAAAGTGGGCATGGAAGAGTCCAAATGGATTAACTACTAATGAAATCGACTTCATCCTCACTAACAGAAGATATATTGTGATATATCCTGAATAAGGTAAATGTTGGAAGTGATCACAGAATGGTAAGATGTACAGTTGATATAGATGTAGGAAAGGAAAAAACTGACTCGAGTAAATAATACAAAGGTCTTTGAGATAACAGAAGAGGAAAAAAAGCAGTATGTACTGGAACTTAAGAACAAGTATGAGCTTCTGCAGCCTGCTGAGGACCAAGATATCGACGAGGAATATTACAACTTTTTGAAAGTGATAAAGCCCAAGAAACCTATAGGGAAAAAGAAATCCAAAGAAGAAAAATTAGTCAAGAAACACTTGTCATGATGAACCGAAGACGACAAATGAAAAGCAAGAAAAACACTGACAGGGAGAAAATTGAGTATACTGAGTTATGCAAAGCCATTAGAAAGAGACTCAGAGAGGAAATAAGAAGATTTAACACAAGAAAAGCAGAACAAGCATTAAGGGAAAACAAAGGATTTAAATCAGCAGCCATGAGCAGTAATACAGAAAGACAAATGATACTGAAACTGAAGAATAGCGATGGTGTACTTATAAACAGCAGAGAAGGCATAATTCAAATAGCAGAAGACTACTATAGAGAATTATACAAGGAGCAGGGGAATGATGCCAGCAGTGGGGAAGATGGATTGCAAAGTAGCAACACATACAACATACCCAATATTCTTCCTGATGAGGTAGAACATGCATTGAAGAAAATGAAGAATCAGAAAGCCCCGGCGGAAGATGAAGTTACTGTAGAGTTGTTAAAATTGGGAGGAAGAGACATAACACAAAAACTGGCAAGGCTCTTCACAAAGTGCATTAGAAAAGGTGTGACGCCTAAGCAGTGGAATAATGCAATCATAGTTTTGCTGCATAAGAAAGGAGATAAATCAGAAATTAGAAATTATAGACCAATTAGCTTGTTATCCCACATCTACAAGTTGTTCACAAGGGTCATTACTAACAGATTTGAAAGAATACTGGATGAGAATCAACCGAAAGAGCAAGCTGGCTTTAGGACAGGATTCTCAACTATGGATCACCTTCACGTAATATCACAGCTAATGGACAAAGCAAATGAATAAAAAACACCATTATGCCTGGCATTTGTGGATTATGAAAAGGCATTTGACTCCATACAGCATAAGGCAATGTTTCGGGCACTGGAAAGACAAGGCATTGATACCAAATATATATTATGATTTTGAAGAAAATATACGAGAGTGCTACCTCCTTTATTAGACTAGACAAAGACAGTAGGAAATTTAAAATTGAGAAAGGAGTTCGACAAGGAGATACAATATCTCCGAAGCTGTTTACTGCTGCCCTTGAGGAAGCTTTCAGAAGATTAGACTGGTCGCAGAAAGGAGTCAATGTGAATGGAGAGTACCTAAACCATTTACGATTTACAGACGACATTGTGGTCATAAGCCATGATCTCAAAGAATTAGAGGAAAATCTTAATCAGTTATGCACAGCTAGTAAGGATTTTGGACTAAAGAGGAATATGGCTAAAACAAAAGTAATGATGAACAAGTATGCCACAGAAAGGGAAATAATGATTGAAAGAGTAGTAATTGAAAAGTATTTTACCAGTTCTGGGACAAGTTATTAGCTGTAATAATTATAAGTGACTGGAAGTCAAGAGAAGAATAAATTTTGGATGGATAGCATTCAGGAAATATAGTCACATACTGAAGAGCAATATCCCAGTTTTTCTGAAACGTAAAATAATGAACCAATGTATACTTCCCACCATGACTTATGGAAGTGAAACTTGGGCACTCACCAAAAGAATGGAAGAGAAGCTGAGAACTACACAGCGAAGAATGAAACGAATCATATTAGGAATCAGACTGTTAGATAAGAAGAGAAACACATGGATTAGGCAACAAACTCAAGTAAAGGACATTCTTATGAAAACTAAAGAACTAAAATGGTCTTGGGCAGGACACATAGCTCGAAGACATGATGACAGATGGACTAAGAAAATAACAGAATGGTATCCAAGAGGAGCTAGAAGAAAACCTGGAAGAAAAAGGCGGAGATGGATAGATGAAATACATGAGTTTGTGGGTAGTAAATGGATGTCCAGTGCTCAAAACAGAAGGAACTGGAAAGTTGCTGGAGAGGCCTTCATCCTGCAGTGGATTGAAAATGGCTGATGATGATGAGGATAGATTGGGTTTTGGTGGCAGAGATATTAAGGTGATGAGTTTCAGTCCACTCTCTTAGTGTAGAAAGTGCTGAGTTGGCAAGCATTTCCAGTTGTGCTCTTGAATCAGCAGAGAGGATTAGGGAGAGGTCATCTGTGTATGCGAGCGCTTGCACATCCCCCAGTTCCAGGGAGAGGAACTCATCCAGCACGTAGTTCCACAGCAGGGGACCCAGTGCAGAGCCATGAGGGCAGCCCTTGTATACCTGGCACTCAACCTTGCAGTAGGGCCTGCACTAGGACCTTCCTATTGTTCAGGTAGCTCTGAATGCATCCATATAGGTTTGTTGGCAGGTTGGCAGCTCTTAGTCTTGCAAGGATGCTCTGCCACCAGAGGACGTCGAATGCCCCTGCAAAGTCCACAGAGATGAGAAGAAGGTACTTTCGTTGGCAGTTTGACATGCCATTCACAATATATTCTAGTGCATCCAGAGTGGATTTCCCTGTTTTGAATCCGAATTGTTTGTCTGTTGTTAAATATGCTGCGGTGTAATGTACTTCAAGCCTCTGTCTAAGAAGTTGTTCCAGGACTTTTCTGAGTACAGACAGGAGGGCTATAGGTCGGTAGGACTACGGTATATGTGGCTGCTTTGATGGGTTTTTTATGATTAATTTTATGCTGGCTACCTTCCAATCCGAGGGGAACCAGCGCTGACGAAGACAGTGGTTATATAAGTCTAACAGCAAGTTCGGGGCATACTTGGCCACCTTTTTTACCAGTTATGGTTCAAGCATGTCCAGTCTCGGGGTTCTTTTGTTTTTTATTTTTTGTATGGCAGTTTGTAAATCTTGAAGAGTGAATGGTTATTCCACTCGGGCCGATTGGTAGGTTTTGTTGGTGTGGCACAGCTATTGCTGTTGAGGTGTGTTGTCTTCTTCGATGGGTTTGAAGGTGGCATTGAGAATGTTGTTGACGGTGTAATGCCAGTTGTTGGTCATGGTGCCTTGTGGGGTGATGGTGGAGGGCGTGATCTCTCCCCTTGGTAACTTGTTTGTGGTTATTCTATATATGATGCTCCATGGGTCTGTATTGCCAACTGTGGAAACCAGATGCTCCCAGGACAGTTTCTTCCGCTGCTTGATCATCGCAGTGTAGTTATTCCTGGCCTCCCTGTATTGTTGTCTGAGGGGTTCAGCCTCAGGAGGAGGCCATGACAGTCTGGCTCTTTGGAAAGCATGTCTTTTCCTGTTCATATCTCTCCTAAGTAGGTCAAGTTCCTGCAACCACCATGGCACAGCGCCTGGCTGGGGGGCCCTTCTCCGGATCGACTGGTCCGCTGCTTGTAGGATGGCATTAGTGACAGCACGCTGGTGTTGATCGGGGGTTTGGTTGTGGAGGTTATTGGAAGACAGGTTCTCTGTGTTCCTAATCATGGCTTCTTTAAAGTTGTTCCAGTTGGCCTTGTCAACAACATATCTGTTGATGTAGCTGTTTGTTGGAGCCCGGTGAAGCGATCTGTGCATCGTGAAGGTAATAGCCCTGTGGTCTGAAGAGGTCCAGTCATCCTGCACTGTCCAATCATATAGGTGCCCAGCAAGGGATCTGGTAGCCATTGTTGCATCTAGAGTGACCTCCCAGAGAGTGAAATTAAATGTGGGAAGATTGTTTGGTCGATTCAGGACAACGAAGCTGCTGTTAGCCAGGAATTCCTCCACATATTGGCTATTCCTGGTTCCTCAACGTTTAGGAGTCTCACTATGCCACAGTGGCGAATGACAGTTTAGGTCCGCAGATACGAGGATCCTGGAACCCACAAGTTCTGTTTGTACTTGATTTAGGTATTGGATGGTTGGTTGAATGTCTGCTCCTGGGTGGCAGTACAGAGAGATGATATATAGCTCTCCCAATGGAATAACAAAGTGAGTGCAGGCCGTCCACTCCGAGCACAGGTGTGTTATTCTTGTCACAGTTATGTCGGGATTCCTGACGGCCACCACAGCCCAGGGGGTGGCTCCCTCTACCTGAACAATTTTGTAGCTGAGTGGGTAACCCCGTACAACACCCACGAAGGTGTAGGGCTCCTGCAGCAGGAGGATGTCCAGGTTCTCTTCGGCTTTTTGTTTAATTTGACCAGCTATGGCAATAGCCTGCTGCGCATTCAGTTGAAGAAATTTGATACAGTTGTTATTGTACCTTTTAGGGAGAGTCCCATAATTTATTCTTATTTCTTGTGCACTCCTTGCTTTTATGTATACCGGGCATTTGTTGTCTCGAACAGAGTGCATGTGGGGAAGCTTCTGCCACTTGCAGTTTGCGCAGGCCAGTTCTTTTCCTTTGTTCAGGCAGTTAGCATAGTTGTACCCCTTCGCGGCACAGTGTCCGCAGGTTGGTTCCTGTTGGGCGCACATGTGGGTGGTGTGACAGAATCGGCAACACCAGAAGCATTTTGGCAGTGCGATGTGTTCCCTAAAGTTGTCATCTATTGCCAGGGAAACGGGGAACATGGTTTGTAAAAAGGATAGGTGGAACAGGACCAGGGTATGTCTGCCAGGGGCAAAGGTTGATGATGTTGTAGAGCGAATATCATCTTTTAAGGGCACAAAAGGTGATATAGTTGTACATGTTGGCACCAATAATATTAAGAGTAGGAGACCGGCAGAATTACTTAACAAGTACAGGTCACTGCTGAACAAAAGCCGAGAATTAGGGTTGAATTTGAAAGTGTCTGCAATTCTGCCCAGACACGATAGGAGGGAGTATATGATGAGAGCCTTGTCGATCAATTCGGCCCTGGAAAGATTGTGCAAGGCTCAAGGGGTAGAATTTTTTTCAGCCTGGACTGTACTTGTTAACAGGAGAGATTGCTTCTACAGGGATGGGATACACTTAAATAGAAAGGGTGCAAGAATATTTGCTGATGCTATCGAGGCAGTGTTAGGTGGGTCGGAAAACTGCTAGCTTGAGGGGAGACAAAGACCAATAGATTGACAGTAGCCACTGGCAGAGGTGAAAGAGATTCTTGCACTGCTTCTATTAGAATGAGCAGAAGCCTGAAAAACAAGATGCATGGTATTTCAGAGACTGCTGGGAGCCATTGCGGTACAAGTAAACACATGGGTTGTGTTAGGGTAGCTAAGAATAGAAACAGGTGCAGGTATACTTGTGTGTACACCAATGCTAGGAGTTTAGTAAATAAATTTGATGAATTTGAGGTATTGCTCAAAACATCAAAGGCAGATATTGTTGGGATATCAGAGACGTGGTGTCACATAGATATAAGGGATGCAGAACTGCAATTTGGGGAGTACAACGTCTACAGAAAGGATAGACAGGATAGGAAGGGGGGAGGGGTTATGCTATTAGTTAAGAAACACATAAAAACCAAGGAAGTGAAGCCATTCGACATCGCTGGACAGTGCAGTGTTGAGTCAGTTTGGTGTGACATAAGCATTGGGAGATCAAAATTGAGAGTAGGAGTGTGCTATAGGCCTAATGACTCTGATGAGTATAATAAGGAACTGTACAGGGAAATAGAGTGGGCAAGTAAATCAGAGAGTCTTATAATGGGAGATTTTAATTTCCCAGATATTGACTGGAATTTGGGGGCTGGTTACTCACGCACTAGCAGGGCTTTTGTGGATTTATTGGATGATTGTTTTCTACATCAGCATGTTCGGAGGGCAACTAGAGGGAGTAATACTCTTGATTTGATTATCAGCAGTGATTCTTCATGCATTAAGAATCTGCAGATAAATGAACCACTAGGTGGCAGTGATCACAGTGTGCTGAAGTGGGATTTACTCAAAGAGGTAACTACCATTAGGGGTAAAGGGAAGGGTTATTGCTTCCGTAAAGGCGACTACGATGGACTGAGACAGTATTTAAATTCTATACAGTGGGACCAACTGATGATGTTACCAACAGCAAATTCAAAATGGGAAGCATTCAAAGAACTTATCTTGGAAGCTACTAGGCTTTACATACCAACTAAGAAATATTGTTCAAGGTTTAGGCCAAAATGGATGTCAGATGAACTAATGAGGCATATGGCAGAGAAGAAAAATGCATGGGATACTTACAAATTAACACATGACACAGAAGCCTATGATAGATACAAGTTGATATGCAACCAAGTTACAAAGGAGGTTAGGCAGGCGAAGGCAGATTACGAGAAATCCTTGGCAAGGGATGCAAAGAAAAACAGCAAAGAGTTCTTTACTTATGTAAACTCTAGAAGGAAGGGGATGAATCAGATTGGTCCACTTGATATTGATGGGTCAACTGTTGATGATCCTGCTCAGGTAGCTAACAAACTAAATGAATATTTTGCATCGATATTCACACATGAGGAGTTATTCAGCAAGGGGAATGCCAGAGGTGTATTCAACTCTCGCAGTAAGCTACAGAATCTTGAAATAACTGGGAGTAAAATGGAGGAGAAACTGTTGAAGATAAACACAAGAAAGGCACCCGGGGTGGATGGGATCTATCCAGTTATATTAAAGGAGGCAGCAAAGGAAGTAAGCAAACCCTTAGCCATAATTATGAGAGCTTCCTTGGACTCAGGGGAGGTACCCATAGACTGGAAATGTGCAAATGTGACCCCAATTCACAAAGGAGGATCAAAGGCTGACACAAGTAATTATAGACCTGTGAGCTTAACTTCTGTTCCAGGAAAATTAATGGAGGCACTGGTTAAAGAAGCACTGCAGGATCATTTAGACAAGACTTCAGTTATAGCTCAGACACAGCATGGTTTTGTTAAGGGGAAGTCTTGCCTGACCAACTTGATTGGATACTATGATGCAGTCACAAAA
This sequence comes from Mastigoproctus giganteus, assembly GCF_048544385.1. Lineage (NCBI taxonomy): Eukaryota > Metazoa > Arthropoda > Arachnida > Uropygi > Thelyphonidae > Mastigoproctus > Mastigoproctus giganteus. Next base: position 171,853,655 of record NC_143577.1, read on the forward strand.
GAACTGGATGCAGGGAATAACTTTGATATTATATACTTGGATCTTAGAAAGGCTTTTGATACTGTTGCACATGGAAGACTGCTACACAAATTGGAGCAGTGTGACATTGGAGGCAAATTGCTGCTATGGATAAAGGGGTGGTTGAGGGGAAGAAGACAGAGAGTGGTAATCAATGGACACTGCTCATCGTGGACTAATGTTATTAGTGGAGTCCCTCAGGGCTCAGTGTTGGGTCCATTATTGTTTTCTGTATTTATAAATGATATTGATGATGGTATATCAAGCTTAATGTCCAAGTTTGCAGACGATACAAAGGCTGGCAGGGTTGTCAAGGACACTACTGACACTATGCTGCTGCAACAGGATCTGGAAAGGTTGAGCAGATGGGCTGAGAGGTGGCAAATGAAGTTTAACATTGATAAATGTAAAGTACTACACATGGGAAACAGCAACCCCAGAGCAACGTATCAACTCTGTGGTACTACACTGACAGTGGTAGAGAATGAAAGGGACTTGGGGGTTGTTGTGCAGGCAGATATGAAGTTCTCTGAGCAGTGCAGACGGGCAGCAAGAGTAACTCATGGAGTATTGTCAATGATATTCAGGAATTTTTCCAGCAAGGATAAGGAGGTGATTATTCCATTGTACAAAGGGTACTAGGAAAGTTTTGCAATACAGCTTTGTTTATTTAATTTTTTCAAAGTAATTTCCTCTACATTCAATACACCTCTCCATCCTCCGAAACCAATCTTTAAACCAGTTCTGCCAAGTTTCACTAGGGAGTAAAGCACACTCGTTGTCCCAAGCCCGTAGAAGGTCCTCATCACTGGAAAACCGCCTCCCTTTTAGCTTCATTTTCACATGCGGGAACAGTGCAAAGTCGCAGGGAGCAAGGTCTGGGCTGTAGGGAGGGTGCTCGAGAAGTTTCAGTCCTGTCGTGGTCAAATATTCGGTGCAGGCTTTGGCGCGGCGAGCTTTAGCATTATCGTGATGGAGGTACCAGGTGTCCATTCTTGACTTTGGCCGCAGGTTCTTCATAGATCCAATGACTTTAGGCAGACATTGTTCAGTATACCACTTAGCTGTGACTGTCTTCTGCGTGTCCAAAACGACACATTCCACAATTCCACTCGATTTGAAAAATACAGCTATCATTTTCTTCTTTACAGATCGGGATTTTCTGACAATTACGGGTGTGTCGTCATCATCAAAGACCCAAACTTTGTTTTGAGCCTTGGTCGGCAGATCGTAATAGTACAGCCAAGTCTCGTCACCTGTCACGATGTTGTTCACATACCGAGATTGTCCCTTATCAAACTTTTTTAACATCTCCCGGCGCCAAGTCACGTGTCGTGTCATCTGCTCTTCAGTCAGTTGATGCGGCACCCAGAGAGAACAAAGTTTCTTCACGTGCAAATGATCTTGCAGAATCGAACGAATTGCTGGTGCATTTAGGCCCAAAGTATCCTCTATCTGTTGGTAGGTCACTCGCCTGTTTTCGTCAAGCATTTTCCTCACAGCAGTAACGTTTTCCTCCGTAACTGACGTTCGTGGCCTTCCCGGCCTCTCAGAATCCTCCAGAGTGAAATTTCCCCTTTGGAATTCTCTATACCACCCGAATATCGTTGTACGATGTGGACAATCATCATCTAGTGCAAGAGTCATTTCTTCTAAGCACTAGTCTATGGTTAAACCATGCACGAAATTATACCGCAAAACTGTGCTTATCTCATTTCGTGACCACGATGCCATCGCAAGCACTTTAAACTCTCACTACTAATGAATAACTGAGCCCATTGACTTGGCGCGGCGGCTACTATGCACGTATGAACATGTCTCAACATGCAGCAACAAGCAGCTTCCTGTGATTCATTGTTGCGTCATATTGCAAAACTTTCCTAGTACCCTTTGTATAAGGCAATGGTCAGGCCACACCTAGAGTACTGTATACAGGTCTGGAGGCCTCATTTCAAGAAGGATGTAGAGCTGCTGGAACGAGTACAGAGAAGGGCAACAAGATTAGTGAATGGAACAAAGGGGTGCTCTTACGAAGAAAGGCTTAAGTTTTGCAAATTACAGTGTCTGGAGACTAGGCACCAGCGAGGTGATCTGATAGAGGTGTATAAAGCCTTGAATGGTTTAAGCTTGCTCAATGCTGATGGGATTCTTCCTCTTGCTCAGAAAAATCACCTGAGAGGGCATAAATTCAAATTGAGGAAAGACAGATGTAGGATAGACGTGCAGAAATTTGCCTTTAGCCAGCGGGTGGTTTGTTGGTGGAACAGACTTCCATCCCTTGTGGTGGAGGTTGATAGCCTAAATAAGTTTAAGGCTCAGCTGGACAGGTATTTTGAACGAACAGAGGGGTGAAGTGGAAGTGGGTTTTTCTTTTTTTTTTTTTTGGCTGATGCTGCATAAGCTTGCTTTCTTGCATCAAATGCCTCTACTAATGCTAATGCTAAAATGCTAAAAAGTGGTGGGAGCTCCAGCATATGTAGATCCTTTCTTGTTTTGTGATGACTCTCCACGCTTCAGGGGTCAATCCAACAACCCAATTGGTCAAGCTGCCATTCCTGGTCCTGGTTTGATGTTTGGGCATTACTAAACTTTTGTAGTCTCCGTCGGGGAAGTCATGTTGCAGATTTCGCATGAAGATTTCCTTACAGATTGTCTCCGGAGTAAGATTCGGTTCTACGCCAACTATGATGACTGAGGGGCCTTTTTCTTTAGGAGTTTCCGCCATGAGACCGAGTGTAGGGATCTTGGTGTTGTTGATAATCAATTTAGCATCTTCTTTATTTTCCATTTTGATTATCACACCAGTGTTTCTAGTTTTTCATATGGAGTGGATTCTGGCTGTTTTAAATTCCTGCGTTAGCCAGTCAATAACCTTTTTCTTTTACTTCACTTGTTTTCAGCATATCTGAGTTGGTCGGTTTGAGTAGCACGAGATGTGGGGTGGGGAGCAGCATCTTCCTAGTTGCTGATTTTGTGGTTGTAGTGGTCATGGTATCGGCAGCAGTGGCACCTTTATGCCTGAGCGCTTCAGAATATGTCAGGGCGTGCTGTGGCATTTGACTTCCCCCACATTCAATGTAAGCATGAAGTTGAGTGGTGGCTCTCTCACTTTCAAGGTACTGGTCATGTAGTATTGTTTCCATCTTGTGGAAAATTGTCACAATTTGAGATCTAAGTCCGGAGGACACTGTTTGAATTCTCCTTAAATATATTTTCTAGTGCTGTTTTAAGAAAGAGGGTCCTCGTAAACAGTTCCCTGTGGTAGGGCAGAGTCGAAGGGTGAGTCCTGCTGCTTGTGCTCATTAGTGTTCTTTTGCAGCGAAGTAGCTTCTGGCTACTCCCTGTTCTCTGTCTTGGAGCACATTTCCCGTTCAGGTATTGGGACATTTTCTTTGCGGTTTTTCCACTTCCTTGGGGGGGGAGCCTGGATGGGATGTCCTCCCCCTCCTCCTGCAGGTCAACGATGTCAGGATCATCCTTCTGCCTCTGCAACTGGTTATTGCCGTTTTTACCTTGTTTTCCCTCCATTTTTAGTGTAATCCGGTCAATCGAGAACAGTTCAGATTATCGGGGTTACACCTCTATGTCAGGATTGGGCTTTGGGAATGTTGGTGTTTTCCACAAGTCCTTGGTGTAATTTGAGTGTTTCTAACGAGCTTTTGAAGTTTTGGACTATACTCCCACTGACAGTTTGGGGGGGGGGGGAAGCAGCCAAGTGCAAAAATTCCCCCAAAAGGTCGGGATTTTTTTCTTTAGGGGGTTCCCCTTATCTGCAAAGACTATGGTGACATCAGATTTGCTGTAATGTGTTTCAGGGCATTGATGGGTCCTCACTATGGAAAGTCTATGGTCGGGGAGGGGGGGGGAGAAACACAAAAATCATTTCTTTGGTTAAAATTGCACAGAGTTTGGTAGGAAACTTTCCTACCAAAGGGCCCTACAACAGGTGAGCACCTGTTGTAGGGCCCTGTCCTACAACAGGTGCTCACCCTTAGGATGGCATTAGAGACTTTGTTCAAAGAGCAAACAAACAGGATTACAACAAATCTCCATGCCGAAATCATCTCCTTATGGAATAAATTGGAGACTATCCTCCTCTCTACACAATCTGAATATGACAAAGCAACTGCCAAGTTGGAGGCCTACTTGGAGGGAAGGGCAAATCAAATGCCAGTGTACCCCTTCCTATGCACAAGCGCTGAGGACCACACTTTACCAGACGCAGACAGCAGACTCTAGTGCACAACCTGCCAAATGGAAAACACTCCTAAAGCAACCACGTTGTTCTATGCCTTGAGACACCGGACGAAACGCAATCCAGCAAAGAGCTCAAGACACAAGTAATTGCCAATCTAAGCAATGATTTCAAGACAACAAGGATAAAACCAGTCAGGAAGACCAGAAATACCGGCATACTAATAGAGATGGAGACAAAGAAGAAGCAGAAAAGATCATCAATAACCCAAAAATCCCAGAACTAGGCCTTAACGTGACCTTGCCCAAGCGAAAAGGACCGTCCATAACAATATATGACTTAGAAAATGACCTAACACTAAACCAGTTGGCAGACAAGATCTACCAGAGAAATTTATCCAACTCCCTACCTAACTCTGATGCCTAAAACCTGCTCACCCCAAAGTACTCCTACAAATCTAAAGACGCTAGATCCACCAACTGGATTGTGGAACTTACCCCTGTGGCCTGGCAGGCCCTAAAAGGACAGACAAGGATCTTTGTAAACTGGAGCAGCCACCACTTCTGCGAGCACGTGGTGTGCTCAAATGCTTCCGTTGTTGTAGATATAGCCACACTACACATACTTGCACACAAACGGCACCAACGTGTGGTCACTGTTCTGAAAAAGGCCATTATTATAACAACCTCAAATAAAAGCACACAACCAGTTTGTACAAACTGTAAAGGCCTAAAAATGGACTCTGCACACTCCATAAGAGACAGCAAATGCCTAGAGTAGCTTAAGGCTAAGAGTTTATACCAGGCAAGAATTGATTATGGGGACACGCCTTAAGGAGTACAACAACAACAACACTGAGGTTAAGTTCATACAAATAAATGCACGGATGGCCAGGGCAGTGGCCGATCAGTTACGACTTAAAGCTGAAGAGGAGAACATTGACGTCTTAATTTTGCAAGAACCATACGCCCACATGAAAATGGTCTGGAAGTATCCCCTGAAATACAAGATCTTTCAGGCGGAGGATGAGACTCCCTGGACAGCCATTGTCATCCAGAATCTAGACATCACAGCTACTAGAATTACACACCTCTGCACTGCTTGGGCCACATGTGCCCACATTGTTACCGCCATGGGAGCCCTTTATGTAGTGGCCCTGTACTGCCGCTCAGGTGAGGACATCACCTTAGCCATAAATTACCTTCGCACGGTAATCAACATCTTTCCAAACTCGAGAATAATCATCGCCGCAGATGCCAACTGCAGGTTCCCAGTGTGGCACAGTCACACACCTGATCGACTGGGAACAAGGAATGGTCAAAAACTGGAGGAGTTCCTGACAACCTTACCAATAATGGTATTAAACCTCCCACACAACCTGCTGACCTTCTGCAATACATTGTGGGAGGCAACTATAGATGTCACCATGGCCTCCAGAAACATAGCCAGCAATATTACTGGGTGGTCGGTCCAAGATGCCTGGACCACCTCCGACCACCGTGCCATAACCTTCCAGCTTACCCGCTCACTAACTAGGAACCCAGTACCAAGACAAATACAGCACGGGTACGCTATTCAGAAAGCAAATTGGGACACCTTCCAGACTGAAATCTCAGCTGCTTTATAGGAACATAATGCCGAACTCCAGACCACTAGCAACCCGGAACTCCTTCAGCAGAAAACAACAGCCCTCATCACTCAGGCCTGTGAAGCTGCAATACCTAGGAAACACCCAGCCCCGGGTGCAGTGCCATGGTGGAACCGGGACCTGCAGCACCTTGGAAAGGAGACTCAGATCTGATGCAAGGCATTTCAAAGGGCCAGAAGATCTTGGCCAGCTGCAAAAGTGGAGGCCTTAAGGCAGCAGTACAGAGAAGTGAGAAATGCCTACACCACGCAGATACAGTCAGTCCTTGTATAGCACGATAGTTGCGTTCCTAGAAACCCTCGTGTAATGCAAAATCGTGCAATATAAACAACAGGCCCTAGGGGAAAAACAGGGTTAGGTGCCGACCACCCAAGACTGAACACACATTTGTAACCAAAACATTACCAAACACAATAAATAATTGTAATAAAATACGTAAGTATTTTAAAATAAATAAATGCACAAGGCATAATACTTTAAGAGTTTTGCTCTTTCTCATGATGCCGCCAACAACTACTTTGTAGTTTCTTAAGAGTTATCTATGGTGTATCTAAACACCGATATCATATATAGATACCAAACTCTTAAAGTATTATGCCTTGTGCATTTATTTATGTTAAATATTGACATCTACACCTATTGGCATCTCTCATATTGTGTGATTAACTTCACAACTGGGTCGTCATGTCTGCAATACCAGGGTACCTGCCCACCCACTGATGATTGGCCAATAGCCATGAAACAGTGCTGTCTGGGTGGTGGTACTCAACTGAGAATAAGTAACAATAGTCTTCTCTATCAGTGAAGTGTTACTTATTCGAGGTAGTGCAATATCATGGCAACTCGTCGTGAAGGCAGAGCACAATATGAGAAAGAGCAAATGATGCCTACAATAACTACTTTGTAGTTTCTTAAGAGTTATCTATGGTGTATCTAAACACCGATATTATATAGATACCAAACTCTTAAAGTATTATGCCTTGTGCATTTATTTATTTTAAATATTGACATCTACACCTCTTGGCATCTCTCATATTGTGTGATTAACTTCACAACTGGGTCGTCATGTCTGCAATACCAGGGTACCTGCCCACCCACTGATGATCGGCCAATAGCCGTGAAACAGTGCTGTCTAGGGGAGCCTGATATTCACGGAGTTTCCGAGAATAGGTAACAACAGTCTTCTCTACTGGGGAAGCGTTGCCTATTCGAGGAATTTATGAGTTTTTGAGTGGTGTGAGTTGAAGGAGTTAGTCCCTTTCATTCTTCTACACTGTTTCTTTTCTTCTTCCACTCTTGCTATAACTTTCTCTCTACTTTTTGCTTTTCTAAGTCTAATAGGGACTAGTGGATATTCGAGTAGATATTCACATACATACATCAATAGCCATGAAACAGTGCTGTCTGGGTGGTGGTACTCAACTGAGAATAAGTAACAATAGCCTTCTCTATTAGTGAAGCGTTACTTATTCGAAGTAGTGCAATATCATGGCAACTCGTCGTGAAGGCAGAGCACAATATGAGAAAGAGCAAATGATGCCTACAACAACTACTTTGTAGTTTATTAAGAGTTATCTATGGTGTATCTAAACACCGATAGTAAGTATTTTATTACGATTATTTATTATTTTACTATGATTATTACGATTAATTTATTACTTAATAAAATATTTCCACTGCTTTTGCTTCTATCGTAAGCAAACTTGTTTTTTGTTTGATTTTCTCTCCAAACAGATGACAGGCGTTCCATCTCTTCCAATTCTTTGTATCTTCATCTAATGGATTTTAATCACACTTTGAAATGCTATGAAAGTTGTTTTTATTTTCTCTGCATTCTTTCTAATTCTCGGCGTTTCACAATTTCATATTTTTTTCTCTATCGACAGAGGCGGACTGGCCATAAGCCTTACCAGGGAAACCCCGGTGGGCCGGAGGCCAGTGTGATTTTGGCCATAAACCATAATATGAGGCCACTATAAATTTCCCCGGATAAGAATTTTTGACCCAGTCCGCCTCTGTTTATCGATATTGCTTTTCTTTTTCTCTCTGAATCTGCAGTACCTTCACCAGGACGCTTCCTTTTCACACATTTTAAGTATTTTACTAATTTTTAAGGAACAAAGCACAATTACAAAACGAGGAGGCACACTTGATACACATAAACAAAGCTGTAGTAACTGAATAAACAACACCATAAAGGCAGAGATACACTATTAACACCTCACATTTTACTAAAGCACATTTCTAGGGGTTACCACCATAAAACAATAAAAACAATTTCCAGTTGCATTTCTGCCAGTGGAATCTGTTATAAACTGGTAGTAAACTCGATCTAATTGCATTTGCGATTATACCGATAGCTGGAATCGTGTTGGTTTTTACGTTATTATGGTGAAATGTGTTTCCCCTTCACTGATATAAAAAACATAAATACATTTTCAGAATCTTCTCTTCATTCCTATCGTGTTGCGTTCGACTGCCATTTCTTGTAAAGACAAAGGCGAATCGTGCATAAGCGAATTCGGTTTGTGTTATATAAGATATCGTTCCCCTATTTATAAATCGTGTATGATCGAATTCATGTATTGTAAACACATGATATACGAGGACTGACTGTACGTCGCTGCAAACAGGAGACTTGGCAGCGATTGGTCACAACTACTGGCAATAACAACCCCTGGGGGGTAGTCTACAAGATCACCACAAACAAGCTCCCTTGGGGGGAGGTTGTCGCTACTACTAGAACTCCACAAGGTGCCATGACTACAAACTGGGAAAGCACCATAAATAATATTCTTGACATGGTCTTTCGACCACCGGCCGAACTGCAGACTGACAATCAGAAGATAATTAGACCTACAATAACCAAGCAATGGAACTGCCTTTCACCAGAGAGGAGCTAATTGCCGCAGCATCAACTATCAGAGGAAATAAATGCCCAGGGCCAGACCTGCTAGAACCAGAAATTGTTAAAAAGACAATGGAACATGCCCCTGACCTGATGCTAAATCTTTACAACAAATGCCTCCAGGCAGGAAGGCAGGAGCTTTTCCAACTTCATGGAAGATTGCCAATATCAAACTTATCCTAAAAAATCCTTCCAAGTCGCCTATCCTCCCAGACTCTTACAGGCCTATAGCCTTGCTCTCTGTGGTCAGAAAGTTGCTTGAGTGCCTATTACATGCTTGTCTCCAACATCACTACAATACTGCAGGACCAACAATGCCCAACCAGTTCAGCTTTTGACAGGGTCATTTTGCCATAGATGCCCACCAGCACCTCCTGGGGAAGGTGGAGAATTGCAACAGAAAATACTTCTTGGTGATCTCTGTGGACTTCGCTGGGGTGTTCAACTCACTTTGGTGGCCAAGCGTCCTGGCCAGACTTAGAGCGTCAAATATTCCCAACAACCTCTATCAGACCTTACAGAACTACCTATCCAACAGATTCATAGTAGTGAATGGGCCCTATCAGACTCTCTCTAGAAGCATCCACTGGGGCTGCCTGCAGGGTTCGGTCCTGGGACCATTCCTATGGAATGTCGTCTTGGACAGCTTCCTCGTCTTGGACCTCGAAGAAGTAGATGCTCAGGCATTCGCCGACGACCTCATTCTCTCAGTCTCGGCGAACTCAAGGGCAAAACTGGAAGAATCTGTGAACCTGGCCTTGGAGCTACTGCAGAACTGGGCAAAACAGAATCACCTGAGAATATTACCAGAAAAAACCAACTCAGCCTTGCTGAAAGGGAACCTGGACCTATGATGGCTTCCTCAAATTAAGATAAACCAGACAACAATAAAGTTCTCCAAACAACTCAAGTATCTAGGGGGTCATCCTAGACCACAACCTATCCTTCAAAGACCACCTACAATACATCCGAACCAAGATTAGGAAATATGCTGCCCTCGTTGCTAGGGTGGCTCGAAGGGACTGCTGCCTTGACCAGCATACGCTACATATCTTCTACAAAACCATATTCATACCCATCATCACATGTGCCTCTGGCATATGGTATCACAAGGCTACTACCGCAGTCAACCGACGTATTATCAAATCAATCCAAAGATCGATTCTACTATTTACTTCTCCTGCCTGCAGCACGGTGAGCACCCACGCATTACAGGTCCTGACTGGAGTTCTCCCCCTTGACCTGGAGATTGTGGGCAATGGATTACTTTACCACCCGGCAAAGGGCATCTCAAGGACTTGTCTCGGACATACAACTGACCCAGCAAATAACTGCACCGCTGAAAAGAAGAAGCTCTACACTCACCTGCATAGAACCTTTTCAGGTGTGGCAAGAGAGATGGACAAACTCACACACACACACACACACACACACACACACACACACACACACACACACACACACACACACACACACACACACACACACACACACACACACACACAGGGGAGATAACCAGAAAGTTTATACCTGATGTCGGCAGGGTCTACCCTAAGTTCCCAACGTGGTTCTCACTTGGATTCCATGCAGCATACCTTCTCACCGGACATGGTGCCATCAATGCCAAACTTTTCCTTTTGGGAATTGAAGAGGACCCTACCTGTTTTTGCTGTGGTCTGGAGAGCTGGCAACATCTAATGTATGATTGCCAGCTTTATGACGACCTCTGCAACATCCTAATAACAAAGATCCTATATTGTCCTAGAGGATGGGAGCACAACATATTGGATACAAAACAAGAGTACTTGGCTTTCTCCTGCTACACCTAAGAGCTCTTCGCAAAAAGACGAGTGCTCGCTGCAGTGGAGCACAACTGAAGCCTACACATGACAACCAGGAATAACAAATGACAAGAACTGACGTGACTAAACTGGATGGGATCTGGTCCCATGAGTGATATCCCAAATGGGACCATCAATACCACTGAAAACCAACTGCAGCTTGCTGCTGGCCATCTTGGCTCTCAAGCCATGCTCCCTTGCATGGTCCTAACTTTTCTCCTCTCCCCCCGGCAGGGGGAGGAGGGGACGGTCTTTTCCGTCCCCTCACCTCCTTGCCACTCCTCTCTTCGCCTGGTGGGACATGGGCCTGCCCCACTGATTATCTGGGATTGCCTTCTCTATCATCTCCATATTTCTGTCTTTTCCCCCCAGCCCTCTGTCTCCCCCTCTACCTAATACGCTAGCTGATACCCTACATAACTTGAAAATTTTAATGACTAAATTTAATTGCGTTCGCACTAAACTCATTTGGCCTTTCTACTCAATTTTCTTAACCCCCACCGAGCAAGAATTTTTATTTTATTTTATATATATAAAATAATTTTTTTATATATATATATATATATATATTTTTTTTTTTTTTTTTTAGGTCCTAGCCACTGAAATCTCAGGAAATTAGGTGGCAGGACCTGCCAGAGTAAATATCTAAATACCAGTACACCTGATCTGCCTCCACGAGGCATAGTGTGGGCAACCTTGGGCTCCAGCAGAGGTCTAGCGGCTAAATGGCCAGAAAAAAACAATAATACACAACGCTACACTCATACAATATCCATACACTTTTAAATCTCTGGCCTTTACAGTGAACTGTCACACCCACAATGAAAGCAATGCGGAGATGGGGGGTACCCCTGGTGCCGTTAGACAAGAACACACTATATATATTGTTTCGTGCCTTTTTTGCTGCTGTGCATTCAAAATTCCACAAGGGTTTAGGAAATGGTGGAAACCAAGTAGATGCTTTCAGAATTGTAATTGCAGTTGCATGGATAATTTTTCTGTGATGTACAGCACTGCATCACTGATAGGCTCCTGACGGACTGTAGTGATGTTAAACTCTGCCAGATATTGAAAGGCATTCCAGTCAGCCTGATTTCACTGTGGTAACCTAAAAGATAGACACAGCCTTCTATTAAGTAGGCTGGTAATCATGGGGAAGAGATCACTTCCATAGAGGTTCTCCTCCACCTCCTAAGTGAGTGAAGAATGGAGAGAAAGGGAGTATACAGAAAGATCAATAGCAGAGAACGTACAGTTAGGCATGTGGAAAAAAGTGTTAGTTCCCACATTAGAAGGGAAAGATCGTTGTCAGTGAACATTTTCTTGTTTCCGTCCACTGTCTTTAATGTCGGCACTATCCCACAGAGTGTTATGTCCATTAAAATCCCCAAGTAGTAAGAAAGGGGGAGGCAATGCATGACAGGAGAACCAAGGTCTTTCTAGAAGATGTCAGTTCCAGGTGGCAAGTAAATAGAGCAGACTGTTAATAAAAACCCAATTGTAAGACGAACTGCCACTGCTTCTAAGTTAGTGGAAAGCGGCACAGATTGGCATAGGGTCTGGTTGTCCACAAGGATAGCAACTCCTCCATGGCAGATACCTCCATAGTTCTGTCCTTATGGATGATGTGGTAATATTATGAAAGGAAGGGTTTTCATTTGCCTTAAGATATGTCTCCTGCAAGCAAAATGAAACTGGTTCATGATTCTGCAGGAGGGCCTTGACGTCATCAGTATTTTGCTAGAATCCATGACAATTCCACTGCAGGAATTTATCCATTATTTTGGCTTGGTGGATCCATTAGGCAGTTTCCAAAGTGCGAGGACTTACTTTTTCTCGGTGCTGGATTTATTTCCTTTGGGAAAATATGGATGCTATCCTGTGTCCATTTCTTCCTCTGCGAAGAGTTCCAAGACTGTTTCATCAGGTATTTCCTTCTCCTTGATATCCATTTTCTCTTGGGAACTAGAGGATGCTTCAGGCTTCTTATTCTTTTCTGAAGTGAAATTGCAAAAATTCTTTTTGCGATTTCTTTTATTATTGGTGGAGCTTTAGAATGTACCCATATGGGAGTGGCAGCTGATTAATGGTTCTGTGGTTTTTGTGAGCTTAATAGGCAGCGTGGGATGGGAGTAAATGACTCTATTGGTGGGATAGTCATTTCTGTTTGAGTTCTGATGGAATATCTCTCTACTACCTTCTGAGCATAGATAGGTTTGGCAGCTGTTTAATGTTTCTGTGCAGGTTTTTGTGAGCTTAATTCGAGAAGTTAATAGATAGTGTGTGATGGGCATGAATGACTATATTGGTGGGATTGTCATTTCTGTTTGAGTTCCGATGAAACATCTCGCTACTAGCTTCTAAATATAGGTAGATTTGTTTATACTCAAGGGTTTCACTGCTTTTCTTGTTTCCTGATATGACATATTCAACTCTGCCTTAAATTGTTGAATTTCTTTCTCTCCTTTCCACCTCTGACATGTTTGTGAGTATGCTGGGTGTTCTCCTTGGCAGGTGATGCAGGTTGGTTTTGTAGCTGAACATGAAGCAATTTCTTGACCTTTGCAGTACGTTGAGCACATGCAACACTTCCATGACAGGCCATCTGTGAGTGTCCATATTTCTAGGAATTAAAGCACCTTAGAAGGTTTGGTACATGTGGATGTACTGGACTGTTGATATAGCCAGCTTTGGTCAGGATGATGTTACCAGTGGAACAAATTTCCCATCCCTACACATGAACATTCGTTTTGCAGATGTCACTCCTTGAGGTTTTAATTCAGAACAGATTTCCTCTTCAGACACTTCCATGAGGTCCCATTCAGTGATGACACTACAGGATGAGTTCAGTGTCTTTGGAGGAGGAGAACTTTGATCGACACTGTAGCTTGGAGGAGCTGTTCTGAATGCTTGTCACTTCTAGTCCCTATAAGGATGTTGCCTGAGCAAAGCCATTTGACAGATTTAGGAGAGCCTGGCAACCATTCCAAACCTTTTGGGATAAAAAAGGGTGACATTTTTCCTATACCTTTCTCACTTATAGGGTGTATTATCAGGTAACAGGTTGTTGAACCTGATATTGTCTGTTTTTCTGTCTTTTTGCTGATTGATGTTAGTGGGAGTCAATGTTCACATTTTCAGATAGGACTGGGTTGGGGACCCCAAAACTGCTTGAGTTTCACCAAACTTTTCCATTTAAATTTTTCCATAGATGACTAACATAAGCCAGTATATCACCAGTGGATCAACATGAATGGAATCCATACTGGTGATCATTTATCAGATACAAGGTTTCAAGGTAGTTTAAGAGTTGCCAGTTAATAGATATCTCCATTGCTTTAGAAAGAGTACAAGTAAGTGCAATGGGATGATAAGTGGATGGGAGAGATTAGTCACCTTTTTTTTTTTTTAGGAACTGGCTGGATATGAGCAAATTTACAAGCAGAATGGGAAACACCTGTGAAATAAGAAAATGTAAAAAGGAGACACAGAACAGCAGTAAACTCAGGAGCACAAGTTTTGAAAACAAGTGGAGAAATAACATCAGGATCTGGTATTTCTACACTTTTTGAACCATCTTTGCATCAAGACTGTTTCAAAATTCTTCTGATGGACGATCACAAGGGGCATTGAATGGAGTGTATCGGGAATGGTAGAAGGAGTTTTACCAAGATCATCAATACGCAGGTTAGAAGAAAGGTAGAATGCTAGCAGGCAGAGGCAGACTAGATCAAAAATTCTTACCGGGGAAAACTTGTAGCGGCCTCATACTAGTGTTTATGGCCAAAATCACACTGGCCTCCTTTGGTCTACAGCCTCCGGCCCACTGTGGTTATGATGGTAAATCTTATGGCCAGTCCACCTCTGCTAGCAGGGAATGGTAGGAGGAGTAGTCAGCATTATTTCTGGCTGAAGTGGCAATAGAACCATCTGGTTTTGAGAGCATAGGAATAGAGATGGGCAAAATTTGCTGCCAATACCTTTGGCAATACTTGATTACCATCTGGACAAGAAGCAAGTTTTCCACTCTTAGTCTGTTTGAAATCTACATTGAATTGAATAATTGTTGTGAGCTTTTATGGAAGCAGAAAATGAAGTTAGAGATTTGGATACAGGCCAATTGCAATATGCAACATTCTTATCTTGAACAGCCTATGAACATTTATTGGAAAACTAAGATTTAGATAAAGAATGAGATTTAATGTGAAGTGTGGAATAAAGGATTTCATCACTACAAGAATAATTTCACTGACCTAATCTGGGCAAACACTGTCATCTAAGATCTGAAACAGTGATCTGACCAAGAAAAAGAAAGGAAATATTTCAGCATCATCACATTTTCCATTCATATAATGCCAAACAATGCAAGGTTGAGAATGGTCATGAGATATTCTTCGGACATCTTTTTGAGGAAGACCATAGGAAGCATTATCCATTGGAGAAGAGATGATCACCAAGTGGTGATCTGAGGTGCCTAGACGATCACTCACTTCGACCATATACTTAGAAGGGCTGTTTGTGAGAAAAAGCTCAAGCATGGCGGCTGTGTGATTAGGATTGTCTGGTATTCTGGCAGGTAAATGAACAATCTGTGTAAGGTCATTAGTAATTGCAAAAGCCTCAGCATCTCAAACAGCTTGATCTTTGTGATTAAAAAACAGAAGCCATCTGAAGTGGTAAACATTAAAATCACCAAGGAATATTACCTCACTGTTAGGAAAGTTGGACTGGAGAAAGTCAAGTTTAAAAAAGTGAGGAAGTCAAAGAGTTCTAAGTGATTAGTGGAGTTCTATGAATGATAGAGGCAATGGATGAGTTTGACAGAATGAGGTGGAGTGATTTTAAGCCAGAGAAGATGAAAAAGAGGAGATTCCAAAGCTCTGACAGGGAATATCAGAGCAGACATAAGAACAAATACCACCTTTGAAGGAAAAGGAATCATACAGCAAATAACTAGGACAAGTGAGATGAGCAGTGGTTAAATCAACCGATAATTGTGTCTGTCAAATAAAGTATGTGGGGTTTGGAAGACTGTAAGCTGAAATGGACATCACTGAGATTAGAACTGAGACCATGTACATTTGTGAAATGAATGAGGAAGTGTTTTGGAGCTATAAATCTTTTTGGAGATAAGTTTATTCTATCAGTTTGACTATTTGTGGTTTATTCAGTAGTAAGAAAAGGTGGGGAGGACATGTTGTATGAAGTAATGAAATTTTTGGAAATGGCATACACATGGCAACCTAGTTGCTTGACATAATGTGGCCTTGACAATGTCCCCACATACACACTACTGACTCCCTTCAGTCACTATTTGGCAGAGGAGAGAGAGAGAGAGAGTGAGATTATACACCATCTGATCTGGAAGCCTCCTAGAGAGAGAGAGAGAGAGAGAGAGAGAGAGAGAGAGAGAGAGAGAGAGAGAGAGAGAGAGAGAGAGAGAGAGAGAGAGAGAGACCAATAAGTTTGGTCCAGTGGACTATTTAGCGGGTGACCTGCGAATGCCACTTTACAGCTATACAATGGAAATGTAAGGAAGACTGGATTTTGCCATGATGTCCAATAGATGTCTATAAATAGAAAGGGTGCAAGAATATTTGCTTATGCTATTGAGGCAGTGTTAAGTGGGTTGGAAAACTGCTAGCTTGGGGGGATTCACAGACTAAACAATTAACAGTAGCTGCAGGCAAAGGCGAAAGCAATTCTTGCACCACTACTATTGTAATGAGCAGAAGCAGCCTAAAGAGTAAGTTGCTGGGGAATTCAAGAGCTGCTGGGAGTCATCATGGAAAAAGTAAATACATGGGTTGTGTTAGGGTAACTAAGAGTAAGAACAAGTGCATGTACACCAAAGCTAGAAATATAGAAAATAAATTTGATGAATTTGAAGGGCTGATCCAGGCAGATATTGTTGGGATATCAGAGACATGGTGTCACACAGATATAAGCAGTGCAGAATTGAGATTTGGGGAGTACAATGTGTACAGAAAGGACAGACAGGATAGGAAGGGAGGAGGGGTTATGCTGTTAGTTAAGAAACACATAAAATCTACGGAAGTGCATTCAGTTGACATGGGTGGACAGTGCAAAGTTGAGTCTGTTTGGTGTGACATAAACAGTGGGAAAGGGAAAATGAGAGTAGGAGTGTGTTATAGGCCTAATGACTCTGATGAGTACAACAAACAGTTGTGCTGAGAAATAGAGTGGACCAGTAAATCAGAATATCATGTAATAGGGGATTTTAACTTTTCACATATTGATTGGAAATCGTAGATTGGTCGCTCGCATGCTAGCAAGACTTCTGTGGATTTATTGGAGGATTGTTTTCTATAACAACATGTTTGAGGGACAACCAGAGGAAGTAACAGTCTTGATCTGATTATCCGCAGTGTTTATTCATGCATTAAGAATTTGCAGATATAGAAACCACTAGATGACAGGGATCACAGTTGACTGATGTGGGATTTACTTAAAGATATAACTATCATCAAGGGTAAAGGGAAGGGTTTTTGTTTTTGTAAAGGCGACTACAGTGGTCTCAGAGAGTTTTTAAATTCTATATAATGGGATCAACTGATGATGTTGCCAATGGGGAATTCAAATTGAGAAGCCTTCAGGGACTTAATCTTGGACGCTACTAGGCTTTTCATACTAACTAAGAAATACTGTTCAAGGTTCAGGCCTAAATGGATGTTAGATGAATTAATGATGCTCGTGGCAGAGAAGAAAAATGCATGGGATGCATATAAATTATCAGGCAAAGAGAAGCCTACAGCAGATATAATTGGTCTTTAATCAAGTCACAAAGGAGGTTAGGCAGGCAAAGGCAGATTACAAGAAATCTTTGGCAAAGATGCAAAGAAAAAAAGCAAAGTGTTCTTTACTTATGTAAACTCTTAGAAGTAAAGGGATGAATAAGATTGGTCCACTTAACGTAGATGGTTTCACATTGCATCGACATTCACACATGGGAGTTATTCAAGGAAGGGAAAGCCAGAAGTTTATCAAACTCTAACAGAGAACTAAGTGATTTTGTAATGACTGAGAGAAAAGTGGAGGAGAAATTGTTGAAGTTAAACATAAAAAAGGAAGCTAGGGTGAATGGAATCAATCCAGTTATATTGAAGTAGGAAGTGAAGGAAGTTAGTTAACCCTTAGCCATAATTATGAGAGCATCCTTAGATTCAAGGGAGGTCCCCATGGATTGGAGATGTGCAAATGTATCCCCAATTCACAAAAGGGGTTCAAAGGGTGACAAATAATTATAGACCTGTTAGTTTAACTTCTGCTCTGGGGAAAATAATGGAGTCACTGGTTAAAGAGGTGATACAGGATCACCTAGACATGACTTCAGTAATAGCTCAGCACAGCATAGGTTTGTTTAGGGGAAGTCTTGTCTGACCAATTTGATTGGATACTATGATGTGGTCACAAAGGAACTGGATGCAAAAAATTTTGATATCGTATACTTGGATTTCAGGAAAGCTTTTGATGCTGTTGCACATGGAAGACTGCTGTACAAATTGGAGCAGTATGGCATTAAGGGCAAGTTGCTGCAATGGATAAAGGGAATGGTTAAGTGGGAAATGGCAGAGAGTGGTAATAAAGGGACACTGCTCTATGGACTGGTCAGGGTGTCAGCTTGCCCAATGGCAAGTGCACCCCCTTGCAATAACATTAGACAATATGTTAAAAATGTTAATGACCTTTTAGTAGCTTGAAAATATAATAGTTGTGGGTGAGCTCCCTTTGTCTACTGGCAACCAATATTTTTAGACCCAGTCTGCCACTGGCTGATGGGATACTTCTGCTTGCTCAGATTAAGAACCTCAGGTGACATAGATTCAAATTGAGGAAAGACAACTGTAGAAAGATGTGCAGAAGTTTGCCTTTAGCCAGCGGGTAGTTGAATGCTGGAAAAGACTTTCATCTGTTGTTGTGGAAGTTGATAGCTTAAATAAATTTAAGGCTGATCTAGACAAACATTTGGGGGAAATGGGAAGGGGTTTTTTTTTTGTTTTTGTTTTTGTTTTTTTTTGCTGATGCTGTATAAGCTTGCTTTCTCGCATCATATGCCTTAACTAATGCTAACCTCAAAAGACATCAATCATACTGCATGATGGAAGAGATGGTATGGAACCAGTTGATGAATGTCATCTACCACTTAGTATTGCCTGGTGACACTGAGGGACACCATTTCTCCTTGTGGTGTGGGCACCACACCTTGACCCTGCTTATGTTTTTTACCTGCGTGGTCACCTCCAGTATATTAGGTGCTGTATTTCAGGACTTGCATATGGAAGTTATATCCAGGATGACTACCAGTACCACCATCATCATGAAGTTGCAAGCAGAAGATTTGGCTGTCACAGAATGACCAGAGTTAACAGAAATTCAATCCACTTGACTCGAGTGTCACCCGAATATCAGTTCCATCAGCGTATTAGACTGCCAGGTAGCACACTCAGCTTGACATACCTGAGAGAATGCTTGTGACAGCCTCATGGACCAAATAGTTACTGTAGGTTTCTCTGTTCACATTTACCATTCTGTGTCTGTGTCTTCAGAGTTACCATATGTTTCTGTGTCTCTTTGCTTATCAGTTCATCCTTGTATATTCATTTAGGTTTGAACATTGAACAATATCTCTTAATTGATACAAAAACATGGTCACTTCTATGGTTATGTCCCGAACACTTTCCACTTAGCATTTGCAGTTGTTAACAACATCAGTTGGTCTTACTGAATAAAATTAAACACTGTCTGGGACCATTATATTCACCATTGTAAAAGGTCTTAAACAATCTTTGATGCTTGTCTATGCAAGTTTCAATCAATCAAAAAATCTCTTGGCGAAGGTAAAGAAAGCCAACACAAGAACGACGAGAAACATCTGATAACTTACGCGGAAAATTAGTTGGATAACTTACAACACTCTAGCGCTGCTCGCTCGGTAAACAGAAAGTAGGTGTTATCGGTCTGGAGCAGAAGTCGAGAATGATATATTGACTGACAGATAGGTGTGACAAATGATATGCAAACATCAGTTTAGTATCACTCAGAAGCACTAATGGTCACTTGCCTCAATGGTAACTTGCCCTAATGAGCGCTTTCCATAACAGTAAAAAAAAAAAGGTCAGGTTACCTCCACTTGAACCATATGGGAGCTTGAACTCCTTAAGAAGTGCAGGGGGTAACATAACCTTTTTTCTTTAGAATCACAGTCATATTTAGAAATACATTCATAAAAAAATTTATTTTTTTATGACTGTATTTTTTTTTTTTTGTTCAGTAATATGCCCTAATGGTGAAAAAAGGTCAGGTTACCTCCACTTGAATCCCACTGGAGCTTGAACCCCACTTGAATCCCATGGCAGCTTTTTTCTTTACACTCATGGGTGGACTAGTGCATAAATTGTTTATTAACAAAATATTGATTTTTTATTACTGTACTTTTATTTTTAAACACACTTGTCCGAATACACACATATCATAAAGGCAATCAACACCTCAATAGCTATTCACTATATATATATATTTATATATTTATAATTATTGATAAAAAAGTAAAGAAAGAAAGTTAAAACGACAATAACTGTAACTAATATATAACTAATATTTATGAGTCAATGCAGTTGCAAGCAATCATGCAATACACCCATAATGTCTATAGAATATTAAGGATAATATAAAGAATTATTAGAAAAAGTAAATCAATCCAATAATAATACCATCAGAGACCTAAGAAAACGCAAAAAAAAAAAAAAAAAAAATTATTATCGCTTTTTACCGACAATCTAGATGACTTCAACTGGGGCCAACCACCCAGAATGAAGGCAAAAAACGACAAGTGGTTCTCTGTTTCTGTGATGATCAATATATGCTAAGTAATTTAAATCTAAATGAAATATAAACCAGTATAGGCCAAATATAAATCGAATATAAATAAATCGAATAATGATAAAAGTTAAGAAAATTTAGAAATATTAGAATCAAAGGTAAGAAATATAAGTAAAATATAAATGTAAGCATATATTAATCATCGTTGACCCGACAGAGAACGTAATTTAATGATTAAAATAAGATTAAATATATAATACATACTACATATTGACTCTATCTAGGACATAATGTAATAGTCGTCAAAATAATATGTGGTGCCCCCTATGTGATGGATACGGTAAAAATAAATAATTAAATTAATGCATAGAGAAACATGCAGATAGTAAGAAGAAAAACTAAAGGAGTAGGAATAATAGAACCTGAACTCCACAAAGGCGAAAAATAGTGGTATAGATAAGAAATAGTTTCTCCTACGTCCTTCTCGATTTTGGCTCTAGACTGATGACACCTACCGTCTGTTTAATGAGTGAACAGCACTAGAGTTCGGTGTTGGGAAACTAATTTCCGCATAAGTCAATAGACGTTTCTCGTCATTCTCATGTTGGCTTTCTTTACCTTAGCCAATCTCTTTAATTACCCAAATCCAAATAACTAAAATGCAGGTGAAATATCACAAATATCGATACTACTCAGGAATTCAGGAATTCTTAGATAATAAAATGTCACTATTTCTCATCAGATTTAGGTATAGTGGTCTAAAGATGAGCAACATTATTTAAAATAAACTCAGACAGCAAGTAACTTTGTTGCGATGTGTACAAGAATTCAATCAAGAGAGACAGGTTTCATACAGTAAGGTCTCACTAATTTGGACACTAACTTGAACTGGCTCTTTTTTATGTTAATTAAGCAGAATTCATATTTTTTGTAAACAAAAATATAATGATGCAGTTCCAAAATCATCCTGTAAAAGAAATAAAATCTTCAAAAAGAAAAATGAAATGCAAATGAAAACATTGTGGCATTTTCATTGTTAAATAATGTCTCTGCATAGCCTGTAAATGAAAATTTATCATCAATATCAAATACGCTTTCTTGATTCCCAGTATCCCAGTATTCACAGCCCTTACACATGGATCAGGGAGTCATATTCAATCTAAGGTATGTAGAAGTCCAATTCTAATAAAACAAACTCCACAATGGCAAAATTTTCAAAATAATGAACAATTTTCTTTTGCTTGAAAGAACTTACTTAATAAAATACATTAAACAGATCTCTTTATAAAAAAAATGAAAATTTCAGTATAACAAATATTTATCACTGATAAAAATAAAATTAATTCCATATCTGCGCAAAAGCAAACATCAACTACACTTATCTTTGCTGTTGATAGGTTAAGGGTACTTGCTATGGCTAGTTTCAAGCTCACTGGCATTGCCCAAAGATCAGCACATTAATCCATTACAAAATGAATAAATAAATAATAAGACATGGACTGTAGAAAAGAAAGTTTAAAGTACTGTTGCCATTTTTTTTCTGCATTAATCAGAGTTCCTCTGTATTTCAAGTATCAGTGCCAATTTTATTTGCATTATTCAGAGTTATTCTGTATGTGGAGTTGTTCAGTCTTCTGTTCTCGAGTGCACTGTATACTGTTCCAATTATAACAGATTAAAAAGTGATTTAATTAATTTTTTATTTTTATTTTGGTGACCATTAAAAAAATGTGCAAAAAGAATGATGTTAATTTGCAAACAAATGCTTGGATGGCTCAACAGGTTTCGAGAACGATATGGAATAGCTTCCAGGGCAATTTGTGGAGAAGAGAATGATGTACTACAGGATGAAGTTAACAAATAGTGTGCTAGTGAAATTAAAAGGAAAATTCAGGAATACAATATCAGTGATATTTTTAATGGTGATGAGATGAGGATGTTCTATTAGTTAATTCCACCTTGTACACTCGATGTTAAGGGAGATATATCCAGAGCAGGGAAGAAATCAAAACAAAATTTAACTATCCTGTTTTGCTGCAACACTTCTGGAAAAGAAAAGCTGAAACCACTGATCACTGGAAGATATGCAAATCCACAATGTTTTAAGAATGTTCTATCACTTACCTGAGATTTTCCGCAAACAAATGTGTTTGGATGATACAAGCAACATTAACAAATGGCTAAATCAAATGGAAAGAGAAAAAATAAAAATCTTACTCTTAATTGATAATTGCTTGGCACATAATTTGACAAGTGTATTAGAACACATTAAAGTTGAATTTTTACTTCCAAATTGTACAGCAGTTTTCCCACCTTTTGACTTAGGAATCATATGTGCAATCAAATTGCATTACAGGAGTCGACTTATCAAAAAGCTATTGCTAAAATTAGTTTCAAAGGATAATGAAAAAATAGAAGTTAAAGAAGCATGTGATATGATCATTGTGTCATGGTGGTCTGAAGTGTTGGCAGAAGACTTCAATTCTTGCAAAGAGCAATCTTGAAACAGACAACTATAACAGAGATAACTGGAATGCAAGTGAAACAAGAGTTCAGAGAAATGTGGGACTCTACAGTTGCTACCACGGAAGTTCTGAATACAGTTAATTATGAAGATTACATAAAAGCAGTTGATAATTTATTGACTGCGGGTGAGTTGATGGACCAGGAAATTATCGAAGAGTCATTCATGTAATGCCCACATGAGGTTGGAAAGTGATGATGATGATGAAAATGCTAAGCCACCTGATGAAGAAATTTCACTCTTAGCATCTTTAAGCAGCCTGAAAAAAGTTTGTGCATATTTGTTTTCTACAAATGATGTCCCAGAAAATATTTTTCTGGCAGTTAAATGGTATTGAAAATTTCATTTTTAATGTTTCCACTAAAAATATGAGACAATGAAAATAGCAGACTTCTTGATCAAAAATTAAATTTTGTAATGATCATTTGCATGACTATTTTAAAATAAAATGAATTTATAATTTTTTTTTTTTTTTTTCTTTATCCAGTATAACAAAATTTCAGTATAATGAAGAAATTTGTTTAGTCCCAAAAGTTTCTTTATACCAGGATTTAACCTGTATCAAATACATATACGAAGAAAACAAAACTAACTAAAATTTCTGTGAAAATTTTATAAACTCTTATATCTAATTTCTGTTTACAATAAAATATGATATAATAAAAAATACTTACATTTGGGGTCCTGAAAATCTTCTGACAAATTTGCTGTGACTTTTTCCCGATGCTGATTTTTGAACTTCATGTATTCTAATATATTTATCTTCTTTGCACTGAAGCACTTCCTTTTCTTTTTCTTTTAACTATTAGTAAAATAAGATGAACAAACATGAAATGTTTTTCCTGATATTAAGATCTATTTTCAGGAAATGTGCTAAGAAATACTTGGTGATAAATTTCACTAATTCAGTGTTCTGTGCGGTTTTGTGTGTTATGTTTCTACAGTATATACCTGATTTTATTTGATTTTTGGTGCATTGGCATCTGTCATAATGCACTGTCAAAAAGTAATTAATAAAAGTTATTGGCAAACTATAAAGAGCTTATCATGTCAATATATAACAATATCAATAAAAAATGAGTAAAGAATAAAAGTATGTGTAAATCTGTATATTAAAATGTATCTTTATATATATATACACACACACTGAGTTGGCTTTCAATTAGCAATATCTACCTAATACTTTATTGATTGGTTGGTTTAATTTTTTATGGTGCCTTGGCTGCTAAGATCATAATGCACCAAGTCAAAAATAATTTTTTTTTTTGGTAGTTGGCGCATCAGCTTCTGTGGCCATAATGCGCCTCCCAAGGTTTTTGCAGTACTTTGATCCAAGCCCGAGGCGGGATTCGAACCCGCGACCTTTGGGTTGCCAGGCAGGCACTTTACCCACCTGGCTAGCCCGGTCGGCCTTCAAAAATAAAAACGGTAATAAATTTGTTTGATAACCTATAAACAGGCTACCATATCAAAAAATAAATGTGATGTCCTAAGATATATATATATATAAAAATAAATTAGAATGAGGAATAAAAAAATAAAAATAATGCCAGCAACATGGAAAGAGAGAAGAGTGAAAATAGTCAAAATTAAACATAACGATCAAACCAACAGGGAGGGAGGAGAAGGGTAACAAGAGTAAAAATAGTGCAGCAGAAACTCTCCAAGATAATTTAGAAAATCTCAAAGCAAAGATAATAAAATAATAATCAATCAAATTTTGAATGCCAATTAAATAGAAATTTAATGGTGCCCCCTCTGACGGGCACCAAGTCGAAATATATGTGAAATATCACCAACAGAGATGTAAACCAACTACAGGTAGGTCCTTTTACGATGGTCCATTTTACGACTTTTCACATTAACGACTGTTTCAGAATATTACCTGAAAAAATTTTAAATAACAAAAAAATCACAACTCAGTAACACGTTTCAGCAACACCTGCAAGTCCAAACACGCACTAGGCATTTCTTTTGTGGGTGGAATGATAGCTACACCAAGAGTTGTTTACATTCAGTGTGCCATGTTTGTTTCGTTGTGAATTTTCCCTCAATTGTTAATGGGTTACACAGTGTTATTTCTCAATAATTTTTGTGTAACTATGAGCTCTAAGAGTAGGGCAGTTTCTGTGCCGGGGGGGGGGGGGGGGGGGGCACAAAGCAATTAAGGAGAAATTGGATGTGAATGGCACGTGGAGCCTCTTGAGCATCGGTCGGATGTGTCTTTGAGTTTAGCACCTTCTACTGTAGTATCAACGATTATGAACAATGTTTATAAAATAAAGCGTACGCACACAGGGATAACAAGTGTGTAATCCTCCAGATTAGTTATCCAGTTTTCTCTCTGATCACTCACTGAAGGTGATGGTAGATGGTTCTCTGTCTTCTAACTTCTCCACAAATGCCGGTGTCCCCCAAGGTTCAGTTCTTTCCCCCACTCTTTTCCTCTTGTATATTAATGACCTTCTTCCATTGACTGGAAATCCTATCCATAGTTTTGCCGATGATAGCACATTGCATTCCACTTTCCATTTTGAGAAACCCTGTCCTGCTCAATCAGCTTCAACTTCTCGAAAATCTGCTGCCAATTCCTTAAATGCCGATCTTCAGGTAATTCTCCAGTGGGGCAAAAACAACTTAGTTGATTTCAACCCTTCTAAAACTCAGTCTTGTCTTATATCTCGCAAAAAGAATTCTTCTGCTCCTATGCTTATCTTTAGTGACACTCCGATTTCTAGGCAAAATGATATATCTCTTTTGGGGATTACCCTGACTTCTAATCTCTCTTGGCACAAGCACATTACAAATATTGCTTCCTCTGCATATAAAAAACTTGGTTTTCTCTTTCGCTCTCGGCGTTACTTTTCTTCCAAACAGCTGCTCACTCTGTATAAATCGCAAATCCGCCCTGCCATGGAATATTGTTCCCACATCTGGGGTGGTGCCCCCAAAACCTCTCTCAGGCTTCTTGATTCCATTCAGAAGAGGGCAGTTAGGTTAATTAATGATTCATCTCTAACAGAGTCTCTCCACTCACTGTCTCATAGACGTACTGTTTCTGCTGCATGCCTCTTCTACAGATACTTCCATGGGCACTGTTCTTCTGAATTGGCTTCTATAATTCCCGCTCTCTCTTTCAAAACAGTCCGAACACGTTCCGCCACCAGCCAATATCCATTTACTGTCCAACTTCAAACCCACAGAACCAACTTTTCTTCTTCCTCATTTATTCATTCAACTGCCATTTTCTGGAACAACCTTCCTTCATACATATATCCTGAAAATTACAATCTACAGAAGTTCAAGTCCAATGTCAACAAATATCTTCTTTCATCTTCTCAACCTCCAACCCAAGCACGGTACTAAGTACTATAGGCTCTAATACCTCTCTTTTTTGGGGTTCACATAAAAAAAAAAAAAAAAAAAAAGAAAAGAAAAACTTATTCATGCAGTGAGACAATGAAAAAAATGGAGAAATTGTTAGTGTTGTGGGTTGATGATATGAACCAAAATAACATTCCTGTTACATAGGTGGTTAATTCTAGACAAGACAAAGTCGTTATTTGAAGAAATATGTGAGGAGTCTGGCAGCACTGAAACATTTACGGCCAGCAAAGGGTGGTTTCATCGGTTTAAAAACTGTTCTAAAATTCACAATGTGAAAGTGTCTGGTGAGGCTGCTAGTGTTGACACTGCAGTGGTGGAAGAGTATCCTTCTGAATTTAAACGCTTAATAGACGAAGACAACTACCACCCTGATTTAGTTTTTAATGTGGACGAAACGGGTAGTGGAGTCATCACTTGAGTAAATACGTACTCAAGTGATGATTCCACAGGACCAAAGTAAAATTTTATTTTATTAATTATTTTATACATAAGTATAAATAAAACATGTGAATTAAATGTTTAAAATATTTAATTATTTATAAAAAACAGAAATATTAGTGCATACGTGGAAAAATTTTGGGAATTTTTTGGAACATAACCATTCAATTACATTATAATTTGGTCTTGTTTTACGACTTTTCATTTTACGACCCTGTTTTGCTGGAACCTAACCATGTCGTAAAGCGGGTCCTACCTGTACAATAAAATAAAACAAAAATAGACTGACCATTACGCCCCATCTCAACAGAGGACTACAAGGCAGATAATGGTCAGGGAATCACTGCATTTTGATCGCTAGACAAATTATGAGGCATAATGGTCAGTCTATTTTTCGTTTATTTTTGTTTTATTTTATTGTAGTTGGTTTACATCTCTGTTGGTGATATTTCACATAAATTTGGACTTGGTGCCCCTCAGAGGGGGCACCGTTAAATTTCTATTTAATTGGCATTCAAATTTAATTGATTATTATTTTATTATCTCTGCATTTAGATTTTCTAAATTATCTTGGAGAGTTTCTGCTGCAATATTTTCACTCTTGTTACCCTTCTCTTCCCTCCCTGTTGGTTTGATCGTTATGTTTAATTTTGACTATTTTTGCTCTTCTGTCTTGCCATGCTGCTGGCATTATTTTTATTTTTTTAATCCTCATTCTAATTTATTTTTATATTTCAATCATCAGGTAGACGAATATGCTTTTTGCTGCCTCTGATGTTTGCTTTAATTTTTTATTTTTTATTATGAAAGATTCGGTTTTCAACCATTTCAAACATTATTCAAATATATTTATAAGTATATCACATGGCAGTAGTGGGTGGATTTGCTAACGCTGCGCCTGTGCTGCCATTCTTAGTTCATTATTTGTCTATATAATCTGGTTAAGATTACTTTTTGCAGTGGTGTGGCTTTGAATTGTAGTGCTTGTATCTGTCCTATTTTTAATTTTCGCTGCATCAGGACCACCACTATTCAAGTCCTCTGCATTGGTGGTTCGATCTGAAGATCAGGTGGTGGACTGATCTTTTGATCAACTCGCCTTTGCAGCGATATGTCTAGCGATTGAAATGCAGCGATTCTCTGACCATTATTGGCCTTGTGGTCCTCTGTTGAGATGGTGCATATTATTGGTATTGGTATGGGTGTTTAAGGGCACAAGGGCAGCACAGGCCAAAATATGCCAGTTCCTATATTTTCATTGTATAATTATATAATAATTTGGTTCATTTTAGCATCAGATCGATTCATATAAGTGTATTTGTTTAAGGAAGGTATACAGTTCAACTAGGTTAGCATTATTTCCAATGATGTGTGTAAGCGATACAGATTCTTACAATCACGACTGAGAGTGGAAAGTATTTTTTCTAAGAAGGGAAATGTGTGTACATTCTAAAAGTATATGTTTGACTGTAAGTGGTGATGTACAATGCACACACATCAAGGTGGGTCATCCCCGATGAGAAGAAACATATGGTTAGGTGCGTCCCATCCTGAGTCTTGACAGTACAACTTCTTCCTGTCTGTTTTGTCTGAAGCTGGAATTCCATAATGCTGGTTCCTCTTTTATTTGGAGCAGCTTGTTATTCCTTTGCGACTTCCATATTTCTGACCACTGAAATGTACAGACGTCTTTTATATGTTTCAAATAATCCACGTATGGTACTTGGTAAATTGCTGGTGCTGTACTATTTGGTTGTTTGGCTGCCTGATCTGCTCTTTCATTACTGTGATACCAGTATGCCCTGGGATCCAGCAAAATTTCACCAAATGATTTATATTCCTTAGATGGTTTAAGCAGGAAAGGATTTGGGATCAAATACTGAATATTTATTGTCCAGTGAAGACACAGCACTCATGGAATCTGTGTATATTACACTGCTAGCATTGGCGAAAGTGTTGATTTTCTCTAGGGCTAATTTAATTGGGTACAATTCTGTGGTGCAACTGCTACATTCAACTGGAAGTGACAAGGAAACTGTAAAAGGTGGAAAGACAGCCGCAGCTCCAATGGTAGAACTTGTTTTTGAACCATCTGTATATATTAGGCAGCTTTGCGTATTCTTGAGGGAATGTTCTTTATGTATTTGTTTTATATTTTTTTCTGCCAGGGATTTCTTTCTCCATTGCTGAAAATAGGTGTCACAGTAAGGGAGGTTTACAGACCAGAGTGGATCAGGTACATCAGTCTCTTGAAGAATATTGTCAAAATTAATATTCCAGGTGTGAAGCAAATCTTTTAATCTAATACCAGTGGGTCTATTTTCAGTTGGTTTACTGTTATAGAATGTTGTCCATTGAGGATTGGTAAGTATCGGTCAAATGGGATAGACTGGAAGGCTTTGAATTTTGGCTGCATAGTTGAGGAGCAGCATTTTCCTTCTAAGGTGAAGTGGAGGTTCGTGTGTCTTTAGGCTCTGGACAGGGGATGTTCTAAATGCACCCACTGTGTTGGATGGTATTAAGTCTGGTCAGTGCACTTTTCCTGGCCGAGACGTAGACGACAGCACCATAATCTAAATGAGACCTGATAAGAGCCCGATACAACTGTAAAAGGGTATATCTATCAGCACCCCATGTCATTGCAGAAATGGATCTGAGTATATTAAGTTTCTTTAAACAAACAGTTTGGTGGTATGTGATATGTGAACCAAAGTTCAGTTTGATATCCAACATTAAACCTAGGAAACGAAGGTTACTGGTGAGAGGGATCAGATGGTTTTTTTAATTGGAGTTCCGGTTCTGGGTGTAGCTTACATTTTTTGCAGAAATGGACTGCAATTGTTTATTTTTCAGATAAATGATATCCATTCTGTTGTGCCCGTGTCTCAAACTTATTTATGTAAATTTGCAGCTGCCTTTCAATGGTATGAATATTTTGTGAACAGCAAGATATAGTTAAGATCGTCAGCATACATATATAGTTCTACAGTATTGGGGATGTTCTGTTTATATTGTTCAGTCTAAGTGAGAATAGGGTATAACTAAGTACTGATCCTTTTGGGACACCTTCTTAAGGGTAGGACAAAAAAAATACAAATTGATAGCGGATCCGAAAGGTCTTCTGTTGATGAAAATTTCTGATGAATTCTGGTAAGTGCCCTCGCAATCCTATGGAAAAAAGTTCTCTCAATATGCGATACCTCCAGGTAGTGTCGAAAGCCTTTTCGACATCAAGACTTACCATAACAAGATGTTCATTCTTGACTAAGCATTACGGATGTTAGTCTTGGCTTTCACCATTAGATCTGTTCTGTCAGAATTTGAACTGATTGCTGTTCATAAGTTTTTTAGTTTCCAGAAACCAGGTAAGTTGTCTGTGTATCATTCTTTAAAGAGTTTTACTTAGGCAGCAAGTGAGGGAGATAGGTCGGTAATTTTGAGGCAGAGATTGATCTTTTCCTGGTTTAGGAAAGGCTAAAATAACAGAGTGATGCCAGGCAGAAGGATATGTACCTTCGAGAAAAATCTGATTATAGAACATTAATAATAAATTTAAGGCGGTACTGTTTATATGTTTCAGCATTACATAATATATTCCATCAGGTCCAGCTGCACTATTGGGTGATCTGTTTAATGCTGTTTGCAGTTCAAATAGGTTAAATGGTTGATTATAGGCATGATTTTGGGATGTATGGAAGTTGATCGTACTTTTCCTCTATTTGTGAATGATTTTTTGACCCAAAGTTAGGACAAGTAGTTTCGCCTCTGCATGTTGTCTGGGAGTGACCAAACTTTTGGCACTTGAAACATCTTGAAAATAAATTTGATGAATTTGAGGTATTGCTCAAAACATCAAAGGCTGATATTGTTGGGATATCAGAGACGTGGTGTCACACAGATATAAGGAATGCAGAACTGGAATTTGGGGAGTACAATGTGTACAGAAAGGACAGCTTTGATTTGAAGGAAGGAGTTGTTGTATGCTGAACTGGCAGATGTTTGGGAGGAAGTCTCTGCAAGGGCGTTAGCTATTTCTTGAGAAGAAGATATTTCCTGTCCATTCTGGTTTAAGATGGGAGCAGGTAGATATTTACCATTGAGTTGTCAAATCTTTTTCCAGATGAGTCGACTACTTGTATCCTTTGTGATAGTGGAGGCAAACTGTATCCGGGAGTCCTTTTTTGGCCTTTCTTCTAATTTGTCGAGCTTTTGCCTTAAGTCTTTTATAGTGAATTAGGTTGTTGGTAGTTGGAATCTTTCAAAAGAGGTTCCAAGCTTTATTTTTTTCCTTTTTTGCATTGTTATAAACTTCGTTCCATCAGTGTTTCAGATTTCTGTGTTTACATGCAGAGGACTGGGGTATTGCTTTGGAGGCTGCAGTTAGTATTTCCTCAGTAATATGTGCAGTGACTTCATCAATGAGTTGTAGTTTAATCAATTGGCCGTTAAAAGAAAGATGGGTTGAAATTTTCCCAATCTGCTTTTGAGAATTTCCATTTTACCCGATGATCAGGACATGGGGTTTGTAGTGTTTGGATTCTGCATACAACTGGGAAGTGATCGCTATTGTGTGGATCATTTAAAACTGTCCATTCTATACTGGGATACAATATAGGGGAACAGATTGTTAAATCAATTGCTGACATAGATCTAGTAGGAAGGTGAGTATATGTATTTTGATCAGTGTTTAGTAATGTCAGATTAAGTTGGTCTAGTACCATCTCTATCAAGTGTCCACTATTGTCCATGTGGGGTGATCCCCACAATGGATGATGCACATTGAAGTCACCAAGGATACAAAAAGGTGATGGTATTTGTTTTATGAGGTCTTCTAGTTCTTTGAACATGTACATATTGTTGGGTGAAAGGTACAGTGATACTAGAGTTAGAATTTGTCCAACTAATACATGTACTGCAACAGCTTATAAGTAGGTCTGAAGCAGAATGTTTCTAGAACAGGGGCAGGCAACAGCCGGCCCGTGACGATGTTGAATCCGCCCCCCTCGGTAAATGCATAAATATAGAAAATTCATACCTGACTACACTCGCCGTAAACGTTTGGCTTAATTCGGTTCAATCAGGAATCACGGCCAGTACAACAGTAACCAAGTGATTCTACGCAGCGTCAAAGAGTTATTTCCTAATTATTATTGTAGCATCGATCGAACGAAGTTCCTTTGGGTTTGACTTCTTATTGAAAAAAATAATATTGGTGCGAGATATTTTATGTTTTATGCCTTTTCTAATTATTACAATTTTTAATTTAATATAATTTATAGCCCATAAAATGAGCCAATTAAAAAAAAAAGAAAAATTGATGCCGAATGCCGCATTTCCAATGATAATTGGACATTCAGATTTTTTTTTTAAAAATACATTAATAATTTGGTAATTCAAGTAATATAACATTTTTTAGGTTCTGATTTTTTTTATTAAATCGTTCAATCTATTCCGGCCCGCATCATGATGCGAAAATTTCATTCGGCCCGCATCATGATACGAAAATTTCATTCGGCCCGCTGACGAAAAAAGTTGCCCACCCCTGTTCTAGAAGGTATTTTATAGTCAACTAAGATCACAATGCCTCTACGTGCAGATAATGAACAATTCTATCTTTTCTGTAAATTGTATAATTTTTGATTGATGGTGTTATTTGGGGAGTTAGATTAGACTCTTGTAAGCAAATGGCTATAGGACTATATTGGGAGATTAAATCACAAATATTATCGGTATTGCTGGGTAAACCTCTGCAATTCCATTGTACAATGTGCTGAATTAATTGGGTTTGAAGAGGGAAGCAAACCACTTACCACAAACAGACAGACTTGTCTTCCGTGAGTCTGTCTGTTTTTTGTGAGTGGTTTGCTTTTGATGGTCATATCTTTTCTAGGAAAATTGGGATGTCTGGAATCTGTACTCTCTTCTACATCATCCGTTTGACCAAGTGAATATCCTGTCTCCATTACATCTTCTTCATAAAGATCAAGGACTGTTTCTTCTTGTGCAGTTATATTTTCGGAGTCCATTCTATTTGAGTTTGTTTTTTGTAATCCGATGGCTTGTTGCCTTCGTGATTTATTTGACATTTTATCACATGAGATTTTAGGCGGAACTGTGTATATAGGGGTATTACTTATTTCATCAACTAGAACAGGTTTGGTGGTAGTTTGAGATGTTGATAGTACAGATCATGCTCATTCTGCAATGGATGTATTGGGCAGAATTGATACCTCACTTTTTGTGTTGAAACAGCTTGACACTTTTGTTTAATGGAAGGGTACGTGCGTT
This sequence comes from Mastigoproctus giganteus, assembly GCF_048544385.1. Taxonomy (NCBI): domain Eukaryota; kingdom Metazoa; phylum Arthropoda; class Arachnida; order Uropygi; family Thelyphonidae; genus Mastigoproctus; species Mastigoproctus giganteus. The sequence goes on from NC_143577.1 coordinate 171,886,742, forward strand.
TTGGTATTGTTGACTTTATTTGCTTTCCTGCATCTTGATATGTGACTTTATTCTCGATCTTATACTTTTCTATTCTTTTTTTCAATTTTCCAGAGGTCGCATGATTTTGAGTATGCTGGATGGTAACTCTTGCAATTTGGACATTCCGGAGCATTTGCAGAACACTTTGTTTGTGAATGATTTTTTGACCCACAGTTAGGACAAGTAGTTTCGCCTCTGCATGTTGTCTGGGAGTGACCAAACTATTGGCACTTGAAACATCTTGAAAATAAATTTGATGAATTTGAGGTATTGCTCAAAACATCAAAGGCAGATATTGTTGGGATATCAGAGACATGGTGTCACACAGATATAAGGAATGCAGAACTGGAATTTGGGGAGTACAATGTGTACAGAAAGGATAAACAGGATAGGAAGGGAGGAGGGGTAATGCTATTAGTTAAGAAACACACAAAATCCAAGGAAGTGAAGCCAGTCGACATCACTGGACAGTGCAGTGTCGAGTCAGTTTAGTGTGACATAAGCAAGGGGAGATCAAAATTGAGAGTAGGAGTGTGCTATAGGCCTAATGACTCTGATGAATATAATAAGACACTGTACAGGGAAATAGAGTGGGCCAGTAAATCAGAGTCTTATAATGGGGGGGTTTAATTTCCCAGATATTGACTGGAATTTGTGGGTTGGTCACTCACACACTAGCAAGGCTTTTGTGGATTTATTGGATGATTGTTTTCTACATCAGCATGTTCGGGAGGCAACTAAAGGGAGTAATACTCTTGATTTGATTATCAGTAGTGATTCTTCATGCATTAAGAATCTGCAGATAAAGGAACCACTAGGTGGCAGTGATCCCAGTGTGCTAAAGTGGGATTTACTTAAAAAGGTAACTACCATCAGGGGTAAAGGGAAGGGTTTTTGCTTTCGTAAAGGCGACTATGATGGTCTCAGACAGTATTTAAATTCTATACAGTGGAACCAACTGATGATATTACCAACAGCAAATTCAAAATGGGAAGCATTCAAAGAACTTATCTTGGAAGCTACTAAGCTTTACATACCAACTAAGAAATATTGTTCAAGGTTTAGGCCTAAATGGATGTAAGATCAACTAATGAGACATATGGCAGAGAAGAAAAATGCATGGGATACATATAAATTAACATGTGACACAGAAGCCTATGACAGATATAAGTTGATCTGTAACCAAGTTATAAAGGAGATTAAGAAGGCGAAGGCATATTAGGAGAAATCTGTGGCAAAGGATGCAAAGAAAAACAGCAAAGAGTTCTTTACTTATGTAAACTCTAGAAGGAAGGGGATGAATCAGATTGGTCCACTTGATATCGATGGTTTAACTGTTGATGATCCTGCTCAGGTAGCTAACAAACTAAATGAATATTTTGCATTGACATTCACACATGAGGAGTTATTCAGTGAAGGGAATGCCAGAGGTGTATTCAACTCTGGCAGTAAGCTAGATAACCTTGTAATAACTGAGAATAAAGTGGAGCAGAAATTGTTGAAAATAAACATGAGAAAGGTACCTGGGGTGGATGGGATCTATCCAGTTATATTAAAGGAGGCAGCAAGGAAGTAAGCAAACCCTTAGCCATAATTATGAGAGCTTCCTCGGACTCAGTGGAAGTACCCATAGACTGGAGATGTGCAAATGTGACCCCAATTCACAAAGGAGGATCAAAGGCTGACACAAGTAATTATAGACCTGTGAGTTTAACTTCTGTTCCAGGAAAATTATTGGAAGCACTGATTAAAGAAGCACTGCAGGATCATCTAAACAAGACTTCAGTTATAGCTCGGACACAGCATGGTTTTGTTAAGGGGAAGTCTTGCCTGACCAATTTGATTGGATACTATGATGCAGTCACAAAAGAACTGGATGCAGGGAATAACTTTGATATTATATACTTGGATCTTGGAAAGGCTTTTGATACTGTTGCACATGGAAGACTGCTACACAAATTGGAGCAGTGTGACATTGGAGGCAAATTGCTGCTATGGATAAAGGGGTGGTTGAGGGGGAGAAGACAGAGAGAGGTAATCAATGGACACTGCTCATCGTGGACTAATGTTATTAGTGGAGTCCCTCAGGGTTCAGTGTTGGGGCCATTATTGATTTCTCTATTTATAAATAATATTGAAGATGGTATATCAAGCTTAATGTCCAAGTTTGCAGACGATACAAAGGTTGGCGGGGTTGTTAAGGACACTACTGATGCTATGCTGCTGTAACAGGATCTGGAAAGGTTGAGCAGATGGGCTGAGAGGTGGCAAATGAAGTTTAACATTGACAAATGTAAAGTACTACATACGGGAAACAGCAATCCCAGGGCAACGTATCAACTCTGTGGTACTGTGGTAGAGAATGAAAAGGACCTGGGGGTAATTGTGCAGGCAGATATGAAGTTCTCTGAGTAGTGCAGACGAGCTGCAAGAGTTGCTCATGGTGTCTTGTCAATGATATACAGGAATTTTTCTAGCAGGAATAAGGAGATGATTATTCCCTTATATAAAGCAATAGTCAGGCCACACCTTGAGTACTGTATACAGGTCTGGAGGCCTCATTTCAAGAAGGATGTAGAGCTGCTGGAATGAGTACAGAGCAGGGCAACAAGATTAGTGAATGGAACAAAGGGTTGCTCTTACGAAGAAAGGCTTAAGTTCTGCAAATTACAGTGTCTGGAGACTAGGCACCGGCAAGGTGATCTGATAGAGATATATAAAGCCTTGAATAGTTTGAGCATGCTCAATGCCGATGGGATTCTTCCTCTTGCTCAGAATAATCACCTGAGCTGGCATAAATGCAGATTGAGGAAACACAGATGTAGGATAGATGTGCGGAAATTTGCCTTTAGCCAGCGGGTAGTAGTTGGTTGTGGAACCGACTTCCATCCCTTGTTGTGGAAGTTGATAGCCTAAATAAATTTAAGGCTCAGCTGGACAGGTATTTTGAATGAACGGAAGGGTGAAGTGGAAGTGTTTTTTTTTTTTTTTTTTTTTTTTGGCTGATGCTGCATAAGCTTGCTTTCTTGCATCATATGCCTCTACGAATGCTAATCTTAAAGGGTTAGGAATCTATGGTCGGATACGGCAGTTTAGGTAGCCTGCTTTAACTGTGGTCGGCAAATTTGGTGTACTAAAGGTCAATATAATATTATGTGCTGGAACAAGCTTGTCATCCTTCCTTATCATAATTCCTCTTGCTTGAGTTACTTTCTGTTCTAGTAATTCCATGACTATCTCCTCTTCGGTCATATTCAATAAATCCCACTCAGTTATTACTCCTTTTGAGGAGTTCAATGTGTTATGCAGTGAGACTTTGATTGGAATTCTGCTTATAGATGACATTTTTAGTAATAATTCTGAATGCCTTGCATGAGTGGTCTTGATCGATATTTTAATCGAGTGGTCTCGATTAAAATATTGGAGGCTTTTCACCATTTTCAGTGTACCTGCTGCATTCTCTGGATGACAAAGGGAGTGAGTTTGCTTACTGGCTGAGTTGATAAGGAATGTATTATAAGAAAAACTGGCGGTTCTGATTTTTATTGTGTTTTTTTTTTTTTTTTTTTCATTCTTTTTGGAAGACTGAGATTGTCTTCCATTCTGCAGGTCTCAGTATGTTAAGAGGCTGTTGGCTCTAGTGGTGGACATGCATCACAGTCCATTGTTGCTCCTTTTAGCTCTGGGAGTGGGAGATTTTCCTCCCAGGTTGCTGGCCCCGCCACGTGGAGGCAGGAGCAGTGCCACCTAGTGGCCAAGCAGCTGGAAAAGTTAATTTGTTAGCGCAAAAATTAATAAATATACTAGAAAAAAAGAAGGGTGATTTTCCTTTCTGGGTTCTCACTCAGGATCTGTTAAGTACAGAACCACTTGCAGAGAAATGAGGATGAGAAAAGCATTGGAAAGAAAGCAGAATGAAATCACTGAGAAAGATCACTATATATCACTTAGGAAAAATCACTTGGACCCTATTGCTTGTCACTCAGGGCTGAGATGGGGCATAATGTTCAGTCTATCTATTTTTCGTTTATTTTTGTTTTATTTTTTTGTAGTTAGTTTACATCTCTGTTGGTGATATTTCACATAAATTTTTAGATCATATATCTTATTATTATTATTTTATTATCTTTGCAGTTAGATTTTCTAAATTATCTTGGAGAGTTTCTGCTGCAGTATTTTTCTCTTGTTACCCTTCTCTTCCCTCCCTATTGGTTTGATCGTCATGTTTAATTTTGACTATTTTTGCTCTTCTGTCTAGCCATGCTGCTGGCATTCTTTTTATTTTTTTTAATCCTCATTCTAATTTATTTTTATATTTTAAGTATCATGTAGAGGAATATGCTTTTTGACTGCCTCTGATGTTCGCTTTACCCTTTTATTTTTTATTATGAAAGATTCAGTTTTCAACTATTCCAAACATTATTCAAATATATGATAAGTATATATATATATAGTAATACGGTAAAAAAAGTTCAATAACAAAATATAAAAGTAAAAATTTAAATCTTTGTGTACAAATTAAAAGTTTAGAAAGTTAAAAATGTCGGACATATTGTCTGTGTCATCTAAAATTTGGCTGAGTGTAAATGGTTTAGTCAGATTTTTAAAAGCGGTAAAACATAAAAGGCATACCTCTCTAAACATAGGACATTCAATAAATATGATATATGGTTAAATTAGTTTTGCAATTCTCACACAACTGGACTGTCATTGCTTTATTACAGACTTAATCTAATGTAGTTTACTTGTGAACTGTCCATGCCAAGAATATTTCCATTGAGATTATAATTTGTTGCATATTATTTGCCTGTTGTCTGTATAGGGGCCTGACAGGTAATGGCTATTCAGGGGAATGGCTGATTTCGTGGCAGTATCAGCCAATTTGTTTCTCCTGATCCTAATGTGGCTTGGGATCCAGTAAAATTAGATGAAAAATTCTGATTCACTGAGAGAAAAAAACATCTACTGAATCCAGGAAAGTACTAGATGGTTGGTTGGTTTTAATGGGAGTTTATTGGCACAAGGGAAACTAAGGCCAAATTGTGCCTGTCACAGTTATTCTGCAAATGAAATAATTTTTTTCCTTTTTTTTTTTCAGTCATGTGTCATTTTTAAAACAAATTCATATAAATGAATTTGTTTTAAAAATTTAAATAGGTCAGAGAGATTTGCATCACCACTGAAATATGGTTCATCTCTAATGAATTGTTTTGGGTTAAAGCTGATTTAAAATTTGTTAATTGAGCAGCATGATTGTGGGGACTCTCGACAAGGATATGTTCACTGTTAGTTGGGCAGGACAATGACGACAATGAGGAGGTTCATCACCTGTCAATAGGTGAAAGTGGGTGAGATGGGTGTGCCCTTGCAAGCACAACCACTTCTTGTTTGTTTAATCGTGAACTAGATTTCCAGCATATTGTGGCTTTTTCTTTATTTGGAAGAGTTTATTATGAGCTTGCTTCTACCATAATGATGCCCGTTGGTCAATACATGACTGTTTTATGATGGGTTTGTAGTCAATATAAGGAATTCAGGCAAGTGGAAGACACAGGGTTGACTGGACTTTTTTGCTGCTTGATCTGCTTTCTCATTTCCCAAGATTCCAGCAGAACCTTACAGCTGTGTGGCATTCTGTGAGATTTATCCACTGTGCTCTGATTTCTTTCAAAATATGATGAGAGCTGAAACATTTATGTTGTAAAAAAGTTGATGCACTCAAAGAATTGGTATAGATTATTATTTCCTCATTAGACCTGTTGTTGATGTGTTCAATAGCCATTTTGATTCCATGAAGTTCAGCAGTGTAAATACTGCAACTAGGGAAAAGTTTTTCAGAGATGACACAAGTGGGAAGAACCACTGCAGCACCCACACATGTATCAGATTTGGTTCCATCAGTATATATTTGTAGGCAGTGTGTGTTTGCTGATGCATGACCTCAATGTAGATGCTGTATGTTTTGATTGTCCGGTACCTATTTTCCCCACTTCCAAAAGAAGTTGTCACATAACGGTTTGAATGCGGACCATGGTGGCTCCATTTCTCCGGTGTCTGGGTGGATATTGTGTGGTGGGACACTCCGATTCTGCATTACATCCTTCAATTTGATTCCAGCAGGTTTATTTTCATTTGCTTTATTCCTGTAGAAATTTATGAAAGATGGGTTAAAGGGGTAAGACCAGATAGCATGTGAGGGAAGACTCAGAAGTTTGGCTGCATACCTAAAAAGCATCATCTGTCTCCAAAAGAATAATGGAGGTTCATGTGCATCAGTATATAGACTATGGACTTGCAATGTTCAGAAGGCACCTAGAGCTATTCTAAGTGCATTGCGTTGAATGGTATTCAGGGACTGTAATGCTGATTTTCTGACTGAGTCATATACGGGTGCACCATAGTCTAGTCTGGATCGGATTATAGTTTTATACAGGTGAAGAAGGGAGTATCGGTCAGCTCATCATGACATCACAGAAAGCACTCTAAGGATATCAATTTTCAGGAAGTTTAATTTCTTATCTAATATGAAAGGTAGGAATCTAATATTGTTATTGATTGGAATAACATCATTTCCTAGGCGCAATTCAGAATCAGTGTGCAGTTTTCTCTTCTTGCAGAAGTGAATAGCAAACGTTTTCTGCGGAGATAGTCGGTAACCATTCTGTAACATCCATGATTGTGTTTTGTTTATTGATATTTGGAGTTTCCTTTCAATGAAGTACATACATATTTTGTGAGTGACTGGATACAGAGAGGCCATCAGTGTAAAGATAAGTTTTGACAGACTCCGGGTAGAGTGTGTATTCTAATTGCAAAGAGCGTGGCACTCAGGACTGACCCTTGTGGTACTCCTTCCTCCTGAATGGTTAGACCGGGGTTCGAGCCGTGACCACCAAATACGAAGGATGTGGAAAGGTCAGGGAATGACCACCGCATATCCCCGGAGCAATATGGCCTTAGTTGCTAATGCTCCTAAAAACCAAATAACAAACAATAATGTTTAAACAATCCTCCTGAATGGAGATTCTGGAGAGTGCACTTCGATAACAGACCTGAAAAGTTTGATCTCTAAGAAAGCCGTGGCATCCTTTGTGACCTACCTTACATGTAGGTCATGAAGGATGCCACGATGTCACATGGTTTCAAAGGCTTTCTTTATATCTAAGCTCACCACGACCAAATGTTCATTCCTTAAGAATGCATTTCGCACATTTGCCTCAGCCTTTATCATAAGGTCTAGGATAGATCTGTTTTTACAAAATGCAAACTGATCGTTGTTCATACTAATTTGTGTTTCCAGATACCAGGCGAGGTGAGTGTGTATTGACGGAACACGAGTAGCCTTGTGCAGGCAAAGTTTTTACGGTTCAGGAAAACAGAGAAGATTTTTCTGTTTTATTAACTTAAATTGGCTTAAATTGGCATAGTAACTTATTTTCTAGAGTAGCTTTATATTCCTAGTTACGATACTTAGTTTAAATTTTAACTTAGATAGAGATTTTGTAGGTTATTACTTAGTATCGGTAAGGGTATCCAATCCACGTGTTTTACAAATTTTGCAGAGCTGGCAAACAGGAAGTTTTGTAGCTATATTTAGCCACTTTATTGACTAATTGTTATATTAAATTATTTTCTATAAGTAGCTTATAGACCTAGTGAAGATCCTTGGTTTATTCTGAATTGAGACAGTGTTTGGAAGCTAATTAATATTTAAGTGTCCATAGATTTATCGTTCGTAACTTGCGGCCATTGTTAAACGATACTACGTTATATCCTGAACTAGATAGCGTTAGCTTAGAATAGTATAGAATATACTATTCTAATATATTATCAATTAATCAGTAATTTATTAATCTTGTTGAACTTCATCGTCAATTAAATCGTACTTTTTAACTAAATACATATAACGACTTAGATTTTACAAACGTAGCATAATTAATTAATACATAAATGATATGGAAGTTATAAAGAATCTCGAAGATAATACTTGATACTGAAAAAATATATAGTGGTACAACTGCGTTAGGATACAAGTTTAGGGTTATAATTTTTGTACTGAAATTAAAATTGAATCGAAATCATGACTCAGACCAGAGCAGCAAAGCAAAAGGTCAAGCTAAATGGAGTGCTATGGCTCAGGAGAGAACTGGGGGGGGGGGTGCTGTTGCCCTCTGAATCACAGCCTTTTAAAATGCACTGCTTGCTTGATGATTGTGGAGCAATCAGGTACAGCACATGATATTGCCAAGGGGGATGTCTTTGTGTGTTTATGCGATGTAAGGAGTGTGACAAAATGAGGCGACAACTCAGCATTGTTATAGGCCTATATGAGAGCTTGAAGGACAGGGTGGATGCCCTCAAAGGATCTAAATTGAGGGCCCATCAAGCTCTCAGCTGCCCACATCAACACTAGAGCTTGCACTTGATCATCACACAACACAGTGGCAACCCCCAAGGCAGAATGCGCTGGTCCAACAGGAACTAGTAGTTGTTGGTGACTCTATTGTCAGGGAAACAGGAAACATGCTATGTAAAAAGGATAGGTGGAACAGGACCAGGGTATGTTTTCCAGGGGGAAAGGTTGATAACATTGTAGAGCAGATATCATCTTTTAAGGGCACAAAAGGTGATACTGTTGTACACATTGGCACTAATGATATTAAGAGTAGGAGACTAGCAGAATTACAGGTCACTGTTGAAAAAAAACCGTGAATTAGGGTAGAATTTGAAAGTGTCTGCAATTCTGCCCAGACACGATAGGAGAGAGTGTATGATGAGAGCCTTGTCGGTCAATTCAGCCCTGGAAAGATTGTGCAAGGCTCAAGGGGTAGAATTTTTTTCAGCCTGGTCTGTACTTGCTAACAGGAGAGACTGCTTCTACAGGAATGGGATACACTTAAATAGAAAGGGTGCAAGAATATTTGCTGATGCTATTGAGGCAGTGTTAGGTGGGTGGGAAAATTGCTAGCGGGGGGGACACAAGGACTAATAGATTAATAGTAGCCACTGGCAGAGGTGAAGTGATTCTTGCATTGCTTTCACTGGAATGAGCAGCAGCCTGAAAAACAAGATTCAGGATATTTCAGAGACTCCTGGAAGTCATTTCAGTACAAGTAAACACATGGGTTGTGTTAGGATAGCTAAGAATAGGAACAGGTGCATGTATACTTGCATGTACACCAATGCTAGGAGTTTGGTAAATAAATTTGATGAATCGTGAAAACATGAAAGGCAGATATTGTTGGGATATCAAAGACGGGGTGTCACACAAATATAAGGAATGCAGAACTGGAATTTGGGGAGTACAATGTGTACAAAAAGGATGGGCAGAGAGGAGGGATTATGCGATTAGTTAAGAAACACATAAAATCCAAGGAAGTGAAACCAGTCGACATCGCTGGACAGTGCAGTGTCGAGTCAGTTTGGTGTGCCATAAGCATTGGGAAAGAAAATATGAGAGTAGGTGTGTGCCATGGGCCTAACGAATCTGATGAGAATAATGAGAAATTGTGCAGAGAAATAGAGTGAGAGTGGACCAGTAAATTAGAGTGTCTTATAATGGGGGATTTTAATTTCCCAGATATTGACTGGAATTTGTGGGTTGGTCACTCACACACTAGCAAGGGTTTTGTGGATTTATTGGATTGTTTTCTATATCAGCATGATTGGGAGGCAACTAGAGGGAGTAATACTATTGATCTGATTATCAGTAGTGATTCTTCATGCATTAAGAATCTGCAAATAAAGGAATCACTAGGTGGCAGTGATCACAGTGTGCTGAAGTGGGATTTACTCAAAAAGGTAACTACCATCAGGGGTAAAGGAAAGGGTTATTGCTTTCGTAAAGGTGACTACGATGGTCTCAGACAGTATTTAAATTCTATACAGTGGGGCCAACTGAAGATGTTACCAACAGAAAATTCAAAATGGAAAGCATTCAAAGAACTTATCTTGGAAACTACTAGGCTTTACATACCAACTAAGAAATATAGTTCAAAGTTTAGGCCTAAGTGGATGTCAGATGAACTAATGAGACATATGGCAGAGAAGAAAAATGCATGGGATACATACAAATTAACATGGGACAGAGAAGCCTATGATAGATATAAGTTGATCTGTAACCAAGTCACAAAGGAGATTAGGCAGGCAAAGGCCAATTATATGAAATCTTTGGCAAAAGATGCAAAGAAAAACAGAAAAGAGTTCTTTACCTATGTAAACTCTAGAAGGAAAGGGAGAATCAGATTGGTCCACTGGATATTGATGATTCAACTGTTGATGATCCTACTCAGGTGGCTAACAAACTAAATGAGTATTTGCATCTACATTCACCCATAAGGAGTTATTCAGGGAGGGGAATGCCAGAGGTGAGTTAAACTCTGGCAGTGAGAGCTAGATGATTTTGTAATAACTGAGAGGAAAGTGGAGGATAAATTGTTGAAGATAAACATAAAAAAGGCACCAGGGGTGGATGGGATCTATCCAGTTATATTAAAGGTGGCAGCAAAGAAAGTAAGCAAACCGTTAACCATAATTATGAGAGCTTCTTTGGACTCAGGGGAGGCACCCATGGACTGGAGATGTGCAAATGTGACCCCAATTCACAAAGGAGGATAAAAGCCTGACACAAGTAATTATAGACATTTGAGTTTAACTTCTGTTCCAGGAAAATTAATGGAGGCACTGGTTAAAGAAGTACTGCAGGATCATCTAGACAAGACTTCAGTTATAGCTCGGACACAGCATGGTTTTGTTAAGGTAAAGTCTTGCTTGACAAATTTGATTGGATACTATGATGAAGTCACAAAGGAACTGCATGCAGAGAATAACTTTGATATCATATATTTGGATCTTAGAAAGGCTTTTGATACTGTTGCACATGGAAGACTGCTGCACAAATTGAAGCTGTGTGGCATTGTAGGCAAATTGCTGCTATGGAAAAAGGTACGGTTGAATGGGAGAAGACAGAGAGTGGTAATCAATCGACACTGCTCATCGTGGACTAATGTTATTAGTGGAGTCCCTCAGGCTTCAGTGTTGGGTCCATTGTTGTTTTCTGTATTTATAAATGATATTGATGATGGTATATCAAGTTAATGGCCAAGTTTGCAGACGATACAGAGGTTGACAGGGTTGTTAAGGACACTAATGACAGTATGCTGCTGCAACAGGATCTAGAGAAGTTGAGCAGATGGGCTGAGAGGTGGCAAATGAAGTTTAACATGGACAAATGTAAAGTACTACATATGGGAAGCAGTAACCCCAGAGTGACATATCAACTCTGTTGTACTACACTGACAGTGGTAGAGAACAAAAAAGACCTGGGGTAATTGTGCAGGCAGATATGAAGTTTTCTGAGCAGTGCAGACGGTCTGCAAGAGTAGCTCATAGTGTCTTGTCAGTGATATAGAGGAATTTTTCTAGCAGGGATAAGGAGATGATTATCCCCTTGTATGAGGCAATGGTCAGGCCACACCTTGAGTACTGTATACAGGTATGGAGGCCTCATTTTAAGAAGGATGTAAAGCTGTTGGAATGCTTCTCTGCTGTACAGAGAAGGGCAACAAGATTAGTGAATGGAACAAAGGGTTGCTCTTACGAAGAAAGGCTTAAATTTTGCAAATTACAGTGTCTGGAGACTAGGCACTTGCAAGGTGATCTTATTGAGGTATATATAGCCTTGAATGGTTTGAGCATGCTCAATGCTGATGGGATTCTTCCTCTTGCTCAGAGTAATCACCTGAGAGGACATAAATTCAAATTGAGGAAAGACAGATGTAAGGCAGATGTTCGGAAGTTTGCCTTTAGCCAGTGGGTAGTTGGTTGGTGGAACAGATTTCCTTCCTTTGTTGTGGAAGTTGATAGCCTAAATAAATTTAAGGCTGAGCTGGACAGGTATTTGGTATGAATGGAGGGGTGAAATGGGAGCGGGTTTTTTTTTTTTTTTTTGGCTGATGCTGCATAAGCTTGCTTTCTTGCATCATATGCCTCTACTAATGCTAATGTACCATTTTTTCCAGAGCAGCATTAGTAGAGGCATTTTTGCCTCTACTAGTACTAATGTACCATATTTTCTTACCCCAGCAGCTAATCAGTGAGACTGGTGTATAAATATGCGGGTCTGATTGGTCTTTACTTGGCTATGGAATGGGTAAAACTACAGAATGTCGCCAGGAAATGGGAAAGTAATTTGTGACAAATATTTGGTTGAAAAGTTTTAGGAGAGAGAGTAAAGGGTTCTCTCATTTAGATTCTTTAACATTAGGTAATACGAGTAACCCTCGTATAACATGATAGTTTGGTTCCTACAAAATCTCATGTAATGTGAAACCATGTTATACAGGACTAAGAACCAATACAAAAAGGGAGTTACATTCCAAAGGCTAACAAAAATACGTCATTTTTTTAATAACTATCGGAAACTTAATTTTGTATAGTAGTAATAACTTAATATTTTAACTTTATTTTTATAATAGTAGTAACTTAAATAGTAGTAACTATTTAAGTAACAAATTAGTAACATAATAAAAATAAATTTACGCTTACATACATAGCTTAATTAATATGTACCGTAATATGTACATACTAATTGATATTTCTGTTCACTGACTTTTTTTTTATGGTTGTAAAATTTAAAACAGTAAAAATGATAAGCAATTAATAATAAAGAACATGGCACGTACAAGTTGCAACAAACACGATACGCCCTAGTGAGATACCGAGTATTGAGTTTCTGAGCATTTATTTATGTTTTTTATCATTGAATATTTCATAGAAGGGGAAACACATTTCACCATAATAACGGTGAAAACCCACAATATTCCAGCTATCGGCACTATAGCAAATGCAAGAAGATCGAGTTTATTACTCGTTTATAAGTGATTACACTAACAGAAAAGACCAATAAACCGTAAAGTGCAAAAATTGCTTTTATTGTTTTATGGTAGTGACCACCAGAAATGTGCTTTAGTAAAATACCATGAAGGTGATAACAACTAGTGAGTCAACAACAGGGATTCACAAAATGGAATGGAAATGTTGAAAATTACATCTAACCTAATAGCAGGGTTTTCCCAGCACAAAAGCTCAAAAATACCATGTTATGCATTTCCAGCAATTCTCAAACAGTGTAGGAGGAAAACTTTGTTGTAGAAGTACCATGTTGTGTGAGGACTTCTGAAATTTAGCATTCATGTTAGAGTGAAACCGCGTCGTAGAACGGGGGTTCCCTGTATATGCCATCTGGACAAGGTGCACTGTTGGCTTATTTTTTTAAAGATTCTTCTAATTCATACATTGTTAGAGGTTCGTTAAGAGAGGGCTGACTTCATTCTGAAATTTATTTTATATTTTTCAGCTATTGATTTGGCTTTTAGGAAAGTTGTATCATATGAGGTTGATGCAGAATGGTGAGCAAAAGATTGCGCAAGGATGTTTGCAATATCCTCAGGAAGGGTTATCTCCTGTCCTTTATAGACAATGATTGAGGAAGGAATTGAAGAAAACTTTCCAGTAAGGCCTCTTATTTTCTACCAGATTAGTCCTGCACTTGTGTCTTTTTTGACAGATACAGCAAAATTAATCCAAGATTATTTTTTAGCTTTTCACCGGATGTAACACACATGAACTTTTAAGTTTCTTGTAGATTATGAGATTGGCTGTGGTTGAATTCTTTCAAAACTGATTCCATGCCTTGTTTTTTTTTTCTTTATCAGTGTTACAAGCAGAATTCCCCCAGTAGCTTTAGTATTTGGATCCTTTATTTGAAGTTTGAGGAATTACATTAGCAGCAGCTGTAAACATCTGTTCTGTAATGTGCTAACAGCATCATCTATGGAGTGATGCTGGATAATATCATCATCATCTAGTATAATGCTGGATGCATATTTATTCCAATCAGCTTTCAAAATGAACACAGATGTGAGAGCCTGTGTTAAGTAGTGTGAGATTATGCTTTACAAGAAAATCCTCTATCACCCTTCCACGGTTGTAGTAGTAGTAGTAGTAGTGGCATGTGATGCAAGAAAGCATGTGTATGAGCTTGTGCAGCATCAGCCAAAAAAAAAAAAAAAAAATCACACCATTCCCTCCAAATGCCTGTCCAGTTCCTCCTTAAATTTATTCAACCTATCAACTTTCACAATGACAGATGGAAGTTTGTTCCAGCAATTAACCACCCGCTGGCTAAAGGCAAATTTCCGCACATCTATTCTACATCTGTCTTTTCTTAATTTGAATTTATGCCCCCTTAGGTTCGTAATCTGAACAAGTGGAAGGATCCCATCAGAATTCAGCGTGCTCAATCCATTCAAGGCCTTATATACCTCAATCAGATCGCCGCGCAGGTGCCTAGTCTCCAGCCACTGCAATTTGCAGAACTTAAGCCTCTCTTGGTAAGAGGATCCCTTCATTCCCCTCACCAATCTTGTTGCCCTTCTCTGTACACACTCAAGTAAATCTACATCCTTCCTAAAATGAGGCCTCCAGACCGGTACACAGTACTCAAGGCGTGGCCTGACAACTGCCTTATACAGAGGGATAATCACCTCCTTTTCCCTGCTAGAAAAATTCCTATATATCATTGACAAAACCCCATGACTTGCCCTAGCAGCCTGTCTGCATTGCTCAGAAAACTTCATATCTGACTGCACAATTACTCCCAGGTCTTTTTCATTTTCTACCACTTTAAGTGTGGTACCACACAGTTGGTACATTTCTCTGGGGTTACTTCTACCCATATGCAGTACTTTGCATTTGTCAAGGTTAAACTTCAGTTGCCACTTCTTAGCCCATCTGCCCAAATTATCTAGATTCTGTTGCAGTAGCACACTGCCATTACTGTCATTAACAACCCTGCCAACATTTGTATCATCTGCAAACTTCGACATTAAGCCTGATATACCTTCATCAATATCATTGATAAATATACAAAACAACAGTGGACCCAACACCGAACCCTGTGGGACTCCACTAATAATATTAGTCCACGAAGAGCAGCACCCATTGATTTCCATCCTCTGTCTTCTCCCACTTAACCATCCTCTTATCTATTGTAGCAACTTACCCTTAATACCATTCTGCTCCAATTTGTACAATGGTCTTTCATGCGCAACAGTGTCAAAAGCTTTCCTGAAATCCAAATATATGATATCAAAATTATTTTTTGCCTCCAGTTCCTTTGTAACCACATCATAATATCCTATCAAATTTGTCAGACAAGACTTTCCCTTAACAAACCCATGCTGTGTCTGAATTATTGCTGCAGTCTTGTCTAGATGATCCAGCAATGCATCTTTAACCAGTGACTCCATTATTTTACCCGGAACAGAAGTTAAACTAACAGGTCTATAATTACTCGTGTCACCCTTCGATCCCCCTTTGTGAATTGGGGATACATTTGTACATCTCCAGTCCGTGGGAACCTCCCCTGAGTCCAAGGATGCTCTCATAATTATGGCTAAGGGTTAGCTTAGTTGCTTTGCCGCCTCCTTTAATAAAACTGGATAGATCCCATCCACCCCAGGTACTTTTCTTATGTTTAACTTCAACAATTTCTCCTCCACTTTGCTCTTAGTTATTACAAAATCATTAAGTATCCTGCTACAATTTGATAACCTTCTGCCATTTTCAAACCTTAATAATTCCTCATGTGTGAATGTAGATGCAAAATACTCATTCAGTTTGTTTGCTATCTGAGCAGGATCATCAACAGTCAAACCATCAATGTCAAGTGGACCAATCAGATTCAACCTCTTCCTTTTAGAGTTTATATAAGTAAAGAAATCCTTGCTGTTTTTCTTAGCACCTTTTGCCAAGGATTTCTCGTAATCTGCCTTCGCCTGCCTAACCTCCTTTGTGGCCTGATTACAGACTAGCTTATATCTGCCATAGGCTTCTGAGTCGCTTGATAATTTATATGCATCTCATGCAATTTTCTTCTCTGTCACGAGTCTCATTAGTTCATTTGATAATCATTTAGGCCTAAACCCTGAACAATATTTCTTAATAGGTATGAAACTTTTAGTAGCATCCACAATTAATTCCTTGAATGCTTCCCGCTTAGAATTTATGGTTGGTAACATCGTCAGTTTATCTCACTGTAGAGAATTAAAAAACTTTCTGACACCACTGTACTCACCTTTACAGAAGCAAAAACCCCTTTCCTTTACCCCTGATGGTAATTATATCTTTAAGTAAACCCCACATCAGTTCACTGTGATCACTGCCATCTAGTGGTTCCTTTATCTGCAAATTCTTAATACACGAATGATCACTGTTGACAACCAGATCAAGAGTATTACTCTCTTGGTTGTCTCTCGAACATGCTGCTGCAGAAAACAATCATCCAATAAATCCACAAAAGTCTGACTAGTGTGTGAGTGACCAACCCACAAGTTCCAGTCAATATCTGGGAAGTTAAAATCCCCCATTATAAGACATTCTGATTTACTGGCCCACTCTATTTCTCTGTATAATTGTTCATTGTACTCATTTGAGTCATTAGGTCCTATAACACACTCCTACTCTTATTTTTGCTTTCGCAGTGCTTAGTCACACCAGACTGACTCAACAGTGCACTGTTCATCTATATCAACTGGGTGCACTTCTTTTGATTTTTTGTTTTTCTTAATTAACAGCATAACACCTCCTCCCTTTCTATCCTTTCTGTACACATGTATTCTCCAAATTCCAGTTCTGCACTGCTTATGTTTTTGTGACACCATGTCTCTGATATCCCAACAATATCCACCTTTGATGTCTTGACCATTCAAATTCATCAAATTTATTTACTATAATTCTAGCATTGGTATACATGCTCCTATTCCTATTCCTAGTTACCTTAACACATCCCATATACCAACCTATTTCAGGATGACTGCCGTCCCTGAAATCCCCAACACCCCTCACTCCAGGTCGCTACTTATTCTAATAGAAGTTGTGCATGAATCACCTTCACCTCTGCCTATGGCTACTGTTAAACTATTAGTCCTTGTATCTCCCCCAAGCTATCAGTTTTCCAACCCACCTAACACTGCCTCGATAGCATCAGCAAATATTCTTGCACACTTTCTATTTAAGTGTATCCCATCCCTATAGAAGCAGCCGCTCCTGTTAACAAGTAAAATCCCCATAACTAGTGATGTGCATTAAAATCACCTAACACACAGAAAGGAGAGGGTAGTTGTATGATAAGATCACTTAGATCAGTTAGTGAGTAGATCTGATTTGGTGAGAGATATGATACAAGAGCAAGTGTTATTCCAAGAGCAAGGCAAACTGCAACTACTTCTACAGAGGTTTGTAGAGGAATATGTCTGAAAGGGATTTTATTGTCAATCAATATAGCCACACCACCACCACCACCATGTGAACCATGAGTAGTAATCCTGTCATGCCTGTACAGTGTATATAGTTTTTATCTGAAAGTGTCACTTGTGGAGAGAGATTTGTTTCTTGCCTACTGGATGATGCTTATTTGTCAAATCGTGAATATTGATGTTGCTACAGAGGCCTCTACAATTCCGTTGAATCAACTGATTCATTATTTAGCTTTTGAAGTAGAAAATGTTTCTGACTTTTTTTAGAGCCAATCTGTTTATAAAGTTCCAATTTTATTTTATCTTTTCTCGGGAAAGTGGGTCATGGAGTATCCATATGTTCCTCAGCATGTATTTCTATGACCGTTTCATCATTGTTGGTGGTGTCATTGATTTCCATTCTGCGGTTAGCACCTTTTACAGTTTAGAATTTCTCAGACTCTTAGCATCTGAATGTGATGGAGTAATAGTTGGTGGTACGGTGACTGAGGTATTACCTGCAGACTTGCTAGAATAGCCCAATCCCAGTCAGAAATGAATGTAGCTGCTGGTATGGACACTTCAGTTTGCATTCCTTTTGGTACAGTGAGTAAAACTTGTTTCCTTGTCTCTTGGCATGTCTTCTATTTTGTGCTTTTATATTTTATTTCCTCTTTTCCAGGTTTCACACAGACTTTTGAGTAAGCCGTGTGGTTTTCCTTACAGTTTGGACATACTGGTATTGTGCTGGGCAGTGTGTGTGTGTGTGTGTGTGTGTGTGTGTGTGTGTGTGTGTGTGTGTGTGTGTTCCTTGGGTCCACAGTTGGGGCAAACTGTAACCCTCTACATACTGTTTGAATATTACCAAATTTTTGGCACTTGAAGTGCCTGAGAGGATTAGGGATATAAGGTCGGATATGGCAGTTCAGATATCCAGACTTAACTGTAGCTGGAAGGATTGGTGTTGAAAAGGTCAGTATAACACTGCATGTCAGAACCAGTTCACTGTCTTTCTTGATTTTAATCCACTTTGCCTGTACAACTTTTTTGGTCATGTAATACTTGGACTAATTCCTCTTCAGTAACATTTATTAAGTCCCATTCAGACAGCACTCCTTTAGAGGTATTAAGGATGGCATGTGGAGTTACTGTGACAGAAATATTTGCAAACTTTGAGATTCTTAGTAGGGATT
This sequence comes from Mastigoproctus giganteus, assembly GCF_048544385.1. Classification (NCBI taxonomy): domain Eukaryota; kingdom Metazoa; phylum Arthropoda; class Arachnida; order Uropygi; family Thelyphonidae; genus Mastigoproctus; species Mastigoproctus giganteus. Next base: position 171,905,253 of record NC_143577.1, read on the forward strand.
CAGAGTGCCTACTATTCATAATCTCTATGAGTAGATCTCCAGAGCGAGTTTTTTCACCATCTTAGGTGGTCCGGCAGCATTCTCGAGACATTTCTGAATAAGAAATGGAGAAAATTTCTAATAATACATTCCCAAACAAGTCAACCTATCGGTTGACTTGTTTGGGAATGTATTATTAGAAACTGTGAAGATTCCTTTTTGGATCCTTCTGTTTTTTTGTCTCTTGGGATGGGAAGTGTCAGAGTCAGTTTGGTCTGTCCTTGAACAAGTTGAGCCATGAGGATCAACAGATGGATAATGGTCTTCGTGATCCACATTAGCTCCTTTTAGCCCTTGGCAGAGTAACTTTTCTGACAAGGTTACCGGCCCCACCATGGGGAGTACTAGATGGGGCTTGCATCTCATGAATAATAGATCCTGTAAAATGCTCAACAAATCAGTATATAACATATACCGTTGGTAAAAGCTATCTTTAATGTGATCAAGGGTTATGGCATGAAGTCAGAACACTGTGCTCAATGTGATGCAAAAATTTTCTGGTAGGCATCTGGTGGTGTGGTGGCTTCTCCCAGATCTTTAGAGAGAGAGTTCATAAGTTGGTAAATTGGCATGACAGGGTGCAAGGACTTGCCTTTGTGACTGGGTGATATACGTATTTTCCCATGGTGGCTCAAAAACTGATACCCATAGGGCTGTCAGGCAGGGATTTCAATTTAAAAGCATACTGTAAAGAAACTGCTTGTGTCAGAGAAATACAGATAGTTCATTTGCTTTGACGTAAAGGCTTTGGACAGGAGATATGCAAATTGCTCCAGTGGTCGTCCAGATAGCTTGGTGATGGACTAGATCTAACCACCAAAATGCACTATCTCTAGCAGATAGCATAAAGCTGAGAACCATAATTGAGTTTTGAATGGACAACAGCTCAGTAGATACAAAGAGTACAGCGATCTGCACCCCACGAATGGGCATGAAGGATGTTATATATCCTTTGACACCTTAGCTGACGAATATGTTCTAGAAATGTCAGTTTCTTTTTAAAAATCAGTTCTAGCAATTTAACTTCTGCTAAAATTGGGATGCTGTTTTGGACTAGCCTTAATGAAGATTGTTTGTGACAAAAGCTTACACAAAAAACTGTTCTGCAAGTTCTGCAAAAAAACTTTTCTGCAAAAAAATGAAAATCTGAACCCATTAGCCAAAGACCAAGATGTAAAGTGATCAGTAGCTTTTTTTTTTTTTGCAGTTGACTTTCAATGATCCTCAATATTAGCATTAGCATTAGTAGAGGCATTTGATGCAAGAAAGCAAGCTTATGCAGCATCAGCCAAAAAAAAAAAAAAAAACCCACTTCCACTTCACCCCTCTGTTCGTTCAAAATACCTGTCCAGCTGAGCCTTAAACTTATTTAGGCTATCAACCTCCACCACAAGGGATGGAAGTCTGTTCCACCAACCAACCACCCGCTGGCTAAAGGCAAATTTCCGCACGTCTATCCTACATCTGTCTTTCCTCAATTTGAATTTATGTCCTCTCAGGTGATTATTCTGAGTGAGAGGAAGAATCCCATCAGTATTGAGCATGCTCAAACCATTCAACGCTTTATACACCTCTATCAGATCACCTCGCTGGTGCCTAGTCTCCAGACACTGTAATTTGCAAAACTTAAGCCTTTCTTCATAAGAGCACCCCGTTGTTCCATTCACTAATCTTGTTGCCCTTCTCTGTACTCGTTCCAGCAGCTCTACATCCTTCTTGAAATGAGGCTTCCAGACCTGTATACAGTACTCTAGGTGTGGCCTGACCATTGCCTTATACAATGGAATAATCACCTCCTTATCCCTGCTGGAAAAATTCCTGTATATCATTGACAATACTCCATGAGCTACTCTTGCAGCCCGTCTGCACTGCTCAGAGAATTTCATATCTGCCTGCACAACCACCCCAAGTCCCTTTCATTCTCTACCACTGTCAGTGTAGTACCACAGAGTTGATACGTTGCTCTGGGGTTGCTGTTTCCCATGTGTAGTACTTTACATTTGTCAATGTAAAGTACTACACATTTGTCAATGTAAAGTACTACACATGCCACCTTCATTTGCCACCTCTCAGCCCATCTGCTCAACCTTTCCAGATCCTGTTGCAGCAGCATAGTGTCAGTAGTGTCCTTGACAACCCTGCCAACCTTTGTATCGTCTGCAAACTTGGACATTAAGCTTGATATACCATCATCAATATCATTTATAAATACAAAAAACAATAATGGACCCAACACTGAGCCCTGAGGGACTCCACTAATAACATTAGTCCACGTTGAGCAGTGTCCATTGATTACCACTCTCTGTCTTCTCCCCCTCAACCACCCCTTTATCCATAGCAGCAATTTGCCTCCAATGTCACACTGCTCCAATTTGTGTGGCAGTCTTCCATGTGCAACAGTATCAAAAGCCTTTCTAAGATCCAAGTATATAATATCAAAGTTATTCCCTGCATCCAGTTCTTTTGTGACTGCATCATAGTATCCAATCAAGTTGGTCAGGCAAGACTTCCCCTTAACAAAACCATGCTGTGTCTGAGCTATAACTGAAGTCTTGTCTAAATGATCCTGCAGTGCTTCTTTAACCAGTGCCTCCATTAATTTTCCTGGAACAGAAGTTAAGCTCACAGGTCTATAATTACTTGTGTCAGCCTTTGATCCTCCTTTGTGAATTAGGGTCACATTTGCACATTTCCAGTCTATGGGTACCTCCCCTGAGTCCAAGGAAGCTCTCATAATTATGGCTAAGGGTTTGCTTACTTCCTTTGCTGCCTCCTTTAATATAACTGGATAGATCCCATCCACCCCGGGTGCCTTTCTTGTGTTTATCTTCAACAGTTTCTCCTCCACTTTACTCCCAGTTATTTCAAGATTCTGTAGCTTACTGCTAGAGTTGAATACACCTCTGGCATTCCCCTTGCTGAATAACTCCTCATGTGTGAATGTTGATGCAAAATATTCATTTAGTTTGTTAGCTACCTGAGCAGGATCATCAACAGTTGACCCATCAATATCAAGTGGACCAATCTGATTCATCCCCTTCCTTCTAGAGTTTACATAAGTAAAGAACTCTTTGCTGTTTTTCTTTGCATCCCTTGCCAAGGATTTCTCGTAATCTGCCTTCGCCTGCCTAACCTCCTTTGTAACTTGGTTGCATATCAACTTGTATCTATCATAGGCTTCTGTGTCATGTGTTAATTTGTAAGTATCCCATGCATTTTTCTTCTCTGCCATATGCCTGATTAGTTCATCTGACATCCATATTGTATGAATGACAGAATATCATAAAATCATCAACATAGAGGGCATTGTTTACTATTGGTCAAAGACCAAGCCAAAGACATTAGCCAAAGACCAAGATGTAAAGTGATCAGTAGCTTTTTTTTTTGCAGTTGACTTTCAATGATCCTCAATATTGTATGAATGACAGAATATCATAAAATCATCAACATAGAGGGCATTGTTTACTATTGGTGGGAGTTTATTTTGATGAGAAGGAGTGTGACACTTAGAACAGATCCTTGCAGGACTTCCGCTTCTTGGCAACATCCTTGAGAGAGCATGAATCCTACGCTAAAATCAGGAATTAGAAAAATAGTTTAAAAAAAATGGGAAGATTACCCCAAAGACCAAAGTTATGGGGGTCTTGTAATATGCCAAATCGCCAGGCTGTGTCCTACGCTTGCTAAAACAAAACTTCTACCAAATGCTTGGATTTAAAAGCATCGTGAATGTACGTTTTGAGTCTGACTGAATTATCCAAAGTGGATCTGTTTCTTCAGAAGCCACATTGTGTCCTGGAAAGCAGACCACAGATAACTTGTCAGAGTGATGGGATGATAGGTACCTCGATTTCTAGGATCATTTCCTGGTTTTAGAAAGGCAAGAACAATTGGCTTTCTCCAGGAATTTATTGCCAAGAAAGATCCTATTAAATAAATTTAGATGATCCTCAGATTATCTTGAAAGGTAATTTATAATTTTCTAGTGGATATCATCTGGCCCACAGGACTTGCTCATGTGAGGATGAGCTTAACTCTTTCTGAGTGAAGGGTTTGCATAATTCAAGCCCTTTTGAAGAGAAGTTTAATGCATGCTTCTCACTTTTTTATTTTATGGCCAAGAACTTTGGGAGGGCGGAAATGTTACCACCTCTGGCATGCCCTTGAGTATGCAGGGTGCTCATCTTCACATTTGACACAAGTGGGTTTGGTGGTTGTACATGCATTGCTTTTGTGGTCTTTTGCACTGCACCAAGCACAGGCAGGTGCTCCAAGGTAAGCCATGTGAATTCCTATATTTCTGGAATTTAAAACATCTCAGCTGGTTTGGGATGTATGGTCTTACAATGCAATTTATATACCAGGCTTTAATAAGAGTTTGGAGATGTTAGAGAATTAATGTAAGGATTGGGTTTCTAGTGGGCACTAACTTCCCATTATTATGCATGAAAATTTTTTTAACAGCTATCATAACCTGTGGCTTCGGAGCAGATTTCCTCCTCAGTAACCTCAATGAACCCACCGCTTAATGAATTTTGTCTTCTGTGTGGTAATTGATACCTCTGATTGATGTTGCTTGGAGTAGCTACTCTGAGTGCCTGTTGTTTTAGGTTTCAATTAAGGTCTCCAGAATGAAGCCTCTTAACTGATTTTGGGAAACATGCTAACTCCTCTAAACCCTTCTGTATGAAAAAAGGGAAACATTTTCCCAATATATTTCTCAGTTTGTGAATGTATAATCAACAATCTTGGAGTGGGACCTGACAGTACTTCGGTTCATGGTCTTTTTGCTACATTGGCATTGCCTGTTTCATTGGTTTGGTTTTCAGTTAAGGACTAGGTTGGGGTGTGAAATTACTTTATCAGGATTCACAGTGTTTTTTATTACTGTTCAGTGCCCAGGCTTCCCATCCAACATGGATGCCAAAGGCTACCTAGACACCATACCCATGCTGCTGCCAGCCTGAATTCTGTCCCTCGGACCACGAGGGTAGAGCATGGCATTCACTGTTGATCCTTGCAGGAGAACCCACTATCTGGCCAGGCCTTCCAGGACCACCTGTCTTGTCGAAGCAGTGGCCAAAGTGGTGTGTTGAAGCTAGGCCCCTCAACCACCAGGATCCCCCCTTTCCAAATTTCCACAGATCACAGCACATGGCAAAAACAGCCAGATTCCTATGATGTTAGCCTTTAATCTAGGCTGTGGGCATCAGATCCCAGTGATGCTTATCTGGAAGTCCAGCAATGTCACTGGGATGTCCCACGACCACATATACATGCTGACATCAAAGGGCAGATAAACTGTACCCATAATCCTACCATAATTGGTGGCTTTCCCTTACTGAAAAAGAGGTGGGAAGAAGATAGACAAGATTTAATATGTTAAATCTTGTCATTACTCCACAACATTACTGCCATGAATTATTTTCAGGTAATACAACATATCAGTGTCATACCTATTTCCTTAAATAGTAGTAAGATATATATATATTATTGGTAAACACAGAAACCTATATATGTAGAAATTGTGATGCTGTGTGATGTGAAATTTTAAGAATTATTTTCAAAATGTATGTATAAAACTTGACTGCAAACAGCTAATATATTAATGAAGGTAAAAATCATGTTTGCCATGGTATAATAAATCATAGTATAGATTCACAAATGGGAGGTCACTAAGTTGGTTCCGAACTGAACACAGACACAAGTTAACACTTCTAGCATTTATTTATCTGCAGTTAAAAAATCAACAAACTGTTCCCTTTTATACTTTATATTTAATACTTTACCTTAAGGCAGAAGTGGCTTCAAGTACAAATGATTCGTGTGACAGAATAATTAATTGTTCATTTATTTTGTTTGATTTTATTTTTTATGTCATTTACTGTTTTTATTTTTATTTATTTATTATTTTTTTTTTTATTTTCTTTAATTTAAAATTAGAATGATATATCCAGGCCAGGCTATCCTATAGATCATCTAATAAGTCAACTGCATCTTGGGTACTGCATACGTGTCTGCAAGGAGAAGCCTCATTTTAGGAGAGATGTGGATCTATTGGAACAGGTGTACAGGAGGGCAACGAGATTAGTGAGGAGAAAAAAGATTTAGTTCTGCAAAATGTGGTCTGGCTTTAAATGGATTGAATAAACTCAATCATCATTGAGTTTATTCAATCAGACAGAGAGTGGTAATCAATGGACACTGCTCTTCGTGGGGCAAATTTTATTAGTGGAGTTCCCCAGGGTTCGGTGCTGGGCCCATTGTTGTTTTGTGTATTCATCAATGATATTGATGAAGGTATATCAGGATTAATGTTCAAGTTTGCAGATGATACAAAGGTTGGCAGGGTTGTTAACAGCAGTAAAGACAAGTGTCCTACTCCAACTGATAAGTTGGGCAAATGGGTTGAGAATGGCAACTGAAGTTTAACATTGGCAAATGCAAAGTATTGTATATGGGTAGCAATAACCCACTCAATGAAGTGGAAAGTGAAAAAGACCTGGGGTAATTGTGCAGTCAAATATGAAGTTCGCTGAGCAGTGTAGATGAGCTGCCAGGGCAGGTCACGGAGTCTTGAAAATTATGATATATAGGAATTTTGCTAGCAGGGACAGTGATTATCCCATTATACAAGGCAATGGTCAGGGCACACCTAGAGTACCGTGTACAGGTCTGGAGGCCTCACTTTAGGAAGGATATAGAGTTGCTAGAATGGGTACAAAGAAGGGCAACAAGATTGGGGAGAGAAACAAAGGGGGGGGTGCTCTTACCAAAAAAGGCTTAAGTTCTGCAAATTGCAGCATCTAGAATAGGCACCTGTGAGAAATGAAGACTCGGAAAGCCCCGGGGGAAGATGAAGTTACTGTAGAGTTGTTAAAATTGGGAGGAAGAGACATAACACAAAAACTGGTAAGGCTCTTCACAAAGTGCATTAGAAAAGGTGTGATGCCTAAGCAGTGGAATAATGCAATCATAGTTTTGCTGCATAAGAAAGGAGATAAATCAGAAATTGGAAATTATAGACCAATTAGCTTGTTATCCCACATCTACAAGTTGTTCACAAGGGTCTTTACTAACAGATTAGAAAGAATACTTGATGAGAATCAATCGAAAGAGCAAGCTGGCTTTAGGACAGGATTCTCAACTATGGATCACCTTCACATAATATCACAGCTAATGGAGAAAGCAAATGAATATAAAACACCATTATGCCTGGCATTTGTGGATTATGAAAAGGCATTTGACTCCATACAGCATAAGGCAATGTTTCGGGCACTGCAAAGACAAGGCATTGATACACCATATATTATGATTTTGAAGAAAATATATGAGAGTGCTACTTCCTTTATTAGACTAGACAAAGACAGTAGGAAATTTAAAATTGAGAAAGGAGTTCGACAAGGAGACACAATATCTCCGAAGCTGTTTACTGCTTCCCTTGAGGAAGCTTTCAGAAGATTAGACTGGTCTCAGAAAGGAGTCAATGTGAACGGAGAGTACCTAAACCATTTACGATTTGCAGATGACATTGTGGTCATAAACCATGATCCCAAAGAATTAGAGGAAAATCTTAATCAGTTATGCACAGCTAGTAAGGATTTTGGACTAAAGATGAATATGGCTAAAACAAAAGTAATGATGAACAAGTATGCCACAGAAAGGGAAATAATGATTGAAGGAGCAGTAATTGAAAAGGTGGAGTCATATACTTATCTGGGACAAGTTATTAGCTGTAATAATGATAAATGGCTGGAAGTCAAGAGAAGAATAAATTTTGGATGGATAGCATTCAGGAAATATAGTCACATACTGAAGAGCAATATCCCAGTTTGTCTGAAACGTAAAATAAGGAACCAATGTATACTTCCCACCATGACTTATGGAAGTGAAACTTGGGCACTCACCAAAAGAATGGAAGAGAAGCTGAGAACTACACAGCGAAGAATGGAAAGAATCATGTTGGGAATCAGACAGTTAGATAAGAAGAGAAACACATGGATTAGGCAACAAACTCAAGTAAAGGACATTCTTATCAAAACTAAAGAACTAAAATGGTCCATCTGTCATCATGTCTTTGAAACATGATGACAGATGGACTAAGAAAATAACAGAATGGTATCCAAGAGGAGCTAGAAGAAAACCTGGAAGACAAAGGCGGAGATGGATAGATGAAATTCATGAGTTTGTGGGTAGCAAATGGATGGCCAGTGCTCAAAAGCAGAAGGAACTGGAAAGTTGCTGGAGAGGCCTTCATCCTGAAGTGGATTGAAAATGGCTGAAGATGAGGTGATCTGATTGAGGTGTACAAGGCCTTGAATGGCTTGAGCAAGCTGAATGCTGATGGGATTCTTCCTCTTGCTCAGATTAAGAACCTGAGGAAGCACAGATTCAAATTGAGGAAAGACATTTGTAGACTAGATGTGCAGAAATTTGCCTTTAGCCAGCGGGTGGTTGATTGTATTGGTATTTTTTGGGCACAAGTGCAACTAGGGCCAAAATGTGCCTGTTCTTATGACATATTTTTATATAAAACTTCGTTCCAGTTTGTAATCATAGAAAATCATATATTTATATCTGCTTAAGAAAGGTAAATAGTTCATTTAAATTTGCATTGTTTCCAATAATATGGGCAAGTGATAGAGGCTCTTTCAGGTTGATTGGTGGAACAGACTTCCATCTTTGGTTGTGGAAGTTGACAGCCTAAATAAATTTAAGGCTGAGCTGGACAGGCATTTGGAATGAATGGAGGGGTGAAATGGGTTTTTTTTTTTTTTTTGGCTGATGCTGCATAAGCTTGCTTTCTTGCATCGTATGCCTCTATTAATGCTAATGCTAAATAAATTTTTTGGCAATGTGAGTAGCAATGCATTCTAACTCCTTTTCAGACGACATAGACAATGGGACATAAATTAAATTGAAAAGGGAGGACTGAAGGACAAATGTGTAAAAATTTGGTTTCAGCCAGAGAGAGTAACTGATTTTTGGAACAAACTTCCATCGATGTTGGAGAAGTAAGTAGTCTGAATAAATTCAAGGAAGAACTAGACAAACTATTACAGAAATGGACAGGTGATGTTGAAGTGTTTTTTTTTTTTTTTTTTGTTTTTTTTTTTGGTAATGCTGTATAAGCTTGCTTTAATACTAGGCTCAATCTGGTATGTAAGTGTTGCTTGGATTAGCTAAAATATGTGCATTTGCAATGAACTACTGGCACTCATAATTTTCATTATTCTTAATGAATAATTTTTCCATAAGCTGTGGATACAGGAGATGTATATCTCTCAGTGCTTCAGGGTGCAAATTGTGTAAATTTGCAGTTGTCCTATTGACCACTGATTCAAGCTATCTTAGAAATTTCACTAGTGATTTACTTCGGCAACAGGCATACAATAACTTTCCTTGCGCCACTTTTCTCCTTAAATTTCACAGAAAACAAATATTTCAATAGGTAAGCAGGGCTTCAATTATAAGAACATTAAGGGGAAAAGCTGGAAATGAAAAAATTGCATATTATTCAGAGGTATTTGCTGATTAATATAGCTTGCCTTGCATCAGTTATCTCTTGGAATTTTAAAGGTAACAGACTTTTAAACAGGTAAGCAATCCTTCAATTAAATTCGGACCACTATTTTAAAACTTTTGTATAAGAACCTTATAGGAGAAAATATTGGAATGAAAAAAACTGTATCAGAGGTGTTTACTAACAGAGATGCCCATTAAAAGATGGTTTACTGTATATGTAAATACCAAAAAAGGTTTTAGAAAGTATTAAGTACTTAAATTATAAATGGTATCACATTTAAAATAAACTTAGAAAATATTAAATTCAATTCAATATTAATTCAGCATCAGAATTATCAATATACCTTTTCATGTTTTCTTTTTATAGCTTGCAGATCTTTTTCAAATTTTGTTACAACTTTCTGAACAATTCGATGTTCCTTTATTTTGTTTAATGATTCGGCTTTTACATCTGCCTCTGGAGACTCTGATTGCGAGGGAAGGGGGAAGAGAAAAAAAAAAACAGGTTTACTATAAATTAACTAGGCACACCAGTCAAAATGATGGGCATTTCCAAATCACTGAAATCTTCATTCATTATATTTATTCTATTTTTATTTTATTTTGATCCAGTGAAGATATAAAAAATATAAGCCAATGTAATGCCCCAAAACGAAACATTATAGACAGAACGAAAGTGGATGGATATAATTTATAATTAAAACTAATAATAAAATATTTTGATCATGAATTAATAAAATTTAATCTGTAATAAATACAATGGGTATTTGCCATAAAACAAAAATTAGTAATACTGATGAGGCATGTAAGAAACATTACACTACATAATAATAAAATAAAAGAAACTTAGCTTCACATAGCAGATCAAGAATTATTACATGATTTATATGCTATATCAAATCTAACAGAAGAACAAACAAGTAGCAGTAATGCTGATGATTCACATAAGACATAATATTGCTATAGTAAAACAAAAGACACTTCAACATTATATAGTAGCAGATCAATAATCATTTTAGTAAAATTTACTAAAAGTAATTAATTAATAAAATAATTCTAAAATTTACTAAAATAATTCAAGCTTTTACTAAAATTTTAGAATTATTTTAATTAAATTTTACTAAAAATTACTAAAAGTGTAAAAAATTACAGAAAGAAATTATTAAAAAATCTAAACACAAAAAAGTTTCATATTGGTAATAAGATCAAACTTTATTTACCTAAATTTAATGAAAGGCCATTTAAAGGCTAACACTGGGGTGAAAAGATTTTTAGGAATGAAAATTTGGACAAAACATATTCTGAAAAAGAAAAATCAGGAAATTTCTCGAACTCATCTATAAAGGCTAGGGTGATGCCAGTTTTACTGCTCTTGCATTTTTAATGTGCCTTAATGTTAAAATGTTAATATTATTTCATAAAATAACAGTGTCCAAAAAGATCTAAAATTTTATTTTTGGTTCAAGTGAAATTACCAATCAGTTAACTGTAGGAACACAAATCCAAATCCAGGTAAAATTATCAAGTTTTACATAAGAAAACATTAACTATAGGAACACAAAAATTAAAATACATTTTACATTAAAAAAATCAGATAATCCTATTCATGAATATTGATCATTACTATTGCTATAATCAATATTCATGATTATCAGATACTGCTGGTCTTCAATAGATCCTGTTTTGTTTAGAAGATTTTCTCTTTTATAACAAAGTTAAAAATTCTAAACATGTTAATTTGTAATCAGTTGCTACTTACAGAATTGCTTTCAGATGAGAGACTTCTACTCAATTTCATTCTCCTGTCCAGAGTATCTTCAAAGAAAATAGTTTGGCATGATATTAAGAAATTAAAGAAAGAGAGAGAGAGATTTGAAGGTCCCAAGTGTTTGAATTCCATCTCAACAGGATGATCTTTTGACTTTTTTTTTTTTTTTTTTCACTATACAGCCAAGTTGGTTCAGGCAATGGTTGCATGACTTTATCTCCAGGAAACCAGATTTTTCTGTCCAGAAAACTGACCAAAGAAGCCATGATATTACAAGCACAATATGTTGATACATCATAGATCTAGTCACTTTGGCACTTAATAAAGGCCACTACCACCTTTTGAGTATTGCTTTATTTTATTACATGTTTTTAAAGAATGGTACCTATCCTTCTTCTTCTCAGCGACTCTAAGAAAATGGGTGACAAAAGTTCGGTAGCTATTTTAATTCTTCATTGTAATACTATTTAGAAAAAAAAAGGGAGAGGGAAACTGGTTTGGAAAAATTTGAGGTCAGCACCATGTAACTACGGCCTATGTTAACAGGAGGACGCAACATCTAGACAATAGCTCTCAGGGGTTGATGCTGGTAAAATAGTAGTTCACAGCAAAGGAATGGTGCATTTACTGTTTGCATCCAGAAAGGCTTGACACAAAAGTAGTACACAAAATAATAACAGTTCACAGTCTGGATGCAAACAGCAAATACACCACTCCTTTGCTGTGAACAAAGGAGTGGTGTATTTGCTGTTTGCATCCAGACATTGCAAAGGCTTGACATGGGTTTTGCCCATACTGGCAAAAGTGAGGTCTGCCATGAGGTACCCAAAAGAGTATTTGATTTAAGTCTCCCATGATGAGAAAGGAGGGGGGGGGGGGGCAGATTGGTAGTTTTGCCTCTGTAAGTTTGCTTGCTTTCTTCAGTTGAAGTAAATTTTTATATCGCCATGACCACTATGTGCATTACTTAAAAATGTCACTCATATTGTGCATTCAACTTCATCACCTGGCAATTTTTTTTTTTTTTTTTTTGGTTAAATGTCCATTTCTTCAAATATTGTTCATCATAAATGCATTTACACATAGGAATTTTATTGAATAGGAAGAAAATAAAAGATGTCATGCTCTAACTTTATCAATAATTATAAAAGATTTCTGCTTGCTGGATTATTGAAGACATAAAAACAGTACAGGAACTCCTCGACTTACGTAATACTTGACTTACGGAAATTCGATTTTACATAAGTTTTTGCTGGCCAGTGCAAACTGAGCAGCAGCATACTAATCGGCTGAAGATGTCGATTCTGGCAATGATAATTGAGAGGTAAAACTTACTGACGTTATGACTGTCTCCTCTATTTTTTTGTAATTTTATAATTTTGAAATTTTTTAAATTGCATGCTTTTGTAATTTTTCCTGCGCATGAGATAAAAAAATTGAATAAATACAATAAATATTTCTATTTACATGTTTGCTGAACATTTCTTTTTTGATTCAATCAATTCAGCGAGCACAGTTGCAAGTGCTGCACAAGCACGGGTGAAATTCCGGCTTACGTAAAATCTGATTTAAGTAGCGTTCTGCGGAACACAACCCTTACGTAAGTTGGGGAGTTCCTGTATATGATGTCGATAAAAGTACATGAGCAAGTAGAACATACATTTCTTATTACATGTATCGGAACATCTTCACACTTCAACAATGTTAGATGTAAAATGTACAAGTTCTGCTATTTATTACAACAATGTTAACTACCATTCTAAATTAATAAAATTATATATTATTAAATTTAACATTGTATATTTAGTTCAGAAAAATAGCTTATCTTCTTAAGATGAAAATAAAAACAACAGCATTCACAAAACATTTTTAGGGATACTAAGACATTACACCCAAAATCAGGATCTGGTCACCATAGGTTATAGCTAATTTTAATTAGAGATCAGCAGGGAAGAGAAGGGTAGGGAGAGGGAAAGAGAGGTTGTATAAATAATTTATTAGTGGCACTGAATCATTTTTTAAAATTAGTTCAGTTCTTTGGGTTAAGTTTTTCAGAAATAAGAGGATTGCAGCTTTAGTTCTGATACTCAGGAAGTTCGCAGCAATAAATCCAATATATATATATTTATTTAGAGATTACATGCTATCATTAAATAAGGTCAGTGATAGGTATCTGGGCTTGGAAGTGCGAAAGCAAAGGGGCAAGAAAGGCATGAATCATTCTCCTTCCCCAACATTTCCTTTCATAGAGTGGAGAGCCTTTTTCTGAAACTTAAAACATTATATTGAGTACACACCAGCATGTTAATCACTTAACCACAACTGGCCTTTATGAAAGGCAAAATTTCAATATTCTTATTTGGTTTTTGTTCCATTTATTATAAGTACTATAAATTGACTAATAATGCACCCAACTCTTGATTTGAAAAAATAGTTTTGTGCATGATTGTTATATAGTTATAGGTTATAGTTAAATCATTAATATTTGGCCTTATTTCCAGTTACAAAGGGCCTTTTTTAAAGCTACTGAAAAGATAATACAGACAATAAAGAAAAGCTGTCTATAATATTATCACAATCAAAGAAAATACATTAACTATATTATATATTGGTTAATAGAATTGGTAAATTTTTATTCCTTTCTTATAAAGTAAATACTAAGTAAAAATAAACTGAAAGCAAAAATATACCTCTCTCACTATAAAACGTAACAGAATAGGCATGTCTTGTTAGCCTGAATGGAAATCTATAAGTCCAGATTGATCCATGTCAATTTGTTGTACGAGATTTTGATGCATGACAATTCAATGCATGCAACAAGTAGGTGCATGGCAGGTCAGTGTCTATGACAATTCGGTGCAAGAAAGTTTGGTGTAACAGACAATTCATGAGCAACACTTAGCATTAGAGGCATATGATGCAAGAAAGCAAGCTTACACAGCATCAGCCAAAAAAAAAAAAAAAAAAAAACTTCCCCATTTCACCCATCCATTCGCTCCAAATGTTTGTCTAGTTCTGCCTTAAATTTATTTCAGCTGTTCACCTCTACAGCAACAGATGGAAGTTTGTTCCAGAAATCAACCACCCGTTGGCTAAAGGCAAATTTCCACACATCTACCTACAACTAACTGTCTTTCCTCAATTTGAATTTATGTCCCCTCAGGCAATTAATCTGGGCAAGAGGAAGAATCCCATTAGCACCGAGCTTGCTCAACCTATTCAAGGCCGTATACACCTCAATCACATCACCTCGCAGGTGCCTAGTCTCCAGACACTGTAATTTGCAAAACTCAAGCCTTTCTTCGTAAGAGCAATCCAACATAAGAGCATTTCAATGTATGTGACAATTTGGTGAATGATAACTGTGGCTATGACAATTTGACAAGAACAACAGTTTAATGTATCACACAGAGATCAGAAATTAACAAAATCAATGAAGCAAAAATGTTTAGAAAACAAGACAAATTTTTGCAATTTAGAAAGTATGAATGCAGAAATTTAGAAAAAGAAAATAAAATTTTTATCCATTTATTTTGTATAAAGGGCTCGTGCAAATCCTTCTCATTAGCAGGTTGGAAAGTGAGTACATGCCTATTTCAGCAAATCATTCCATATTGAAACATCTTTGATCCAGATAAGCTTATTTAATAGTTTTTTTTTTTTTTTTTTTTAATATACCTACTCAGTTGAATCTGCCATGGGCTGTGGTGAAAATGCCTCACTGGGAAAGAGCACTTTCCATGTAGGGGACTCGTACTCCAATTCTGACCCCTACACAATCTCCAGGGAAATTTACTCTCCACAGTACTAGTCTACTACTAACTTCTTCAATAAAAACTATAGTGTGAGTTACAAACTGAATGTCAAAAATGGCATCCATTAATGGTCTCTACTTTTGGTCTTTAGAACAATGCCCCCATGTGGTGTATTTCCTAAAAAATGCAACTTACAGAAGTGAAAGTAAAGTGCAAACAAGGTTCCCTTATATCCCAATCTTTAACCTGTCTGTGGCACATTTTAACAGGATCTCACTTAGCATGCATTAAAAAATGAAGGTGGATAGTATGCTCCATCAAAAATATAAAATACCACGAATATTATTGCGATCACTAAATCTTTCAACATTTACAGCACAGCATGTTAAAAGTTTCCATTTTCTGTCTTGCTTTGCCATACACTGAATCCTCCCAAAGAATTCAACAAATCAGCATACATACCAAATTGTCATAGCCACAAATTACCTTTCATCAAACTGTCATATACAGTGAAAAAATGCCATTTGCCAAATTGTTGCATACAGCTAAATGTCATTCACCAAATTGTCACATATAGTGAAATGTCATTCACCAGATTATATTATACATCAAACTGTCACACATGAAATCGTCACATACGGTGAACTGTCATGCACCTGAACTGTTGTAAAATTAATTGTCTTGCAACACATTGACATAATCCTGTCCAGATTTCCAAAAAAATAATACAGTGGTCATTATCAGAACTATAGATATTTAGAAATGCTGTGCTTAACAACAAAAAATTTTATTAGGCTATAAACAAAGTCATATTACTGAAATCAAAATACATTAAGCAAGTTATTACCTAATAATGAAAGTGGCTTTTCTTGAGGAATATCATCAGACAGACTCCCAACTGACTGATTCAATTTTTCTGTTAAAAATAAAATAATAATAAAAGTTTATACTGTGTTTCTCATTTTTTTTTATTCAGTAAAAATTATTTTTAATAAAAGTGGAATGTCAAAAAGTCAGTATTCCAAAAGTCAGACTGCTAAAGAATATTACTTTTATTCAAGAAATTTGAAAAGCATAACTGGGCAAATTTCTTGAAGTTAACAGTATTGTATCTTTGTCTTCCAGCTTTGAGTGAAACTTATCTGCAAAGCACCCTTCTGTGTGTACCAATAAGATACCAGAAAATGTGGGTGACTACAAGTACTTGCTCTGCTTATTGGTAAATTTTCTCATGAATTCAGCACCTTCCCCAGCCCTTATTTCATGCCATTTTCTGTTTTTCAGTTATCATAGTGCATCAAAAAAGAGTCTCCAACATTTCATTAAAGGTATTTGATTTGAAGTGCAATTCAAGCATCACTGATCACATTTCATCATCAGTGTAATTGCCCACTTTTCAGTCTTTCCTGACCTTGCAAGCTATTGTATGTACAGTTCATAAACACACATAAGATGGGATGATGTAGGTGATGATGATATTCTAATAGTAAAAAACAATTAAATTAGGGTAAATGATATAGTATTAGTAGTGAAAAATAATGCATAAATAAAGGTATTTTTTACTTATATGGAAGTAAGATGCAGCTACAAACATGCCTGTATCAAACAGGGGACCTTTTCGCCTTTCGCTGTATTCAGCTTCGGGAGCATCCTTTTTGCCATCCAACAATAATCAGTTAACATGATGGCACTCCATTTGCTTTTGTATCTTTATTCATCGCTGAGATGTCTTGATGGAAGCATCCACCACGTTGATGGCAAAACAGCTTGGCGGGAATAAATCCAGGTGTGAGTGCAAGAAATGCATCTTCAATGATATGTTGTATACCCCATTTTTTCATAAGAAGTATAGTGTTGATGGTAATGTGGGTGAAACCAGCTGGAAAACAGCACATTTCAAACTCATCCTGAAAATCCCAACTAAACCACCTGAACAACCAAACTTTTACCGTCCCATAGCGGTGTTATCAACACTAAGTAAACTCCTGGAAAGAATACTACATTGAAGAATACTCAGCCACTACAAAGCAGCTAACCTGGAGTCACCCAAACAATATGGGTTCAAACCCGGACTCTCCACCATCGAGGCAATCTGGAACCTCTTAGAAAGTGCAGCACAATGTAATGAAAAGTACTTCCTGGTAATCGCGGTCGACTTCGCCGGGGTGTTCGCCAAGCGTCCTTGGCCACCCTCTGGTGGCCAAGCGTCCTTGGCAGATGCCACAAGGCAAAAATCCCCATGAATTTATATAATTTCATTAGATCCTACCTCTCTAACAGAAAAATTAGGGTAATGGCACCATTCGGGAACCTGACAATGTTGGTCTGCAGTGGCTGCCCGGAGGGATCTATCCTGGGGCTGCTCCTGTGGAACACTGTTTTTTGATGAATTCCTGGCACTCGACTTGGGTGATGTCAATGCAAGCTTTGGCAGATGATCTTGTCCTAATGGTGGCAGCGAGCTCTAGATCACAGTTAAAAGCCCGTGCAAACCACGCACTGCAAGTAATCCAGGACTGGGCAAACCTGCATATACTGGAGATTTTCCTGACCAAAACAAACTCCATTCTGCTGAGAGGAACACTCAACATCAGACGGAAGCCCCAAATAAAAGTAAGGGGAAGAACAGTCAAACTCGTAAAACAGAAATACCTAGGCATTATCCTAAATTCCAACCTGTCTGTTAAACATCACTTCTTATATCTGAAGGAGAAGCTGAGAAAATATGCAGCACTAGTGGTCAGAGTAATGTGCAGAGACTGGGGACTAAACAAAAGAACATTATCCCTCTACTATAAAGCAATTTTGTCCCAGCAATTACTTATGGAGCCCCAATATGGTATGCCAAAGCAAGAACTACGATAAATAAAAGAATCCTTAAAACGATTCAGCAAAACGTACTCCTCACCATCACCAGAGCATGTAACACGGCGAGTACCTGTGCGCTGCAGGTCCAGGCAGGAACTCCCCCTCTGGACCTGGAGGTGGTGAGATGTGGATTGATGTACTACCTGGCAAAGGGAACACCAATCACATTTGGCACTTTTATACTGAACCCTACAATAAACAGAAAAATAGAAAATCATGGAACACCTGAAAAAAACTTAGCAGAGGAAATGGCAAGACGACCAAGGGTGAAGTTGCACGAAAATGTATACCCCATGTAGACAAGGCCTATCCAAAGGCCCCTCAAATGGTTCTACCCAGGATTGAATGCCACCTTCCTCCTGATGGACCATGGGACCTTTAATGCAAAACTGAATGCACTCGGACTAACCGAGGACCCAACTTGCACCTGTGGCAATATGGAAATCTGGCAACATATCATGCACAAATGTGAATGCTATGAGAAACAAAGATCAGTACTCATCACCAGAATAAAGTTTGTACCAAAAGACAAAGGGCATCACCCCCTGGATTTGGAAGATGAGTACATTGCGTTCAGCCGCTACACCCAGGACATCTTTAACAGATGAAAAATGGAAATTGCTATCCGCAACAACTAATACAGAAAATCTGAATAGAAGAACTCCACTGAGACTAACCAAGGAGGGGACATTCAAGACTACAGCATCAAAAATGGACATACCGCATGACTACAACTGATCAGAGGAAATTACCAACAAAGACACCACTCCATCTATGACCAGGTGCAAAAGGCCAGGACTGATGCTCTCCAACGAATACAACTACCTGAAATGACATCAAAGTAGTACTACAAACTGACTTGAGTCATCACTCCTCTCCCTGACCCCATGAGATGAACACAAGACTAGTGAGACACTCAACCAAGACTGTGCCCTACCTGAAGTGACACTGAACTGGACAACCAAAAATGACAGTGACTGCAGCTACGCTGCCACCTTGCCTTTTGGCGATCTGGGTTGGACACCTAGTCTGGCCCACTTGCTCTATGTGTATGAAGCCATCCAACTTTAGATTGCAAAAACTACTACACACACACGCACACATACACAACGTGCTTATACCTGAAAGTGTAACAGAGTGTCATCTGACACCAAAGAAAAAGCAAGTTAAATGTGCAGTTGAAATCTAAGCATGTTTTACAATTCCCAACTGGCGAATACAGTTTACTCCATGTTGGAATGAAAATGAAACTTTAGCATTAGCATTAGCATTAGCATTAGCATAGGCATTTGATGCAAGAAAGCAAGCTTATGCAGCATCAGCCAAAAAAAAAAAAAAAAAAAAAAAAAAGTAACATAAATAAATAAAAATAACCACTTCCACTTCACCCCTCTGTTCGTTCGAAATACCTGTCCAGCTGAGCCTTAAACTTATTTAGGCTATCAACTTCCACGACAAGGGATGGAAGTCTGTTCCACCCACCAACCACCCGCTGGCTAAAGGCAAATTTCCGCACATCTATCCTACATCTGTCTTTCCTCAATTTGAATTTATGCCCTCTCAGGTGATTTTTCTGAGCAAGAGGAAGAATCCCATCAGCATTGAGCATGCTCAAACCATTCAAGGCTTTGTACACCTCTATCAGATCACCCCGCTGGTGCCTAGTTTCCAGACACTGTAATTTGCAAAACTTAAGCCTTTCTTCGTAAGAGAACCCCTTTGTCCCATTCACCAATCTAGTTGCCCTTCTCTGTACTCATTCCAGCAGCTCTACATCCTTCCTGAAATGAGGCCTCCAGGCCTGTATACAGTACTCTAGGTGTGGCCTGACCATTGCCTTATACAAGGGAATAATCACCTCCTTATCCCTGCTAGAAAAATTCCTATATATCATTGACAATACACCATGAGCTACTCTTGCAGCTCGTCTGCACTGCTCAGAGAACTTCATATCTGCCTGCACCACCACCCCCAGGTCCCTTTCATTCTCTACCACTGTCAGTGTAGTACCACAGAGTTGATACGTTGCTCTGGGGTTGCTGTTTCCCATATGTAGTACTTTACATTTGTCAATGTTAAACTTCATTTGCCACCTCGAAGCCCATCTGCTCAACCTTTCCAAATCCTGTTGCAGCAGCATAGTGTCAGTAGTGTCCTTGACAACCCTGCCAACCTTCGTATCGTCTGCAAACTTGGACATTAAGCCTGATATACCATCATCAATATCATTTATAAATACAGAAAACAATAAAGGCCCCAATACTGAACCCTGAGGGACTCCACTAATAACTTTAGTCCACGATGAGCAGTGTCCATTGATTACCACTCTCTGTCTTCTCCCCCTCAACCACCCCTTTATCCATAGCAGCAACTTGCCTCCAATGCCACACTGCTCCAATTTGTGCAGCAGTCTTCCATGTGCAACAGTATCAAAAGCCTTTCTAAGATCCAAGTATATAATATCAAAGTTATTCCCTGCATCCAGTTCTTTTGTGACTGCATCATAGTATCCAATCAAATTGGTCAGGCAAGACTTCCCCTTAACAAAACCATGCTGTGTCCTTCTTATGGTCTTCTCTGATGAGAATCCGAAACCATTGGCCATTGCCAAGATATTTAGGTGATCAGTGATTTTTTCCCAGTCATGTAACTCTCATGTTGCATGACTGGAGAAAAATGCTGAAACCATCAACATACAGTGCACCCTTCAAGGTGAAGGAGGTTGTTCAGTAATAGAGTTTACTTTAATGTCAAAAATTGTAACACTTAAAACAGATCCTTGTGGTTACTTACTCTTCTTGACAAAATGATAGAGGGTGGATCCTACTTGAACTTTGAAAAAATGAGAAGATAAAAAGTTTTTAATAAAAACAAGGTGGCGTCTAAGACCAAGGTTGTAAATATCTTTTACAATACCAAATCTGCAAGTTGTGTCATACACTTTCACCATATCAAAGAAGATTGACACTAGGTGCTCTCTTTTAAGGAAAGCATTTTGAACAGATGTTTCCATTCTAATTAAGTGATCCAATGTGGACCTATTCTTTTGGAAGCCGCATTTTGATTTTCATTTTGAGAGAGAGAAGGCCATTTGATTATAAGTAACCATAAAAGACGAGCATTGACCATTCTCTCCAATAATTTACACAAGCAGCTAGTCAGAGCAATAGGGCAGTAATTTGTTGAAAGTTTAGGATCTTTGCCTTACTTAGCAAAAGCAGGAATAATTGCCTTGTGCCAGGCTTCTGGAAACTGCTCTTCTAGGAAAATTCTGTTGTATAGGAAGAGCAGGTGGTCCATGGATTTTGGTGAAAGGTGTTTGATAATTTCGTAATGGATATCATCTGGTCCAATAGTGGAGCTCTTGTGAAGGCAAGTGCTGTTTTTAGCTCGTGGAGGGTAAAAGGCCCATTATATGGGTGGAAGCCCTTTGATGTAAAATTCAGGGCCTGTTTTTCACTTTTGTGTTTAAGGACAAGAAACTCATGGGAGTAAGATGATGTTGCTGAGATGTTAGCAAATGTTTCCCCAAGAGCATTGGCTATTGGGGAAACATTTGCTATATGCGAGAAGACAGAGGGTGGTAATCAATGGGTGCTGCACTTCTTGGACTAATGTTATTAGTGGAGTCCCACAGGGTTCGGTGTTAGGTCCACTGTTGTTTTGTATATTTATCAATGATATTGATGAAGGTATATCAGGCTTAATGTCGAAGTTTGCAGATGATACAAAGGTTGGCAGGGTTGTTAATGACAGTAATGGCAGTCTGCTACTGCAACAGGATCTAGAAAATTTGGGCAGATGGGCTAAGAAGTGGCAACTGAAGTTTAACCTTGACAAATGCAAAGTACTGCATATGGGTAGAAATAACCCCAGAGAAACGTACCAACTGTGTGGTACTACACTTAAGGTGGTAGAAAATGAAAAAGACCTGGGAGTAATTGTGCAGTCAGATATGAAGTTCTCTGAGCAATGCAGACAGGCTGCCAGGGCAGGTCATGGGGTTTTGTCAATGTATATAGGAATTTTGCTAGCAGGGAAAAGGAGGTGATTATCCCTCTGTATAAGGCAATGGTCAGGCCATGCCTTGAGTACTGCGTACAGGACTGGAGACCTCATTTTAGGAAGGATGTAGATTTGCTTGAGCAGGTACAGAGAAGGGCAACAAGATTGGTGAGGGGAATGAAGGGATCCTCTTACCAAGAGAGGCTTAAGTTCTGCAAATTGCAGTGGCTGGAGACTAGGCACCTGCGCGGTGATCTGATTGAGGTATATAAGGCCTTGAATGGATTGAGCATGCTGAATTCTGATGGGATCCTTCCACTTGTTCAGATTACGAACCTAAGGGGGCATAAATTCAAATTAAGAAAAGACAGATGTAGAATAGATGTGCGGAAATTTGCCTTTAGCCAGCGGGTGGTTAACTGCTGGAACAAACTTCCATCTGTCGTTGTGGAAGTTGATAGCTTGAATAAATTTAAGGAGGAACTGGACAGGCATTTGGAGGGAATGGTGTGATTTTTTTTTTTTTTTTTGGCTGATGCTGCATAAACTCATAAATTTGCTTTCTTGCATCACATGCCACTACTACTACTACTACTACTACTACTACTACTACTATTGCAGTAGAGTCTGCAATGGATGCACTAACGATCATTATATTCCCGAACCGATGACGGGTTCATTGTACTTTCCCTTCATTTTCTGCACTTTTTCTCAGACCACCTTAGAGCTGGTTGCCTGGTTGATAGAAGATGTAAAACGGATCTGGGATTCTTTTCCACTTTGACATCGGATGTTTTAGCATGTACACATGCTATGAGACTGGCTGTGGTGGGATATCAGCAGAATATCCTCCATGCTTTGTTTTGCACTTTTTTTGCTGCTGTGCATTTGGAATTCCACCATGGTTAGGGAAATGGTAGAAACTGGGTGGATGTCCTTGGAATTGAATTGCAGCAGATACGTTGACGATACTTTCTGTGATGTATGTGACTGCATCATTGATAGGGTCCTGAATTGACTGTAGTCACGTCAAAATTTGACAGATCTTGAAAATACCAGTCAGCCTGATCAGTTTTCCACCATGGTAACGTAAAGGGAAGATGGACTGCCACTATGTAAGCAGGTTATCATGGGGAAGTGATCACTTCCATAAGATCACTTCTATTAGAATAAGTAGCGACCTGGAGCAAGGGGTGCCGGGGGTTTCAGGGACTGATGGCAGTCATTGTGAAACAGGTGGATATATGGGATGTGTTAGGGTAACTAAGAATAAGAATAGGTGCATCTATACTTGCATGTATACCAATGTCAGAAGTATAGTAAATAAATTTGATAAATTTGAAGTGCTGGTTAAGACATCAAAGGCGGATACTGTTGGGATAGCAGAGATGTGGTGTCATACAGATATAAGGAATGCAGAACTGGAATTTGGGGAGTACAATGTGTACAGAAAGGTTAGACAGGATAGGAAGGGAGGAGGGGTTATGCTATTAGTTAAGAAAAACATAAAATCAAAAGAAGTGCATCCAGCTGATATAGATGAACAGTGCACTGTTGAGTCAGTTTGATGTTACATAAGCACTGCAAAAGCTAAAATAAGAGTAGGGGGTGTGTTATAGGCCTAATGACTCGAATGAGTACAATGAACAATTGTACAGAGAAATAGAGTGGGCTAGTATATCAGAATTTCTTATAATGGGGGGATTTTAACTTCCCAGATATTGACTGGAACATGGAGGTTGGTCACTCACACACTAGTAAGACTTTTTTGGATTTACTGGATGATTGTTTTCTGCAGCAGCATGTTCGAGAGGCAACCAGAGAGGGTAATCCCCTTGATCTGGTTATCAGCAGTGATCATTCGTGTATTACAAATTTGTAGATAAAAGTACCACTAGGTGGCAGTGATCACAGTGTACTGATGTGGGATTTATTTAAAGATATAATTACCATCAGGGGTAAAGGAAAGAGTTTTTGCTTCCGTAAAGGTGAGTACAGTGGTCTCAGACAGGTT
The DNA here is from genome assembly GCF_048544385.1 of Mastigoproctus giganteus. Classification (NCBI taxonomy): domain Eukaryota; kingdom Metazoa; phylum Arthropoda; class Arachnida; order Uropygi; family Thelyphonidae; genus Mastigoproctus; species Mastigoproctus giganteus. The sequence goes on from NC_143577.1 coordinate 171,929,227, forward strand.
TTAAATTCTGTACAGTGGGATCAACTGTCGATGTTACCAACAGTAAATTCTAAGTGGGAAGCATTCAAGGAATTAATTGTGGATGCTACTAAAAGTTTCATACCTATTAAGAAATATTGTTCAAGGTTTAGGCCTAAATGGTTATCAAATGAACTAATGAGACTCGTGACAGAGAAGAAAAATGCATGGGATGCATATAAATTATCAAGCGACTCAGACGCCTATGGCAGATATAAGCTAGTCTGTAATCAGGTCACAAAGGAGGTTAGGCAGGCAAAGGCACATTACGAGAAATCTTTGACAAAAGATGCTAAGAAAAACAGCAAGGATTTCTTTACTTATATAAACTCTAAAAGGAAGGGGATGAATATGATTGGTCCACTTGATATTGATGGTTCGACTGTTGATGATCCTGCTCAGATAGCAAACAAACTGAATGAGTATTTTGCATCTACATTCACACATGAGAAGTTATTAAGGTTTGAAAATGGCAGAAGGTTATCAAATTGTAGCAGGGTGTTTAATGATTTTGTAATAACTGAGAGTAAAGTGGAGGAGAAATTGTTGAAGTTAAACATAAGAAAGGCACCTGGGATGGATGGGATCTATCCAGTTATATTAAAGGAGGCGGCAAAGCAACTAAGCAAACCCTTAGCCATAATTATGAGAGCATCCTTGGACTCAGGGGAGGTTCCCACGGACTGGAGATGTGCAAATGTATCCCCAATTCACAAAGGGGATCGAAGGGTGATACGAGTAATTACAGACCAGTTAGTTTAACTTCTGTTTCGGGTAAAATAATGGAGTCACTGGTTAAACATGCATTGCAGGATCATCTAGACAAGACTGCAGCAATAATTCAGACACAGCATGGGTTTGTTAAGGGAAAGTCTTGTCTGACAAATTTGATAGGATATTATGATGTGGTGACAAAGGAACTGGATGCAAAAATTAATTTTGATATCATATATTTGGATTTCAGGAAAGTTTTTGACACTGTTGGGCATGGAAGACTATTAAACAAATTGGAACAGAATGGTATTAAGGGTAAGTTGCTACAATGGATAAAAGGATGGTTGCTTGGGAGAAGACAGAGGGTGGTAATTAATGGGTGCTGCTCTTCGTGGACTAATGTTATTAGTGGAGTCCCACAGGGTTCGGTTTTGGGTCCACTGTTGTTTTGTATATTTATCAATGATATTGATGAAGGTGTATCAGGCTTAGTGTCGAAGTTTTCAGATGATACAAAGGTTGGCAGGGTTGTTAATGACAATAATGGCAGTGTGCTACTGCAACAGGATCTAGAAAATTTGGGCAGATGGGCTGAGAAGTGGCAACTGAAATTGAACCTTGACAAATGCAAAGTACTGCATATGGGTAGAAGTAATCCCAGAGAAACATACCAATTGTGTGGTACTACACTTAACGTGGTGGTAGAAAATGAAAAAGACCTGGGAGTAATTGTGCAGTCAGATATGAAGTTTTCTGAACAATGCAGACAGGCTGCCAGGGCAGGTCATGGGGTTTTGTCAATGATATATAGGAATTTTGCTAGCAGGGAAAAGGAGGTGATTGTTCCTCTGTATAAGGCAATGTTCAGGCCGCGCCTTAAGTACTTCCTAAAATGAGGCCTCCAGACCTGTGTACAGGTCTGGAGGCCTCATTTTAGGAAGGATGTAGATTTACTTGAGCGTGTACAGAGAAGGACAACAAGATTGGTGAGGGGAATGAAGGGATCCTCTTACCAAGAGAGGCTTAAATTCTGCAAATTGCAGTGGCTGGAGACTAGGCACCTGCACGGTGATCTGAATGAGGTGTATAAGGCCTTGAATGGGTTGAGCACGCTGAATTCTGATGGGATCCTTCCACTTGTTCAGATTACGAACCTAAGCGGGCATAAATTCAAATTAAGAAAAGACAGATGTAGAATAGATGTGCGGAAATTTGCCTTTAGCCAGCGGGTGGTTAATTGCTGGAACAAACTTCCATCTGTCGTTGTGGAAGTTGATAGGTTAAATAAATTTAAGGAGGAACTGGACAGGCATTTAGAGGGAATGGTGTGATTTTTTTTTTTTTTTTTTTTTGGCTGATGCTGCATAAGCTCATACACTTGCTTTCTTGCATCACTATGGATGAGCTATCTTGCATCATCATCACCTACTATTACTATTAGTATAAGGGTTTTCCTCCACCTTCTAGGTAAGTGAAGGGAGGATAGAAGGGGAGCAGATAGAAAGATCAACGGCAGAAAATGTACGGGTAGGCATGTGGAAGATACCATTAGTTCCCCCATTTAGAAGGGAAAGGTCACTGTCAGTGAGTATATGCTCTATGACACATTCCTTTTCATTAATATCAGCACTACCCTATAGGGTGGTATGTCCATTTAAATATCTCCTGCAAGCAAATGCAGACTGGCTCATACTTATTGAGGAGAGCCTTGATGTCATCAGTATTTCACCGGCATCCATGAAAAATTCCACCTTAGGAATTTAGCCATTATTTGGGCTTGATGGTTCCATCAGGTGGCTTCCAAGGTGCTGAGGGCTTACTTTTCTCAGTCTTGGATTTATCTCTTTTCGGGAAGTATGGATGCTGTGTCAATTTCCTTCTCTGTAAAGAATTCCAAGACTGTTCATCATGTACATCCTTCTCCTCGACATCCATTTTTTTGAGAACTAGGATGTATGTCAGGTTTCTTATTCTTTTCTCTGGGGATTTCTTTTCTTACTATTGGAGCATTAGGAGATACAGATATAGGAGTGGCAGCTGATTGATCCTTCTGTGCGGATTTTATTGAATTTAGCAGATAACGTGCGATGTGAGTGAATGACTCTTTTCGTGGTATGGTTATTTCGGTCTGAGTTCTGATGGAACATCTCTCTGCTACCTTCTGAGTGCAGGTTGGTTTATTTGCATTCATGGGTTTCACCGTTTTTCTTGCCTCCTGATATGGTATGCTCAGCTCTGCCTTAACTCTTTGTACTTCTTTTTCCTCTTTCCACCCCTGGCATGCTCATGAGTATGCAGGGTGTTCTCCTTGGCAGTTAATACAGGTGAGTTTTGTGGCTGAACATGATGTAATTTCATGGTCCTTTGCACCACATCGAGCACAGGTAAGGGCCACTAACCAGCAAACAATAAATGCACTCGGGAGTGGGACACCAGGGCTACCCAGATGCTATACCCACACCACCGCTGGGCCTGAATTCTGTCCCTCAGACCACGAGGGTAGGGATGTGGCATTGACACAGTTAACCCTCGCAGGCAAACCTGCTAGCCGATTGATCCTGGCCGAGCCATCCAGGACCACCCGTCTTGTCAAAGCAGGTGCCAGAGTTGTGTGTTGAAGCCGGGCCCCTCAATCACCAGGATCTCCCTTTTCAAATTTCTATGGGTCGCAGCGCATGGTAAACAGCAGATTCCATTGATGTTAGCCTGGAACCTAGGCTGTGGGCACTGGATCCCAGTGATGCTAATCTGGAGGACCAGCAGCATCACTGGCAGATCCCCTCACCATGTACAGGTGCCTACATCAAGGGGCTAAGTCTAAGTGCATATTATTAAAACTGTTGTTATCTACATCTAACACTTTAATGACTACATCATAGTAATTTATCATATTGGCTGGGCATCACTTCTGCTTAAGAACTGTGCTGGGAAATATTCAAGAAATCATTCTTGATGAGATGATTCTGAATCACATCCTTAACCACAGACTACATGATCATCCTTACCAGAGAAGTCAAACTCACTTTCCCTTAGTTACTCAACTCCTTTTCACCACCACCCTTTTTATATGATATCTGGAATGATTTGAAATGCCTACTTGGTATTATAAAGGAAATTTGGGATATATTTTAAATGTAAAATTTGAAAAAGCGTTGTCCTGTATTTTGCTATTATTGCAAATTAAATTTCCCATTTGCAAGTTGATTATTGCAAGTTATTGTTACAAGTTAATTTTTCCATTTTAAATTTCACTGTCCCCCAAATTTATGAAAGAGCTGTCCCATGTTTGGCTAAGTTAAATTTCCCAGACTAAACAAAGTAATGCCTATCACACATTAAATGTAGGTATGGATCACCATGTGATCTATGATATGTAGGGCTCTTGTTCTGTCTTTCTTAGTATTATGCATTAGCTGAGATGAAAGGATCCAAAAAATCAGTTGAATTTCTAGTACTGTGTATTTAGCACTAGCATTAGCATTAGTAGAGGCATTTGATGCAAGAAAGCAAGCTCATGCAGCATCAGCCAAAAGAAAAAAAAAAAAAACAACTTCCACTTCACCCCTCTGTTTGTTCAAAATACCCGTCCAGCTGAGCCTTAAACTTATTTAGACTATCAACTTCCACGACAAGGGATGGAAGTCTGTTCCACCAACCAACCACTCGCTGGCTAAAGGCAAGTTTCCGCACGTCTATCCTACATCTGTCTTTCCTCAATTTGAATGTATGCCCTCTCAGGCGATTATTCTGAGCGAGAGGAAGAATCCCATCAGCATTGAGCATGCTCAAACCATTCAATGCTTTATACACCTCTATCAGATAACCTCGCTGGTGCCTAGTCTCCAGACACTGTAATTTGCAAAACTTAAGCCTTTCTTCGTAAGAGCACCCCTTTGTTCCATTCACTATTCTTGTTGCCCTTCTCTGTACTCGTTCCAGCAGCTCTACATCCTTCTTGCAATGAGGCCTCCAGACCTGTATACAGTACTCTAGGTGTGGCCTGACCATCGCCTTATACAATGGAATAATCACCTCCTTATCCCTGCTGGAAAAATTCCTATATATCATTGACAATACACCATGAGCTACTCTTGCAGCCCATCTGCACTGCTCAGAGAACTTCATATCTGCCTGCACAACCACCCCCAGGTCCCTTTCATTCTCTACCACTGTCAGTGTAGTACCACAGAGTTGATACGTTGCTCTGGGGTTGCTGTTTCCCATGTGTAGTACTTTACATTTGTCAATGTTAAACTTCATTTGCCACCTCTCAGCCCATCTGCTCAACCTTTCCAGATCCTGTTTCAGCAGCATAGTGTCAGTAGTGTCCTTGACAACCCTGCCTACCTTTGTATCGTCTGCAAACTTCGACATTAAGCTTGATATACCATCATCAATATCATTTATGAATACAGAAAACAATAATGGACCCAACACTGAGCCCTGAGGGACTCCACGACGAGCAGTGTCCATTGATTGCCACTCTCTGTCTTCTCCCACTCAGCCACCCCTTTATCCACAGCAGCAATTTGCCTCCAATGTCACACTGATCCAATTTGTGCAGCAGTCTTCCATGTGCAACAGTATCAAAAGCCTTTCTAGGATCCAAGTATATAATATCAAAGTTATTCCCTGCATCCAGTTCCTTTGTGACTGCATCATAGTATCCAATAAAATTGGTCAGGCAAGACTTCCCCTTAACAAAACCATGCTGTGTCCGAGCTATAACTGAAGTCTTGTTTAAATGATCCTGCAGTGCTTCTTTAACTAGTGCCTCCATTAATTTTCCTGGAACAGAAGTTAAACTCACATGTCTATAATTGCTTGTGTCAGCCTTTGATCCTCCTTTGTGAATTGGGGTCACATTTGCACATCTCCAGTCTGTGGGTACCTCCCCTGAGTCCAAACCCTTATGGCTAAGGGTTTGCTTACTTCCTCTGCTCCCTCCTTTAATATAACTGGATAGATCTCATCCACCCCCGGGTGCCTTTCTTGTGTTTATCTTCAACAATTTCTCCTCCACTTAACTCTCGTTATTACAAGATTCTCTAGCTTACTGCTAGAGTTGAATACACCGCTGGCTTTCCTCTCGCTAAATAACTCCTCATGTGAGAATGTCGATGCAAAATATTCATTTAGTTTGTTAGCTACCTGAGCAGGATCATCAACAGTTGACCCATCGATATCAAGTGGACCAATCTGATTCATCCCCTTCCTTCTAGAGTTTACATAAGTAAAGAACTCTTTGCTATTTTTCTTTGCATCCCTTGCCAAAGATTTCTCGTAATCTGCCTTCGCCTGCCTAACCTCCTTTGTAACTTGGTTACAGATCAACTTGTATCTATCATAGGCTTCTGTGTCATGTGTTAATTTGTATGTATGTATCCCATGCATGTTTCTTCTCTGCCATATGCCTTATCAGTTCATCTGACATCCATTTAGGCCTAAACCTTGAACAATATTTCTTAGTTGGTATGTAAAGCCTAGTAGCTTCCAAGATAAGTTCTTTGAATGCTTCCCATTTTGCATTTGCTGTTGGTAACATCATCAGTTGGTCCCACTGTATAGAATTTAAATACTGTCTCAGTCCATCGTAGTCGCCTTTACGAAAGCAATAATCCTTCCCTTTACCCCTAATGGTAGTTACCTCTTTGAGTAAATCCCACTTCAGCACACTGTGATCACTGCCACCTAGTGGTTCATTTATCTACAGATTCTTAATGCATGAAGAATCACTGCTGATAATCAAATGAAGAGTATTCCTCCCTCTAGTTGCCTCCCGAACATGCTGATGTAGAAAACAATCATCCAATAAATCCACAAAAGCCTTGCTAGTGTGTGAGTGACCAGCCCCGAAATTCCAGTCAATATCTGGGAAATTAAAATCTCCTATTATAAGACTCTCTGATTTACTGGCCTACTCTATTTCCCTGTACAGTTTTTTTTTTTTTTTTATTATACTCATCAGAGTCATTAGGCCTATAGCACACTCCTACTCTCAATTTTGATCTCCCAATGCTTATGTCACACCAAACTGACTCGACACTGCACTGTCCATCAATGTCGACTGGCTTCACTTCCTTGGATTTCATGTATTTCTTAACTAATAGCATAGCCCCTCCTCCTTTCCTATCCAGTCTATCCTTTCTGTAGACGTTGTACTCCCCAAATTCCAGTTCTGCATTCCTTATATCTCCGATATCCCAACAATATCGGCGCCTTCGTAGCCAGGTGGGAAGGAGCAGCAGTGCGTAGCACACGCTTCTTGATTAGACCGGGGTTCGAGCCCGTCACCACCAAATACGGAGGATGCGGAAAGGTCAGGGAATGACCACCGCATATTCCGGAGCAATATGGCCTTAGTTGCTAATGCTCCTAAAAACCAAATAACAACAACAACAACAACCCAACAATATCTGCCTTTGATGTTTTGAGCAATACCTCAAATTCATCAAATTTATTTACCAAACTCCTAGCATTGGTGTACACGCAAGTATACATGCACCTATTTCTATTCTTAGCACAACCCATGTGTTTACTTGTACCGCAATGACTCCCAGCAGTCTCTGAAATATCCTGAATCTTGTTTTTCTTGTTTTTTGAATCTTGTTTTTACATTTATTTGTAAATTTGATCAGCTGGTGGTAGGACACACATTTCCATATGAGGATTTTGTTTGTGTATATATGTATGTGTCTTTTAAGTAACACAGTCTGATTGTATTAAACATTTTGGAAGAATTATGCTTCACAAAAGAAAAAAATGGTTTTTATCATATTTATAGTACTAATCATTTATCTAAATTTCATTTTTTTTATCTTTTGCATAATAATTTATAATGAAGTTTTCAAAAAATTCATTTTATGTGGTATAACATTTTTGACATACATGACTCACAACCTCAAAAAACTTTTAACTACATCTAAACGTGAGACAGCTTCTGCAGCTGAAACACCAATTTCTACAACTTGTAATAATTTGTCTTCATTAGAATCATCCATAAGATATTTTTTCCAGGATTTTATATTTATCAAAATATCACAGGATGTTTTTTTTTTTTTTTTTTTTTTTTGGGATAGTATATTCATCAAAATATCATAGGACATTTTTAATTAATAAAAAATCAAAAATCAGTTTGATTAATATAATAAGTTCAAATATATCATAGGATATTTTTTCTAAAATATATTATAGGATTTTTTTCAGGATGCATTATCAGGATGATAATGGATCCTGAAAAAATATATATGATGATGATATATTTATGAAAATATCACAGGACAATTTTTTTTCCCCAAAATATATCACAGGACAATTTTTTTTTTCCAAAATATATTAGAGGATATATATTTTTTTCACTTCAGAGACATCTAATCTTGGAAAGACTAACTAATAAATAAAAAAATCTAAAAGAAAATATATTAAGAGTAGTTACTACTGGAAGAATCTTGTCTCGCAGGTGGTACTGGAATTGGAGATGTACTTCCTGATGAAAGTGATCGGGGAATATTTCCATTCATTGTATTTTGTCTTGCTGTACTGCTTCCAAGCTGTTGTGATTCATCTGATAATGTGCTTAGTCGAACTTTTTCTTCACTTTTGTTGCTTTCTGTCTTTTTAATACTGGATCCTGGTGCTGGTTTTACATTCTCATCTTCTTCTTCTTCTTCTTCCACATCCTGCAAGTATGAATACATTTTTGAGGTTATTTTAACTTTGAATAATACAACTTTAATGAATAAAGTAAAGCAGTAGTTTTCAACCTTTTTTTAATAACAGCACCCTTAAATAATTTTATTTTGTGCATCCCCACTCAATTTTCTGCCTGTTAAATCCAATTCTCTCTCTCTACACATATATATATATATATATATTTGGTATTGGTATTGGTATTTAAGGGCACAAGGGCAGCTAAGGCCAAAATGTGCCAGGTCCTATATTATTATCCTAAAGTAATATGATGTGTTCCATTTTTGCATCAGAGGAATTCATATATATGTATTTGCTTCAGAAAGGTATAGAGTGTAGCTAGGTGAGCACTATTGCCAATCATGTGGTTAAGGGATAGTGGTTCTTGCAGTTGTGATTGAGCGTGGAAAGTACTTCTGAAATGGGAATAGTGAGGACAATCTAAAAGTATATGCCTGACTGAAAGCGGTAGTGTACAATGTGTGCATCGTGGTGGGTCATCCCCCATGAGTAGAAACATATGGGTTAGGTGCGTATGTCCAATTCTTAGTCTTGCTAGTATAACTTCTTCCTGTCTATTTTGTCTGAAGCTGGAAATCCATAAGGCTGGTTCATCTTTGATTTGGAGCAACTTGTTATTACTTTGTGCCTTCCATATTTCTGTCCACTGAAACATACAGACTTTTTTAATATGCTTCAAATAATCTCTATATGGTACTTGGTAATTTGCTGGTGTTGTACTGCTTGGTTTTTTGGCTGCCTGATCTGCTCTCTCATTGGCTAAGATACCAGAATGCCCTGGGATCCAGCAGAATTTCACTGAATGATTCCTACTTCGTAGATGGTTTAAACAGCAAAAGATTTGTTTTTTGATTGGTTGTGATGTTGAAAATTGATTGCCCAAAGCAGACACTGCACTCAATGAATCAGTGTATATTATACTGCTAGCATTGTGGAGAGGGCTAATATTCTGTAAGGCTAGTTTGATTGCATATAACTCAGCAGTATAACTGCTGCATTCAACTGGTAGTGATATGGAGACTGTAAAGGACGGAAAGACAGCTGCTGCACCAACGGCAGAACCTGTTTTTGAGCCATCTGTATATATTTGGTAGCTTTGTATATTATTGAGGGCATGTTCTTTATGTAGTTGTTTGATATTTTCATCTGCCAGGGAGTTTTTTCCCCACTGCTGAAAGTGGGTATCACAGTGAGCGAGATTTACAGACCAGGGTGGGTCAGGAATATCGCTCTCTTGAAGTATGTTATCAAAATCAATATTCCAGGTGTGAATCAAATCTTTTAATCTAATACCAGTTGGTCTATTTTCAGTTGGTTTACTGTTATAGAAAGCTGTCCACTCAGGATTGGAAAGCAACGGTTGAACGGGATGGTCTGGAAGGCTTTGAATTTTAGCTGCATAATTTAGAAGCAACATTTTCCTTCGAAGGTGAAATGGAGGTTCGTGTGCCTCTACATACAGACTCTGAATAGGGGATGTTCTAAATGCGCCAAGGGCACTGTGTTGGATGGTAGTAAGTCTGATTAATGCACTTTTCCTAGTTGAATCATATACGATAGCACCGTAGTCTAAACGAGATCTGATAATAGCACAATAGAAATGTAACAGAGTGTATCTATCTGCTCCCCATGTCATAGCAGAAATGGACCTAAGTATATTAAGTTTCTTTAGACAAACAGTTTGGAGGTATGTGATATGTGGAATGAAGTTCAGTTTGTTGTCCAATATTAAGCCTAAGAAACGAAGATTACTGGTGAGAGGGATCAAATGGTTTTTTAATCTGAGTTCCGGTTCCGGGTGTAGTTTACGTTTTTTGCAAAGGTGAACTGCAATAGTTTTTTGATCTGATAATCGATATCCATTCTGCATTGTCCATGCCTCCAACTTATTTATGGAGAGTTGCAGCTGTCTTTCAATGGTATGAATATTTTGTGAACGGCAAGATATAGTTAGATCATCAGCATACATATATAGTTCTACAGTATTTGGGATGTTGTGTGTTATGGTGTTCAGTCTAAGTGAGAAGAGGGTAGAGCTCAGTACTGATCCCTGCAGGACACCCTCCTCCTGAGTGTAGGACCGAGAAAGTACAGATTGATAGCGGACCTGAAAGGTTCTGTGTTGAAGAAAATTTCTAATGAATTCTGGTAAGTGCCCTCGCAATCCTATGGAATAAAGTTCTCTCAATATGCCATACCTCCAGGTAGTGTCGAAAGCCTTTTCTATATCGAGACTTACCATTACAAGATGTTCATTTTTGACGTAAGCATTACGGATGTTAGTCTCGGCTTTCACCATTAGATCCAAAGTGGCTCTGTTTTGTCGGAAACCAAACTGATTGTTGTTCATCAGTGCTTTAGTTTCAAGAACCCAGGTAAGCCTTCTGTGTATCATTCTTTCTAGGATTTTACTTAGGCGCTGGTTAGAGAAATAGGTCGGTAATTTTCTGGAAGTGAGTGATCTTTTCCTGGTTTAGGAAAGGCTAAAATGATGGAATGATGCAAGGAAGATGGATATGTACCTTCAAGAAAAATCCGATTATAGAAAATTAATAGTAAATTCAATGCCGTACTGTTTATATGTTTCAGCATTGCATAATATATACCATCAGGTCCAGCTGCACTGTTGGGTGATCTATTTAATGCTGTTTGCAGTTCAAAGAGGTTAAATGGTTGATTATAGGCAATATATTGGGTAGTATGGAATTTTATTTTGTACCTTTCCGCCGAAGCTTTGATTTTCAGAAAGGAGTTGTCATATGCTGACGTGGCAGATGTTTGGTAGAAATTCTCTGCAAGGGCGCTAGCTTTTTCTTCTTCAGAAGACATTTCCTGTCCATTTTTGATTAAGATGGGAGAAGGAAGAGGTAGATATTTCCCATTTAATTGCCGAATCTTTTTCCAGATTAGACGACTGTTAGTATCCTTTGTGATAGTGGAGGCAAACTGTATCCATGATTCCTTTTTGGCTTTTTTTCTAATTTGTCTAGCTTTTGACTTCAGCCTTTTATATTGAATTAGGTTGTTGGTAGTTGGGAACTTCCGGAACAGGTTCCAAGCTTTATTTTTTTCCTTTTTGGCATTGGTACAAGCTTCATTCCACCAGTGTTTAAGGTTTTTGTGTTTACATGTGGAGGCTTGAGGTATTGCCTCAGAGGCAATGGTCAGTATTTGCCTGGTAATATGCTCTGTGACATCATCAATGGGTTGTAGTCTGATCAATTGGCTATCAAAAGAAAGACGGTTTGAAAACTTTTCCCAATCTGCTCTGGAGAATTTCCATTTTGAGCAGTTATCAGGGTATGATGTTTGAAGCGTTTGGATTCTGCATATGATTGGAAAGTGGTCACTATTATGTGGGTCGTTTAATACTGTCCATTCTATACTGGGATATAATATGGGGGAACAGAGAGTTAAATCAATTGCTGACATAGATCCAGAGGGAAGGTGAGTATAAGTATTTTCACCAGTGTTCAGTAATGTTAGATTCAGTTGGTCCAGTATCGTCTCGATCAAGTGTCCTCTATTGTCCATGTGGTCTGATCCCCACAATGGATGATGAGCATTGAAATCACCAAGGATACAAAAAGGTGGTGGTATTTGTCTTATAAGGTCTTCTAGTTCTTTAAACGTGCACATCTTGTTAGGTGGAAGGTACAGGGATACAAGAGTTAGAATTTTCCCAACTGATACACGTACAGCAATAGCTTCTAAGTGGGTTTGAAGCGGAATGTTTCTAGAAGGTATTTTACAGTCAACTAGAATGGCGACGCCTCCACGTGCAGATAGTGAGGAGTTTCTATCTTTTCTGTAAAATGTAAAATTTCTGATTGATGGAGTTACTTGTGGAGTTAGATTAGTCTCTTGTATACAAACGGCTATTGGACCATATCGGGAGATTAAATCATAGATGTCATCGGTATTGCTGCGTAAACCTCTACAATTCCATTGAACAATGTTCTGCATTATCGGGGTTTGAGGAGGGAAGGTGAGTCTGTCTGTTTCTTGTGAGTGGTTTGCTTTTGACGGTCATATTTCATTTTATCTTTTCTAGGAAAATTGGGACGTCTGGTATCTGTACTCTCTTCTACATCATCAGTTTGACCTGATGAAAATCCAGTCTCCATATCATCTTCTGCATGAAGATCAAGGACTGTTTCGTGCGTAGCTATATTTTCAGAGTCCATTCTATTTGAGTTTGTCTTTTGTAATTCAGTGGCTTGTTGCCTTCGGGATTTATTAGACATTTTATCACGATTTTATTTTAGGCGGAACTGTGATAGGGGTATTACTTACTTCATCAACTAGAACGGGTTTGGTGGTAGGTTCAGATGTTGATAGCACAGATCGTGCCCATTCTGCAATGGATGTATTGGGCGGAATTGATACCTCAGTTTGGGTTGAAACAGCTTGGAACTTTAGTGTAACGGAAGCGTACGTGGTTTTTGCGATAGTTGACTTTATTTGCTTTCTTGCTCCTTGATATGTGACCTTATTCTCGATCTTGTACTTTTGTATTCTTTTTTCAATTTTCCAGAGTTCGCATGATTTTGAGCATGCTGGATGGTCATTCTTGCAATTTGGACATTCCAGAGCCTTTGCAGTACACTCTGTTTGTGAATGGTTTTTGATCCGCAGTTAGGACAAGTAGTTTCGCCTCTGCATGTTGTCTGGGCGTGACCAAACTTTTGGCACTTGAAACATCTTAGAGGGTTTGGAATGTATGGGCGTATACGGCAGTTTAGGTAGCCTGCTTTAACTGAGGTCGGCAAATTCGGTGTACTAAAGGTCAGTATAATATTACGTGTGGGAACAAGTTGGTCATCCTTCTTTATTATAATTCTTCTTGCTTGAGTTACTTTCTGTTCCAGTAATTCCATGACTATCTCCTCTTCGGTTACGTTCAACAAATCCCACTCACTTATTACTCCTTTTGAGGAGTTCAAGGTGTTATGTGGTGAGACTTTGATTGGTATTCCGCTTATAGATGACATTTTTAGTAAAAATTCTGAATGCCTTGCTTGAGTGGTCTCAATTAAAAGATCTCCTGATTCGAACCTTTTCACCATTTTCGGTGTACCTGCTGCATTCTCGAGACATCTCTGGATGACAAAGCGAGAGAGTCTGCTTAGCGGCTGAGTCGATAAGGAATATATAATCAGAAAAGCTGGTGGTTCTGATTTGTTACTATCCTTTTTCATTCTTTTTGGAAGATTGGGATCGTCTTCCATTCTGCGGGTCTCAACATGTTGAGAGCCTGTTGGCTCTAGCGGTGGACATGTATCACAGTCCATTATTGCTCCTTTTAGCCCTGGGAGTGAGAGCTTTTCCTTCCAGATTTCCGGCCCCGCCACGTGGAGGCAGGAGCGGTGCCACCTAGTGGCCAAGCGGTTGGAGAGGTTAGTTTGTTAGTGCAAAAATTAATAAATATAATAGGAAAAGAAAGGTAATTTTCCTTTCTGGGTTCTTACTTAGGATCTGTTAAGTACAGAACCACTTGCAAAGAAATGAGGATGTGAAAAGCACTAGAAAGTAAATATAACCAAATCACTGAGAAAGAGCACTATATCTCACTTGGGAAAATCGCTTGGACACTATTGCTTGGCACTCGGGGCCATATATATAATATTTTAAAAAATATGTTATATGACAGTTATTATAATAATATAATTATAAACAAAATTACAATTCATAATACAATATACACTTATATAATAATTTTATTCTTTACATAGCGGTACTAAATAAAGATAAATTATAGATGACCACAAAATTAAAACGATACCATACAATGGATACCGTACACCTTTTTATAATGAAATAAACATATAAATTTTTTTAAAAAAGTAACTTAAACCCAAATTACGTGGCACCCCTGGAATGTTATTGTGGCACCCTAAGGTTGCGCGGCACCCCTGCTGAAAACCACTGAAGTAAAGGATCATTGTCTTATTTTGTATACCAGCATCTGTATATGTAATATTCAAATCATTTGTTTATTTTATAAAGCAAAACATTAAAATATTACAAATGCATCAGCTTAATTCCTTTTTAGAAACAATCGTGAAATGTTGGTTTATAAATGTTTAATCATATACTCAAAGAAATTTTGCTCCAAAAAAAAAATTATTATTATATTAATTAATATAGAAATAATAAATAAGTGGAGTGGTCAAAATGTTTTCTAAGAATGGATTAAAAAAAACAAAATTCTCTTTTTCTGTTTTTTAATGCATTCACCCCAAAGTTAAGATTTAAAAGCAAAGTTATTGCTTTTAAATCTTACAGCATTTAATCCTTCAAAAAAAATAAACAATAAATCTTCAGGTTGGGCACCAAATCAGGCTTTGACAGCTGCTTTTAGCTTTTCCATCATTTAAAATGAGTTCCACAAAGATGAGACTTGAAATTCCTGAACAAATAACAGTCACTTGAGGCCAAATATGAGGTGCATGGAGTGGTTTAATTGTTCGTAAAATTTATAGTGTAACCTGGGCTTTATACAGGTGCACTGTCACGGAAAAGCAAAACATGAAACAGGATGGTGGCCCAAATTTCCTCATCTTTTATTCCCATATTGAAGCTTTTAACTTTGGCATGAGGGTGTGGATAATATTCCCATTACTGTGATTTTTAGATGCAAGGCAATCAATTAACAACAATCCTTTTGTGTCCCAAATATTCTTATTCCAGAATACTGAGGGCAACACTTTTTCAGCTGATGTCCGGGTTTGAAACTTTTCCAGCGTTGAAGATCCCTTGTGCTTCCACTGCATGTTTTCTAACTTGGATTCAGGATCATAAAAATGTAGCCAACTCACCAAATGGGTAGTAAGAATTAATTTTAATTTCTCTTTTGATGGCTCCACCCTCTGATATTTGTCATGAATGGAAAGGTTTTTCGGAACCCATATTGCATAATTTTGGACATTCCCAAAAGTTTATGCATTATTGTTAAAATAGTGCCATGGGAAATGATAAACACCTTTTCAAGTTCAGACACTTTAATTCTGTTTTCTAAATTTTTTTTTTTTTTTTTTCAATAATGGCAGTTGTTTCTGAATTGGTTGCTTCATATGGCCAACTACATCTAACATCATCCTTAACTGACCCGTCCTCTTTTTAACTCTGCCAATCATCTTATAACTGTAGCATAATCAAGTGATATTTCCCCAAACCCTCTAGTTCATGGATTTCTTTAGCATTTTGATCTCTTTAGTCAAAAATCTGATTACTGAATGATGCTAAATTTGATGGATATTCATTCTTTTTCCATCTATTCAAAATAACCTATGCTATAATTTATTACATTTTATATATTCTGTTCTCAGAACTTTTTAACCATCCAAGTATTATAATTTCAAATATAGAGTGTAGTTACAGTAATCCAAGATAATTAATGCAAATAGATGTACAAAATTACCAAAATATTTAGCGGGATTATAATGTGAAAACACTCTTTACATATACACATCAATTTACATTTGCATTTATTATTCAAAATGTACTAAATATAGCATTCATTTTACTCAATTTATTCTCTACATCAAATTCATGTAACTGACATAACAACAGGATCGAATGAGCTGGTAGGTAATTTTTCTGTATCCCATTCAATAAAGCTTTTAAAACAGGAGGGAGTACGTGTGAGAACCTTGCACAATCAATTCGACCCTAGACAGACAGTGCAAGGCTCATGGCATACAATTTTTCTTGGTGTGGTATGTGCTTGTTAATAGGAAGAACTGTTTCTTTACAGAGATTGGATACACTTGAATGACACAGGCAAAAAATATTTGCTATTGAGGTGGGTGGGAAGACTGTTTGCTCAAGGGGTGGGGGGGTTCACTGACTACATTAATAGCAACTGCAGGCAGAGGGTATAAATGATTCTTGAACTATTGGAACATATATCAGCCTGGAGAATGAGGTATCAGAGATTTCAAGGCCTGCTGGGATTCTTCATGGAACAAACAAAGCTGTGTTAAAGTCACTAAAAGCATAAGCAGGTGTATGTGTACTTGCATGTACACCAATGCTAGGAGCATAATTAATAAAAATGGTGAATTTGAAGTACTGGTAAAGTCATAATTGACTTAACCAGAACTTCAAATTGAATACTGTTCAAGCAGACATAGTGGGCATATTGCAGATATGGTGTCATTCAGATATAAGGGATACAAAAATTGAATACTGGGAGTACAACATGCACAGAAAGAAGAGGAGAGGGGTTATGCTCTAAGTTAAAAACACATCAAATCTCATGTTGCACATCCAGTTGATTATAATTATCTGGTACATGAGCAACTAAGGCCATGATGCACCAAGTCCAATATGCAAATATATTAAAAATAGCAGTAACCTAAAAATAGGATACTATATCAAAATATTACGGCTTGGGTAAAGAAAGCCTGCACGAGAACGACGACAAACGTCGGATAACTTACGCGGTAAATTAGTTTGCCGATACGGCACTCTAGCGCTGCTCACTCGGTAAACAGACGGTAGGTGTTATCGGACTGGAGCAAAGTCGAGAACGATATACTGATTGACAGGTAGGCGTGGCAAACAATGAAATGATTTATTAATAAACAATTTATGTGCTAGTCCACTCATGATTCTAAAGAAAAAAGGTTAGGTTACCCCCCTCCATTTCGGGAGAGGTTCAAGCTCCCATGGGATTCAAGTGGAGGTAACCTGACCTATTTTCACCATTAGGGCATATTATTGAACAAGAAAATAAAAATACGGTCATAAAAAAATTTATTTTTTATGAATGTATTTCTAAATATGACTGATTCTAAAGAAAAAAGGTTAGGTTACCCCCTCCACTTCGGGAGGGGTTCAAGCTCCCATGGGATTCAAGTCGAGGTAACCTGATCTTTTTTCACCGTTACAGTAAATGTTAGGGCTTGTACGATTAGGACAAGTTACCATTAGTGCTGCTACAGTGATACTAAACCGATGTTATCGTGTGTTGTGTTAGCGCACCAATCAGCACGTCGTTTGCCACGCCTACCTGTCAATCAGTATATCGTTCTCGACTTTGCTCCAGACCGTTAACACCTACCGTCTGTTTACCGAGTGAGCTGCGCTAGAGTGCCGTATCGGCAAACTAATTTTCCGCGTAAGTTATCCGACGTTTCTCGTCGTTCTCGTGCAGGCTTTCTTTACCTTCGCCAATATTACAAAGAGTTAACAACAACTAAATTAAGGTAAAAACAGTAAAGAGACAAAAGTAAAACATGACTATTAAAAAAACATTTGTACAGGGTGTATCAAAAACAGCTTTACAACTTTGGAAGTGTATATAAATTTATATAAAGGACGTACACAATATTTTGAAATGTCAGAATGTAGCAAAACACTTCAAGTTTTACCTAGGATAGTTATGGTTCTATGTGACTTCCATTTGTAATACGGCAGACATCCCACCTGTAGTCAATTTCTTGCCACATGCGGCATAGCATCTTTGGTGTCACTTCTGCAACTGCGGCAGTAATTCGAGTTCGGAGTTCAGCGACATTTGCAGGTAAGGGTGGTATATACATTAGATCTTTAACAAATCGCCATAAGAAAAAATCCATAGGTGTAAGATCTGGAGAATGAGGTGGCCATGCTATCGGCACCCTCAACCAATCCACCGATCTGGGAAATGGGTGTTGAGGTGCTCATGCACTTCTCCACGGTAATGAGGGGGTGTGCCATCTTGCTGGAAGTGAATGCATCCTTTTTGTTGACCTTCATCAATTTGTGGAATGAGGAACTGTTGGAGCATGTCTAGATACACGATACCGATAATGGTCGTCTCCACATAAAAGAATTCAGGATATTTCAGAGACTGCTGGGAGTCATTGCGGTACAAATAAACACATGGGTTGTGTTAGGGTAGCTAAGAATAGAAACAGGTGCAGGTATACTTGCGTGTACACCACTAGGAGTTTAGTAAATAAATTTGATGAATTTGAGGTATTGCTCAAAATATCAAAGGCAGATATTGTTGGGATATCAGAGACGTGGTGTCACACAGATATAAGGGATGCAGAACTGCAATTTGGGGAGTACAACGTCTACAGAAAGGATAGACAGGATAGGAAGGGGGGAGGGGTTATGCTATTAGTTAAGAAACACATAAAAACCAAGGAAGTGAAGCCAGTCGACATCGCTGGACAGTGCAGTGTTGAGTCAGTTTGGTGTGACATAAGCATTGGGAGATCAAAATATTGAGAGTAGGAGTGTGCTATAGGCCTAATGACTCTGATGAGTATAATAAGGAACTGTACAGGGAAATAGAGTGGGCCAGTAAATCAGACAGTCTTATAATGGGAGATTTTAATTTCCCAGATATTGACTGGAATTTGGGGGCTGGTTACTCACACACTAGCAGGGCTTTTGTGGATTTATTGGATGATTGTTTTCTACATCAGCATGTTCGGAAGGCAACTAGAGGGAGTAATACTCTTGATTTGATTATCAGCAGTGATTCTTCATGCATTAAGAATCTGCAGATAAATGAACCACTAGGTGGCAGTGATCACAGTGTGCTGAAGTGGGAGTTACTGAAAGAGGTAACTACCATTAGGGGTAAAGGGAAGGGTTATTGCTTCCGTAAAGGCGACTACGATGGACTGAGACAGTATTTAAATTCTATACAGTGGGACCAACTGATGATGTTACCAACAGCAAACTCAAAATGGGAAGCATTCAAAGAACTTATCTTGGAAGCTACTAGGCTTTACATACCGACTAAGAAATATTGTTCAAGGTTTAGGCCAAAATGGATGTCAGATGAACTAATGAGGCATATGGCAGAGAAGAAAAATGCATGGGATACTTACAAATTAACACATGACACAGAAGCCTATGATAGATACAAGTTGATATGCAACCAAGTTACAAAGGAGGTTAGGCAGGCGAAGGCAGATTACGAGAAATCCTTGGCAAGGGATGCAAAGAAAAACAGCAAAGAGTTCTTTACTTATGTAAACTCTAGAAGGAAGGGGATGAATCAGATTGGTCCACTTGATATTGATGGGTCAACTGTTGATGATCCTGCTCAGGTAGCTAACAAACTAAATGAATATTTTGCATCGACATTCACACATGAGCAGTTATTCAGCAAGGGGAATGCCAGAGGTGTATTCAACTCTAGCAGTCAGCTACAGAATCTTGAAATAACTGGGAGTAAAGTGGAGGAGAAACTGTTGAAGATAAACACAAGAAAGGCACCCAGGGTGGAGGGGATCTATCCAGTTATATTAAAGGAGGCAGCAAAGGAAGTAAGCAAACCCTTAGCCATAATTATGAGAGCTTCCTTGGACTCAGGGGAGGTACCCATAGACTGGAAATGTGCAAATGTGACCCCAATTCACAAAGGAGGATCAAAGGCTGACACAAGTAATTATAGACCTGTGAGCTTAACTTCTGTTCCAGGAAAATTAATGGAGGCACTGGTTAAAGAAGCACTGCAGGATCATTTAGACAAGACTTCAGTTATAGCTCAGACACAGCATGGTTTTGTTAAGGGGAAGTCTTGCCTGACCAACTTGATTGGATACTATGATGCAGTCACAAAAGAACTGGATGCAGGGAATAACTTTGATATTATATACTTGGATCTTAGAAAGGCTTTTGATACTGTTGCACATGGAAGACTGCTACACAAATTGGAGCAGTGTGACATTGGAGGCAAATTGCTGCTATGGATAAAGGGGTGGTTGAGGGGGAGAAGACAGAGAGTGGTAATCAATGGACACTGCTCATCGTGGACTAATGTTATTAGTGGAGTCCCTCAGGGCTCAGTGTTGGGTCCATTATTGTTTTCTGTATTTATAAATGATATTGATGATGGTATATCAAGCTTAATGTCCAAGTTTGCAGATGATACAAAGGTTGGCAGGGTTGTCAAGGACACTACTGACACTATGCTGCTGCAACAGGATCTGGAAAGGTTGAGCAGATGGGCTGAGAGGTGGCAAATGAAGTTTAACATTGACAAATGTAAAGTACTACACATGGGAAACAGCAACCCCAGAGCAACGTATCAACTCTGTGGTGCTGCACTGACAGTGGTGGAGAATGAAAGGGACTTGGGGGTGATTGTGCAGGCAGATATGAAGTTCTCTGAGCAGTGCAGACGGGCTGCAAGAGTAGCTCATGGAGTATTGTCAATGATATACAGGAATTTTTCCAGCAGGGATAAGGAGGTGATTGTTCCATTGTATAAGGCAATGGTCAGGCCACACCTAGAGTACTGTATACAGGTCTGGAGGCCTCATCTCAAGAAGGATGTAGAGCTGCTGGAACGAGTACAGAGAAGGGCAACAAGATTAGTGAATGGAACAAAGGGGTGCTCTTACGAAGAAAGGCTTAAGTTTTGCAAATTACAGTGTCTGGAGACTAGGCACCAGCGAGGTGATCTGATAGAGGTGTATAAAGCCTTGAATGGTTTAAGCATGCTCAATGCTGATGGGATTCTTCGTCTAGCTCAGAAAAATCACCTGAGAGGGCATAAATTCAAATTGAGGAAAGACAGATGTAGGATAGACGTGCGGAAATTTGCCTTTAGCCAGTGGGTGGTTGGTTGGTGGAACAGACTGCCATCCCTTGTGGTGGAGGTTGATAGCCTAAATAAGTTTAAGGCTCAGCTGGACAGGTATTTTGAACGAACAGAGGGGTGAAGTGGAAGTGGGTTTTTTTTTTTTTTTTTTTTGGCTGATGCTGCATAAGCTTGCTTTCTTGCATCAAATGCCTCTACTAATGCTAATGCTAAGAAGGGGCAGTACACTTTTTCTTTGCTGAGGGCACAAAACATGTTCAAATTTGGGCTGTCATGAACATGTTTCAGGGAGGCACATGGATTTTCAGTGCCCCAAATCCTGCAGTTGTGGGTGTTGGCCTTACCAGTGATATGAATGATGCTCTCATCACTAAAATTACGGAATCCAGAAATCTTTCATCGTCTTCTATTCAATACAACATTTGCATACAGAATTCCTTACGAACCAGCTTATCTACATTTGTAAGATATTGCACGATGGATAATTTGTACATCTTTAAGTGTAAAAATTTCTGTAACGCTTTCCACACGTGGAATACCACTTTCCTGAGAACACGTTATGTTGACTTTTGTGGACTTCGAACGAAGCTATCCCTAACCCTTTCCATGACATTGTCAGGAACATGTGGCTGACCGGGTGACTTGGCATGCCGCACAGAACATTCGGTTTCCACAAAATTCTTGTGCTACGTGTACACTGTCGGCTTACTGGGAGGTTCCTTGCGATACTGAGTGCAAAACTTCCTTTGAACACGTGTAGCAGACTTCGTTTCTTCGAACCAAAACACACAATGAGCCCGCTCTACACCTGTGAAAGTTACCGTCTTGATCTCAACTGCTCGGGATGCTTGCAGTGATAGTATTGGGCACTACAGTCGATGTGTATTACACTCGAAGTGTATTGCTATATTCTGACATTTCAATATATTATGTACGTCCTCTAAATAAATTTATATACTCTTCAAAGTTGTAAAGCTGTTTTTTAAACACCCTGTATAGGTGTATACAAATTTATACTTTTTAAAAACTTTAAAAAGTTTGGACATATCACCTTTTTCAGATAAATTCTGGGTGTATAAGGCTCAATCAGATGGTTAAAAGCACTAAAACATAAATGTCATGCATTTAAAAAATCCAGTCATTTGACAAGAATATGCTTTACGGTTAACCTAAAAAACCTAAAAACAATGGTGTCACAACGATTGCATAGGAGGGTCATTAGCCCTCAGCAGAAAAGAGTGTGTCAGATGACTGTGTCCTATGTTAAGCTGAGCTAGAACAACTTCCTCTTTATGGTCTCTGTGCAGACTACACTGCCAATGTGTTCAATTACTGACTTAATCTCATATAAATTGTTTGCAGCCTGCTGATGCCATGGGTATTGCATAAGAAAACCAGTTCTTTTATATTACTTGCCTGTAGTCTGTATAGAGAACTAACAGGCAACAATTAAAGATTTGCTGTAGTAGCTGCCAAATCATTTCCCAAGATCCCAATGTGGTTGGAGATCCAGCAGATATGAATATAAAATTGAAATACAGAAAGGAAGCATAGCCTCTACTGTACCTGGGAGAGGACTGGATAAGAATTAAACTTCATCAATGGTAAGGCCTGCAATGAACTGAGAGAATCAATATAGATAATACATTTTTGGTGGTAGTGGTGGTGGTGGGTTTGTATGGGAGAATGTTTAACTTAGTGTGCTGAGTAGGGATGCAAGCAGACAGCAGATGAAGAACTGTCCTTCCCCCTCCCCCAATTGTTAAGAGAAAAGTTGCAGGCTGGCACATGAACATACCAGGGTGGAAGGGGTTGCCGTGGTGATGGGGAAATATTGTCAGCTATGATCTTCAAATCTCTGATTAGCTGTTAGATACAAATACTGAACAGACGATTAACAATCTAGTGAGTATCATATGAATTTTTCCAGCATGGATCAATACGGGTGTCCACAAGGGGTGGACACCCGTTTTGGCAGAGATTTCAGTTTAAAGGCATATGTAGAGCCATCTGTTTCTGATAGCAACAAAGTGATAATGATGGTTCATTTGCTTAGACATAGAAGCTCTGGACAGAAGACGTTCAAAATGCTCCATGACAAAAAAAAAATCGTCTAATTGTGGATGGGATCCAGCCATCAAAGTTACACTGAGTCTAGCAGATATTATACTTGGGAAACACAATCTGACATGAGCATGACAGGGGCATAATAAAGTGCATCGGTCAGCACCAAAAGAATTAGAGGTGAATGCATATAGCATATTCAAGTCTATTGTGCACTTCACACATAATTTTTCTACAGCACAGATATGCTGTAGAAATGATATCAACTTTCTCTTGAATATAAGCCCCAAAAATGCAATCTTGGGTAACACTAGAATAAGATTTTGCCCAAGTCTCAGTTCAGGTTCAAGGAGAAGGCTAAAACTATAATTAAAATTGTAACAAAAAACATATGCAAATGGTCTTTTGTGGTGAGAACCTGGAGTCAATGTTCATTGTCCATGAGTTCAAGAAATCAATGGCATATTGCAGTTGTCTCTTAACAACCCTCATGCTGCAGGATTCAGAAAATAAGCTGAAATCGACAACACAGAGGGAACATTTTACAGTTGGAGAAAGTTGTTCTGTAATGGAATTCTATTTTATGGCAAAAAGCATAACACTTAAAAGTGATTTCTGAGGTACTCTCTCCTCTTGGCAGAAGGGCAAAGGGAAGGTAGACAGTACATGAACTTAGAAAGCATGATGGGATAAAAAGACTAATAAAGCCAGGAGATGACCTTTAAAGTCAATGCTACCATGGTCTTCTAAAATTTCCAAATCTCCAAACTGTGTCATACACTTTTTCCATGTTGAAGAACATTGACACCAGGTGTTCTCGTTTTAAGAAGGCATCTCAGATGGATGTTTTCAACTTAATTAAATGGTCAAAAGCAGATTTCTTCCTTCAGAAGCTGCACTGTACTCTGCAGAGGAGGCGATTTGCTTCCAAATACCATACAATGGCATGTTTTAGTTTTCTATTGATAACCCTCATGCTGCAGAATTGAGAAAAATATGGTGAAACTGTCAACACAGAGGGCACAGTTTACAGTCAGAATTTGTTCTGTGATGGAATTCAATTCAGTTGGTCCTTAAGAAAATCACAGAAATTCTCTCAGGTATGTCAAGCTGGGCTTGCTACCTGGTAGTCTAAAATGCTGATGGAACTGATATTAGGGTGACACACAAGTCAAGTGGAACTGATTTCGGTGAAGTCTGGTCGGTCAGAGACGGCCAAATCCTCTGCTTGCACCTTAGTAATGGTGGGACTGTCAGTAACCCTGGGTATAACTCCTATGTGCCAGTCCTAAATTATAGCACCTACTATACCGGAGGTGACCAAAACAATATGAACAAGGTGCAAACAATATGAACAAGAAACACGACACAGAGGGATGCCGCCACTCTGTATTATCATGCAATACTAGCATTAGCATTAGTAGAGGCATATGATGCAAGAAAGCAAGCTTATGCAGCATCAGCCAAAAAAAAAAAAAAAAAAAACCCTTCCACTTCACCCCTCCGTTCATTCGAAATACCTGTCCAGTTGAGCCTTAAATTTATTTAGGCTATCAACTTCCACAACAAGGGATGGAAGTCTGTTCCACCAACCAACTACATGCTGGCTAAAGGCAAATTTCCGCACATCTAGCATTGAGCATGCTCAAACCATTCAAGGCTTTGTACACCTCTATCAGATCACCTCGCCGGTGCCTAGTCTCCAGACACTGTAATTTGCAAAACTTAATCCTTTCTTCGTAAGAGCAACCCTTCGTTCTGTTCACTAACCTTGTTGACCGTCTCTGTACTCGTTCCAGCAGCTCTACATCCTTCTTGAAATGAGGGCTCCAGACCTATATACAGTACTCAAGGTGTGGCCTGACTATTGCCTTCTACAAGGGAATAATCACCTCCCTATCCCTGCTAGAAAAATTCCTGTATATCATTGATAAGACGCCATGAGCTACTCTTGCAGCCCGTCTGCACTGCTCAGAGAACTTCATATCTGCCTGCACAATTACCCCCAGGTCCTTTTCATTCTCTACCACTGTCAGTGTAGTACCACAGAGTTGATACGTTGCTCTAGGGTTGCTGTTTCCCATATGTAGTATTTTACATTTGTCAATGTTAAACTTCATTTGCCACCTCTCAGCCCATCTGCTCAACCTTTCCAGATCCTGTTGCAGCAGCAGCAGCATAGCGTCAGTAGCGTCCTTAACAACCCTGCCAACCTTTGTATCGTCTGCAAACTTGGACATTAAGCTTGATATACCATCACCAATATTATTTATAAATACAGAACACAACAAGGACCCAACACTGACCCTGAGGGACTCCAATAATAACATTAGTCCACGATGAGCAGTGTCCATTAATTACCACTCTCTGTCTTCTGCCACTCAACCATCCCTTTATCCATAGCAACAATTTGCCACCAATGCCACACTGCTCCAATTTGTGCAGCAGTTTTCCATGTGCAACATGATCAAAAGCCTTTCTAAGATCCAAATATATAAAATCAAAGTTATTCCCTGCATCCAATTCTTTTGTGACTACATCATAGTATCCAATCAAATTGGTCAGGCAAGACCTTCCCTTACAAAACCATGCTGTGTCTGAGCTATAACTGAATTCTTGTCAAGATGATCCTGCAGTGCTTCTTTAACCAGTGCTTCCATTAATTTTCCTGGAACAGAAGTTAAACTCACAGGTCTATAATTACTTGTGTCAGCCTTTGATCCTCCTTTGTGAATTCGGCTCACATTTGCACATCTGCAGTCTGTGGATACCTACCCTGAGTCCAAGGAAGCTCTCATAATTATGGTTAATGGATTGCTTACTTCCTTTGCTGCCTCCTGTAATATAACTGGATAGATCCCATCCACCCCAGGCGCCTTTCTTGTATTTATCTTCAACAATTTCTCCTCTACTTTACTCTCAATTATTACAAGATCATCTAGCTCACTGCCAGTGTTTACTTCATCTATGGCATTCCCCTTCCTTAATAACTCCTCATGTGTGAATGTAGATGCAAAATATTGATTTAGTTTGTTAGCTACCTGAGCAGGATCATCAACAGTTCAACCATCGACATCAAGTGGACCAATCTGATTCATCTCCTTCCTTCTAGAGTTTACATAAGCAAAGAACTCCTTGCTGTTTTTCTTTGCATCCCTTGCCAAAGATTTCTCATAAATCTGCCTTCGCCTGCCTAACCTCCTTTGTAACTTGGTTACAGATCAACTTATATCTATCATAGGCTTCTGTGTCACATGTAATTTATATGTATCCCATGCATTTTTCTTCTCTGCCATATGTCTCATTAGTTCATCTGACATCCATTTAGGCCTGAACCTTGAACAATATTTCTTAGTTGGTATGTAAAGCCTAGTAGCTTCCAAGATAAGTTCTTTGAATGCTTCCCATTTTGAGTTTGCTGTTGGTAACATCATCAGTTGGTCCCACTGTATAGAATTTAAATACTGTCTCAGACCATCATAGTCGCCTTTACGAAAGCAATAACCCTTCCCTTTACCCCTGATGGTAGTTACCTCCTTCAGTAAATCCCACTTCAGCACACTGTAATCACTGCCACCTAGTGGTTCCTGTATCTGCAGATTCTTAATGCATGAAGAATGACTACTGATAATCAAATCAAGAGTATTGCTCCCTCTAGTTGCCGCCACTCTGTGTTATCATGCAATACTAGATGGCAGTTGACTCTCATCGACCGTTGAAATGCCACCACTCTGCTTATTGGAGGCTTAAATTGGTTGGAACCTATGTTTAGTCTCCAGAGAAAAGCTCTGGCAACTCCCATCTCTTCCATCATACAGTATGATTGATATCATTGAGGTTATGATGGACATCCTAGTGAGATCCAATCTTACCAATCGCACAGCTCTAGAACAGTGTTCGCAGGCCAGCTGCTGGAGAGTCCACAAGAACTATTGGTAACTCTCTCTAAGAAGCTTCCAGATCAGTTAGTGTATATATAATCTCGATACCTCTACCCTGCCAGATAGTGACAAAGTAGTGAGTGTGCAGGTGCATTTTGAGGCCACATTATATCAAGGAGCTGGATACATTCTTGCCATCTGTAGGCCATATTTAAAAATTTCATTTCTTCATACAGCATATCTCCCCACCTTTATTTACTATTGAATACATCATGAATAGTCAAACTAATAGAAAAACTTATCTGTGAAAAGATCTAAACCTCTGAAACTCTTCCTCATTAATTTCACAAGTATACGTGGTCTCAGTTCCAATCTCAATGATGTTTGTTTCCACTTACAGTCTGCTAAACCTTATGTACTCGTTCTGAAAGAATTACAATTATCAGTTGATTAAACCACTGCTCATCTCAGTTGTTCAAATTATTTGCTCTATGCTTCCTTTCACTTCAAATGTGGTACTTGTGTATATGTCCACTCTTGATATTCTCCATCAGAGACTTGGAAATTTGGGATCTCCCCTTTTTGATGTTCTCTGGCTTAAAATCTCTCTACAGCATTCTCCCAATTCCACTAATCACTTGGAACTCTTAGTCATCCTCCCTTTGAAACTTGAGTTTCTCCAACAACTTTCCTAACAGTGAGGTAATTTTCCTTGGTGATTTTAATGTTCCCAACTGGCTTCCATTTTCTAGTAGCAAAGACCTAGATGGTTGAAATGATGAGAATTTTGCAATTACCTTGCACCAGATTGTTCATTTACCTACCTGAATATCAGAAGATCCAACAGCGTGATCTTTTTCTCACAAACAACCATTCAAAGTATACGGTAGAAGTGAATGGCCATCTAAATACATCAGATCACATCTTGGTGATGGTCTCTCCTCTGATGGAGCCTGTCTCTTGTGGGCATTCTCAACCACTTGTTCTTTACCATTACAAGAATGCAAAATGGGATGATCTGCAAGATTTTTTTTTTTTTTTTTTTCATTTCCTTTGTCTGATTACTTTTTCAAATCTTCTGATGTCAAGATAGTGTTAGTGAAATTATTCTTGCAGGAATGAAATTATTTATTCCAAACTTAACCTTAAAATCGCGTCCTTCATCTAAATCTTGGTTTTCCAATAAATGTGCTAAGGCTGTTCAATATAAGAATATTGCATATTGTGATTGACTGGTACCCAAATCTCCAGGTTCATTTTCTGTCTACAGCAAAGCTCAACAATTGCAAAGCAATTATTTAATCAGCATAAACTTGATTTCAAGCAGGCTAAGAGTAGAAAACTTGCTTCTTGTCCAAATGGTAGTGAAGCATTCTGATCTCTTGCCAAAGCTATTGGTTGCAACTTTTGCCCATCTCTATTCTCACCTCTGTCAAAACCAAATGGTTCTATTGCCACTTAAGCCAAAGAAAAAGTAGATCTGTTGCAGCCTACTTTTCTTCCAAATCTGTATTAATTAGCATTAGCAGAGGCGTATGATGCAAGAAAGCAAGCTTATACAGCATTTTGATGTTAGACCAAATTTTGAATTTGAATTTTGATAGACCAAAATTTTGTCTAGTTCTTTCTTGAATTTATTTAAGCTTTCAACTTCCACATCGCAGATGGAAGTTTGTTCCAGCAATCAATTACCCGCTAGCTAAAGGCAAATTTTCGCACATCTATTCTACAACTGTATTTTCTCAATCTGAACTTATGCCGCTGCAGGTTTGTAATCTGAGAAAGAGGAAGAATCCTATCAGCTTTGAGCCTGCTCAAACCATTCAAGGCCTTATACACCTCAATTAGCTTATCTTGCAGGTGCCTAGTCTCCATACACTGCAATATTCAGAACTTAAGCCTTTCTTGGTAAGAGGACCCCTTTGTTCCCTTCAACAATCTTGTTGCCCTTCTCTATATTTGTTCTAGCAACCCTACATCCTTCCTGAAATGAGGCCTCCAGACCTGTACGCGGTACTCAAGTCATGGCCTGCCAATTAAAAAGGGTTAATTGCCACTTTTTCCATACTAGCAAAATTCCTGTATATCATTGACAAAACACAATGAGCGACTCTTGCAGCCTTTTTGCACTGCTCAGAAAACTTTATATCTGATTGCACAATTACCCTCAGATCCTTTTCATTCTCCACTACCCTGAGTGTAACACTACACAGTTGGTACCTTTCTTTGGCGTTACTGCTACCCATATGCAATACTTTGCATTTGTCAAGGTTAAACTTCAGTTGCCACTTCTCAGCTCCATCTGTCCAACTTTTCTAGATCCTATTGCAGTAGCATATTGTCAATACTATTATTAACAACCCTGCCAACCTTTGTATCATTTCTAAACTTTGACATTAATCATGATATACCACCATCAATATCACTGATAAATATACAAAACAACAATGTGCCTTACACCGAACCTTAGGGGATTTCATTAATAACGTTAGTCCATGAACAGAGGTGTCCAATGATTATCACTCTCTGCAATTTTCCACTCAACATCCTTTTTTCAATTGTAGCAACTTGCTCTTAATACCATACTTCTCCAATTTGTACTGTAGTCTTCGATATGCAACGGTATTAAAAGCTTTCCTGAAATCCAATTATATGATATCAAAATTATTTTTTGCATCTGGTTTCTTTGTGACCACATCATTGGATCCAATCAAATTGGTCAGATACAACTTCCACTTAACAAACCCAAGCTGGTGTGTGTATACTATAAGTGCAGTCTTGTCTAGATGATCCTGCAATCCTTCTTTAACCAGTGACTCCATTATTTTCCCCAGAACAGAAGTTAAACTAACAGGTCGGATCAAAGGTTAGCACAAGTAATTACTTGTGCTAACCTTTGATCCCCCTTTGTGAATTGGGGATATATTTGCATATCTCCAGTCTTTGGGGACTTTCCCTAAGTTCAAGAATGATCTCATAATTATGGCTAAGGGTTTGCTTTCTCCTTTAATATCACAGGATAGATCCCATCCATCCTATGTGTCTCTTATGTTTAACTTCAGCAATTTCTCCTCCACTCTGCTCTCAGTTTTTACAAAATTATTTAGCTCCCTGTTAGAGTTTAATAATCTTCTGTCCTCCACTTCCCTACAGAATTCCTCGTGTGAATGCAGATGCAAAATAATCATTCACTTTGTCAGCTATCTGAGCAGGATCATCAGTTGAATCATCGATATCAAGTGGACCAACCTTATTCATCTCCTTCCTTCTAGAGTTTATATAAATAAAGAAATCTTTGCTGTTTTCTTTGCATCCTTTGCTAAAGATTTCTCATAATCTGCCTTTGCTTGCCTCACCTCCTTTGTGACTTGATTACAGACTTGTTTATATCTACCATAGGCTTCTGTGTCGCCTGATAATATATATTTTTTTCATACCATACCATGCCACGAGTGTCAATAGTTTATCTGGCATCCTTTCAAGCCTAAATCTTGAGCAGTATTTCTTAGATGGTATGAAAAGATTAGCCGCTTCCAAGATTATTTCCTTGAATGCTTCCCAATCAGAATTTGCTGTTGGAAACATTATCAGTTGGTCCCACTGTATAGAATTTAAAAACTGCCTAAGACCACTGTAATCACCTTTACAAAAGCAAAAATCCTTCCTTTTACTTCTGATGGTATTGACATCTTTAAGTAAATCCCTCATCAGTAACACTGTGATCACTGCCACCTAGTGGTTCCTTTATCTGCAAATACTTAATGCATGAGTAATCACTGCTGATAATGAGATCAAGAGTATTACTCTCTGTGGTTTCCTCTCGAACATACTGCTGCAGGAAACAATCATCCAAAAAATCCACAAAAGTCTTGCTAATGTGCAAGTGACCAATCCACAAGTTCCAGTCAATATCTAGAAAGTTATAATCCCCATTTTTATACATTCTGATTTTCTGGCACACTATTTCTGTGTACAATTGTTTGTTCTGCCCATCAAAGTCATTAGGCATATAACAAACTCCTACTCTCATTTTTGCTTTTCCACTGCTTATGTCACACTAAACTGACCCAACATTTCACTGTCCATCTATATTAACTGGATGCACTTAGATTTCATGTTTTTCCTAACTAATAGCATAACCTTTCATCCCTTCCTATCCTGTTTATCTTTTCTGTACACATTGTACTCCCCAAATTCCAATTCCGCACTGCTTATATCTGTGTGACACCATGTCTCTGGTATCCCAACAAAATCTGCCTTTGATGTTTTGATCAGCACTTAAAATTCATCGAATTTATTTACTATACTCCTAGCACTGGTGTACATGCAAGCATACATGCATCTGTTCTCACTGTTAGTTACCCTAACACAGCCCATGTATTTACTTGTTCCATGATGACTCCCTCTAATCCTTGAAATATCTAGCACCTTGTTTTCCGGGCTGCTTCTCATTCTGGTAGAAGCAGTGCAAGAATCACTTTATCCTCTGCCTGTGCTATTGTTAATCATTTAGTCTGATCTACTAATGATCTTAGTAAACCACCTCCTACCATTCTCAGTACACTCCTTTCAATTTCTCCTGTCAGGGCCGGTTCTGGTAGGTGTGCAGCGCATGCAGGCACGCAGGCCACCAAATTCTTAGGGTGGCCAATAGTGCACTTCAAAGAATAAAATTAAAATGTAATTATAAATTATTTTAATTTTATTTCAATATTATTAAAATATTAATATTATTTTAATATAGTGGTCGGTAATTAAATAGCGAACATGGCATTGTTAATAAATAATATTGTATTCTCTGAAGGCCCATTCACAATGAAAATTAAACATAAAAATAACGTAACAATGTTACCGTAAAATTAAGAAGTCATACTAACATTCACAATGGGAACATAATCATCATCATCAGCCATTTTCAATCCACTGCAGGATGAAGGCCTCTCCAGAAACTTTCCAGTTCCTTCTGTTTTGAGCACTGGCCATCCATTTACTACCCACAAACTCATGAATTTCATCTATCCATCTCCGCCTTTGTCTTCCAGGTTTTCTTCTAGCTCCCCATTCTGTTATTTTCTTAGTCCATCTGTCATCATGTCTTCGAGCTATGTGTCCAGCCCAAAACCATTTTAGTTCTTTAGTTTTCATAAGAATGTCCTTTACTTGAGTTTGCTGCCTAATCCATGTGTTTCTCTTCTTATCTAACAGTCTGATTCCCAATATGATTCGTTCCATTCTTCGCTGTGTAGTTCTCAGCTTCTCTTCCATTCTTTTGGTGAGTGCCCAAGTTTCACTTCCATAAGTCATGGTGGGGAGTATACATTGGTTCATTATTTTACGTTTCAGACAAACTGGGATATTGCTCTTCAGTATGTGACTATATTTCCTGAATGCTATCCATCCAAAATTTATTCTTCGCTTGACTTCCAGCCATTTATTATTATCAGATAAGTATATGACTCCACCTTTTCAATTACTGCTCCTTCAATCATTATTTCCCTTTCTATGGCATATACTTGTTCATCATTACTTTTATTTTAGCCATATTCATCTTTAGTCCAAAATCCTTATCGTAAATGGTTTAGGTACTCTCCATTCACATTGACTCCTTTCTGCGACCAGTCTAATCTTCTGAAAGCTTCCTCAAGGGCAGCAGTAAACAGCTTCGGAGATATTGTGCCTCCTTGTCGAACTCCTTTCTCAATTTTAAATTTCCTACTGTCTTTGTCTAGTCTAATAAAGGAGGTAGCACTCTCATATATTTTCTTTAAAATCATAATATATGGGGTATCTATGCCTTGTCTTTGCAGTGCCTGAAACATTGCCTTATGCTGTATGGAGTCAAATGCCTTTTCAAAATCCACAAATGCCAGGCATAATGGTGTTTTATATTCATTTGCTTTCTCCATTATCTGTGATATTACGTGAAGGTGATCCATAGTTGAGAATCCTGTCCTAAAGCCAGCTTGCTCTTTTGGTTGATTTTCATCAAGTATTCTTTCTAATCTGTTAGTAATGACCCTTGTGAACATCTTGTAGATGTGGGATAACAAGCTAATTGGTCTATAATTTCCAATTTCTGATTTATCTCCTTTCTTATGCAGCAAAACTATGATTGCATTATTCCACTGTTTAGGCGTCACACCTTTTCTAATGCACTTTGTGAAGAGCCTTGCCAGTTTTTGTGTTATGTCTCTTCCTCCCAATTTTAACTACTCTACAGTAACTTCATCTTCCCCCGGGGCTTTCTGATTCTTAATTTTCTTCAATGCATGTTCTACCTGATCAGGAAGAATATCGGGTATGTCGTATGTGTTGCTACTTTGCAATCCATCTCCCCCACTGCTGGCATCATTCCCTCACTCGTTGTATAATTCTCTATAGTAGTCTTCTGCTATTTGAATTATGCCTTCTCTGCTGTTTATAAGTACACCATCGCTATTCTTCAGTTTCAGTATCATTTGTCTTTCTGTATTACTGCTCATGGCTGCTGATTTAAATCCTTTGTTTTCCCTTAATGCTTGTTCTACTTTTCTTGTGTTAAATCTTCTTATGTCCTCTCTGAGTCTCTTTCTAATGGCTTTGCATAACTCAGTATACTCAATTTTCTCCCTGTCAGCGTTTTTCTTGCTTTTTATTTGTCATCGGTTCATCATGACAAGTGTTTCTTGACTAATTTTTTTCTTTTTTGGATTTCTTTTTCCCTATAGGTTTCTTGGGAACATAAACATGACCGTAAACATATTTGGTAACCATGGAAACACAACATGCTCTTCTTTTATACTTCAAAAAATTTATGTTTGCATGATGACGGATGATATAGCTGTGCAGTTTATGGTTATAAATAATGGCGAAGCATTTGTCATTTGAAAAATCAAGTGACGTTTGAAGTTCGTTTGAAATTGTGCCAAGAAATATCAGTGTCTGAATCAAGCTGTGGTGAGGATAATTTAGAAAATAATAATTGTATTGAATTGATGGTCGAATATGATATAGGGGATCCTTTTAGCTGGTCACCAATTATTAATAATCAGTTATTAGAACTCATAATTCAGAAGGGACCGGTAACGCCTCAAAATATTAAATTCCCTAAAGATAACAATGGAAGATCATTTTCTGCGTCACAATATATGAGACTTTTACCTAACAGTGAAAAAGTTCAAAGAACTTGGTTAATCTATTCTACAAAATCGAATAGTGTTTTGCTTTTGTTGCAAGTTGTTTGCTTTAAAGCAAAACAAAGTAGCAGATAGTCAGGAGTTTTCAGATTGGCAACATTTAGCCACTCATTTATCATGGGATGAAACGACTGTAGAACATATGCAAAATTGTAAAAAGTGGTATGAATTAAAAACCTGCCTTGACAACAATTGTACAACTGACAAAGAACAACAATGGTACTTTGAATCTTAAAAAAGACGATGGAGAGCCATTATTGAAAAAATCATTGCAATTGTCCAGTTTTTAGAAGGGCAGTGTTTATCTTTCAGAGGTAAAAATGATAAATTTTATGAAACAAATAATGGAAATTTTTTAAATACTACAGAAATATTGGTGAAATTTGCCCCCATTATCTCACAGCATGTCAATAACATAACACAATCTCAACCTACTAAAAGTCATATACCTCATTACTTAGGCCATGCTTTTCAAAATGAAACCATATCTGTTTTAGCAAGTGGCATAAAATCAAAAATCAAGGAATTTGTAAATAAAGCAAAACATTTTTCGGTAATTCTCAACTGCACGCCAGATGCCAGTCACACCGAACAGATAGCAATCGTAGTAAGAATTGTAAATATTGACACTTCTGATGTTGCAGTTCGAGAATTATTTCTTGGGTTTTATCCAGTATCAGACACTACAGGGGAAGGTTTATGTATTTATCTTTTAAGTGAACTCTTAACAGATTATGAATTAGATATTCAAGATATGTGTGGACAAGGGTATGATAACAGGGCAAATATGCATGGTAAGCATAGTGGCTTGCAGAACAAAATTAGGAATATAAATACTACAGATTTTTTTTTTTTTTTTTTTTTTGTACCTTGTGCATCTCATTTATTGAATTTAGTTGTAAATGATGCTGCCAAAGTAACATTTGAAACAGTTAATTTTTTTAACATTGTTCAAGAATTGTACATGTTTTTTTTTGCATCCCCTTACAGAAGGGATATACTAAATCATAATATCACTAGATTAACACTGAAATCTGTAAGTGATACAAGTGAGTTAAGCAATTAAGATACAAGCAATTAAGTGAAGTCTTGAAACGTTTAAATGACATAATAGATGATAATTCCAGGGACATGAAAACAAAACATGCAGCTCAATGTTTGTTAGATCAGGTTGCATCTTTCAAGTTCATTTGCTCAGTCGTTATATGGAACGATATTCTGCAAAAATTGATGTTAGTAAAATGTTGCAGTGCCCTCAATCCAACATAAACGAATCTATTAATGTTTTGAATGAGCTTGTTAAATTTTTAAGTGCAGCCAGATCTGATGAGGCATTTAATAAACGGGATGCAAACGTTTTAGCTGCAAAAGTAAATGTAGTGTCAGAATTTCCAGCTGTAAGGAGTAGAACTAAAGTTCGCCATGTTGATTATGAAAGTCGCGATGAAAAAATCATAAATCCAAAAGAATTGTTTAGAATACAATTTTATCTAACAATTGTTGATACAGCCTTAAATTCCATTCAGGAAAGGCTTGGAAAACTAAATGAATGTAATAATGTATTTAAATTGCATTTACTTGCAGGTACATCAAAGCTAGAAGTTTGGTAAATAAATTTGATGAATTTGAGGTATTGCTCAAAGCATCAAAGGCGGATATTGCTGGGATATCAAAGACATGGTGTCACACAGATATAAGGAATGCAGAACTGGAATTTGGGGAGTACAACATCTATAGAAAGGATAGACAGGATGGGAAGGGAGGAGGGGTTATGCTATTAGTTAAGAAACACATAAAATCCAAGGAAGTGAAGTCAGTCTACATCACTGGACAGTGCAGTCGAGTCAGTTTGGTGTGACATAAGCAATGGGATATTAAAATTGAGAGTAGAAGTGTGCTATAGGCCTAATGACTCTGATGAGTATAATAAGAAACTGTACGGGGAAATAGAGTGGGCCAGTAAATCAGAGAGTCTTATAATGGGAGATTTTAATTTCCCAGATATTGACTGGAATTTGGGGGCTGATCACTCACACACTAGTAAGGCTTTTGTGGATTTATTAGATGATTGTTTTCTACATCAGCATGTTCGGGAGGCAACTAGAGGGAGTAATACTCTTGATTTGATTATCAGTAGTGATTCTTCATGCATTAAGAATCTGCAGGTAAATGAACCACTAGTTTGCAGTGATCACAGTGTGCTGAAGTGGGATTTACTCAAAGAGGTAACTACTATCAGGGGTAAAGGGAAGGGTTATTGCTTTCGTAAAGGCGACTACGATGGTCTGAGACAGTATTTAAATTCTATTTAGTGGGACCAACTGATGATGTTACCAACAGCAAATTCAAAATGGGAAGCATTCAAAGAACTTATCTTGGAAGCTACTAGGCTTTACATACCAACTAAGAAATATTGTTCAAGGCTTAGGCCTAAATTGATGTCAGATGAACTAATGAGACATATGGCAGAGAAGAAAAATGCTTGGGATACATATAAATTAACACATGCACGTGACACAGAAGCCTATGATAGATATAAGTTGATCTGTAACCAAGTTACAAAGGAGGTCAGGCAGGCGAAGGCAGATTACGAGAAATCTTTGGAAAGGGATGCCAAGAGTTCTTTACTTATGTAAACTTTAGAAGGAAGGGGATGAATCAGATTGGTCAACTTGATATCGATGGTTTAACTGTTGATGATCCTGCTCAGGTAGCTAACAAACTAAATGAATATTTTGCATCGACATTCACACATGAGGAGTTATTCAGCAAGGGGAATGCCAGAGGTGAATTCAACTCTGGCAGTAAGCTAGACAATCTTGTCATAACTGAGAGTAAAGTGGAGTAGAAATTGTTGAAGATAAACACAAGAAAGGCACCTAGGGTGGATGGGATCTGTCCAGTTATATTAAAGGAGGCAGCAAAGGAAGTAAGCAAACCCTTAGCCATAATTATGAGAGCTTCCTTGGACTCAGGGGATGTACCCATAGACTGGAGATGTGGAAATGTGACCCCAATTCATAGAGGAGGATCAAAGGCTGACACAAGTAATTATAGACCTGTGAGTTTAACTTCTGTTCCAGGAAAATTAATGGAGAAACTGGTTAAAGAAGCACTGCAGGATCATCTAGACAAGACTTCAGTTATAACTCGGACACAGCATGGTTTTGTTAAGGGGAAGTCTTGTCTAACCAATTTGATTGGATACTATGATGAAGTCACAAAAGAACAGGATGCAGGGAATAACTTTGATATTATATACTTGGATCTTAGAAAGGCTTTTGAAACTGTTACACATGGAAGACTGCTGCACAAATTTGAGCAGTGTGGCATTGGAGGCAAATTTCTGCTATGGATAAAGGGGTGGTTGAGGGGGAGAAGACAGAGAATGAAAAGGACCTGGGGGTAATTGTGCAGGCAGATATGAAGTTCTCTGAGCAGTGCAGATGGGCTGCAAGAGCAGCTCATGGTGTCTTATCAATGATATACAGGAATTTTTCTAGCGAGGATAAGGAGGTGATTATTTCCTTGTATAAGGCAATGATCAGGCCACACCATGAGTACTGTATACAGGTCTGGAGGCCTCATTTCAAGAAGGATGTAGAGCTGCTGGAATGAGTACAGAGGAGGGCAACAAGATTACTGAATGGAACAAAGGGTTGCTCTTACGAAGAAAGGCTTAAGTTTTGCAAATTAGTGTCTGGAGACTAGGCACTGGCGAGGTGATCTGATATAGGTGTATAAAGCCTTGAATGGTTTGAGCATGCTCAATGCTGATGGGATTCTTCCTCTTGCTCAGAATAATCACCTGAGAGGGCATAAATTCAAATTGAGGAAAGACAGATGTAGGATAGATGTCCGGAAATTTGCCTTTAGCCAGCGGGTAGTTGGTTGATGGAACAGACTTCCATCCCTTGTTGTTGAAGTTGATAGCCTAAATAAATTTAAGGCTCAGGTGGACAGGTATTTCGAACGAACGGAGTGGTGAAGTGGAAGTTTTTTTTTTTTTTTTTCCCTGGCTGGTGCTGCATAAGCTTGCTTTCTTGCATCATATGCCTCTACTAATTCTAATGCTAAAAATTTCTTTGTGAATTTGGAGAAATGACTGAAGAGGAAATTAAAAAATCTTGTTTTGATTTAGATGTTTGCCTTCAAATTAAGAAGTATTAAGCAGAAGTATTAAGGATATTGATGATCTTCAGCTCTTCAATAAGCTGATAACTTATAGAATTTTGAGCAGTGGAATTGCAGACCCATTAAAAAACTTGACATATATTACAAAAAATAACTTTATGTCATCATTTCCTAATCTGTTTATAGCTTTGAGAATTTTTCTGACTTTACCAGTTAGTGTAGCATCAGGTTATAGGAGTTTTTCGAAACTCAAACTTATAAAAACATATTTAAGAACGTCAATGACTCAAGAAAGGTTTAATGATCTAGGACTGTTATCTATAGAAAAGGAATTGTGTGAAAGTTTAGAATTAACGGATGTTATTGATGAATTGGCAAATAAGAAAGCAAGAAGAGTGCGGTTCTAACTTTATGGGTACATTTTGTTACCTCTGTTTGATATCTTGTACATTTTTGATTTGAATAAAATTAAAATAAATATTTCAAATATTTTTATGGATTTTTTACCCCTGTCAACTATATGGAACTGTCATAAAAACATACTAGTAGGCTCCCATGGGTTGGGTTAGGTTATGAATCTACTTGCAATCCGCATTGATAGGGGTGGCCAAATATCTCTAGCAAGCAGGTGGCTAACAGCCCAAAAACCGGCCCTGCCTCCTGTGGTCTTCAGTCAAAAGGATGCCAGAAGGATTTTCAACAATCTTAATGCCACAAAAGCTGCACATTCTGATGGTATTTCTTCACTCATTTTCAAAACCTGTGCTCCTAAGGTTACTCCTGTTGTGTGTCGCCTTTTTCCCCTCTCTTATTTCAAAGGTTTTCCTTCTGCTTAGAAATTTGCTCATATCCAAGACTGTTCCTAAAAAGGGTGAAAATCCCTCCAATCGAATTATCGTCCCATTGCACACATTTCTTCTCCTTCTAAAGTAATGGAGGAATCAATTAACCACCAACTCTTTAACTATCTAGAAATGTTCCATCTGATTAATGATCACCAGTGCAGATTCCATCCACTTTTGACATTCTGGCTTATGTTACCAGAAATGTCTGGTAAAACTCACACAGTTGATCCTGACATTTAAAATGCTTTGATCATATTTGGCATAAAGGTGTTCTAAATAAGTTTCCATCTTATGGTTTGCCAACTGTTTTTTTGTAAGTGGGTATCCAATTTTCTCTCTGATCGCTCACTTTGGATGATGGTAGATGGCTCTCTATCTTCTAACTTCCCCACTAATACTGGTGTTTCTCAAGGTTCAGTTCTTTCTCCCACTCTTTTCCTCTTGTATATATTAATGA
Source organism: Mastigoproctus giganteus (assembly GCF_048544385.1). Taxonomy (NCBI): domain Eukaryota; kingdom Metazoa; phylum Arthropoda; class Arachnida; order Uropygi; family Thelyphonidae; genus Mastigoproctus; species Mastigoproctus giganteus. The sequence continues at coordinate 171,968,784 of NC_143577.1, forward strand.
TCTTCTTCTGACCAGAAATCCTATCCTAGTTATGTTGATAATAGTACATTGCATTCCACCTTCCAGTTTGAAAAACCTTGCCCTGCACAAATTGGGGCAATCATCCCAACCTCTCGAACATCCACTACCAATTCCTTAAATCCTGATCTCCAGGTAATTCTCCAGTGGAGCAAAGATAACTTAGTGGATTTCCATCCTTCTAAAACTCAGACCTGTCTTATATCTTGCAAAGAGGATTCTTTTGCTCCTGTGCTATTATCTTCGATGACATGCCAATTTCTAGGCAAAACCATATATCTTTATTGGGGATTATCCTGACTTCTAATTTCTCTTAGTATAAGCACACTACAAATATTGCTTCCTCTAACTCTAAAAAACTGGGTTTTCTTTTTTGCTCTTAGTGTTACTTTTCTTCCAAATAGCTTTTCACTCTGTATAAATCACAAATCCGCCCTACCATGGAATACTGTTTCCATATTTGGGGTGGTGCCCCCAAAACCTCTCTCATGTTTCTAGGTTCCATTCAAAAGAGTGCAGTTAGGTTAACTAATGCCTCATCTCTAACAAAGTCTCTTCACTGTTTGTCTCATAGACATTCTATTTCTGCTGCATGCCTTTTTTTATAGATACTTCCACGGGCACTGTTCTTTTGAATTGGATTCTATAATTCCCACTCTCTCCACCAAACCAGTCCAAACACATGCCACAACCAGTCAACATCCTTTTACTGCCCGACTTCAAAATCACAGAACCAACTTTTCTTCTTCCTCATATATTCATTCAACTTCCATTTTCTGGACCAACCTTCCTTCATACATATTTTCTTAAAATTACAACCTACTGAAATTCAAGTCTAATATCAACAAGTAGCTTCTTTCATCTTCTCAGCCTTCAATACACGTACAGTACTAAGTTCTATAGGTTCTAATAGCTCCGGTGCTTGGGGTTGTCTTAAAAAAAAATGGCAAAAAGCATAACACTAAAAACTTTAAAAGGGTATTCTCTCCTCTTGGCAGAAGGGACAAGGAAAGGTAGACTTTTCACAAACTTGGAAGAAATGGTAGGCGGGATAACTGTTTTTTATAAAAGCTGAGAGATGACCTCTAAGGCCCAATGCTATAAAAGTTGTTTTTTTTTAATTCCAAATCTCCAAGTTGTGTCATATGCTTTTGCTAAATTGAAAAGCACTAATATGAGGTGTTCTAATTTTAAGAAAGCATCTCGAATGGGCAATTCCAACCTAATTAAATGGTCCAAAATGGATTTGTTCCTTTGGAAGTCATACTGCATTCTGAAGAGGAGAATCCATTTGCCTCCAAATACTACATAGGGCAGGCATTGCCCATTCTGTCAAGGATTTTGTACAGACTACTAGCAATAGGACTGTAGTCTGTTGGGACTTTGGGATCTTTTTCTGGCTTAGGAAGAGAGAGAGAGAGATTTATAGACCTGGCTTAGTGAGAGACTTATCAATCTCTGCAAATAGTACCACCTGAAAGTTCTTAACACCTTATTTCAACACAAAAATATCCATAGATATAAATGGGGGCAATCATCCCTCCAGCAGAAATTAATCATAGACTATATAATTTTTCACCAGATAGCAGGGTAATGAGAGGTGCCAACTGTGGTTTGGATCATTACCCGGTGATTGCGGATATATTTTTCAAATAGCAGAAGAAACATCAAATGAGACCTAATACTATCATTCAAGACAGTAGGGTAGTGCAGGACAATATTATTTATAAACTGGAACTACTATCTCATGATAGTATTAAAGAACTTTACCAGAGAAGACTTCAAAACCATCAGCCTCACATTGGAGAAACAGAAGAGGTGAATATCTTGTATGACAGCATTACAACTGCCATACACAAGACAGCTAATGAAGCGGTAGGCCAAATGGAAAACAAATATAAACAACAGTATTAGTGGAATGAGGTAGCCAGGTTGGTGAAAGAAAAGAAAGGAGCCTATAACAAAAGGTTAATGAATAAAAAATCAGGATAATTGAGAAGAATACAAAAGGTGTAACGGAGCAGTTAAACAGAAAATTGATGAATCCAAGAATGCCGCATGGGAGAAAAGATGCAAAAAAATTCACAGTTTGTTAGGAGGAACACAATCATCCAAAGCAGAGAACACTGCTTTGGATGATTGTGTTTGAGATGTTTGGATGTTTGAGAACACTGAAAACAAACGAATCTCAATCAAATAAAAACTTTATTGATATGCCAATATGGAAAAATCATTATAATAACCTCCTTAATGAAAGGCCCCTCAATATCAGAACATAATTATCCCTTCACCAGTGGATAAAAGGAAGATAGAAATTACAAAACATCAAGTACTAGACTGCAAAAAGTTAATGAAAAACAAAATCTACACGACCTGGGAACGTAGATTGAACTTATTAAATATGGACCACCAAGTTTAATCGATCTGATTGCACAGCTGTTCAACAGATGTGTTCAGCTAAGAAAACACTGAAGGAATGTAAAGTTAGCTATATATCATCCATTTATAAAAAAGGAAATAGGCAGGATCCTAGGAACTACAGAGGCCTAAGTGTGAACTGCACTATGTCCAGATTGTAATCTAAGGTGCTTCAGTTAAAATTATGAGTGGAGGTAAAAGATAAGATTAGCGAAAAACAAAGTGGATTTAGGTCAGGTCGCTCATGTATGGACAATTTGTTTATTCTGAAGAAACTAGTGGAGAAAAGAAGAGCAAAGAATAAAGATAACTACTTTGCCTTCATCGATCTAGAAAAGGCTTACGACTCTGTTCCAAGGAAGGAATTATGGAAAGCCTTACAACAGATGCAGCACTTGTTGAACTGATTAGGGAATTATATGATAACATCATGGCATTTATTAAAGTTGGAAAGGCTTTATCTAACACAATCTATCCAACAAAGGGGCTGAGGCAAGGATGTAGCTTATCACCTTTATTGTTTAATGTTTTCTTGGAATGCGCTTTGCAAAAATGGTAAAGAAGCTGTTGTGGAATGGGAGTACCAATTAATGACAGATATTTATGGAATCTCAATTATACCAATGATCAGGTCATCATAGCACAAGAAGCTTATGATTTGGAATACATGTTAATAAAACTGCATCTTACATATAACCAATGGGGCCTCAATATCACTTTTACAAAAACAGAATTCCTAAGCACAGTAATTAATCTAGATGAATTGGGAATTACACAATCTATACATCTAAAACCTGTTGACTTCTTCAAGTATCTTGGATGTATTATAACTATGGATGGACTGGGGAAAGAGGAAGTTAGCATATGAATTCATCAAAGTAGGAAGTTCTTTTTGCCCTCAATACTATATAGTGGGACAACAATATCTCCCTCAGAACAAAAAAACATATTGGACAGTCATTATTAGAATTGGTACTTTGTTATGGGTGTGAGGTGTGGACACTGAAAGAGAGTGACAAAAAGAAGCTTAGGGCACTAGAGATGGACTACCTTCATCAAAGTGGTAGAGTTTCCAAGCTTGGGAGGGTTATGAATGAGGAAATTAGATAGGAGGCTGAGATGGTTTTGACATCTTCTATGCATGAATGAAGAAAGATGGCCTAAAATTTTATATGAATGGATACCACAAGGGAAGAAAAGATGAGGACACCCTAGAAAATCATGGAAGGAGGATGCATTATCAGCTATGAGAGAGAGAGAAATTTGAAAGCTGAAGATGCCCAAGTCTGGCGACTTTGTAAAATGGGAACGACAAGGTGACAATCTTCTTATAAAGTTGGACATAGATAGATAGAAAAGGTAAGCACAATTTCCTTATGCCAGGAACTATTTTCCAGTTTTTTTCCACGTACTGTCTGGAGTTCCCACTCTAGTGCAGCCAGTTTATTTATTCATTTATCTTCATTTCATTCATTTATTTATTTATTTTATTTTATTATATATTTTTTTTCTTTTCTTTATTTTTATTAAATTATTATTTTTCTTATTTATTTAATATGTTCTTCATGCACTCTGCCCTGAGTTCCCACTCTAGCGCAGCCAATTTATTTACTTATTTTATACCTTTTTTTTTTTTTCACACGCTCTGCCTTGAGTTCCCACTCCTAGTGCAGCCAATTTATTTATTTATTTATTTTATTACTTTTATGTTTATTTCTATTTCTTTCTATTTTTTTTTATTTTATTATTATTTTTTTATTTTTCACGTGCTCTGCCTTGAGTTCCCACTCTAGTGCAGCCAATTTATTTCATTGTTTTTTCTTCTTATTATTATTTCTTTATTTTTTATTATTATTATTTTTTATCATTTTATTTAATATATATTTTTGATTATTATTTAATATATATATATAATATATATATATATATTTATTATATTTATATTTATATTATATATATATTATATTTATATTATATATATTATATTTATATTATATTATATTTATATATTTATTATTTATTTTTATTTATTTATTTATTTTTAAATTTTATTATTATTATTTTTTTTTGGCTCTTCTTTATTTATCTCCTCCCTCTGGAATGAGTCCCCAGAGGAATCTGTCCCACCTTCTGGCAACACTAGGTGGATCAAAGTCTCTCTTGAGACAGTACGTGTTTTGCTGGAACTGGCCCACCTTCCCGTGGTGTGGACGAGTACCCAGAATCATCTGTCCAGGTGACTGATGCTTCTGGGTAGCCAAGCGGCTAGAACATAACAACAGAACACACACACAGAATACACAAAAATGTATGTCACACACATATCTGGCCTATTTGTAGTGATACTGTTCTTCGCAGAGACAATATGAGGCGGAGTTGAACAAACGTTCTAGGTGCCACCCTTACCTATACACATGTCCACATGCCAGGAACTTGGAAACTCCTCCTCTAGAAATATTCTATTATACAGAAAGAACAGGTGGTCCATGGATTTTGCTGATAGACATTTAACCATTTCATAATGGTTGAGATCTGGTCCAACAGCACTTTCCTAGGTAAAAATTAACCCGCCTATGGTAAAGGGGCATAATAAGGATGGTAATCATACAGTTGAAGTTAACTGTCTCCTTTTCATTTTTGCCTTTCAGGACCAGGGACTCAGGGGAGTAAGATTTGGAAGAGGTGGTAGAAAGTCTCCTCAAGAGCACTGACTATTGTAGATGGGTCTGCAATAATGCATCCATTGTGTTCTAGGACCAATGAAGGGCATAGTGTACATTTTACCTTCATTTTCTGGATTTTGATGCAGACAGCCTTACTGCTGGCCTAGTGGGTTTCTTCTGATTATTTTCCTAATTGGTTAGCTTCTGATTATTTTTTAATTGGTATGAAAAACCTAGTAGCTTCTGTGATTATTTTCCTGAATGCTTCCCATTTAGAATTTGCTTTTAGTAACATCATCAGATGGTACCACTGTATAGAATTTAACAACCAGCTGAGACCACTGAGCACCCATATGAAAGCTAAAGCCTTCCCCTTTACTCGTGACAGTAGTTATGTCTTTAAGTAAATTCTATCAGTACAGTGATGTGAAATTTACTTAAAGACTCACTGCAACTCAGTGGGTCTTTTACCTGCAGATTCTTAATCCATGAAGAATCATTGTTGATAAATATATAAAGAGTACTGCTTCATCTCATTGACTCTAATATGCTGCTGTAGAAAACATTCATCCAATAATTCTACAAAAGTCCTTGCTAGTGTGTGAGTGATCAACCCACAAATTCCAGATAACATCTGAAAAGTTGAAATCCCCCATTATAAGACATTCTGATTTACTAGCCCACTCTTTTTCTCTGCGTAGTTGTTTGGTACTACTCATCACAGTACTTATATATATTATGAGTATACGACAACTATGCTCTGTATAGTTGTTTGGTATACTGATCACAGTTATTAGGCCTATAGTGCACTCCCACTCTGATTTCATTTTCCCTGTGCTTATTATTATTATTAGCCATATGGTGCAAGGAAGCCTGAGGCTTATGCTGTATCAGCCAAAAAAAAAAAAATTCCCGAGTTACCCTGAGAGAGAGAGAGAGAGAGAGAGAGAGAGAGAGAGAGAGAGAGAGAGAGAGAGAGAGAGAGAGAGAGAGTAGAAAGGAATCACCAAGGAAGAGAAGAATGATATCCAGCTCAGGACCCTGGGTGCGCCAAGCCCATACCCACCAGATATGAACCCCTGGGGATAGATGTTATGTCACACCAAACTGCCTCAACATTGCTCTGGTCACCCATGTCAACTGGATTTTCTATAACCAAAGACAAACTGACTCCAAGACAAGCCCTATTTAATTAATTTTGCAATGTTCCTAGATTCTCAGCAAAATCTTGTCCTCAGGCCTAACAATAAATATGGGAAACAATAGGAAATCTAGAAATGTTGCTAAATTAGTAACTAGATTTGTATGTTGGAGAAAAGGTATACTTGATTGCACACTATTATAATTTCTGTAACAAAATATTTAGAAGGATCAATTCTAATTAAAAATAACTCATATGATTTAACTGGTATTTCTTCTTTCAGTAATTTTTCATTAAGAAATACAATGCACTATCCTTTTCACACATGAAAATATACTTGCCTCATCAATGTCATCGGTTAGGGCCATTAACTGTTTAGCATGTTTTTCTACCATGGACTGATATGCAATGGGATTAGCTAGTGCATCTGCAAGTTCTGTATGAAAAAAGAAAAGAAAAGAAATAGTTAATTCATTCTAAGTAAATATATGGTCTGAAAAATGCGCCTAAATACAATTATTACCATACTAACATTTTTGTTTTTCAGGAATCTACACTATCCTCAAACATGGGTAGACCATTCCTGTGACCTCTGTACTCTGCCATTTCTTAAATGGGCCAACAGTTGCCCATTTAAGAAATGGCACAGTAGGTTGATGACAGCACTAGTATTGAGGGATATACAGGGTGTCTCAAAAATATTGGTACAAACGTTTAGGGGAGGTAGGTAACATCTAAAGGAATGTGAATCGCATAGGAACCCATAACCGGAAACGTCACGGGAAAGAAGTAGCAGAGGCACAAGAAGCAGAAATGACACAAGACAGTAATTAGTGGCAAACATTTATTTGACATAATATTAACAATGGAGTACGAGATGGATGCATTTCATGATGTTACAACTGATGCTCGAAGGTTCCACCATGAGACGCGATGACACCGATGCAGCATGGATTGGCAGACACCGTCGAACACACTTGAGTTTCTTTGACAATAGCAGCAGCACAGATGAGTCTCGCCACGAGATCCATTTCCGTTTTCACAGGCGATTCATACACGATATATTTGAGGGCCCCCCACAGAAAGAAATCAAGACTCGATAAATCAGGTGAGTGTGGAGGCCAGGCAACGGGTCCACCATGGCCAATCCATTGACGCCCAAAATGCCTGTTCAAATGGTCACGAACACACCTTCCATAATGGGCAGGCGCCCTGTCATGTTGAAACCAAATGTTGCATCTCACATTTTGCTGGAACACTGTCAAGTAACCCTGGTAGAACTTGTTCAAGAAAGATCTGATATATAGCGGAGTTCATGCAGGATGTTAACAGGTATGGGCCGACTAAGCAGTCACCGACCATACCTGCCCACACATTTATTGCGAAGCGATGTTGTGCCGCATGAGGGTGCACACCGTGTGGGTTGTTGTGAGCCCACACATGAGCATTGTGCTGATTGAATAAGCCTTGCACATGGAAGACTGCTGCACAAATTGGAGCAGTGTGACATTGGAGGCAAATTGCTGCTGTGGATAAAGGGGTGGCTGAGGGGGAGAAGACAGAGAGTGGTAAACAATGGACACTGCTCGTCGTGGACTAATGTTATTAGTGGAGTCCCTCAGGGCTCAGTGTTGGGTCCATTATTGTTTTCTGTATGCATAAATGATATTGATGATGGTATATCAAGCTTAATGTCGAAGTTTGCAGACGATACAAAGGTAGGCAGGGTTGTCAAAGACACTACTGACACTATGCTGCTGCAACAGGATCTGGAAAGGTTGAGCAGATGGGCTGAGAGGTGGCAAATGAAGTTTAACATTGACAAATGTAAAGTACTACACATGGGAAACAGCAAACGCAGAGCAATGTATCAACTCTGTGGTACTACACTGACAGTGGTAGAGAATGAAAGGGACCTGGGGGTGGTTGTGCAGGCAGATATGAAGTTCTCTGAGCAGTGCAGACGGGCTGCAAGAGTAGCTCATGGTGTATTGTCAATGATATATAGGAATTTTTCTAGCAGGGATAAGGAGGTGATTATTCCCTTGTATAAGGCAATGGTCAGGCCACACCTAGAGTACTGTATACAGGTCTGGAGGCCTCATTTCAAGAAGGATGTAGAGCTGCTGGAACGAGTACAGAGAAGGGCAACAAGATTAGTGAATGGAACAAGGGGGTGCTCTTACGAAGAAAGGCTTAAGTTTTGCAAATTACAGTGTCTGGAAACTGGGCACCAGCGAGGTGATCTGATAGAGGTGTATAAAGCATTGAATGGTTTGAGCATGCTCAATGCTGATGGGATTCTTCCTCTCGCTCAGAATAATCACCTGAGAGGGCATAAATTCAAATTGAGGAAAGACAGATGTAGGATAGACGTGCGGAAATTTGCCTTTAGCCAGCGAGTGGTTGGTTGGTGGAATAGACTTCCATCCCTTGTCGTGGAAGTTGATAGCCTAAATAAGTTTAAGGCTCAGCTGGACAGGTATTTTGAACGAACAGAGGGGTGAAGTGGAAGCGGTTTTTTTTTTTTTTTTTTTGGCTGATGCTGCATAAGCTTGCTTTCTTGCATCAAATGCCTCTACTAATGCTACTGCCTTCCCGAGTGAAATAAGCCTCATCCATGAACAAAACATATGCTGGAAAATTCAATTCTTGTTGAACACTTTCTTGGAGAAACCACTGCGCAAAAGCCACACATGCAGGATGATCTTGGGGGAGCAGTAACTGAACCCTTTGGAGATGAAAGAGGTGTAAGGAATTTTCCCTCTCGCGAACTGATGAACAGTGCTATCTACCGACTTATGGTGACGTTTCTGGTTATGGGTTCCTATGCGATTCACATTCCTTTAGATGTTACCTACCTCCTAAACGTTTGTTCCAATATTTTTGAGACACCCTGTATAAAAGGAAAGCAAACTCAGGAGCAGCAGCTAGAAGTAGGCCAGGATGAGTAAAAGGCCTGTGCCCATTCCAAACATATGTTCAACAATGATAAAGGAGGTGGATCACCACATGCAAACTGTCAAGGACACTGTATAACAGTGTAAGCCAAAGGATGACATCAGAAATCATCCAAAAAAAAGTGAATTCGCTGAACATTCACCCAAGACACCATTAATGATTCTGAACGTCTACTGGCAACAGAAAAGTGCAGACAAAGACGTGCCAAGCTCAAAAAAAAAAAAAAAAAAAAAAAAAGCTAAACAATACTCTGTGTTACACACCTTATTAAATAACAGTAGGTTTCAGCTACTACCAAAAGAAATCAGCCATAGCTAGTACAACTTCTCGGAAGCAAGAAAAAATGAAATAAAAAGGACACTTCACACATCACATATCCATCCCATCAAATAATTTGTCTAGTTAAACTGATTCAATCCACCCACTTCCATAACTATCAAGAATAAAAAATAGTTGCAACCCACCATAAATGACTCAAAAAATAATGAAATGGTTGGTACCTTTGCTGTTGTAATAACTTACTGTAACTTGTCGTATTATGCCAAACTCACCTTATTTGCCTGATATAGCACGTGGCTTTTTTCATATACTACTTCTCGGAAGCAAGAAAAAATGAAATAAAAAGGACACTTCACACATCACATATCCATCCCATCAAATAATTTGTCTAGTTAAACTGATTCAATCCACCCACTTCCATAACTATCAAGAATAAAAAATAGTTGCAACCCACCATAAATGACTCAAAAAATAATGAAATGGTTGGTACCTTTGCTGTTGTAATAACTTACTGTAACTTGTCGTATTATGCCAAACTCACCTTATTTGCCTGATATAGCACGTGGCTTTTTTCATATTTTAAAATTGAAAAATGAATGGAAAATGATTTGAGTCTATTCAAGATATCCAATCAAACACCTAAAAGCATTTATAAAAACCTTTAAATATGTTTTCATTAGTGGCAGGCATGATGGAGCAAGTATTGGTAGCGGTAAATGATGCAAGGAAGCAGGCTTATACAGCATCGGCAAAAAAAAAAAAAAAAAAACCTTCCTGCGTCACCTGTCCATCCACCCCCTAATAATTTGTCTAGTTCTTACTTATCATTATTATTATTATTAGCTACATGGTGCGAAGAAGCCTGAGGCTTATGCTACACCAGCCAAAAAAAAAAAAAAAAAAATTCCCGAGTTACCCTGAGAGAGAGAGAGAGAGAGAGAGAGAGAGAGAGAGAGAGAGAGAGAGAGAGAGAGAGTCAAAAGTAGAAGGGAATCACCAAGAAAGAGAAGAATAATGATATCCAGCTCAGAACCCTGGGTGTGCCAAGTCCATACTCACCAGATGTGAGCCCCTGGAGTTAATTTAAATGTGTTCAGGCTACCCCTTCTACAATACCAGATAAAAGGGTTTTTTTTTGTTGCAACAATCAACTACTCTCTGGATGAAAGCAAATTTCTACACACCTATTTTTCAACCATCCTTCCTAAATTTAAATTTATGTGTCCTTAGAGGAAGCCATCAACATTTAGCTTACTCAATCAAGTCTCCATGCAGGAGATGCAATTTACAGAACTGAAGCCTTTCTTGGTAAGAGTACCTTTTCTTGTTCCTGTCACTGATCGTGTCACTCTTCTCTGCACCCATACTAACAGATCCACATCCTTCCTAAAATGAGGTGCCCAGAGTTGCAGATAGACATATGATACAGTAACAGTCCTCCCAGTTCTTAGAGGAGAAATCGCATATTAATATGTAAGCTCTGTCACTTTGAAAGTTCTGAATGGATTTTGTAAGATGTTCCTGTAACCCAAAACTACGTAGGTCATAAAGTATGCCATATCGCCAAAATCTATCAATTGTCTTTATATTGAGAAAGAGAGATCATAACAAGATGGGTGCATCATAGCCATAGCAGCTTATGTGTCATCAAACCCCCATAACAACAATATGGGTTTTTCTTAGAAAGGCACTGTGAATTTCAATTATGCACACTGAAATGCTACATCTGGCCAATACTGCTCTACGGTGTAGAAACCTGGACTCTAACATCAGCCACTACAAAAAAAGCTCCAGGCCTTCGAAATGTGGCTCTACCGAAGAATGCTGAAAATCCCGTGGACAGCCAAGATAACCAACGTACAGGTCCTGCAGGACATGCACACAGAACGGGACCTGCTCAAAACCATCATCAGCAGGAAATGCAAATATCTAGGTCACATCACTAGGAACCAACAAAAATATCACCTACTACCACTCATCCTGGAGGGAAAGATCAAAGGCAAGAAATGCCCAGGCAAACCGAAAATGGCATGGCTAGATAACATCAACACCTGGCTTCACATGACAACAGCACAAATTCTACATGCAAGGCTAGACAGAGAACAATATCAAAACGAAGTCGCAAAGGCCATTCGGCAGCATTAAAGAAGAAGAATTTCTGAAAGCCATATTAATCTGGAACTCATAATTTTGTTAACTTCATAAAATCAGGTTTATCTAGAATTTATCTTTCTTTCCGCTGTTTTGTACAGACAGTTAGTGATTAGTGAGGCAATTGATCAATAAATTTCTGGATTGGTATGATCTTACCCTGACCCTGTGAAAACAAGAATGGAGAGTTACCACATACTGGGATAGAAGTCATCTATATACAGTAAACTCCTGTTATAATTATAACACTCCTTATAGAGATATATATATTTTTAATATTTTTATTCTGGTCTTATGGTCAATCCTGTATATAGAAGAATTCTATCCCATATTTAATGTACTGTGAAGTCATGCTTTTCTTAATGGATAGAGCACTCATATTTAAATGCTCTCCCATTTATATCACTTCAGTTCAGGTCCCACCCAAGAAGGAATAAACATAGATGTAACCTTCCTTGCTTTCTCTTGATTTTTCTTTAAGAAAGAGATGATGGAGATTAAATTCTAGGAATCATTTATGGCGCAGTTTGTTTACTTCACAGAACTCATTCCCAGTGCAAGTGATGTTCATTTCATATTTAACTTGAACTTTTGAAGGTAGAAAGCCAAGTTTTACAACTTGATGTCTATTAATTTTCATTATATATTTTATTAATGACAACATTAATAAGAGGTTAAAAACACTGAAAAAATTCATTAAAAAAATCAATGTTATCAACCAAAATATTGATGAAAAATTAAAAATAGCATACAAAGAGAAGGTCCCACTTATAACACCCTTTGGGACCCATCCCTTTGCAAGAGCTATGGAAGTGTATATCCTGTTCTATAATTGCAAGGGAATCTTGATTCAACTTTACTTAGATACATAATCATTGTACAGTTAATGCCATAAGAACTTGGTGTACCAGTGGTAAATGTTCTAACATCCCACAATAAAATTTTTTTGTCAGAAAATTTAGCATTTTCATCTTCCAGAAGTTTAATATCAGGGAAGGCGTTATCTTGTTTTCTTCCATTCTTTTCTTTCACAATTTCAGCTTTCCTTCGAAAGTTGTCAACTTATTATTAGTCTAATCACTGTTTGATTATGGCCTTATATTGAAATATTCAGCTTATTAATTCAGCAGCATAGTATTAACATTTAGTTTTAGTATTATCCATATGGTGCAAGGAAGCTTGCTTTTACTGCACCAGCCAAAAAATAAATACAATAATAATTAGTTAAAAATAAAAATAAATAAATAATAAAATCAAATAAACTACCTATATGACTCCCTCCTCATGTAGATGTCTCTCCTCAAATTAAAAAAATTAAAATTAAAATTAAAGGAAAAAAGAATAATAATAATAAAAAAGAGATAAAAGAAAAGAAAAGAAAAAAAAAGAGAAGAAAAAAGTTATTTTTCTTTAAAGTTAAAGAATTGATTTAAAAATGTATTTAAATTGCACAGGATTCGTGGAACACAAAACAATGGCTTTTTTTCCATTAACAAATGAATTTCACTAATAAATGAGCAACTTTTTTAAAATGTAACACATTCTATCAACCGAGCGACTGCCTGCCCGAGTATTGTTTAGACGAGTGGTTCCCAACCCTTGAGAGTCCGCAAAAGTGTTCCAGGGGTTCACAAAAATTCTATAATGCCGTCTGCTTAGATTTACATGGGTATATTTTTGTAAACTACAAAATATAACTAATAATAAACAATAAAGTAAAATAAAATTAAATATAAAGTAAAGAATTGCCAATGAAAGAAGCCACATCTCCCACAATTCCTTATAAGCTTACTAATAATTCCTTATTATCTTAGTTTACTATCTTACAGTATATCGTGTTAAATATGTTTTCCATACTAAATTTTTTTTAATTCTCAAAGACCATTGTTATGTATAGATACTTAATAATCATTTTTATTATTGCACAATATCGCTTATAAAAACATAGTACTGGAAATATTTTATAATAAAAATTCAGAACTATTATATGATTTCAGAAAATATAGGCTTAGTGGTTTGCAATAAAAATATTATGTTGAAAGAGGTTCGCAATAAAAATATCACGTTGAAAGGGGTTTGCGAGTCAAAAAAGGTTGGGAACTGCTGGTTTAGACTGATGCCACGCTTATAGAAATATTAGAAAATAATTAGTAAATATAAGATAGTCATGAAATTTTCAGCAAAATCAGAGTCATATATAAATATATATTACAGTCTGATTTTATGGTAGTGTTGGTGAATTTATTTTGCATTTTTTGTGTGTATGCGTACTCTGATTGTTGTCAGAGGGCAATATGTTTTATTTTACAATACACAAATCTGTCGCATAACAGTCTGGCTATGGAGAGTATTGTTGTTTTTAACACCTACACACTAGATTTGGCTTTCTTTTTTTTTTTTAATCTGAAACAAAAAACTACAAAGACTAGGAATGAGTTGTTACTATGCTAATGAGAAACATATCTGAATAGCAGATCCTTTGATCCTCGTGTATGGCACTCTGAAACTGACCAGAGTATTGAGAGGGACCCTTTCCGTAATTAGTGTTTATCCTAGGTGTTCCAACAATGGAATAAGCAATGGCCTGGCAGAGTAAAACTTCTATTTCGGTCACTCCAAAGCATTAAGTTTTGTTAAGTTTATGGTTTTGAGGTTCATTTGCCATTTTCACAACAACATTCTACCCTTGAATATATATATATATATATATATATATATATATATATTATCTAATTTCTAAAAGCCATATTAATCTGGAACTCACAATTTTGTTAACTTCATAAAATCAGGTTTATCTAGATATCCTGAAAGAGGCCTCTGAGGTCGGGAAAACTCATGTCTAAAAATATATATAAATTCATACACCGACCATTGAATAAAATTTAAAATTTAATATGACTACAATCTTTACACAAAAATATTTACAATAAACTATTGCGGAATGCTAAAAACTGTAATAAAAGATCATTTACAATAAAATTTGCTAAAATATAAAACATAAAAGCGCTAAAAACCTGAAGCTTTCGGGAGCGTCAGCTCCCTTCTTCAACAGTGAAATGACTTCCTGCAACATCTCCTTAAGTAGCAGGCTCACGATACCTCCACACGTGGTATTTCTCCACGTGGTTCAATCGGCACATGGTCAGAACTGGAAGCGGAAATGTCTCGGGAACGTGGCAAAGAAAATCGTTCATCCGACCTTAATATAATTGTTTCAAAGATAGGATTAATACGTATACCTCTATCTCTATTGATGGTATTCCTACTGGATGAACTAATCCGTAAACCCTCAAGCCATTTACGCTCACAGTATCCATGTGCACGATCCAAAATAATAGCGTCCTCCGGGGAGATTTGATGCTGCTTCTCCCAAAAATGTTCGGCCACAGCAGACTTGTTGTATTCAGCGGTTCTTATGGAATTTAAATGTTCCCCCAGACGATCCCTGAGCCGCCGTTTTGTTTCCCCCACATAACACTCCCCACAATCCGGGCATTCTATTCTATAAACCACTCCACTACTAATTTTCAATGGTCGGTGTATGAACCACTCCACTACTAATTTTATTCAATGGTCGGTGTATGAATTTATATATATTTTTAGACAGGTTTATCTAGAATTTATCTTTCTTTCTGCTGTTTTGTTTCTTTATATTTCTTTGTTTCTATACAGCCAACAGACCCCGGATTATGACGCTGGCCATGAATAATACATTTTATAACCCTTTTATATGGATTTGTTCTGTTTTCATTTGTGGTGGGAAAATTTGTTGCAACATTACTTGAAGGAGAAACTGGAGAAACGAAACAAAAAAATTCAGCCAATCACAGAGATTTTCATTAACAGAGAAAGAAAGTTCAGCAGCTCTTATCAAGCATCAGGTACCATTCTGTGATTCTACATTTTCAAGTGCAGTGATTCTACATTTAAGTTTATCAGAACATGAAAAAATTTACTCATTACCACCATTGTTTTCTAACTTGTAATAGAAAAGCTGATGATGTAAGTATATTTATTATTCCTGTTTTCATTAGTTTCCAGTTTTCATTCACAAATTGTGGATTCATAATTTGTGAATGTGAACCATTCATAAATTATGAATGATCCATGACATCGGCAATCGTCAAACATTGTCCAGTTTTGATACTAATATTTGTTACTCATTGCTGTAGATTTATTTATTTATTTACTTTACTACTCTATGCATTTTGACAGCACGATTTGTAATTTTATTACTGTGGTGTCAGTCAATTTTTTTTTTATTGGAAATTTGTTGAAGGGTCATTTACACATCACAAAGATATAATATGAATTTTACAAAGTTATTTTTCTTGTCCGTACTTTTTTTCCCCTTTTGCGCTTAAATGAATGCACACCTTTGAATAGAGAAGTATGCATTTATTTGTTTTATGTGCACAACTTTTTAAGGTGCCTCCATAGATAGGTAGGCAGGAGCAGCAGTGCATAGTGCATGCTTCTTGATTAGACCGGGGTCAAGCCCATGACCACCAAATACGGAGGATGCGGAAAGGTCAGGGAATAACCACCGCATATCCCCGAAGCAATATGGCCTTAGTTGCTAATGCTCCTAAAAAAACCAAATAACAATAACAACTTTTTAAATGCCAACTTTTTAGTGATTCTGTAATAAGTGATTTTATTATTCTACATAAGTAATATAATTATTCCATTAAGTAAATTTATTATTCCAGTTTTCATAAGTTTACATAATGGATCATTCACAAATTATGAATGGTCCATGACGTTGGCATTTGGCAAACTCTGCACAGTTTGTAATAATAATATATGTTACTTGTTGCTGTACATTTATTTTATTTTATTTATTTATTTATTATTATTTTTTTTTACTATTCTTTGAATTTTGTTACAATTTGACAAAATGATTTGTAATTTTATTACTCTGATGTCAGTAATTTTCTTTATTGAAAATTTGTTGCTGGATCATTCACAGATCAGGGAAAGATATAATATGAATATGCATCAATCACTCAGAACCCTTCAACTTCCTTTCTTTGAAACTTTTGTGATCTCAAAGACACTAAACTCTGCAAATTATATGGTGATTATTTAAAATGTTTTTGTAAATACTGTAAATGTACTCTGATAGCCAAATTAAGTGATATTGAAAGGCACTGTAATACAAAAGAAGCACAAGAAAGCTGGACAGCCCTTTAGTTTTCAGCATCAGAGAGTATTGCCATTCAAGAAAATTGGTGATACAGAAGGTGCAAAGCAGAAAGCCGCATAGCATTTTTCATAGCTGTGCATTAAGGGTAGTTGATCATTTGAGTGACATCTGTGAATTTTGTTTTTCAGACAGCAGGGTAAGTAAGGACGTCAACTTGTGAAGGACAAAATGTACTTCAATAATATGCAATGCTATAGTACCACGTTTTGTGGATAATTTAAAACCTGATTTAGGAAATAGAAACTCATGATGAAAGTAGTGAAATTAGTGTTATAAAAATTTTGAGAATTGTAATACAGTACCAATCGAATTTCAAGATTGATTTGTGGTAACTTTTCTTGACATAATTGAACTTGATGAATGAATTGCAGAAGAAATATGTAAATCTTTGAAAACATTGCTAAGAAGTAATGGATTAGAGTTGCACAGCTTATTGTACTTGTACTGACAATGCATCCATAATGTTTGGTTTTAACAGTGATGTATAAGAAATTAAAGGCTGAGATTACTTGTCTGGTTCTTATCAACTGGGTTTTTGTAATTCACTCCAACTAGTGGTGTCTAGGTGGTGTTCCATGCTGTCGATGAATGTCTGCTACTAAAGAGATTTTCTTATTGTTCTCACGCTCGCCTGTTCAACAGGCTAAATATTAGAAGCTTTATAGTTTAATGAATGTTGGAGTTTTTCATTTTATCAATGATAAAGCATAAAGTGCAGTTCTTTTATAAAGTTTGTTATTTGACAACAAGTAAGTTGGAAACAAAACATGTAAGAAAATTTTTACTAATTCATCTGTTGCCTTATAATTTCTTTTTTGAATGAAAAAAAAAAAAAAAAAGAATACAAGCTATGCTAAAAGGAAAAAAGTCCACAGAAGCACTAGAAAAAGAATTAAAGAAAATTCCAAAGTTATTTTCTTTCTCCTCCGGGAAGGAGCAATGTAAGCTCTTAAATTTTTTCATTCACTCCAACGGAAACATCAGAAATAACAGCAACAACAGCATTAACATCGGGTTCAGTATCATCTTTTCCAGCACAAACTATAGATATAGATGTAAAAAACCAAATGAACACCAATGAACTAGAAATATTAGAAAATTTAGTAGTTAGCGAACAATATCCAAGTGACATCATTAATTATCCAGACATAATAACAATGGATATGAAGAGATTTCATTGCATACAGAGGCTTGTTATGTCAAGGAATTACATCTCTTACAACATGGACCTTATAGATCTAATGGCCCATTCCCAAAAAAAATTAAAGCAACAGGTCGTTTTCAGAAAGCTATTACAAAACAATAAACAAATTGGGTCTCAAAATGAACAGATTTTTGTTGTTATTCTCCAAAATTGTATGCACTGTACTGTGAACCCTGTTGGATGTTCTCATCAAGTGGGCAGAATTCTGGATAGATAAAAGGAATAAAGGATTGGCAAAATATATCTCCAATAAAATTAAAGACCACAAGGAAAGTTTGTTGCATACAGAGGCTTGTTATGTTAAGGAATTATAGATGACAAACAAATGTTTGAATAAAAATGTAGAAGAGAATTTATGACAAGAAAGTAATTTTTGGCATAAAGTTTTGCAGTGGCTTATCAAAATAACTCTAAAATTATCAAAAAATTCAATCACATTTCGAGGTCATCAAGAGAATTTGAAAGATACATATAATGGAAACTTTTTGTCTGATGTAAAATTTTTAGCTGAATATGATGACACTGAAAGAAAAGCGTTAAATTTGCCATTGTGGCACATCAAAATATCTAAGTCCTAAAATACAAAATGAGTTCATAGAATGTTTGAATTTGCATTAAAAAAAATTCTTGTATAGAAACAGAAAAGGCAGAAAATATGGATGAGTCTCAGCTAATTGATGATTTCGCTAACATGTCGAAAGAAGTTCTAAATATAAATTTTCAAAGCAAGAAAATAAAAGTCAACTTATATGTTAGAATATATGGTCAGTTGTTTTATGCTATGTAACGTGTTAATAAAATTTATTCAATTTGCATGCTTGCTATTTATTTTTATTTTTTTGTACATCATTTGCTTTTGTGTTTAAATGCATATCCTTACATTTAGAAGCATTTAGTATATTGTATTAATGTGTGATTACTATTAAATATATTATTGTTATCACTATACCAATTTAAATATTTTATTTTAGCTTCATTAATACCCATTAATTAACAAAAATAATAGTAAAGTAAAAAGGGCATACTTGCATTTTATGGGATATATTAATGCAACTGACGTCATTCTTTCAAATCTGGATTTAATGTATCGTGACTTATACATAGAGTGAGAAAACACTTCCACAGTGAGTAAATCACAGTTTGGATTTAATACAATGATGAGGGAAAACCATTGTTATGCTTGGAAACGTAAAATTATCAAAAAAAAAAACATTGTATTATTTATGCTAGTAAAAGTAAAATTATGAAAAAAAAAACCTGTTGTATTACGCAAATTAAAAAAATAATAAATAAAAAAAACCATAAGTCTTTACAATCCCATACCCCCTTCCAATTGATCGTTGCGAGTAACAGTGATTGACATTCCTGGCCTACTAATCTGTTAGTCTTAATTGGGATGTTTATCCCCCACTTTCCGCAGTTTTAAACAGTGGTAAGTGGGGGATAAACATCCTAATTTAAAACATTGGCAATGGGATAAACATCCAAGACTAACGGATTCATGCATACAACAGTTTTCATATTCTATAGTATACAACAGTTCCCAAACTGGGGTTCACAGACCCCTGGGAGTCCTAGACTAGTTCCAGGGAGTCCGTGAAACGAACCCTCTGGAACTGGTCAAATTATTCATTAGTGACTTGATGATAAATAAGTTATTATTATATATTAAATAAAGTTATATTATGTAAAATAAAGTTAAGATAAATAAAGTTATTATTATGTAAAATAAAGTTAAGATAAATAAAGTTATTATTATGTAAAATAAAGTTAAGATAAATAAAGTTATCATTATGTAAAAATAAGAATAAAATTGAGTTGTTTTAAATATAAAACTTTGAATTTTCTTTTCAGAAAACCCATTGTTCATACATACAGGGTGTTTCAAAAGTGATGGTCAATAATTTAAAGGCGAACTGCAATATGCAAAAAAAGCCTAGTAAACATTCCTTAAGTGAATCGTTTTTGAGATTTGCACATTTCTAGTTGGGATCCACCACTGACAAGGTGAACTGTACAGAGTTGGGATCCATCACTGACTTGTTTGTTTAGTTTAGTTTATGCTCATTCTCTCCCTTTCCCCTCTCTGAATGCTCTGAGACATAGCAGGCATACTAGTACTTGTCAAAGGATAGTCAACATGGAAAGAGATTACAGCAACAAAGAGTATGTGGACATGCACTTCATGTATGATAAAGCCAACGGCAGTGCACTCAAGACTGCATGTTTGTACCAAGAAGCATTTCCCTGCCGAAGGCAGCCCAACAGGTGCATATTCATCAGGGTACATCAATGCCTTAGAGAACATGAGTGCTTCACACATGGAGTACAAGCAGATAGACCCAGAAGCATAACACCTGATGTAAAGTAAAGGGCGTTAGAAGGAACATCCTGTAACATGTAACATCTGTAAAATCCTTTCGTGTTGAAACCAAAAATTAAAAATGTATTATCTTATGTTTAATAAAACTACCCTTAGCAAAGGATTCACAGCTTTTTGCTAAACCAGTGCTCCCATCATCAGTGGCAGATCGTAACAGAAAATGTGCATTATCTCAAAAACGGTTCATTTGCTGCCCGATGTTCACTGGTACTTTTTTGCTATTTTAGTTTGTACTTTTCACTTTTAAATATTGACCACCATTTTTGAAACACCCTGTGTATATATATATATATATATATATATACATACAGAGAGAAATGTGTGTGTGTGTGTGTTATGTAATTAATAATAATAATAAGTTATAATGAAAAATCAGAATGGCTAAAAAAGAATGAAAAAATAATAATATATTGTGCTAGTTTATGGATCCAGATCACTGCTAGTAACAGCAGAAATACACAGCAACAATAATTAAATATAGACAAATAGATTAGATAAATGTATGAGTAGGGGTGCTGACTTCTCAGGTGTAGTTACAATGAAATAATTAAACATTTCCTGAAAAATAAAAGCAGATTACATAAAATTAAATGAAAATATACAAATGGTACTTAATGCTATAGATCCTAAGATTTTAACTGTCATCAAGGGCCGGCAGTCAAAACCAAAGGAAATACAGCAAGAAGTAAGGCCTCTGTTTCTGTTATGATATATATAGGTAGCAACAGAGTCCTTACTTGCTTTATTTCCTTGGGTTCTGGCTGCCGGCCCTTGATGATGACGTAGTTAAAATCTTAGTATCTATAGCATTAAGTGCCATTTCTATATTTTCATTTAATTTATTGTAATGCTTTTATTTGTCAGGAGCTTTAATTTTTCCATTGTAACTACACCTGACAGGTCAGCACCCCTATTCATACACTTATGTAATCTATTTGTCTATATATAGGAGCCTATAAACTTCTTTTTTTTTTTTTTTTTTTTAATTTTTTGGAGGCATCCATAAACTTTTTAGATTTTTTTAAAGGGTCCGTAGATCTCAATAGTTTGGGAACTACTTGTATACAAGATCATGGACACGCCTTTCACTTGAATCCGTCCTGAATTGGTGGCATAACCTTTAAGTGGTTCAAAATGAAAATCTATTAAAAAAACTATTTCTTTCGCTTGAATAATTGAGGCACCAAGAGGGAGAAAAGGATGTTTTCTCAATTTATGTAAGTGACACGATACACTAAGCCTAGATTTGCAAGAATGATGTTAGGCATGTTGCCATATCCAATAAAATTTAAGTATGCCATAAAAAGTAAGTACACAGTTGTTGGTAGATTGCCATCCTCCTGGTATTTTATTTCTTTGTTCGGAAAAAGTAAAAACGAAAATATGATGGGTATTTTTCATAAATAACAGGTAGTACACGTTGAGGTTTTTTGTGTGGTTGGGTTAACAGAGAAGGGCCCGTGACCTGAGTTTGCATTGGGGCCAATTTTCTCTAGTTACGCTACTATTCGTAAAAAGTATAACATAAAAAGTAAGTAGACAGTTAGTGACAAATGGGCCTGGAGTACTGGGGTCCATAGTTTAATAATTCAAATAGATATTTACAGTATACCCAGTTATATAAAATATAAGTACAAATTCAGTAGCTTTCGGAACACGTGTCCCTTTATCAACTGACAAATTTGAATACATTACAAGCAAAGTGTGGCACGTTACTCATGCGTCATTGTTGTAGCACGGACGTGTGCTGCCTTACGCCAGTGATCATCCATCAATAAAACGGTTGTCTCTAGGATGGGAGCTATACGCATGCCTTTCTGGCGATTTAATGCCTTAGGGTTGTTTATTATGTTTAGTGACTCTAGCCATAGGCGGTGGCGAAAGTGTCGCGCGTGGTCCACTATCTCAAAGTCGCGCTTGGGGTCAAGATCGTGGTTGATAGCCCAAAAATGTTCTGCAAGCACGGACTGGTCAGTTTCGGCAAGCCGGATTGCTCTGTCGTGTTCCGTGAGGCGATCCTGGAGACGTCTCGATGTCTCACCTACGTAGCAACTGTTACAGGCCCTACAGGTGATACGGTACACTACATTGCTGCGTAAGACAGGTGTGACAGGGGTCTTCACACTGGAGACAAGTGAACGTAGGTTCCTACCGGGTAATTGCACACATTTGATGTTGTAACTTCTCAGGATCTTCGAGATACGTCCTGACACTCCTGGATAGTACGGAATGTAGGCGGACGATATGCCGACTTGCTTCGGAGGTCTTGGGTTGGAAGTAAGTTCTTGTGCCTGTAACAAGCATCTGTTTAGTACATGGGATGGATAACTGCATCTGGTTAGGTCCGCCTTCACACGGGAGATCTCGTTATGTCTAATTGTGTCGGTGCTGGAATGGCTCCAGGCCCTGGAGAACAGGGTGCGGGCAGTGCTATTGAGATGGCTTGGAGCGTGGCCGGACCCGTAGTTGGTGAATTGACCGCACCACATGGGTTTGCGGTATACTGAGGTCTCTAGACGTGGGCCTACGCGATGCACTAGCATGTCCAGAAACGGGAGCGAACTGTCCACCTCTGATTCTACGATAAACTTGATGAAATTGGATAGAGAGTTGAGATGTTCTAGTAGTACTGTTTCAGAACCACGTGGTATTATGGTAAAAATATCGTCGACGTATCTACACCACGTTGTAATAGGTGTAGGTGGGTTCTGGTGTATCTGCTCCTCCAGATCTTCCATGGCGATGTTAGCTACTACGGAACTGACGGGGGCACCCATAGCAGTGCCATGTACTTGTTTGTAGAGTGAGTCTTCAAAGGTGAAGATGCTGCTAGAGAGGCATAGGTTGAGGGCGTAGAGAGGCATAGGTTTAACTCCTTAAAGGCGAACACTCGTTCAGACGACACGACTTCTTTCGTCTTGAATCTAAGTAACAAACAACTGTCCAACGAGCAGCAGAGTGTTTTATCAAACGGTATGAAATTCGCCGTTATACCATCGAAACCTCCCATCACACAGCTCGCTATGGGTATAGAAGCCAGTATTACCAACCTTCCCGAAGAAACTGCCAACGAGATCCGATTCAAGACTGCCGCAGTCCTCCGCAACACTCGAAAAACGTACTCAAACCTCAACCACCGCCAGCGTGCCGCCCTGTCATCTATAAGAAAAGACAACTCCATCGTTGTACTTCCTGCGGATAAAGGGCGCCGGACTGTTGTGCTGGACCGATCAGCCTACCGAGAGAAAGCCTTGGCCCTATTACTCGATCCTAACGTATATGAACCTCTACCTGATCCTCCCGTTAAAGTCTTGAAACGTCTGGAAGCAAATGTTAATAAACTTGTCCACGCATGGCTTAAAGATAAGAAGATCCCGACCGCGACTCACCATCTTCTACGTGCTACTGGCTGCCAACTACCGCAATTCTACGGATTACCAAAGATCAATAAACCGGGTATTCCTCTCAGACCTATAGTGTCTTGCTACAGTGCCCCAACGTATGAACTGTCCAAACACATCGCGAGCCTCCTCTCGCCTCTTATAGGTAATACATCTCACACCGTTAAAAACAGCAGTGAATTCATTAACATCATTAAGGACATTTCAATTCCTGACAACTCTGTCATGGCATCATTTGACGTGGTCTCTTTATTCACCTCGATTCCCGTCCAACAGGCCGTGCACTGTGCCAGAAGGCTCCTTGAGAGCGACTTAAGCCTCCAATCCAGGACGTCACTATCCACTGATGACATCTGTACCGCCCTCAACCTATGCCTCTCTAGCAGCATCTTCACCTTTGAAGACTCACTCTACAAACAAGTACATGGCACTGCTATGGGTGCCCCTGTCAGTTCCGTAGTAGCTAACATCACCATGGAAGATCTGGAGGAGCAGATACACCAGAACCCACCTACACCTATTACAACGTGGTGTAGATACGTGGACGATATTTTTACCATAATACCACGTGGTTCTGAAACGGTACTACTAGAACACCTCAACTCTCTATCCAATTTCATCAAGTTTACCGTAGAATCAGAGGTGGATGGGTTCGCTCCCGTTTCTGGACGTGCTAGTGCATCGCGTAGGCCCACGTCTAGAGACCTCAGTATACCGCAAACCCATGTGGTGCGGTCAATTCACCAACTACGGGTCCGGCCATGCTCCAAGCCATCTCAATAGCACTGCCCGCACCCTGTTCTCCAGGGCCTGGAGCCATTCCAGCACCGACACAATTAGACGTAACAAGATCTCCCGTGTGAAGGCGGACCTAACCAGATGCGGTTATCCATCCCATGTACTAAACAGATGCGTGTTACAGGCACAAGAACTTACTTCCAACCCAAGACCTCCGAAGCAAGTCGGCATATCGTCCGCCTACATTCCGTACTATCCAGGAGTGTCAGGACGTATCTCGAAGATCCTGAGAAGTTACAACATCAAATGTGTGCAATTACCCGGTAGGAACCTACGTTCACTTGTCTCCAGTGTGAAGACCCCTGTCACACCTATCTTACGCAGCAATGTAGTGTACCGTATCACCTGTAGGGCCTGTAACAGTTGCTACGTAGGTGAGACATCGAGACGTCTCCAGGATCGCCTCACGGAACACGACAGAGCAATCCGGCTTGCCAAAACTGACCAGTCCGTGCTTGCAGAACATTTTTGGGCTACCAACCACGATCTTGACTCCAAGCATGACTTTGAGATAGTGGACCACACGCGACACTTTCGCCACCGCCTATGGCTAGAGTCACTAAACATAATAAACAACCCTAAGGCATTAAATCGCCAGAAAGGCATGCGTATACCTCCCATCCTAGAGACAACCGTTTTATTGATGGATGATCACTGGCGTAAGGCAGCACACGTCCGTGCTACAACAATGACGCATGAGTAACGTGCCACACTTTGCTTGTAATGTATTCAAATTTTTCAGTTGATAAAGGGACACGTGTTCCGAAAGCTACTGAATTTGTACTTATATTTTATAACTGGGTATACTGTAAATATCTATTTGAAGTAGACAGTTGTTGGTAGATTGCCATTCTCCTGGTATTTTATTTCTTTGTTCGGAAAAAGTAAAAATGAAAATATGATAGGTGATTTTCAAAAATAACAGGTAGTACGTTGAGGTTTTTTGTGTGGTTGGGTAACAGAGAAGGGCCCGTGACCTGAGTTTGCATTGGGGCAAATTTTCTCTAGTTATGCTACCATTCGTATTGAAATATGAAAATAAAAATATGCAAATTCCTGGAACCGCGTGAAAAAGTTCTGATGTATAAAGTTTGGATTCGATTGATGACAGTCAATTTGAAATGTAGTTACATTGTAACTACGTTTCAAATAAAACATAGTAAAAGTAGTTCTAGTCAATAAAAGAACTTGCATTTAATTTTTTTTTTAACTGAGGTTATTTATTTTTTAATATATTTTTTTATTTTTTGATCATAAAATCTATGCAATAAACTGAATTTAATTGTTTATAAAAATAATACGTAAATTCCATTATGGGGAATTGTACCATTAAAACGTTTTTTCAGATGATGCTTATGGTCATGAAAATAAAGCAAAAAATTGATCAGCTGATATTATTTTACAGTGCCCACACTACTTGCTTCTGTCAAATTCAATTTTATCTGTGAAATTTTGGTTTTGTTAAGAGCATTTCTTTATATTCTATATTGGTAGATTTATTTGTTATTATTTTTTAATAATTTCACTGCAATGCCAGGGCTAAAGAGAGCTAGAGACATTGGGAGGAAATTAAAAAGAAAATTAAACTAATTAATGCAAGCCACTAGCGCAAAGCAAAATGGTGCTCCAGATAGGTATTTGGCAGAGATGTCTGATGAAGTAAGTCCGAGTTCTGCAGAATTTTGGAAGTGGAAGGAAGCACAACACCTCAAGAATCAGTCGTTAACATGGAACTGTTTCATTAACAAACAAAAACTCAGAGTGAAGAGATCATCAGTAACAAAAAAAAGATCAAAGAGACGATGGTGCAATAACCAGTCAGAGTGAAGTGATACGCAATCAAAACTTTTAGGAAACAGATGTTGACTCAGAAATACTTCAGGCTGATGACACAACTAATCAGAATAAAGGATCAATCAGAAATCAAGAAAAAGATGATCAAAACAATTCAAGCCTTGAAGGTCAGCTAAACATAACAGATGATCCAATCACTTGGCCAAAAAGAATTGTCCAACGTGTGAGAGACTATTTAGTTAAGAAAGGTCCACCAAAAATTCTTTTGGAAGACTTTCCATGGAATGAAAAGGGAATGCATTTCTCAAAAATTCATTACCAAAGGAAGCTTCTGAATGGGGAAATCATTCTTAGCCTGTGGATAATATACTCCTAATCAGCTGACAGGGTATTTTGTTTTTCCTGTTGCTGCTTTGGAAATGATATGAAAAGTGCCTTAGCTACAAATGGATTTGACAATTAGCCAAATATTCACACAAAATTATCAGAGCATGAAAAATCAAAAGGCCATTTCAGAGCTATGGTAAATAGTTGTGAACTGCAGAGCAGACTCTCTGCTGAAGAAACTATTGACAAAACTGAACAGAAACAGATTAATCAAGAAAAAAAAGCAAGGGCATCAAGTTTTTGAATGATTATGACTGTTGTTTAATTTTTGTCAGAGCGTAATTTGACTTTTCTTGGCTCTGTTTAACAACTGGGAAAGTCCAACAATGGAAACTTTCTTGGTATTATAGAATTATTGGGAAAATTCAACCCCATTATTCAAGAGCATCTTGGTATCATGGGAGATGCAGTACAAAACAATATTGTTAGGCGAATAAAATTGACCAAGTATTTTGCTGTTATTCTTGATTGTACACCCGATATCAGTCATCAGGAACAAATGTCCCTGACAATTAGATATGTCTCTGATGTCTCAATATGCCAGTCGGTGTGTATGAACAGTTCATAAAATTTATCAATGTAAAAGGCGCCTCCGTAGCTAGGTGGGCAGGAGCAGCAGTGCGTAGCACACGCTTCTTGATTAGACTGGGGTTCGAGCCCATAACCACCAAATACAGAGGATGCAGAAAGGTCAGGGAATGACCACAGCATATCCCCGGAGCAATATGGCCTTAGTTGCTAATGCTCCTAAAAACCAAATAATAACAATAACAATCAATGTAAAGAGCAGTACAGGAGAAAATTTTACAATGTGCTGAAACAGGAACTCAAAATATTAGAATTAGACATAACTAATATCCGAGGTCAAGGTTATGACAATAGAGCTAATATGAGAGGAAAAGTTTCAGGTGTTCAGGCACAACTTTTACAGGAAAATTCAAGAGCATTTTTTACACCATGTGCTTGTCACAATTACAATCTAATTCTAGGGAATATCACCAAAATCTATACTGATGCAATTACCTTTTATGGGACACTTCAACATCTGTACGTGCTCTTTTCAGCATCAACAACAAGATGGTTAGTTTTGAAAAAATATGTGAAGAGTCTTTTGCAAAGCCTGTCTGTGAAACAAGCTGGGAGTGTCGAATGCAAAGTGTGAAGGCTTTAAGGTATCAAGTTGATCATTTCTATTATGTGCTTTTGGAAATAGCAGAAACATCAGAAGGTGCCCAAGCAAGATGTGAAGCTGAATCACTAGCTAATCAGATCAAGGAATATAAGTTTATTGTTTCAATTAAATTTTGTTAGTAAAGAACTATAAAATGATTCTAAAGATCTTGCTATAGCTCTAAAGATTCTAAAGATCTTGCTAGGTGTCTATGAGAGTTTGAAGAGTAGGATAGATGCCCTCGAAGGAAATAAAATGGGGACCCATCGAGCTCTCAACTGAACATCTCAACACTGGTTTATCTGACAACAATGGTTGTCAGATAAACTAATGCTCACTCCTGTGCATCAAGTAACACAGCGGCAATCTTCAGAGCACAATGCACTGCTCTCACTGGAGCTAGTTATTGTTGGTGACTCTATTGTCAAGGAGACAGGATATATATTGTGCAAAACGGATAGGTGGAATAGGACCAGGGTATTTCTGCCAGGGGCAAAAGTTGATGATGTACAGCAGATACCCTTAAAAGATGATTGGTGTACACATCGGCACTAATGAACTGCAGATTTTCGGACTTACTTAACAAGTACAGAACATTGTTGATAAAAAAGGGTTAAATTTGAAAGTGTCTGCAATTCTTCCCAGACACAATAGGAGGAAGTATACGATGAGAGCCTTCTCTATCAATTTGGCTCTCGAGAAACTGTGCAAGGCTCATGGGGTAGAATTTTTCTCAGTGTGGTCTGTACTTATCAACAGGAGAAACTGTTTCTACAGGGATGGGATACACTTAAATAGAAAGGGTGCAAGAATATTTGCTGATGCCATCGAGGCAGTGCTAGCAAGTTTACTGGGCTGTAAAACTGCTAGCTTTGGGGATTCACAGATTAATAAATTAACAGTAGCTGCAGGCAGAGGTGAATGCAATTCTTGCACTGCTTCTATTGAAATAAGCAGTAGACTGGAAAGCAAGGTGTTGGGGATTTCAAGAACTGCTGGGAGTCATCATGGAACAAGTAAATACATGGGCTGTGTTAGGGTAACTATGAGTAAGAAGTGGTGCATGTATACTTGCATTTACACTTATTTTAGGAGGATAGTAAATAAATTTGATGAATTTGAGGTTCTGGAGAAGACATCAAAGGTGGATGTTGTTGGGATATCAGAGACGTGGTGTCACACAGAGATAAGCAATTCAGAATTGCAATTTGGGGACTACAATGCATACAGAAAGGATAGACAGGATAGAAGGGGAGGAGGGGTGATGCTGTTAGTTAAGAAACATAAAATCGAAGGAAGTGCATCCAGTTAATATGGGTGGACAGTGCGGTGTTGAGTCAGTTTGGTGTGACATAAGCATTGGGAACGACGCATAGTTGAGAGGTAGGAGTGTGTTATAGGCCTAATGACTATCATGAGTACATTGAACAACTGTACAGAGAAATAGAGAGGGCCAGTAAATCAGATTGTCTTATAATGAGGGATTTTAACTTCCCAGATATAGACTGGAACTTGCGGATTTTTCACTCACACACGAGCAAGACTTTTCTGGATTTATTGGATGATTGTTTTCTAAAGCAGCATGTTTCAGAGGAGTAATGCCCTTGATCTGATTATCAGCAATGATTATTCATGCATTATGAATCTGCAGATAAAGGAACCACTAGGTGGCATTGATCACAGTGTACTGCTGTGAGATTTAGTCAGAGAAGTAACTACCATCAGGGATAAAGGGGAGTGTTTTTGCTTTCATAAAAGTGACTACAGTGGTCTTAGAGATTTTTTAAATTCTATACAGTGGGACCAACTGATGATGTTACCAACAGCAAATTTTAAGTGGGAAGCATTCAAGGAATTAATAGTGGAAGCTACTAGGCTTTTCATATCAACTAAGAAATACTGATCAAAGTTGAGGCCTAAATGGTTGTCAGATAAACTAATGAGACTTGTGAAAGAGAAGAAAAATGCATGCGATGCACATAAATTATAAGGAGACACAGATGCCTATGGTTGATATCAGATAGTCTGTAATTAAATCACAAAGGATGTTGTTGTAGTAGTAGTAGTATTGGTGGCATGTGATACAAGAAAGCAAGCATATGAGCTTATGCAGCATCAGCCAGGAAAAAAAAAAAAAAAATTACAAAACGATCCCCTCTAAATATTTGTCCAGTTCCTCCTTAAATTTATTTAACCTATCAACTTCCACAATGACAGATGGAAGTTTGTTCCAGCAATTAACCACGTGCTGGCTAAAGGCAAATTCCGCACACCTATTCTACATGTGTCCTTCCTCGATTTCAATTTATGCCCCCTTAGGTTCGTAATCTGTACAAATGGAAGAATCCCATCAGACTTCAGTTGTTTTGTGTTGTTTTGTTATTTGGTTTTTAGGAGCATTAGCAACTAAGGCAATTTTGCTCCGGGATATGCGATGGTCATTCCCTGACCTTTCCGCATTCTCCGTATTTGGTGGTGACGAGCTCGAACCCCGGTCTAATCAAGAAGCGTGTGCTACGCACTGCTGCTCCTTCCCACCTGGCTATGGAGGTGCCTCCAGAATTCAGTGTGCTCAACCCATTCAAGGCCTTATACACCTCAATCAGATCACCTCGCAGGTGCCTAGTCTCCAGCTGCTGCAATTTGCAGAACTTAAGCCTCTCCAGGTAAGAGGATCCCTTCATTCCCCTCACCAATCTTGTTGTCCTTCTCTGTACACACTCAAGCAAATCTACATCCTTCCTAAAATGAGGCCTCCAGACCTGCACACACAGTACTCAAAGCGTGGCCTGACCATTGCCTATTACAGAAGGACAATCACGTCCTTTTCCGCTGCTAACAAAATTCCTGAATATCATTGACAACACCCCATGACCCTGGCAGCCTGTCTACATTGCTCAGAAATCTTCATTCTGACTGCACAATTACTCCCTGGTATTTTTCATTTTTCTACCTCTTAAGTGTAGTACCACACAGTTGGTACGTTTCTATGGAGTTACTTCTACCCATATGCAGTACTTTACATTTTTCAATGTTAAACTTCAGTTGCCACTTCTGAGCCCATCTGTCCAAATTTTCTAGATCCTGTTGAAGTAACACACTGCCATTACTGTCATTAACAACCCTGCAAACTTGTATCATCTGAAAACTTCGATACTAAACCTGATATACCTTCATCAATATCATTGATAAATATACAAAACAACAGTGGAACCAACAACGAACCCTGTGGGACTCCACTAATAACATTAGTCCACGAAGAGCAGCACTCATTTATTACCACCCTCTGTCTTCTCCCACTCAACCGTCCTTTTATCCATTGTAGCAACTTACCCTTATACCATTCTGCTCCAATTTGTACAATAGTCTTCCATAAGCAACAGTGTCAAAAGCTTTCCTGAAATCAAAATATATGATATCAAAATTATTTTTTGCATCCAGTTCCTTTGTAACCACATTATAATATCCTATCAAATTTGTCAGACAAGACTTTCCCTTAACAAACCCATGCTGTGTCTGAATTATTGCTGCAGTCTTGTCTAGATGATCCTGCAATGCATCTTTAACCAGTGACTCCATTATTTTACCCGGAACAGAAATTAAAATAACTGGTCTCTAATTACTCATGTCACCCTTCGATCCCCCTTTGTGAACAGGGGATACATTTGCATATCTCCAGTCCGTGGGGACATCCTCTGAGTCCAGGATGCTCTCATAATTATGGCTAAGGGTTTGCTTAGTTGCTTTGCCGCCTCCTTTAATATAACTGGATAGATCCCATCCATCCCAGGTGCCTTTCTTATGTTTAACTTCAACAATTTCTCCTCCACTTTACTCTCAGTTATTACAAAATCACTAAGCACTCTGCTACAATTTGATAACCTTCCACCATTTTCAAACCTTAATAACTCCTCATGTGTGAATGTAGATGCAAAATACTCATTCAGTTTGTTTGCTATCTGAGCAGGATCATCAACAGTCAAACCGTCGATATCAAAGTGCAACAATCAGATTCATCCTCTTCCTTTTAGAATTTATATAAGTAAAGAAATCCTTGCTGTTTTTCTTAGCATCTTTTGCCAAGGATTTCTCGTAATCTGCCTTCGCCTGCCTAACCTCCTTTGTGACCTGATTACAGACTAGCTTATATCTGCCATAGGCTTCTGAGTCACTTGATAATTTATATGCATCCCATGCATTTTTCTTCTCTGTCACGAGTCTCATTAGTTCATTTGACAACCATTTAGGCCTAAACCTTGAACAATATTTCTTAATAGGTATGAAACGTTTAATAGCTTCCACTATTAATTCCTTGAATGCTTTCCACTTAAAATTTGCTGTTGGTAACATCATCAGTTGGTCCCACTGTACAGAATTTAAAAACTGTCTGAGACCACTAAAGTCACCTTTATGGAAGCAAAAACCCCTTCCTTTACCCCTGATGGTAATTATATCTTTAATCTGCCACATCAGTACACTGTGATCACTGCCACCTAATGGTTCCTTTATCTGCAAATTCTTAATACACAAATGATCACTGCTGATAACCAGATCAAGAGTATTACCCTCTCTGGTTGCCTCTCAAACATGCTGCTGCAGAAAACAATCATCCAATAAATCCATAAAATCTTACTAGTGTGCGAGCGACCAACCCATAAGTTTCAGTCTATATCTGTGAAGTTAAAATCCCTCATTATAAGACATTCTAATTTACTAGCCCACTCTATTTCTCTGTACAATTTTTCATTGTAGTCATTCAGGTCATTCGGCCTGAATGACTACACTCCTACTCTTATTTTTGCTTTTGCAGTGCTTATGTCACACCAAACTGACTCAACAGTGCACTGTTCATCTATATCAACTGGATGCACTTATTTTGATTTTATGTTTTTCTTAATTAACAGAATAACACCTCCTCCCTTCCTATCCTGTCTATCCTTTCTGAACACATTGTACTCCCCAAATTCCAGTTGTACATTCCTTATATCTGTGTGTCACCACGTCTCTGCTATCCCAACAATATCCGCCTTTGATGTCTTGACCAACACTTCAAATTCATCAAATTTATTTACTATACTTCTAGCCTTGGTATACATGCAAGTATACATGTACCTATTCTTATTATTAGTTACCCTAACACATCCTATATACTCACCTGTTTCACGATGACTGCCATCAGTCCCTGAAACCCCCAACACCACTCGCTCCACACCACTGCTTATTCTAATAGAAGTAGTGCAAGTATCACCTTCACCTCTGCCTGCAGCTACTTTTAACCTTTTAGTCTGTGAATCCTCCCAAGCTAGCAGTTTTCCGATCCACCTAACACTGCCTCGATAGCATCAGCAAATATTCTTGTACCTTTTCTATTTAAGTGTATCCCATCCCTGTAGAAGCAGTCTCTCCTGTTAACAAGAACAAACCAGGCTGAAAAAAATTTACCCCTTGAGCCTTGCACATTTCCTCCAGGGCCGAATTGATTGACAAGGCTCTCATCATCTACTCCCTCCTATCGTGTCTGGGCAGAATTGCAAACACTTTCAAATTTAACCCTAATTCACAACTTTTTTGCAACATTGACCTGTACTTGTTAAGTAAATCTGCAGATCTCGTACTCTTAATGTCATTGATGCCAACTCGTACAACAATATCATCCTTTGTGCCCTTAAAAGATGATATATGCTTTACAATGTCATCAACTTTTGCCTCTGGCAGACATACCCTGGTCCTATTCCATCTATCCTTTTTACACAATATATTTCCCATATTCCTGACAATAGAGTCACAGACGATAACTAACTCCTGTGAGACCAGCCTATTCTGCCTTTGGAGGTTGCCGCTGTGTTGCCTGATGCCCAGGAGTGAGCTATGGCATTGAGTTGAGCAGCTGAGAGCTTGACGGGCCCCTCATATTAATTTCTTCGAGGGCATCTACCCTACACCTCAAGCTCTCATAGACGCCCATCAGAACGCTGAGCTAACGCCTAATTTCTGGACGTTCTCTGCATCTGGCACACCCAAGGACATCCTCCTTGGCTAGATCATGTTCCGTTCCAGAGAGTTCGGGAAACATTTCACAAGTTGCACATTTTTTTTAGGCTGTGATGCATTGGAGAGTCATTCCCCTCAGTTCTCTCCCGAGTCACAGCACTCCTGACACTTTGTGCCCATTGCTTTTCTGCTCTAGTCTATGGCATGATATTTTAAATTAATATGATCAATAAATTTAATTAATTAATTGTCAATACTACACTATCTGATAGAATACTAAATGCAGGGATGTTAATCAAGCAAAGGCAGAGTACAAGAAATCTTTGGCCAAGGATGCAGAGAAAAACAGTAAAGACTTCTTTAATTATGTAAGCTCTAGAAGGAAGGGGATGAATCAGAATGGTCCACTTGATAACAATAGTTCTATTGTTGAGGATTCTGCTCAGGTAGCTGACAAACTGAATGAGTATTTTCATCTATATTCACAGGAGGAATTCTGTAGGGAAGTGGAGGCCAGAAGCTTATCAAACTCTAACAGGGAGTTAAATAATTTTGTAATAACTGAGAGCACAGTGGAGGAGAAATTTATGAAAATAAATATAAGGAAGGCACCTGTGGTGGATGGAATCTATCCAGTTATATTAAAGAAGGCAGCAAAGGAAGTAAGCAGGCCCTTAGCCATGATAATGAGGGGACCCATGGACTCATGGGAGGTTCCCACAGACTGGAGATATGCAAATATATCCCCAATTCACACAGGGGGATTAAAAGATGACATGAGTAATTAGACCTGTTAGTTTATCTTCTGTTCTGGGAAAATAATGGAGTCACTGGTTAAAGAAGCACTGCAAGATCATCTAAACAAGACTGCTGTTATAATTCAGACACAACATGAGCTTGTTAAGTGGAAGTCTTGTCTGATTAATTTGAATGGATACTATGATGTGGTTACAAAGGAACTGGATGCAAAAAATAATTTTGATATCGTATACTTGGATTTTACCCCGGCCTCCGTAGACGAGTGGACAGGAGCAGGAGTGCAGTAGCACACACACTCTTTGAGTAGACCGGGGTTCAAGCCCCTGACTGCTGAATAGGGTCAATCTGCCAACCCGCACTGGACCAGCGTGGCAGATTATTGTCCATTTCCCTCAGCATGAATTGTTGAGGAGGCTTCCATCCTGCAGTGGGTTAATAATGGCTGCACTTTACTTTTACTTGGATTTTAGGAAAGCTTTTGATACTGTTGCACATGGAAGACTACTGAACAAGAGTCAAGAGTACGGCATGAAGGGCAAATTGCTACAATAGATAAAAGGATGGTTGAGTGGGAGAAGACAGAGTGGTAATCAATGGACACTGCTCTTCAAGGACTAATGCCATAATTGGAGTTCCCTAGTGGTCAGTGTTGGCCCCATTGTTGTTTTCTGTATTTATCAATGATATTGAAGTGGAAGAAGTAAAAAATGGGAGGTAACTGCAAAATAAGATCATCAAGGACTTTCTGGGTCCTTGATGATCTTATCAGTCAGTCCCAGTGGTAAATAAATGGAACTGCTGTTAATAAAAAATCCACTGTAAGGCGAAATGCAACAGACTCTACGCTGGTTGTAATTTGCAAAGACTGAAATAGGGACTGGTTGCCCATGAGGATAGTGACTTTTCCATGTGCAGGGCCATCCACAGTTCTATCCTTATGAATAATCATGATGTTATGCATGGTGGGGACATCGTTCAATTTTTGATAAGTCTCCTGTAAGCAAAATCCAGCTGGTTTTCAGAATCCATGACATATCCACTGTAGGAATTTAGCCATTACTTGGACATGGTGGATCAGTTGGTCAGCTTCTGAAGTAGTGAGGACAATATTTTCAGTATGGATGCTGTCTTGTGTCCATTCCTTCCTCAGCAAAGAGCTCCAAGACAGTTTCATCATGTACCTCCTTATTTTCAACATTCATTTTTTCTTGTACTACCTTTGGCAGTTGGGTGTCTTGTCCATTTACATTACTGCTCGGTTCTGCTAGGCACAAGAATGTATCAATATTCCAGCGGCAGCTGACTGAATATTTTGTACTGGTTTTCTGAACTCAGTAAAGATAGGGTGATAGGTGTAAATGAGTTTTTTGCTGGTACAGTTATTTTGGTTTGAGTACCTATAGAACATTTCTTTGCAACCTTTTTAGCATATGTTTCCTTATTGCTATTTACTGGTTTAACTGCTTTTCTAGCCTCCTGGTATCTGGTATGAGATGTTTAACTCTGCTTTAAGTCTTTGTATTTCTTTTTTCTTCTTTCTAAATCTAGCATTCTCAAGAGCTTGCTCTGGCAATTAATACATGTCAGTTTTGTAGCTTTACATGGTCCTTTGAACCACAGTGAGTGCAAGCAAGAGCACCATTGCAGGCCATTTGTGATTTTCCATTTTTCTGGAAATGGAAGCACCTTAATTAGTTTGGAACATATGGATGTAGGACATATTGTGCAGTTCAGATAACCAGCTTTAATCTCATTAAGTAATGTTGGTGCATTAAAAGTAAAGTTGATATTTCTAGTGGGGACTAGATTCCCATTCTTTATATGAACATTCACTTTGCAGCTGTCAATCCTTGTGATTTTAGTTCGGAACAGAATTTCTCTTCAGACATTTCAAGAAGATCCCATTCAGAGATCACATCTCGGGATGAGTTCAGTGTCTTGTGGGGTATTACCGTAATTGGCATTCCCCCAATAATTGTTGCTCTGAGTTGTTCAGCATGTTTGTCACACTTGGTTCCAATGAGGAGCCAGAATATAGCTGTTTTACCAATTTAGGGGTGCCTGCCAACCCTTCCAAACCCTTCTGGATTAAGAAGGGTGACATTCTCCCTATGGGTTTTTCCTCTAGTAGAATGGATTATCAGGTATCTAGGTGTAGGACATGATAATGTTTCAGTTCTGGACCTCTCTGCTGAAGTGGGGTTGTCTGTTTCTCTTTCATTATTGTCTGGTAGGGGCCATGTTGGGGGACCCAGAAGAAGAGTTTATTTTATCAGGATTCATACTGATTTTTTATTTTTGTTCAGTGCCTGGGCTCCCCACCCACCATGGAGCCCAAATAGGATGCCCAGTACGTGGCATAAATGAGCTGTACTGAACTGTGCCTTTGCATAAATGAACTGTACCTGTACTATACATGCATCGCCACCAGGCTGAATCCTATCCCTCAGACCACGAGGGTAGGGGCATGGCATTGGCATGGTTGACCCTAGCAGGTGAACCCACTAGACCAAGGTTAGTGGACCCATGGTATGCGTGCCCAAAGTGGCATATTGTACAAATTTTTTGGGCATGCAGAATTCAGTGTCCCAAAAAAATTTCAAACTCCTCTTTCAGCCTTTTCTATTCCAGAGACTGGTTCATGGAACATGAGGAAGACTTCCAGGTATTGCCCAGTGCTTAACCCTCCCCCTGTTTTTATATATATATAGGCTCTTGTCACAGAAATCTGAGGAAACTAGGTGGCAGGGCCTACCAAAGTAACTGTAAGTCTACTGGGTACCTGGCCTGCCTCTACGCGGCAAAGTGTGGAAATGGTGGGTCCCAATAGGAGCCCAACGGCTAAATGGCCAGAAGAACAATGGTACACAACATTACACATATACACAGCCCATACACTTTTAAACCTCTGACCTTACCAGAGTACAGTCTCACACTCACAATGAAAATTACATGCAGATGGGGGGAATCCCTGGTGCCGTGAGACCCTAAACGTTCTTTAAACTTTTTGCTTCATGCAGTGATTTGTTTGAAGTTAGAGTGGTGAGACGTGCTGACAAAATTGTGAAACAAAATTAAGAAAAAAATTCGTATATTTCACACATTTATTCAGAACATAAGTTATTGGTAAAATTGTGTGAGATATACACCGATGAGCCAAAACATTATAACCAGAGAGTCGTTATTCAAATCGAAGCAACTGCAGGCGAACTACAGCGCATGTGTGAGTTGGGATACGGTATAAAAAACACCTGATACTGAGCTCCGTTAATCAGTGTTACTCTTGCTCTTCAGATGGAAAAGGCAGTTGACTTAAGCGAGTTTGACAAAGGCCAAATTGTAATGGCCAAATGACTGGGTCAGAGCATATCTGAAATGGCACGGCTGGTAAGGTGCTCACGGTCAGCCGTGGTTAGTACCTACCGAAAGTGGTCCGAGGAGGGGAACCCACAAACCGCCGGCAAGGTGTTGGACAACCACGGCTCATGGTGAGTGAAGGCTCTCTCCCAGAGGGTACATGGCAACAAAAGGGCAACTGTGGTGCAACTAGCTGGTGACGGGAGTAATGTGTCACAATAACATGGTACATTGAACCCTGCTGAAAATGGGGCTGCAGCAGGCTGCTCCGAGCGCCCATGCTAACCACGATTCACCAGCAACAGCGCCTACAATGGGCACGCAGGCATCGAAACTGGGCCATCAATGATTGGAAGAAGGCTCTCTGGTCTGATGAATCATGTTCCCTGTTGCACCATGTGGACGGCCAGGTACATGTGCATCGTTTACCTGGGGAAGTGATGGTGCCTGGATGCACTATGGGACGAAAACAAGCCAGTGGTGGTGGTGTCATGCTTTGGGCGATATTCTTCTGGGATACCTTGGGTCCAGTCAACCATGTGCCGGGCACTCTGACATCTGCCACCTATCTAAACATCATTGCTGACCAGGTACACCCTTTCATGGCAACGGTCTTCCCCTCTGGCGGTGCCGTCTTTCAGCAGAATAATGCACCATGCCACACTGGGGATTGTTCGAGACTGGTTCGCAGAACATGATGAAGACTTCCAGGTATTTCGCTGGCCTCCAAATTCCCCAGACATCAATCCCATCGAGCATCTGTGGTTTGTCGCCTCCGTAGCCAGGTGGGTAGGAGCAGCAGTGCATAGCACATGCTTCTTGATTAAACCAGGGTTCAAGCCCGTGACCACCAAATACGGAGGATGAGGAAAGGTCAGCAAATGACCACCGCATATCCCCAGAGCAATTATGGCCTTAGTTGCTAATGCTCTTAAATACCAAATAACAACCAAACAATCTGTGGTTTGTGTTGAAACAGCAACTCTGATCTGCGCCATCTCAACCACAGACCTTACAGGAGTTAAAGGATCTGCTGGTTACGTGTTGGTAGCAGATACCACAAGACACATTTAGAAATCTTGTAGCATCCATGCCTCACCGGGTATGAGCTGTTTTGGCTGCAAGTGGAGGACCAACATCATATTAGGTAGGTGGTCATAATGTTTTGGCTCATCGGTGTATTATCCACATTCAGTATTTGGTGTAGTCTCCTTCATTGTTAATTATGGTTTGTATGTGGTGTGCAGATTGGAGATTATTCTTCATTAATTCCCATAAATTCTCATGTATATTTTAATTGCTATTTTCCCTTTACAGATTGTTTAGAATGTCAGCTCAACCAGCAAAGAAACAAAAACACTCAGATGAAGAGAGGAATAGCAGAGAATTTCAAGAATCTTGGAGTGAAAGATTTAGTATGATTAAGAAGGATAACAAAGCATTATGCATTTTGTGTTCTGAAATGCGAGGGTAGTTTTTAAAATATTTAACCAATTTTGTGTTCTGGGCACGCAAAAAGGTTCACCATCCCCTGCACTAGACAATTGATCCTGGCCAATCCATCCAGGGCCACCTGTCTTGTCAAAACAGAGGCCAAAGTGGTGTGTTGAAGCTGGGCTCCTCGACCAACAGGATCTCCCTTTTCAAATTTCCACGGACCCCGCGCACACTCAGCAAACATGCCGGATTCCTAAGATGAAAGCCAGAAACCTAGGCTGTGGGCATTTGATTACAGTGATGCTAATCTGGAGGACCAGCAGTGCCACTGGGAGGTCCCTTCACCACTTGCAGGTGCCCAAGTCAAGGTACTTAGTAATTTGGAATCTTCTCTGTTCAAATTTTTCTGGCTTAAAATCTCTCTACCTCATTGTGTCAAATTCATCTGCTGCCAATATTGTTCTACAGGTGTCGCTAATCACTTGGAACTCTTTGATTTCCTCTCCACGAAACTCAACGTTCTCCAGTTAAATTTTCCTAACAGTGCAGGTGATTTTCTTTGGTAAGTTTAATGTTCATATTGCCAGCTGGTTTCCATTTTCTAGTTACACGGACCCAGCTGGTCGTGATGCTGAAGCCTTTGCAATTACTAATAACCTCACACAGATTGTTCGTGTACTTACCAGAATATCAGACTATTTTAACCAAACACACTACATTTTTAATCTTTTTCTTGCAACCAGCATCAAAGTTCAAGCTCACAGAACCAACTTTTCTTCTTTCTCATTTATTCCTTCAACTTCTGTTTTTTGGAACAACCTCCCTTCACATATATTTCCTGAAAGTTACAATCTACAGAAATTCAATTCTAATGTCAACAAGTACAAGTATCTCCTCATTTCATCTCCTCAACCTTCAACCCATGCATAATGCACAGTACTCAGTACTATAGGTTCTAATACCAATCATGTT
The DNA here is from genome assembly GCF_048544385.1 of Mastigoproctus giganteus. Lineage (NCBI taxonomy): Eukaryota > Metazoa > Arthropoda > Arachnida > Uropygi > Thelyphonidae > Mastigoproctus > Mastigoproctus giganteus. The sequence goes on from NC_143577.1 coordinate 172,009,278, forward strand.
TTACGTTTTATTAAAAAAAACTACAAAGCAGTCTCTTGTGTAACTACAAGGCAAGCACTGTTTGTAATTTAATGTATCCTGAAGGGATTTATTTTTAAATTAATTAATAAGATAAAAAGCATCAGTTTTAAAATTAGATGACTGTAGACAGAGCCATCAACAAACTTCCCTGGGGGTTTTCAGTTGTGTGTACTCTAAACTCTTTATGGTTTTTATGATGTCTGTTATTCTTATAAATGATGTTTTATATTTTTTTTCTGTACCCATTTTTCATTCAGATTTTTGAAATCATGCTAATTTCCTCTTTTATTTCATGCTCATTGTAAACTTGAATTGTATTAAAAATTTAATGTATTAGGGATCTTATTAGGCTTTGTTTTATTATGTGTGAATGGTAGGCATTACTGATTAATTACTTACCAGAGTCCATATTTTTCTTCCTGAATATGTTTTAATGTGGTTTTTTGACTTTTGTGTCATATTTTGTGAAAAGCTAACTTGTTTCCCTTAATGAAGTTTAAATGGGGTTCAAGATTTAATAAATTATCCTGGAATTTCATTGAATGGTACAATAAAGATTTGAATCTCTCTCTCTCTCTCTCTCTCTCTCTCTCTCTCTTTTTTTTTTTTTTTTTTTTAATATCAAATATATACTGTACTTTTTTTTCTCCTGAAGTGTGTCTTCATCCCATGCTAACGTATATGAATTAATAAGAAAAAATATCACTTAACAAAACTTTTATTGGCAACAATAATCTGCTCACACCAAATTTAAACTAGTGAAAATGGTAATATAGTAATACCATTATATTCATTACTACATTTCTATAAAATAATCAATGCATAGAAAGGCAAGCAAAGAACTGTTAATAAAATGAAATTTCGGTTAATTATATTTAAAAAAGTAAAATACTAGAGTACATAAATGATAATACTAAAGAAACTTATTTTGTGATATTTATAGTACCTTTACTGTAAAAATGATGAAATATAAATACAGTAAATTTAATATAGTAGAGTTATAGTAAATTACATACCTGACAGGCCATCAGGAATATAATCTTTAACAGTAATATGCACAAAAATGGTGGGTAAAGTGAGTGGTTGACCAGCTTCATTTCTTAAAGATATATGCCTGTATCCTAAACATAAAAGAACAAATAATTTATTATATTTTTCACCTAAGCTGAACTATTATTTTGTGATAATGAATATATCAAAGATTACTGTGAATCAACATTAAACCTGAAATCAAACCTTGCATATGAGGTGTGATCAAAGTTTGAGCACTGAATATATTACAGAAATTATGAACATTTCCAGCTATTTGATAGATCATCTTTGAAGTCTCCATGACATGTGTGCACTGATTCCAACTTCAAGAAGCATTCCTAATAGGCTTCTTCTGTATATTTTTGCTAATTATTCCTGAATAGCATTCTGAATTGTTGTTGCATATTTGTGACTTTTAAAGAAGGCTTTATGCTTGAAGGGGGAAATATAACAGACAGCTAAATCTGGTTAGCATGATTGATGGAGAACCAAAGTTATTATTATTATTAGCCATATGGTGCAAGGAAGCCTGAGGCTTAGGCTGCACCATCCAAAAAAATGGATGTCCAGCTGGGGACCCTGGGTATGCCAAGCCCATACTCAACAGATATGAGCCCCTGGGGATGGAGTGCTTTGAGAAATTCTTGAATGGAAAGGGGTGTGTGTACGAGGAACATTGGCATGATGCAAGTGCCAATTTCCACTTCTCTGGATGTTTACTCCAAACAGCATCCTGAAATTGATGTATTATTGTTTTATAATATTCCTGATTTCCTGTTTGACAATGTAGGACAAATGAATAATGCCCTGTGAGTCAAAAAACACAATATTAATGGACAAGATTTTGGCCATGGAAAAGATGGAGTCTTCTGAGTAGAGGACTGGATCTTTCTTTCTGTATCATAGTCATACACTCATGATTTGTATCAAGTTACAACTGAAGAAACAAAGCAGCAGCACATAAGAAAATCTGCCCTAATCTGTGATAATGTCAGAATGTGGCACATAAACTTGACTGAAATTATATTAGCATTAGTAGAGGCATATGATGAAAGAAAGCAAGCTTATACAGCATCAGCCAAAAAAAAAACCCTTACCATTTCACCCATCCATTCACTCCAAAACTTTTGTCTAGTTCTACCTTGAATTTATTTAAGCTATCTGTTAAAGTAATAAACCACCCATTGGCTAAAGCCAAATTTCCACACATCTTCACTACTACTGTCTTTCCTTTATTTGAATTCATGCCCCCTCAGGTGCGGAATCTCATAGGTATTAAATGTACACGTGCTAAAGCATATTATTAGCATTAGCAGTAGTAGAGGCATATGATGCAAGAAAGCAAGCTTATATAGAATGAGCCAAATAAACTTCCCCATTTCACCCATCCATTCACTCCAAACGTTTGTCTAGTTCAGCCTCGAATTCATTTAAGCTGTCAACTTCCACGACAGATGGAAACTTGTTTCAGCAATCACCCACCTGCTGGCTAAAGGCAAATTTCCGCACATCTATTCTGAAACTCTCTTTCCTCAAATTGAATTTATGACCTCTGAGTGTGAAATCTGAGCAAGAGGAAGAATCCTATCAACATTAAGTTCGCTCAAACCATTCAAGAGCTTATACACCTCAATCAGATCACCTCGCAGGTGCCTAGTCTCCAGAAGCTGCAATTTGCAGAACTTAAGCCTTTCTTGGTAAGAGGACCTCATTGTTCTCCTCACTAACCTTGTTGCTCTTCTCGGTACTTATTCTAGCAACTCTACATCCTTCCTAAAATGAGGCCACCACGACCTGTATGCCATACTCAAGGCATCCTGATCATTAGCCTATACAAAGGGATAATTTTCTCCTTTACCCTACTAGCAAAATTCTTGTATATCATTGACAAGACCCATAACCTGCTCTGGCAGCCTGCCTACATTCTCAGAAAACTTCATATTTTACTGTGCAATTACCCCAAGTCTTTTTCATTTTCTACCACCTGAGTGTAGTACAACACAGCATATTTCTCTTGGTTTATTGCTATCCCCATGCAGTACTTTGCATTTGTCAATTTAAACTTCAGTTCCCACTTCCCAGCCCATCTTCCCAACTTTTCTAGATTCTGTTGCAGTAGCATACTGTCATTACTATCATTAACAACCCTGCCAACCTTTGTATCATCTGCAAAATTGGACAATAAGTCTGATATAACTTCATCAATATTATTGATAAAGATACAAAACAACAACATAGGCACAACACCGAATGCTGGGAGACTCCAATAATAACATTAGTCCACGAAGAGCAGTGCGTCCATTGATTACCACTCTCTGTCTTCTCTCACTCAACCATCCTTTTATCCATTGTAGCAACTTGCCCTTAACACCATACCGCTCCAATTTGTACAGTAGTCTTCCATGTGCAACAGTATCAAAAGCTTTCCTGATATTCAAGTACATGATAACAAAATTATTTTTTTTCATCCATTCCATTGTGATAACATTGTAGTATCCAATCAAAAATGTCAGACAAGACTTCCCCTTAACAAACCCATGCTGTGTCTGAATTGTTACTGCAGTCTTCCTGTCTAGATGATCCTGCAATGCTTCTTTAACTTGTAACTCCATTATTTTCCCCAGAACAGAAGTTAAACTAAAAGGTCTGTAATTACTCGTGTCACCCTTTCATCCTTTTTGTGAATTGGGGATACATTTGCACATCTCCCATCTGTGGAGACCTCCTCTGAGCACAAAGATGCTCTCATAATTATGGCTAAGGGTTTGCTTCCTTTGCCACTTCCTTTAATATAACTGGATAGATCCCATCCATCCCAGGTCCCTTTCTTATGTTTAACTTCAACAATTTCTCCTCCACTTTGTTCTCAGTTATTACAAAATCATTTAGCCCCTGTTAGAGTTTAAGAAGCTTCTATCCTCCAGTTCCTTACAGAATTCCTCATGTGTGAATGTGGATGCAAAATATTAGTTCAGTTTTTCAGCTATCCGAGCAAGATCATCAACTGTCAAACCATCAATATCAACTGGACCAACCTGATTCATCCCCTTCCTTCTAGAGTTTATATTAGTAAAGAAGTCTTTGAACTTTGTGACTTGATTTCAGACTAGCTTATATGTACCATGGGCTTCTATGTCGCCGGATAATTTATATGCATCCCATGCATTTTTCTTCTCTGCCACGAGTCTCATTAGTTCATCTGACATCAATTTAGACCTAAACCTTGAATAGTATTTCTTAGTTTGTATGAAAAGCCAGGTTGCAAGATTATTTCCATAATGCAAATTCTAAGTGGGATGAATGCATCCCATTTAGAATTTGCTGTTGGGGTCTGTGTGTGTGTGTGTGTGTGTGTGTGTGTGTGTGTGTGTGTGTGTGTGTGTGTGTGTGTGTGTGTGTGTGTGTGTGTGTGTGACGGATGTTTAATGGCGCATAAGCTACATTGGTTATAGTGCGCCTGTCCATAGGTATGTGTTAGGAAATAATTCAGAATTGAAGGCATTCAATTTCAGTTTATTAAACTATTCAGAATCTATGATATATTCCAATTTTTTTCAGAAAGCTGAAAAGTTCATTAATATTTCCCTGATCGCCAATTATATGCTCTAGTGATCTTGATTGTTGAAGATTTGCTAAAAAAAAGCAGGACTGATGTTCTGTCCTGTTGATAGTGAGGGCAGTCAATTAGAATATGTTTGACTGTTTGTTATGCTGAGCAGTGTGGACACTGCTCAGCATAAAGAGGATCATCACCTGTGAGTAGATGGATATGGGTCAGATGGGTATGCCCTATTCTTGCCTGTGCAAGTACCACTTCTTCCCTTCTAGTTGTCTGGATGCTTGAGTGAAATTTTGGTTCCTGTTTCAACTGGAAAAGTTTATTATTAGTCTGGGCGTGCCACAGTTCTCTTCACCGTACAAGGCATGCTGCTGCTATGATGACATTACAGTACGAGGCTGGAATATGGAGGTCAAATCAAAAGTTGACGGATTTTTTGCAGATATATCTGCCAGTTCATTCCCCTTTATCCCTGAATGTTCTGGAATCCAACAAAAGTTCACTAATTGTTAACGATGTTCAATTTTCAAGAGCAACCTCCTGATTTGGTTTGAAACAGGGTGGATGCAAAATACTAGTTCAGTTTTTCAGCTGTCAGCTAATCACAATCCCTCCTATATTCATATAGGAGGGATTATTGAGCTGAGAGAGAGAGAGAGTCTGTGTAAATTAAATATTTTTGAGATGGGTAAAGATTCAGATTTTCTAGAGCTAATTTTATTCCATATAGTTCTGCAGAAAAGTTGTTATACTCAGGTGGAAGGTTGCTGAATTGACAGCAGGAGGAAACACTGCTGCTGCTCCAATGGCTGATTGAGATTTGGACCCATCGGTATATATTGGCAGAAAATCAACATAGCTCTGAATATGACTTGCATATTCAGAGCTATGTTAATTCACATTAAGTTGTTTCACATTAAGAGTCGGTAGAAGATTCTTACCCCATTGAAGAAAATAAGTATTAAAGTTCAGTTGAAGAAGGGGAATTCAAGGTGGATGAAAGTAATTCATTACCTGCTGACTATTGTGAAGAAGAACTTTCTAACTCCATGATATTTCAAAAAGCTGTAGGCCTGCTGGCCTTATTTTATTAGGTTTATTTCTATAGAGATTAGGTAGTTGTGGACTGAAGAGATATGGGTGAACAGGATGCAAACAGCAACTTTTTATTTTGGTTGCATACTTCAGTAGTAACATTTTTCTGCAGAGGTGCAAAGGAGGTTCATGAGCTTCAATATACAGACAATGAGATGGAGATTTCCTAAATGCTCAAGGTGCAATCCATAATGCACTGTGTTGTATAGGATCCAGCTAGTGTAGTACACTCCTTCGAACAGAATCATAGACTAGAGCACTATAATCCAAATGGGATCTAATCAACACTCTATACAGGGTGTCGCAAAATTACACGGCATAACTTTAGGAATGAGTTCCTCATATGTAGACAATAAAAATATTTTATATCAACATAGTTCCGGAAATGCTTGGTTCCCGAGTTATTAACCGGAATGTCTTATCTCCCGCAGGTGATTTCCTTCATCACAAGGTACTGACAAAATCTGGTGGTTTTCCATTCCTACAATGTACAGTAAACCCCCGCTATTCGCGGTATCTGTATTTGCGGTTTTGCATATTCGCGATCGCTGATTTAAAATAAAATGAAACTTTAAAAAATGTGAATTTTAAAGCGCCGTGAATATTTTCCACCATAAAAAACATGGGCGTGGCTAAAATTATCTTTCCTGGTCAAAACAGCGTTCAGTGGGTGGGGGGGGGAGAGGGGTGACAAAATCGCGAGCGTGGATGTTTCTCGCTAATCCTTGTTCAGTATGTGTTATGCGCTTGTCATGGAAGGTTTGGTCGTTTGCTTTTAATTTATATGCTTATAAATTGAATAAATTCATCAATTTATAAATTGATATGCTTACAAAAGTGATAAATCTACCGTTTTGCAGTGTAAAACAGACTTTTTCGAGTGTGTTAACGGAAGAAAGTGCCTTTATTGTGGACAAGTTCTTTTTTACCTGTACAAAAATATGGCTACGAATAACGAGGGAAATGTGAAAATATCAAAGGTGATGACATTAGCGAATAAAATTGAGTTATTAGACAAAATTTCTAATGGTGAAAGTGTCTCTTCAGCGGCAAAACATTATAAAATCAATGAGTCAACGGTACGATCAATCAAAAAATCGGAAGAAAAAATCCGCCGTAGTGTCCGTGAAAACACGCTAATTGCTTCAAAAATTTCCTCTGTAACTCGTGATGTTAAATTAGAAAAAAATGGAAAAGGCTTTAAATCTGTGGATAGAAGACCGAACTCAAAATAAAATTCCGTTAAGTTCACTCATCATTCGTGAAAAGGCAAAACTCCTTTATCAACACTTTAGCGAAACTGGTGATAGCACTGGCGGGATAAGTTTTTTTGCTAGCAAAGGCGCTGGTTTGAAAGATTTGTTTGAAATTTCTAATAAATATTACATTTAATATTAAATTGTTTCTTATTTTCATTTCGATACCTTATGCTTGCATTTCACTATGTACTGTCTATGTACATAGTCATATTATGAAGGTACATATAATACATACATAGACACAATTTTAGACTAGTTTTTCTTATATATTTCATACTTTGGAATGGAACCCCTTTATTATTATGGAAGCCATAACTCAGTATTCGCGTTTTCGGTATTTGCAACATTTCTCAGGAACGTAACCCTGTACTCTAATCAGGAGCTGTACTGTACTCTAATCAGGAGCAAGCAGATATGCACTTTATGTTAGTCTTCTGTTTGTCTTTTTTTGGAAATGTAGGCCATCCCATGTCCATATCTTCTTCCACATATATTTCTAGAATTGAATCATCCTGGTTGGAAGAATAATCAGCATCCATGGATGATTCTTGGATATTCTTTCTTGAATTGGGGTTTTGACTATATGTGATGTACTAGCAATCACTGGAGGGAAGGAGATGTCACTGGTATTATAAGAGGAGTGTTACTAGCCTGATCTGAGTGTTTAGGGATACTGGACTGTTGCTGAGAGAGGACAGCTCAAGCCTAGTTGGAGATTGATATGTTTGAAGGGATGGTAACATCAGTTTGGATGGACACTTTGTTGCTTTAGTGCAACACTGGCATAAGCACGTTTGGGCATAGTAGGAGCAACTATTTTCTTTGCTTCTTGGTAGCTTACCTTGTTCTCAACCTTATAGTTAACAATTTTTTTTTTTTTTTTTCTTTTTTCTCAGTTTTCCATTTCTCACAAGTTTTAGAATATGCAGGATGGTTACCTCTGCAGTTGGGACAAGTCTGTCGCCAAACATTCAGACTGAGTATGATCGGAAGAACCACAGTTGGGACAAACTGGGTTCCTCTACATGTCTTCTGAGAGTGGCCATATTTTTGGCACTTGTAACATCTCAAGGGATTGGGAATATATGGACGAACACGGCAAAGTAGATAGCCAGCTTTTACTGTTGATAGTAGGTTTCGGGAATTAAATGTAAGGATAATATTCCTGGTAGGAGTGAGGTTATTGTCTTTTTTAATCATGATTCTTTTTGATGCAATAACATTTTGATTGTGAAGCTCCTGAGTTATTTTGTCCTCTCTCACATTCGACAGATCCCAGCTAGATATCAAACCTTTGGATGTACTTAGGTAGCACGGAGAAATACTTTAATTGCAAAATTTGAAAGTTATAAAATTTTCTCTGAATGTCTATAGTTTGCTGTTTCTAAAAGTAGTTCTCCAGATTTCAGTCTCTTCACAGCCTTAGGAGATCCTGCAATACTCTTCAGGTGTTTCTGGATGAGGAAAGAAGATAATTTGCTGAGAGGTTGTTCTGAAAGTGAATGCAAAATTAGAAATGCAGGAAACTCTTTTGTTGTTGAATTTGTTTTCAACCTCTTGAGTTGTGAAATGTCATAATCTGTTTCAGTCTGTGACCGACAGCTTGTCAGCTCTAAAGGTGGAAACACATTGTGCTCCATCGTTGCTCCTGTTGGCCCTTGGCAGATCAACTTTTCTGCCAAGGTTTCCGGCCACACCACATTAATCCTTGCACCATATGGCTAATAATAATAATAATAATCACAATTTGCTTGGCACCCAGGGTCTTGTTGTTGGTAACATCATCAGTTGGTCCCGCTAATCTCAAGACCACTGTAGTCACCTTTACGAAAGCAAAACCCTTCCCTTTACCTCTGATAGTAATAGTAATAGAGGCATGGGATGAAAGAAAGCAAGCGTATGAGCTTATGTAGCATCAGCCAAAAATAAAAAAACAAACCACAACCATTTCCTCTAAAAGTTTGTTCAGTTCCTCCTTGAATTTATTTAAGCTATCAACTTCCACAGTGACAGATGGAAATCAGTTACAGCAATTAACCACCCGCTGGTTAAAGGCAAATTTTTGCACATCTATTCTACTACTGTCTTTCCTCAATTTGAATTTATGCTGTCTTAGGTTCACAATCTGAGCAAGTGGAAGAATCCCATCAGAATTCAGTGTGCTCAACCCATTCAAAGCCTTATCTCTAGCTTATCTCTAGGTGCCTAGTCTCTAGCTGCTGCAATTTGCAGCAGCTTAAAGATGGTAGTGATATCTTTAAGTAAATCCCACATCAGTACATGTGATCACTGTCACCTAGTGGTTCCTTCAGATCCTTAATTCATGAATAATCACTGCAAGAATATTACTCCCTCTGGTTGCCTCTTGAACATGCTGCTGTAGAAAACAATCATCAACTAAATCCACAAAACCGTGCTAGTGTGTAAGTGATCAAACCGCAACTTCCAGTCAGTATAATGGGGGAAGTTAACCCCCCATTATAAGGGATTCTAATTTACTGGCCCACTATTTTACTGTGCAATTGTTGGTTGAGCTCATCAGACTCGTTAGGCCTATAACACACTCCTATTCTCATTTTTGCTTCTCCAGTGCTTATACCTCATCATTGCACTGTCCACCCATGTCAACTGGATGCACTTCCTTAGATTTTATGTTTCTTAACTAACAGAATCATCCCTCCTCCACTCCTCCCCTTCTATCCTATCTATCCTTTCTGTACACATTGTACTCCCAAAATTCCAATTCTGCATTCCTTATCTCTGTGTGATACTATGTCTCTGATATCCCAACAATATCTGCTTCTGATGTCTTGACCAGCACTTCAAATTCATCAAATTTATTTCCTATACTTCTAGCATTGGTGTACATGAAAGTATACATATGCCACTTCTTGCTCTTAGTCACCCTAATACAGCCCATGTATTTATTTATTCCATGATGATTCCCCCCAGTACTTGAAATTCCAAGCACCTTGCTTTTCAGGCTGCTGCTCATTCTAATAGAAGCAGTGCAAGAATCGTTTTCGCCTCTGCCTGTGGCTACTTTTAATCTTTTATTCTGTGAACCCCCCTCCCAAACTAACAGTTTTCCGACCCACCTCGATAGCATCAGCAAATAACCCCAGGGGCTCCCATTTGGTGAGTACAGGCTTGGCACACCCAGGGTCCTCATCTGGATATCATCATTCTTCTCTTTCTTGGTGATTCCTTTCTACTTCTCCCTCCCTCTCTCTCTCTCTCTTTCTCTCTCAGGGTAACTCGGAAATTTTTTTTTGGCTGGTGCAGCATAAGCCTCAGGCTTCCTTGCACCATACGGCTAATAATAATAATAATATTCTTGCATCCTTTCTATTTAAGTGTATCCCATCCCTGTAGAAGCAGTCTCTCTTTTTAACAAGCAAAGACAAAACTGAAAAAATTTTACCCCACAAGCCTTGAACAATCTCTCCAGAGTTGAATTGATTGACTAGACTCTCATCCCATACTCTTTGAAAGAGTCTGTCTTCCAATCGTGTCAGGCAGACTCTTTCAAATTTAACCCTAACTCGTGACTTTTTTCAACATTGAACTATACTTTAAGTAAATTTGCAAATCTCCTACTCTCAATATCATTAAAAAATAAATAAATAAATTTTCTGTTTATACTCCGGGATGACCAAACGGTCAGAGGAGTTTACAAGATACACAGAATACAAGAAACAGCACCGTATTCAGCAGTCACGGGCTTGAACCCCGGTCACTCGAGGCACGTGTACTTATGCACCCGAGCAACTGACCACTAGGCTACGGTGGCCTTTTAGTGTCAACATGTACAATAATATCACCTTCTGTGCCCTTAAAAGATGACATCTGCTCTACAATGTCATCAGCTTCTACCCCTGGCAGACATAACCAGGTTCTATTCCACCTATCCTTTTTGCACAATATATTTCCTGTCTCCCTGACAAGCACAGACAATAACTAGCTCCCATGGGAACAGTGCATTCTGCCTTGAAGATTACTTCTGTGTTGCCTGATGCACAAGAGTGAATGCTGGCATTGAGTTGGACAGCTTGATGGATCCTCCATTTTAATTCCTGAGAGGGCATCTACTTGACTATTCAAACTCTCATAGCACCCATCAGAACACTGAGTTGGCACCTAATTTCTTGACATTCTCTGAGACATTCCTATCACAGACAAAGACATCCTCCTTGGCTAGATCATGTCCTGTTCCAGAAAGATTCGCAAACATTTCACAAGTTGCACATTTTTTTAGGCTGTGGTGCATTGGAGAATCGTCCCCTACAGTTCTCCCCCGAGCCACAGCACTCCTGCTACTTTGTGCCCATTGCTTTGCTGCTCTAGTCTGGGGCATGATTTGCTAAGGATTTCATTCTCAAATCTTGTGTTAAAATTGATTGTCATGCCCAATCAGATACAGGTGACCCCCGATTAATGCTGATAATTCGTTCTGGAAAAACAGAGCGCTAAGTGAATCCATGCTAAGTGAGCGCTGCATTCCCATAAGGTAACATATGTATTTGTGAGTTGCGGTCGATGCCATAGGATTTTCCTAATCAATAATAAAGATGCACAAATGTCGGTCAAAATATTAATATTCAAATATTTGTATATATAAAATATTCTGCATTACATACGTATATAATTATGTGGTAACTACTTACGTATTAAAATTAAACTTACAATTCTAATTAAAATCATGAATTTAATTGATCTAAATGATTTAATTTAATTGATGAATTTAATCATGAAAAGTGTGTCGATTTTGGGTTGAACTTTGGCCCTCTTCCAAATAAATTAAAGGGGGTATTAATTTTAAATCCCCAGCAGTGTTACCACCTGACAATAAAGTCAACCAATCATTCGCCGTTTTGAAACCTGACATGGTTTTTTCTTCTTTCAATATGAAACTTATTTTAGGCATTCATTTCCATAAAAATCCTGCTTCATCTATGTTAAAAGCTTGTTGAGAAGTATAGCACATAATACCCCTGTTCAATAATTTTAACAAGTTCTTTTTTGAAAGTTTCGGATCCTTGATCAACACTTGAGGCTTCTCCCTGAATTTTAAATCTATTCAACCAGCACTTACCAGTTTTAAACGGTTCCACATTTTTTTTTTGTGAGTTTTCTTCAGATCATCATATTGGCTAATCTCTCTCTCTCTCTCTCTCTCTCTCTCTCTCTCTCTCTATTTTTTTTTTTTTTTTTATTTTCTTTTATAATATTTAACTTAACTGAATTCTGCATTGGATATTATCTTTAATAAAAATAAAATTCTGGTCTCTTTCCAAAGCCATTGGCCACAACTTTTGGCCATCTCTGCTCCCACCTCTGTCATTTCAGCCAAGGATAAAGCCTGCTAGCATCCCATTTTATTTCCAACTCATGTATTAATGATCTTGGTAAAACATTTCTCACCATTCCCACCATACTCCATTCAATGCCACCTGTGGTCTTCCGTCAAAAGGATGTCAGAAGGATTTTGACAAATCTTGATGCTAAGAAAGCTCCAGGTCCTGATGGTATTTCTCCACTTGTTCTCAAAATCTGTTCTCTTGAACTTACTCCTGTTCTTTGCTGCCTTTTTTTTCACTTTCTTATTCCAAAGGTGTTTTTTCTTCTGCTTGGAAATATGCTCATACCCAGCCAGTTTCTAAAAAGGGTGACAAATCCCTCCCATCCAATTATCGTCCCATTGCAATTACTTCTACTCTTTCTAAAGTAATGGAGAAATCAATTAATTGCCAACTTTTAAACTACCTAGAAACCTTCCGTCTGATCAACAATTGCCAGTATGGATTCCATCAGTGTCAAGCCACTGGTGATATTCTGGCTTATGTTACCCATTTATGGACAAATTCAATGGAAACGTTCGGTGAAACACAAGCAGTTGCTCTTGACATCTCAAAGCCTTTCAATTGTATTTGGCATAAAGGTCTTCTAAACAAGCTTCCATCTTATGGTTTGCCAACTGTTTTTTGTAATTGGTTATCCAGTTTTCTCTCTGATCGTTCACTGAGGATGATGGTAGATGGACCTCTGTCTTCTAACTTCTCCACTAATGCTGGTGTCCCCCAAGGTTCAGTTCTTTCCCCCACTCTTTCCCTCTTGTATATTAGTGACCTTCTTCCATTGACTGGAAATCCTATTCATAGTTTTGCTGATGATAGCACATTGCATTCCACTTTCCATTTTAAGAAACCTTGCCCTGCTCAATCAGCTTCAACTTCTTGAATATCTGCTACCAGCTCCTTAAATGCCAATCTCCAGGTAATTCTCCAGTGGGGCAAAGAAAACTTAGTTGATTTCAATCCTTCTAAAACTCAGTGTTGTCTTATAACTCACAAAAAAGGATTCTTCTGCACCTATGCTTATCTTTGGTGACACTCCGATTTCTAGGCAAGTTTATATATCTCTTTTGGGGATTACCCTGGGCTCTAATATCTCTTGGCACAAGCACATCAAAATATTGCTTCCTCTGCATCTAAAAAACTTGGTTTTCTCTTTCGCTCTTATCGTTACTTTTCTTCCAAACAGCTGATCACTCTGTACAAATTGCAAATCCACCCTACCATGGAATATTGTTCCCACATCTGGGGCAGTGTCCCCAAAACCTCTCTCAGGCTTCTAGATTCCATTCAGAATAGGGCAATTAGGTTAATTAATGACTCCTCTCTAACAGAGTCTCTCCACTCGCTGTCTCACACACGTACTGTTTCTTCTGCATGTCTTTTCTACAGATACTTCCATCGGCACTGTTCTTCTGAATTGGCTTCTATTATTCCTGCTCTCTCTTTCAAAACAGTCCGAACACGTGCTGTCACCAGCCACCATCCGTTTACTGTCCAACTTCAAACTTGCAGAACCAACTTTCATCTTCCTCGTTTATTCATTAAACTGCCGTTTTCTGCAACAACCTTCCTTCATACGTATTTCCTGAAAATTACAATCTACAGAAGTTCAAATCTAATGTCAACAAATATCTTCTTTCGTCTTCTCAACCTCCACCCCCACCCCAAGCACGGTAACAAGTACTATAGGTCCTAATACCTCGTGTTTGGGGTTTTCATAAAAAAAAAAATAAAAAAAAAATCACAACTTGATGATTGTTATGAAATCTCATGGATAATAACGTAATTTATGTCATTTTATTGTATTGAATACCTGTTCGTGTTTTGGATGGTTTGGGCATTAATTGTTGACTGGACACTTATTACCTTTAATGGTTAATTCCCTTTTTTTTCCCCTCCTTCTTTTAATATGTAATAATTTATTTTGTATAATTAATTATATTTGTACAATTCGGGCCATTTTTGTATAGTATGTACCCGTATAATTTTGTATATTTTGCAGCGGTATAATTTTGTATATTTTGCATCAGTATAATTTTGTAAATTTTTCTGTATAATTTCTTTTCTTGCAAACAGTTTGCATAACTTTTTGTTTAAGGTTGTATAGCTTTCTATACAAATCCTTCTCTTGCATACAGTTGAGTGGTTAACTATTTCAGGTTATTTATCTCTAAATGGTTCTCCTATTTTTAAAGAAGATCTAACTTTAAACAAAAATCCTTCAAATGAATTCCTAATTTAATTTGAAATGGTTTCTTTCATGTTTACTTTTGTTTTTCTACTGACAGGCATGTCCTCTATCACCACAGTGAAACACGGCGGAGTTAGCATTGGCATTAGTAGAGGCATATGATGCAAGAAAGCAAGCTTATTCAGCATCAGCCAAAAAAAAAAAAAAAAAAAAAAGCACAACAACTACTCCCATTTTACCCCTCCGTTCGTTCGAAATACCTGTCCAGCTGAGCCTTAAATTTGTTTAGGCTATCAACTTCAACAACAAGTGATGGAAGTCTATTCCACAAACCAACTGCTGGCAAAAGGCAAATTTCCGCACATCTATCCGACATCCGTCCTTCCTCAATTTGAATTTATGCCCTCTCAGGTGATTATTCTGAGCAAGAGGAAGCATCCCATCGGCATTGAGCATGCTCAAGCCATTCAAAGCCTTATACACCTCTATCAGATCACCTCGCCGATGCCTAGTCTCCAGACTCTATAATTTGCAAAACTTAAGCCTTTCTTCGTAAGAGCAACCCTTTGTTCCATTCACTAGTCTTGTTGCCCTTCTCTGTACTCGTTCCAGCAGCTCTACATCCTTCTTGAAATGAGGCCTCCAGACCTGTATACAGTATTCAAGGTATGGCCTGACCAATGCCTTATACAAGGAAATAATCACATCCCTATCCCTGCAAGAAAAATTCCTGTATATCATTGACAAGACACCATGAGCTACTCTTGCAGCTCGTCTCCACTGCTCAGAGAACTTCATATCTGCCTGCACAATTACCCCCAGGTCCTTTTCATTCTCTACCACTGTCAGCATGGTACCACAGAGTTGATACGTTGATCTGGGGTTACTGTTTCCTATATGTAGTACTTTACATTTGTCAATGTTAAACTTCATTTGCCACCTCTCAGCCCATCTGCTCAACCTTTCCAGATCCTGTTGCAGCAGCATAGCATCAGTAGTGTCCTTAACAACCCAGCCAACCTTATTATCGTCTGCAAACTTGGACATTAAGCTTGATATACCATCATCTATATCATTTATAAATACAGAAAACAACAATGGACCCAACACTGAACCCTGAGGAACTCCACTAATAACATTAGTCCACGTTGAGCAGTGTCCACTGATTACCACTCAACCATCCCTTTATCCATAGCAGCAATTTGCCTCCAATGCCACACTGCTCCAATTTGTGCAGCATTCTTCCATGCGCAACAGTATCAAAAGCCTTTCTAAGATCCAAATATATAATATCAAAGTTATTCCCTGCATCCAGTTCTTTTGTGACTACATCATAGTATCCAATCAAATTGGTCAGACAAGACCTGCCCCTAACAAAACCATGCTGTGTCTGAGCTATAACTGAATTCTTGTCCAGATGATCCTGCAGTGCTTCTTTAACCAGTGCCTCCATTAATTTTCCTGGAACCGAAGTTAAACTAACAGGTCTATAATTACTTGTGTCAGCCTTTGATCCTCCTTTGTGAATTGGGGTTACATTTGCACATCTCCAGTCTATAGGTACCTCCCCTGAGCCCAAAGAAGCTCTCATAATTATGGCTAAGGGTTTGCTTACTTCCTTTGCTGCCTCCTTTAATATAACTGGGTAGATCCCATCCATCCCGGGTGCCTTTTTTATGTTTATCCTCAACAATTTCTCCTCCACTTTCCTCTCAGTTATTAGAAAATCATCTAGCTCACTGCCAATGTTTACTTCACCTACGACATTCCCCTTCCTGAATAACTCCTAAAGTGTGAATGTAGATGCAAAATACTTGTTTAGATTGTTAGCCACCTGAGCAGGATCCTCAACTGTTGAACCATCAACATCCAGTGAACCAATCTGATTCATCCCTTTCCTTCTTAAGTTTAAATAGGTAAAGAACTCTTTTCTGTTTTTCTTTGCATCCTTTGCCAAGGATTTCTCATAATTGCCTTTGCCTGCCTAACCTCCTTTGTAACTAGGTTACAGATCAACTTGTATCTATCATAGGCTTCTGTGTCACGTGTTAATTTTTATGTATCCCATGCATCTCCTGTTAACAGGAGAGACTGCTTCTACAGGGATGGAATACACTTAAATAGCAAGGGTGCAAGAATATTTGCAGATGCTATCGAGGCAGTGTTAGGTGGTCGGAAAACTGCTAGCTTGGGGGGATACAAAGATGAATAGATTAACAGTAGCCACTGGCAGAGGTGAAAGAGATTCTTGCACTGCTTCTATTGGAATGAGCAGAAGCCTGAAAACCAAGATTCAGGATATTTCAGAGACTGCTGGGAGTCATTGCGGTACAAGTAAACACATGGGTTGTGTTAGGGTAGCTAAGAATAGAAATAGGTGCATGTATACTTGCGTGTACACCAATGCTAGGAGTTTAGTAAATAAATTTAATGAATTTGAGGTATTGCTCAAAACATCAAAGGCAGATATTGTTGGGATATCAGAGACTTGGTGTCACACAGATATAAGGAATGCAGAACAGGAATTTGGGGAGTACAACGTCTACAGAAAGGATAGACTGGATAAGGAGGGAGGAGGGGTTATGCTATTAGTTAAGAAATACATAAAATCCAAGGAAGTGAAGCCAGTGGACATCGCTGGACAGTGCAGTGTCGAGTCAGTTTGGTGTGACAGAAGCAAGATCAAAATTGAGAGTAGGAGTGTGCTATAGGCCTAATGACTCTGATGAGTATAATAAGAAACTGTACAGGGAAATAGAGTGGGCCAGTAAATCAGAGAGTCTTATAATGGGAGATTTTAATTTCCCAGATATTGACTGGAATTTCGGGGCTGGTCACTCACACACTAGCAAGGCTTTTGTGGATTTATTGGATGATTATTTTCTACATCAGCATGTTCGGGAGGCAACTAGAGGGAGGAATACTCTTGATTTGATTATCAGCAGTGATTCTTCATGCATTAAGAATCTGCAGATAAATGAACCACTAGGTGGCAGTGATCACAGTGTGCTGAAGTGGGATTTACTCAAAGAGGTAACTACCATTAGGGGTAAAGGGAAGGGTTATTGCTTTCGTAAAGGCGACTACGATGGACTGAGACAGTATTTAAATTCTATACAGTGGTTTGTTGTTTGTTTGTTATTTGGTTTTTAGGAGCATTAGCAACTAAGGCCATATTGCTCCGGGATATGCGGTGGTCATTCCCTGACCTTTCCGCATCCTCCGTATTTGGTGGTGACGGGCTCGAACCCCAGTCTAAATCAAGAAGCGTGTGCTACGCACTGCTGCTCCTGCCCACCTGGCTACGGAGGCGCCTCTATACAGTGGGACCAACTGATGATGTTACCAACAGCAAATGCAAAATGGGAAGCATTCAAAGAACTTATCTTGGAAGTTACTAGGCTTTACATACCAACTAAGAAATTTTCAAAGTTTAGGCCTAAATGGATGTCAGATGAACTGATGAGGCATATGGCAGAGAAGAAACATGCATGGGACACATACAAATTAACACATGACACAGAAGCCTATGAGAGATACAAGTTGATCTGTAACCAAGTTACAAAGGAGGTTAGGCAGGCGAAGGCAGATTACGAGAAATCTTTGGCAAGGGATGCAAAGAAAAACAGCAAAGACTTCTTTACTTATGTAAACTCTAGAAGGAAGGGGATGAATCAGATTGGTCCACTTGATATCGATGGGTCAACTGTTGATGATCCTGCTCAGGTAGCTAACAAACTAAATGAATATTTTGCATCGACATTCACACAGGAGGAGTTATTTAGCGAGGGGAAAGCCAGAGATGTATTCAACCCTAGCAGTAAGCTAGAGAATCTTGTAATAACTGAGAATAAAGTGGAGGAGAAATTGTTGAAGATAAACACAAGAAAGGCACCCTGGGTGGATGGGATATATCCAGTTATATTAAATGAGGCAGCAGAGGAAGTAAGCAAACCCTTAGCCATAATTATGAGAGCTTCCTTGGACTCAGGGGAGGTACCCACAGACTGGAGATGTGCAAATGTGACACCAATTCACAAAGGAGGATCAAAGGCTGACACAAGTAATTATAGACCTGTGAGTTTAACTTCTGTTCCAGGAAAATTAATGGAGGCACCAGTTAAAGAAGCACTGGAGGATCATTTACACAAGACTTCAGTTATAGCTCGGACACAGCATGGTTTTGTTAAGGGGAAGTCTTGCCTGACCAATTTGATTGGATACTATGATGCAGTCACAAAGGAACTAGATGCAGGGAATAACTTTGATATTATATACTTGGATCTTAGAAAGGCTTTTGATACTGTTGCACATGGAAGACTTCTACACAAATTTTAGCAGTGTGACATTGGAGGCAAATTGCTGCTATGGATAAAGGGGTGGTTGAGCGGGAGAAGACAGAGAGTGGTAATCAATGGACACTGCTCATCGTGGACTAATGTTATTAGTGGAGTCCCTCAGGGCTCAGTGTTGGGTCCATTATTGTTTTCTGTATTTATAAATGATATTGATGATGGTATATCAAGCTTAATGTTGAAGTTTGCAGACGATACAAAGGTAGGCAGGGTTGTCAAGGACACTACTGACACTATGCTGCTGCAACAGGATCTGGAAAGGTTGAGCAGATGGGCTGAGAGGTGGCAAATGAAGTTTAACATTGATAAATGTAAAGTACTACACATGGGAAACAGCAACCCCAGAGCAACGTATCAACTCTGTGGTACTACACTGACAGTGGTAGAGAATGAAAGGGACTTGGGTGTGGTTGTGCAGGCAGATATGAAGTTCTCTGAGCGGTGCAGACAGGCTGCAAGAGTAGCTCATGGTGTATTGTCAATGATATATAGGAATTTTTCTAGCAGGGATAAGGAGGTGATTATTCCCTTGTATAAAGCAATGGTCAGGCCACACCTAGAGTACTGTATACAGGTCTGGAGGCCTCATTTCAAGAAGGATGTAGAGCTGCTGGAACGAGTACAGAGAAGGGCAACAAGATTAATGAATGGAACAAAGGGGTGCTCTTACGAAGAAAGGCTTAAGTTTTGCAAATTACAGTGTCTCGAGACTAGGCACCAGCAAGGTGATCTGATAGAGGTGTATAAAGCATTGAATGGTTTGAGCATGCTCAATGCTGATGGGATTCTTCCTCTCGCTCAGAATAATCACCTGAGAGGGCATAAATTCAAATTGAGGAAAGACAGATGTAGGATAGACGTGCGAAAATTTGCCTTTAGCCAGCGAGTGGTTGGTTGGTGGAACAGACTTCCATCCCTTGTCGTGGAAGTTGATAGCCTAAATAAGTTTAAGGCTCAGCTGGACAGGTATTTTGAACGAACAGAGGGGTGAAGTGGCCGTGGTTTTTTTTTTTTTTTTTTTTGGCTGATGCTGCATAAGCTTGCTTTCTTGCATCAATTGCCTCTACTAATGCTAATGCTAATTTTTCTTCTCTGCCATATGTCTCATTAGTTCATCTGACAACCATTTAGGCCTGAACCTTGAACAATATTTCTTGGTTGGTAAGTAAAGCCTGGTAGCTTCCAAGATTAGTTCCTTGAATGCTTCCCATTTTGTATTTGCTGTTGGTAACATCATCAGTTGGTCCCACTGTATAGAATTTAAATACTGTCTCAGCCCATCATAGTCGCATTTACGAAAGCAAAAACCCTTCCCTTTACCTCTGATGGTAGTTACCTCCTTGAGTAAATCCCACTTCAGCACACTGTGATCACTGCCACCTAGTGGTTCCTTTATCTGCAGATTCTTAATGCATGAAGAATCACTACTGATAATCAGATCAAGAGTATTACTCCCTCTAATTGCCTCCCGAACATGCTGGTGTAGAAAACAATCATCCAATAAATCCACAAAAGCCTTGCTAGTGTGTGAGTGACCAACCCACAAATTCCAGTCAATATCTGGGAAATTAAAATCCCCCATTATAACACTCTCTGATTTACTGGCCCATTCTATTTCCCTGTACAGTATCTTATTATACTCATCAGAGTCATTAGGCCTATAGCACACTCGTCTTCTCAATTTTGATTTACCCATGCTTATGTAACACCAAACTGACTCGATACTGCCCTGTCCATCGGTGTCGACTGGCTTCACTTCCTTGGATTTTATGTGTTTTTTAACTAATAGCATAACCCCTCCTTCCTTCCTATCCTGTCTATCCTTTCTGTAGACCTTGTACTCCCCAAATTCCAGTTCTGCAATCATTATATCTGTGTGACACCATGTCTCTGATATTCCAACAATATCTGCCTTTGATGTTTTGAGCAAAACCTCAAATTCATCAAATTTATTTACTAAACTCCTAGCATTGGTGTACACGCAAGTATACATGCACCTGTTTCTATTCTTAGCTACCCTAACACAACCCATGTGTTTACTTGTACCGCTATCACTTCCAGCAGTCTCTGAAATATCCTGCATATTGTTTTTCAGGCTTCTGCTCATTCCAAGAGAAGCAGTGCAAGAATCTCTTTCACCTCTGCCAGTGGCTACTGTTAATCTATTTGTCGTTGTCTCCCCCCCAAGCTAGCAGTTTTCCGACCCACCTAACACTGCCTCGATAGCATCAGCAAATATTCTTGCACCCTTTCTATTTAAGTGTATCCCATCCCTGTAGAAGCAGTCTCTCCTGTTAACAAGTACAGTCCAGGCTGAAAAAAATTCTACCGCTTGAGCCTTGCACAATCTTTCAGGGCCGAACTGATCGACAAGGCTCTCATCATATACTTCCTCCTATCGTGTCTGGGCAGAATTGCAGACACTTTCAAATTCAACCCTACTTCACGGCTTTTTTTCAACAGTGACCTGTACTTGTTAAGTAATTCCGCTGGTCTCCTACTCTTAATGTCATTAGTTGAACTGATGTTCAAGGTACTGCCACACACATATATACTCACATACTGTCACTCTTCCACTCTCCATTAAGTTATCATAAAATCAATTAGCTCCCTGTTAGAGCTTGATAAAAGTCTGGTATTTCCTTCAATACATCTTCATGTATGAATGTAGATGCAATGTACTTAATCAGTTTGTCAGAAACCTGAATAGGTATAATAACCTAAGCAACTTTTAGTTTAAACAGATTCATCAAGAGTTAAACCATCAACATCAAGCTAACCAATGTGATTCAACCCCTTCCTTCTGGAATTAATATAAGTAAAAAAAATAATAATAATAATAAATATATGTATATATATATATATATATATATATATATATATACGCACTGGTGTGCAAAACGTAAGGACCAACACTATTTCTAAAGGTTACAACCACAAAATCTTTACTTAAGGTACTCTTTACTGATGAGAGTAGATTCAGTCTCAGCAGAAATTCTGGACATCAGTTAATCTGGTAAGAGGTTGGCATATGGTATCACCCTGCAAACATCCCGGGATCGATATGGTGGTCAATATGTTCTCGTCTGGAGAGGTGTTATCTTGGATGGATGTACACAACTCCAGATACTGGAAGGAGGTACTGTAACTGGTGCACGCTACTGTACTGAGGTAATCCTTCCCCATGTGTGTGTGTTCCGAGTTGCCATTGGCCCTGAGTTTATGTTTATGGATGATAATGCCACACCTCATTGCACTGCACCTCCCTTTCCAAAAGCATATTGCATTGATATGCTTTTGGAAAGTGAGGACATTGTTCATATGAATTGGCCTGCCTGTTTCTCCCGATCTAAATCCCATCAAACACATATGGGATGCTCTGGGGAGATGCCTAGCGGCACGTCCGCACCCACCAGAAAATATTCACCAGCTGAAGATGGCACTGACAGAGGAATGGACGATGTTACCACAAGAACTTATCAACAACATTGTTCTAAGTATGGACAGGCAGTGTAAAGCCTGCATTGAAATTAGGGGGGTGGCCATATCTCCTACTGAGGAGGACTACCTCTTCCCTTTGTTCCATCTTTGGCAGTGATGCATCTGTATCATGGCGGCCAGTGCTATGTTGCTGTTTTTGAATAAAGTCCCTCTGTACCATTTTTGTTTCCGTTGTTGTTTCCTTCATCGTTTCTGTACCTCACGAGGTTCCTTTGGTATGATTTTTCCATTTCCAGGCCACTCCTATCAGAAGCTACAGGTGAAAACCTGACTGGTCCTTAAATTTTTGCACACCACTGTATATAAATCTTTGCTGCTTTTCTTGACATTCTTTTCCAGATACTTCTCAAAATATGCCTTGGCTTGCCTACCCTTCTTTGTGACTTGATTACAAACTAGTTTATATCTACCATAGGCTTCTGTATTACCTTATATATTTTATATGCATCTCATGCATTTTTCTTCTCTGCCATAAGTCTCATGAGAGTTCATCTGACATTCATTTAAGTCTAAGCATTAAACAGTATTTCTTCATTGGTATGAAAAGCCTATTACTTCCCATTTAAAATTTGCTGTTGGTAATAAAGCCATCAGTTGGTCCCAAATAGAATTTAAAAACTGTCTGAGACCACTGTAGTCATCATCATGAAAGCAAAAGCCTTTCCCTCTAACCTTGACAGCTTTCATGTCTTTAAGTAAATCCCACATCAGTACATAATGATCACTGCCACCCAGAAGGCCTTTTATCTGCAGATTCTTAATGCTAGAAAAATCACTGGTGATAATCAGATCAAGAATATTGCTTCCTCTTTTTGCCTCTCTAACATGCTACTGTAGAAAAGTCATTCAATAAATCTACAAAAGTCTTGCTAGCATGTGACTAATCAACCCACAGGTTTCAGTCAATATCTGGAAAGTTAAAATCCTCCATTATAAGACATTCTGATTTCCTGGCCTACTCTATTTTTCTGTATAGCTGTTTGTTATGCTCATCACATCATTAGGCATATATATCACCCTCCTACTCTCATTTTTGTTTTCCCCAGTACTTATATCACTTTACACATTTTACTCCCCATGTTCAAACTCTGCATCCCTTATGTCTGGGTGACAGCATGTCTCTGATATCCCTACAATGACTGCATTTGAAGACTTAATGAGCACTGCAAATTCCTCTTACCAAGTGCACGTACACTACTGCTCCTAGCAGTAGTGTATGTGCACTAATGCTAGGAGCATTAGTGCATCTGTTCTTACTTTTAGTTACTCTAACACAGACTTTTGTGGATTTATTGGATGATTGTTTTCTGCAGCAGCATGTTCGAGAGCATGCTGCTGCAGAAAACAGATATCAAGAGTATTACTCCAGAGAGAGAGTAATACTCGTGATCTGGTTATCAGCAGTGATCATTGGTGTATTAAGAATTTGCAGATAAAGGAACCACTAGGTGGCAGTGATCACAGTATACTGATGTGGGATTTACTTAAAGAAATAATTACCATCAGGGGTAAAGGAAAGGGTTTTTGCTTCCGTAAAGGTGAGTACAGTGGTCTCAGAAAGTTTTTAAATTCTGTACAGTGGGATAAACTGACGATGTTACCAACAGTAAATTCTAAGTGGGAAGCCTTCAAGGAATTAATCGTGGAAGCTACTAAAAGTTTCATACCTATTAAGAAATATTGTTCAAGGTTTAGGCCTAAATGGTTATCAAATGAACTAATGAGACGAGTAACAGAGAAGAAAAATGCATGGGATGCATATAAATTATCAAGCGACTCAGAAGCCTATGGCAGATATAAGCTAGTCTGTAATCAGGTCACAAAGGAGGTTAGGCAGGTGAAGGCAGATTACAAGAAATCCTTGGCAAAAGATGCTAAGAAAAACAACAAGGATTTCTTTACTTATATAAACTCTAAAAGGAAGGGGATGAATCTGATTGGTCCACTTGATATCGATCAATCGACTGTTGATGATCCTGCCCAGACAGCAAACAAACTGAATGAGTATTTTGCATCTATATTCACACACGAGGAGTTATTAAGGTTTGGAAATGGCAGAAGGTTATCAAATTGTAGCAGGATACTTAATGATTTTTTAATAACTGAGAGCAAAGTGGAGGAGAAATTGTTGAAGTTAAACATAAGAAAAGCACCTGGGGTGGATGGGATCTATCCAGTTATATTGAAGGAGGCGGCAAAGCAACTAAGCAAACCCTTGGCCATAATTATGAGAGCATCCTTGGACTCAGGGGAAGTTCCCACGGACTGGAGATGTGCAAATGTATCCCCAATTCACAAAGGGAAATCGAAGGGTGATAGAAGTAATTACAGACCAGTTAGTTTAACTTCTGTTCCGGGTAAAATAATGGAGTCACTGGTTAAAGATGCATTGCAGGATCATCTAGACAAGACTGCAGCAATAATTCAGACACAGCATGGGGTTTGTTAACGGAAAGTCTTCTCTGACGAATTTGATAGGATATTATGAGGTGGTTACAAAGAAACTGGATGCAAAAAAATAATTTTGATATCATATACTTGGATTTCAGGAAAGCTTTTGACACTTTTTTTTTTTTTTGGCTGATGCTGCATAAGCTCATACACATGCTTTCTTGCCTCACATGCCGCCACTACTACAGCCCTTGTATTTACTTGTTCCATGATGACCCACAACAGCATTTGTAATCCCTGACACCTTGCTTTAATTCTGCTGCATGTTACAAAGAAGCAGTGAATCACTTTCACCTCTGCATTTGGCTCAAGTTAGGCTATTAATCTGTATCCCTCAGAATAGCAGTTTTCCAACCTATCTAATATAGCCTCAATAGCATCTTATAATATTAACATTAATATTTTATTACCTTTCATTTAATTCTAATAATTCATTCACATTATTAGATAATGTGAATGAATTTTGTTTTATTTACCGAAATTTTTGTGAATTTTAGGGTAATTTGTTTAAATTGATGTAGCATTGTTTGTAAGTCATCGTCTGTCTATCACCTGCACATTTTATTTTATCATTTTTTTAAATTCTTTAATTCCTATTTTACCACCATTCTTAAATTTTAAATTTATATCTCTAATTATTATATCATTAATAAGAGTAAAAAGGGTTGGGCTCAATAAATCTCAACAATACTTAACAAGTACAGGTCACTGTTGAAAAAAAGCCGTGAATTAGGGTTGAATTTGAAAGTGCCTGCAATTCTGCCCAGACAAGATAGGAGGGAGTATATGATGAGAGCCCTGTCGATCAATTCGGCCCTGGAAAGATTGTGCAAGGCTCAAAGGGTAGAATTTTTTCCAGCCTTGTCTGTACTTGTTAACAGGAGAGACTGCTTCTACAGGGATGCGATACACTTAAATAGAAAGCGTGCAAGAATGTTTGCTGATGCTATCGAGGCAGTGTTAGGTGGGTCAGAAAACTGCTAGATTGGGAGGATACAAGGACTAATAGATTACCAGTAGCCACTGGCAGAAGTGAAAGTGATTCTTGCACTGCTTCTATTGGAATGAGCCGCAGCCTGGAAAATAAGATGCAGGATATTTCAGAGACTGCTGGGAATCATTGGGGTACAAGTAAACACATGGGTTGTGTTAGGGTAGCTAAGAAAAAGAACAGGTGCATGTATACTTGCGTGTACACCAATGCTAGGAGTTTAGTACGTAAATTTGATGAATTTGAGGCATTGCTAAAAACATCAAAGGCATATATTGTTGGGATATCAGAGACGTGGTGTCACACAGATAGGAAAGTGAAGGAAGGAAGTGAAGGAAGTGAAGCCAGTTGACATTGCTGGACAGTGCAATGTCGAGTCGGTATGGTGTAACATAAGCATAGGGAGATCAAAATTGAGAGTAGGAGTGTGCCATAGGCCTAATGACTCTGATGAGTATAATAAGAAATTGTACAGGGAAATAGAGTGGGCCAGTAAATCCGAGAGTCTTATAATGGGGGATTTTAATTTACCAGATTTAATTTACAGCAAGGCTTTTGTGGATTTATTGTATGACTGTTTTCTACATCAGCACGTTCGGGAGGCAACTAGAGGGAGTAATACTCTTGATTTGATTATCAGTAGTGATTCTTCATGCATTAAGAATCTGCAGGTAAATGAACCACTAGGTGGCAGTGATCACAGTGTGCTGAAGTGGGTTTTACTCCAAGAGGTAACTACCATTAGGGGTAAAGGGAAGGGTTATTGCTTTCGTAAAGGCGACTACGATGGACTGAGACATTATTTAAATTCTATAGAGTGGGACCAACTGATGATGTTACCAACGGCAAATTCAAAATGGGAAGCATCCAAAGAACTTATCTTGGAAGCTACTAGGCTTTACATACCAACTAAGAAATATTGTTCAAGGTTTAGGCCTAAGTGGATGTCAGATGAACTAATGAGACATATGGCAGAGACGAAAAATGCATGGGATACATACAAATTAACACGTGACACAGAAGCCTATGATACAAGTTGATCTGTAACCAAGTTACAAAGGAGGTTAGGCAGGCGAAGGCAGATTACGAGAAATCTTTGGCAAGGGATGCAAAGAAAAACAGCAAAGAGTAAACTCTAGAAGGAAGGGATGAATCAGATTGGTCCACTAGATATCGATGGGTCAACTGTTGATGATCCTGCTCAAGTAGCTAACAAACTAAATGAATATTTTGCATCGACATTCACACATCAGGAGTTATTCAGCGAGGGGAATGCCAGAGGTGTATTCAACTCTGGCAGTAAGCTAGAGAATCTTGTAATAACTGAGAGTAAAGTGGAGGAGAAATTGTTGAAGATAAATACAAGAAAGGCACCTGGGGTGGATGGGATCTATCCAGTTATATTAAAGGAGGCAGCAAAGGAAGTAACCCTTAGCCAAAATTATGAGAGCTTCCTTGGACTCAGGGAAAGTACCCATGCACTGGAGATGTGCAAATGTGACCCCAATTCACAAAGGAGGATCAAAGGGCGACGCAAGTAATTATAGACCTGTTAGTTTAACTTCTGTTCCCGGAAAATTAATGGAGGCACTGGTTAAAGAAGCACTGCAGGATCATCTAGACAAGACTTCAGTTATAGCTCAGACACAGCATGGTTTTGTTAAGGGGAAGTCTTGCCTGACCAATTTGATTGGATACTATGATGCAGTCACAAAAGAACTGGATGCAGGGAATAACTTTGATATTATATACTTGGATCTTAGAAAGGCTTTTGATACTGTTGCACATGGAAGACTGCTGCACAAATTGGAGCAGTGTGGCATTGGAGGAAAATTGCTGCTATGGATAAAGGGGTGGTTGAGGGGGAGAAGACAGTGAGTGGTAATCAATGAACACTGCTCATCGTGGACTAATGTTATTAGTGGAGTTCCTCAGGGTTCAGTATTGGGTCCATTATTGTTTTCTGTATTTATAAATGATATTGATGATGGTATATCAAGCTTAATGTCCAAGTTTGCAGACGATACAAAGGTTGGCAGGGTTGTCAAGGACACTACTGACACTATGCTGCTGAAACAGGATCTGGAAAGGTTGAGCAGATGGGCTGAGAGGTGGCAAATGAAGTTTAACATTGACAAATGTAAAGTACTACTTATGGGAAACAGCAACCCCAGAGCAACGTATCAACACTGTGGTACTACTCTGACAGTGGTAGAGAACGAAAGAGACCTGGGGGTGGTTGTGCAGGCAGATATGAAGTTTTCTTAACAGTGCAGACGGGCTGCAAGAGTAGCTCATGGTGTATTGTCGATGATATATAGGAATTTTTCTAGCAGGGATAACGAGGTGATTATTCCCTTGTATAAGGCAATGGTCAGGCTACACCTAGAGTACTGTATACAGGTCTGGAGGCCTCATTTCAAGAAGGATGTAGAGATGCTGGAACGAGTACAGAGAAGGGCAACAAGATTGGTGAATGGAACAAAGGGGTGCTCTTATGAAGAAAGGCTTAAGTTTTGCAAATTACAGTGTCTGGAGACTAGGCACCAGCGAGGTGATCTGATAGAGGTGTATAAAGCCTTGAATGGTTTGAGCATGCTCAATGCTGATGGGATTCTTCCTCTTGTTCAGAATAATCATCTGAAACAGCATAAATTCAAATTGAGGAAAGACAGATGTAGGATAGACGTGAGGAAATTTGCCTTTAGCCAGCGAGTGGTTGGTTGGTGGAACAGACTTCCATCCCTTGTCATGAAGGTTGATAGCCTGAATAAGTTTAAGGCTCAGCTGGACAGGTATGTCGAACGAACAGAGGGGTGAAGTGTAAGTGGTTATTTTTTATTTGTTTATTTCATTTTATTTATTATTTATTTATTTTTTTTGGCTGATGCTGCATAAGCTTTCTTTCTTGCATCAAATGCGTCTACTAATGCTAATGCTAATGCTAAATCACTTTGTCTTATCCCTTTCTTAATTGTATTTCTTTGGACAACTAGTGATTGATTCAGTTTTAACTAATGATTGGTTTTCAACATAAATTTAATTATTCTAATAATAATTTCAGGTATACTTCATTCTAATGTTTAATACATCTTCTATTCTTATGCTATTACATGCTTTTTTTCAAATGAAAAAGCATAGGAATACTGGTATATTAAATTCAATTGGTAACATTATATAATTTATTTCTTTATAAATATTATGTCAGTGCATACTCTTGTCATTCATCTTGAAATTCCAAATTATTCATATTATATTATTATTTTTATAGTTTCAAAGTGGTACAAAATAAATTTTTTATTATATAATTTTCTGGCCAATTTTTAAAGAGTTTGATTATATTTTTTAATAATTCAGGATTCCCCCATTTGTGCAGTTTATTATTAATTTTATCAACACTATCTGTTTTTCAGATTTGCTTTTTTATTTTGGTATTTCCAGTTTAGATACATAATATTATTATCATTGTACTTTGTTCTACACAACATGTACACAAAATGTGTTATATCTTCTACATAAAGATTTTGAAAATATGTTTCCCATTTTGAAATTGGTATACTAGCTAAATTAATACATTCATTCATTTATTTTCTTTAATTTCTAGAAGAAACACCTTCTGGTGTTTCTTCTAGATCTTTGCCCAACCTATAAAAATAATGTAACAAAATATGATAAATTATTTTCATTGAGTCATTATTAAACAGTTCCACTTTGAATTTCACAGTAATGTATTTGTGCCTTTGCATTTTTTTTTAGTGGAGTGGTGACTAAATCGAATTATGCCCATTAGGAGTTTGTGATCACTTTCAATTTCCACACATGGCAAAACTTATATCAATAATTTCCTTTTGTTTTTTATTTTTCTATTAGTTATTATACAGTCAGTTGTTGATGGGTGACTTCAAGTATTCCTCCAAGTTGTTTTTTGTTGGATTTTGTGGGAGAAACTGTTGCTAATCCTAGTTCATTTTTAGCAGAAAACTGCAGTAAATACTCTCCATTCTTGTTTCTTATCTCTTCGTTGAATTTTTGAGGTGACTCTGAGTATGGGTATTACCTATTCTTGCATTTAGGTCACCAGCTATTATAGTGTGTTCCTTTTCATTAATTTTATTACTTCTTTCAGAGTGCCATAAAAATTTTGCACGCCACTTTGTGGTTTTCGCTCTTCTGAAGCATAAATGCTAGTGAGAGTAAAATTATTTGGTATTTCCTTAAATTTTGCTAGTAAATATATATTCCACTATATTTTATTTCAAACTTTCATGGGATCAAAATTCCAGCACACTTTTTTTTACGACCTTTACTTTTGTTCACCCCACTTTTTAAAAATACATAATTTTGTATTTTTCTAATTGTTTTCCTTTTTTCTGTTTCTGAAACTACATAAATCTTTATTTTTATATTTCTTCAATTCTTTGTTATGTTTTCTTTGCCATTAATGGATCGGGCATTCCAATATCTGATTGTTATTGTCTGTTTTTTTCCCACCTCATGCTCCTTTTCCATCCTATATTAAATTGTCTGCCTATCCTTCAGAATGGAACTCTAAGGGGTTTTCAATAAATTTTACATCTTAGAAGTGACTACTAGCACTTCTTCAATGGGTATCTCTTTTAGTCTCATTTTTCATTTAAAAGATATTTAAATGTTTAACATTAACAGAAAATGTTGAACATTTAAACATTTGGTATAAAAACTTAAAAGGCACACTTCAGTTGCAGATTAAGTTAAAAATAAACAGAAAATCAGGGTTTTTTACAGCTGCCGG
Source organism: Mastigoproctus giganteus (assembly GCF_048544385.1). Classification (NCBI taxonomy): domain Eukaryota; kingdom Metazoa; phylum Arthropoda; class Arachnida; order Uropygi; family Thelyphonidae; genus Mastigoproctus; species Mastigoproctus giganteus. The sequence continues at coordinate 172,039,861 of NC_143577.1, forward strand.
TTTATTCTGATGTCATATCATATGTGTTAGTATTAGTATTAATTAGATTAATTTATTAACAGAAAAATAGTAATGCTTAAGATTATGATCTGAATCTCACCTTCAAATGCATTAATATTTTGATGCATCATTTCTTATTTGTTTACATATAATAATCCTTAATATAAAGTTCAACCAATTAATACTAACATAATAACAAGAAACAGAACTTACCACATTTTCTCTTTTCAACAAATGAGGATTATAACACATTGTGAATAGCAAAATCTGTCTGCTACAATTGTAGTTGGGCAACGAAATTTCTGTCGGACACATCAAACTTCCATGTCAAAAAGGCAAGAAGGAAATAAGATCCAAATACTACAAACTGGAATAAGAACAAATTTACTGTTAGAAATGTCAGATCCCTTTCTTATAAAGGAAAGAATGACATAAAATCTGAACACTTAAAAAAAAAAAAAAAATGGAATGACTAGGAAATTATTGTTGGAGATGTCAAACTGCCAAATCACAAAGGCAAAAGTAGGAAAAAGACCAAATAATAAAACCTGGACTTATGAAAATACATTAATAAATAATGAAAGCATAATAAAAAGTGAAGAAGTGTAAATTAAGGTGAAAATCCTAAAAATTTTAAATGAAGTTAACCATCCAATAACATATGATTGGGAGTGAATTTCTAAGCAGGAAAAGAAAGGGAATCCTTCATTGATTCATCTGGGGGGGGGATCAAAGCAGTTTCATAACTGAGAAATGAAAAATTCTATCGCAGTACATCCTGATAATCAAGAAATGAAAATGTCTATCCCAATGTAACTTCCTATTTGGATTTTGTCACCCTCCACATTATGAATAACTGAGGTGTAGGATTCCTTTCTTTTCCTATTCAACATTTAAGTCCAATTCATTCTTTACCAGCTATTTTGTAAAGATCTTGTAAAATATATCTTGTAAAGGATGCGAAAGTCGAGTGTTTTTATCTTTCTTCACCTTTTATAATATATGCCATGTCCTTTAGCATATTTTTAGATGTCCAAATTTTCAGAACTCGCACCTTTATTCCCTACATGGTTTTGAATATAAATCATAAATTTCACTTGCAAAACTATAAACATAACAGACAGATTTCACCCTTGTCAATGAGTAACAGTCTGCATTTACTGAAAAGGGGGGAAATAAAAGTTAATTCTATTTGTTCTATTATATCATATAACCAGAAACCTTATATTAAGGATTATGAATTTCAGAGTCAAAATGGAAATAATAACAGATTAAAATATCAATGCATTTGGTGAGCACTGGATTATAACTTTAAACACTGCTAACTTATGATTAATACTACATATAGAGCTTACAAAAAGATATTACTTAACTGAAATTCATCCAAGTTATTCTGATGTTTAATGTCAAGCATTAATAATATTAATTTCCCAACTGTGCCATGATGCCTCTACATTACTCTCTTTTCAAAGTCATTCAAAAATATAAAAATAGGAAAAATTACTCATACATATTTTTTTTTTTTTTTTTTTTTTTTTTAAATGATAACCATGAACACAAAAGGTGATCAAACCCACAGTACTCTAGTGTTATGTAAATGCTGAGCAGACATAAGGTAAATTTGAAATAAGATTTCAATTAACATAAATTGTAATTTTCAGGAAATACATATGAAGGAAGGGTGTTCCAAAGAACAGAAGAAGGAATAAATGAGGAGGAGGAAAAGTTAGTTCTGTGAGTTTGGAGTTGAACAGGGAATGGTTTGAAAGAAAGCAGTGTAATTAATGATGTAATTTGGAAGACTAATGCCAATTGAAATCTCTATAGAAAAGGCATGCAGCAGAAACTACAAGTCTGTATGAAATGTGGTGGAGTGAAGGATTATTAATTAACCTGTTCTCTTCTTGATAGAGTTTAGGAGTTGATTAAAGGTTTTGGGGGCACCACCTACAGAAGATGTGGAAATGGTATTGCATGGTAAAGCAAACATATGATTTGTATAGAATCAATATCTGTTCATAAGAAAAGTAATGCTGAAAATGAAAAAGAAAACTAGTTCTTTTGATGCACGGCGAGCAATATTTGTGATATGCTTATGACAAGAAGAAAGGTTAGAAATCAGAGTTATCCCTAAAATGAGTCTTGTTGAAGAAGAGCATGGAAGCAGTTTTTGTGAGAAATAAGACAGGACTAGATTTTATAAGGATTAAAGTTAACTAAGTTTTCTTCCTCTACTGGATAATAACCTAGACATTAGAATTTAAAGAACTGGTGTAACATTCAGAAAGTTGAAGCTGTAGAGCAGAATTTCAGATGGAAAATGGAGCAGTGTACCATCATCCCTAAAATGAGTCTTGTTGAAGAAGAGCATGGAAGCAGTTTTTGTGAGAAATAAGACAGGACTAGATTTTATAAGGATTAAAGTTAACTAAGTTTTCTTCCCCTACTGGATAATAACCTAGACATTAGAATTTAAAGAACTGGTGTAACATTCAGAAAGTTGAAGCTGTAGAGCAGAATTTCAGATGGAAAATGGAGCAGTGTACCATCATCCTCAAAACTATGGGCAGGATTTCCAGTCAATGAGAAAAGATTATTAATATATATGAAGAAAACTGTAAGTTAAAGAACAGAAACTCGAAAACTCCAGCATTTATTGAGAAGTCCAAAAACAGAGAGACCATCATTTACAAGCAGTGTTTGGGCAGAGAAAAAATGGGTTACCCAAATGCAAAACTAGAAGGAAGACCATAAGATGGAAGCTTGTTTCAAAGACTTTTGCCAAACATGATTAAAAGTATTAAAAATGTTGAGGTTAACTGCTTGAGTTTCTCTGAACTTCTCCAAAGCATATGGATCAGTAATATAAGGCAAAATAACACCATATATCGACACTAACAGAATCCATAATGGCAATCAGCACTCAGATGTAAAATTAGCATTAGCATTAGCATTAGTAGAGGCATTTGATGCAAGAAAGCAAGCTTATGCAGCATCAGCCAAAAAAAAAAAAAAAAAAACCACGGCCACTTCACCCCTCTGTTCGTTCAAAATACCTGTCCAGCTGAGCCTTAAACTTATTTAGGCTATCAACCTCCACCACAAGGGATGGCAGTCTGTTCCACCAACCAACCACCCGCTGGCTAAAGGCAAATTTCCGCACATCTATCCTACATCTGTCTTTCCTCAATTTGAATTTATGCCCTCTCAGGTGATTTTTCTGAGCTAGAGGAAGAATCCCATCAGCATTGAGCATGCTTAAACCATTCAAGGCTTTATACACCTCGCTGGTGCCTAGTCTCCAGACACTGTAATTTGCAAAACTTAAGCCTTTCTTCGTAAGAGCACTCCTTTGTTCCATTCACTAATCTTGTTGCCCTTCTTTGTACTTGTTCCAGCAGCTCTACATCCTTCTTGAAATGAGGCCTCCAGACCTGTATACAGTACTCTAGGTGTGGCCTGACTATTGCCTTATACAATGGAATAATCACCTCCTTATCCCTGCTGGAAAAATTCCTGTATATCATTGACAATACTTCATGAGCTACTCTTGCAGCCCGTCTGCACTGCTCAGAGAACTTCATATCTGCCTGCACAATCACCCCCAAGTCCCTTTCATTCTCTACCACTGTCAGTGTAGTACCACAGAGTTGATACGTTGCTCTGGGGTTGCTGTTTCCCATGTGTAGTACTTTACATTTGTCAATGTTAAACTTCATTTGCCACCTCTCAGCCCATCTGCTCAACCTTTCCAGATCCTGTTGCAGCAGCATAGTGTCAGTAGTATCCTTGATAACCCTGCCAACCTTTGTATCATCTGCAAACTTGGACATTAAGCTTGATATACCATCATCAATATCATTTATAAATACAGAACACAATAATGGACCCAACACTGAGCCCTGAGGGACTCCACTAATAACATCAGTCCACGATGAGCAGTGTCCATTGATTACCACTCTCTGTCTTCTCCCCCTCAACCACCCCTTTATCCATAGCAGCAATTTGCCTCCAATGTCACACTGCTCCAATTTGTGTAGCAGTCTTCCATGTGCAACAGTATCAAAAGCCTTTCTAAGATCCAAGTATATAATATCAAAGTTATTCCCTGCATCCAGTTCTTTTGTGACTGCATCATAGTATCCAATCAAGTTGGTCAGGCAAGACTTCCCCTTAACAAAACCATGCTGTGTCTGAGCTATAACTGAAGTCTATAGCTTTCAAGATAATGTAAGCATTGATATATTTCAAGATATTTCAAGATTTCAATAAATTTCAAGATAATGTAAGCATTGACAGTTAATGGATTTCTCCATTACTTTAAAAAGAGTTCAAGTGTAATGGGATGATAGTTGGAAGGGTGGAATTTGGTTATCCTTTTTAAAGAATTGGCTAGATGTGAGAAACTATCCATACAGAAGGAAAAACCAGAGGCCTAACTTTTGGACAAGGAGCAAGGTTCCTAATCTTAGCCTTTTCAAATCAAGTTTAGGTTTATTAATAACTTGTTTTCAATTAATGCAAGCTTTAAAGTAAGCAGAAAATGAAGCTGAATATTTTTGACTTAAACCAATTATATTTTACTTTATTTTTATTCTGAGCAATTTTAGTACATATACTGGATAATCATTGTTTTTACAAAGAACAAGAGTTTAGAGGGAATAAATAATAATATATAAAAAAATAAATAAATTTCCATTTATTCTTGATACAGCCAATTCCAGAATATAAACAAAATGGGGAAAAAAATAATTCATTCTTAAAAAAATAATATCACTGATATAATCTGATCAAGTATTAGTATTTGGAAATTTAAAAATAATAGCCAAACAATGAAGAAAAAGGAACTGAAATTACAGAGATTATCTTATCTGGCATTTTTGTAATGCCAAACAACTTGGGGAGGGGGGGCTGAGAAGTTCCATTGGAGAACAAGCCATCACCAAACTGTGATCTCACATACCTACAGGTCAAATAACTTCAACAATGTGCTTCCCAGAGTTTTTTGGTGAGGGAAAGATCTAAAGTTAGTGAATAGAAACAATTAAAAAACTGATAGAATGGGATAAAGAAATTTTGAGTCAAAAGAGATTAAAAAAAAAAAGAAAAAAAAAAATTGGAAATTCCAGATTAGGAAATCCTTTAATGCAGAAGGTATCGCAGAGTAAATAATTAGACAAAATGAGGCAAAGTGGTTTAAAAAACCACCACCACCACCACCACCCATCTCATTTACATAAAAAAAAAATAAGTGGGGCTTGGCAGATTGTAGATGGAAATGGACATCATTGAGATCAGAAATGAAATCCTTTTTCATTTCTGAAAAAGGATTTCATTTCATATATTTGTGAAGTGAATTGGGAAGTTTTTGGGTGGTTCAGTTCTATTTGTAGATATTTATTACATTAATTTTATTATTCATGATGCACTGAGATAAGATAAAAGGGATGGTGGAGGAGGATATGATTGATGAAATTTGTAGATATGGTATACAAACAGCAAGATATACCCAGCTCCATAACATAACACCACCTTGGTCTGTATGCAGCACTCCAACATACAGATTACTTGAGCTCCCTCCAGTTAAAGCTAGAAGAGGAGGCAAAAATATTATACAGTGACTGATTCAGTTGCCTCCTGGAGCATTACTGATAAGTTCAGTCCAGTAGACTAATCTTGCCTACAAAAACTAGTTTAAAGCTGTATACCCTCTTGAAATGTAAGGAATACTGAATTTTACCATAATTATAGTCATAATTTTATAAAACATAACTTTTAATCTCTCGCTTTCTCTCTCTCATGGCTTTTGTCACTTCAAGCCTCTATGAAGTAAAGTGGTTGTACTCTATCAGATTATGAAAATCACCATAGGCATGCACACGGGGGGGGGGGGGACATAGCCCTGAAATCTTGAAGGAGGCCCTCATAGCCTCATGTGTCAAACATTTTTGATAAATCATAAAAAAAAAACATATTGTTGAATTTTAAAACTAAAGAATTAAAATAAATAAATATTTAAATAGCAAAATATAGTTTTTATTTTATTCATGTTTTTTATGTGAAAAACACATTCCGATATTTGAATTTCCGTGCTCATTTCATCTGAGACAGCCATCCGCTATGCTGCGTGATGGTAGCCTCCAGAACATATGCAATTTATCTGTTTGCAGCACCTCCCCTCGCTAAACGAGTAAACAACGCTTTTCATATATATCCCTATTTTACGCTTAATCTCCTATTTTTTTGGTGATTCACAGAATTCGTGGACGGTCTTCTTGAGCACAATAACAGTTGAACTACGTATTGCTTTCCTACATGGAAAAGGATTTAACTGCTGCAGTCACTGTAGAAGAAGTAACTGACGAATTCGTCACCTTTGTTCCTTTTGAATGTAGAATATTATTATAATAAATAAATAAATACATAGACCTAAAAACATTGTAAATCTAAAAAGGTTGAATTTTATTAGTTACGAACTATTATATTTCTATTTTAATGTATTTTAATGTATATGTTTTTAAAATAAATTACTATATAAATTTATTTTTTAAATAAATAAAAGTTTTAATATACAGTATACACAAAATTGTATTTATAAAAATATTTATTTAAAAATAAAATATTTTATTTTTTATGGGAAGCCAAAATGTGGTTGGTCCCCCTTCTTGTTTTAGGCTGTGCACACCTATGACAATCACCTACCATTTAGTACTGCCTCGTGTCTCAGTGGGTTAGCCATTCTTCTGTGTGAAGTGGATACCACATACAAACCCCTGTTTACATTAGTTTACCTGGATAGTCACCCCTACTAGGCATAGTATTTTTATACCTTTGCACATGGGGTATATCCAGGATTAATAATAAGCCCACCATTGTGGTGATAGAAGCAGAGGTTAAGGTTTCTGAAAAGTGACCAGACTACTCAAGTTTGATGCACCTAGCCTAAGCTCCTTTTGAGGCTCACACAGGTTTAAGAGAAGGAGACATCATTTCCCCCTTGCTTTCCAACATTACACTTGAAAAAGTGATTAGATCTCTGGATGAAAATTATTACAAATGGAAATAATCAAAGCATGCAGCAGGGATGTCTTGGCTCTGCTGATTATTTAGTCCTGCTTAGAAAAAATGAGACAGTTGGGAATGATGTTCAACCAAATAGCTGAAACTGCTGAGAGAAATGGCCTTAAAATCAATGAAATAAAAAAATGGAACACTTGATAATTAACAGAAGAAACCAAAACAACAATAGTATATTATACTATTGTTGTTTATTAAGCAGAACCACAGGTTCAAAGCCAATGTGAGGGATTGAAATATCCTGACATCAATTCAATAAAAGTATTTATTGTATATTGTATATTGTATACAATATACAACAGGATTTTTGTATACAACAGGATTTAGAGATTTGATTCAAATTACTATAGGACAACAGGTCTCTGGACTCAATAAATACTCTTCTAAAATCCAAACTGTTATTTAGAAATGCAGAAATTAAATTATATAAAATCATCATCATCACCACCACTGTACACAAATTGGAGTCCTGGTCAATGAACTAAAAAAGTAAAAAAGAAGCTTCAAACCTTTGAAAATAAGATACCGAGAAAGATATTTCGTATTCATGGTATCTTCAGAATCAGAAAAAAAAACCCAGAGAAATCCATAAAATTTACCAGAAATCCCAAATAATATGCAAAAAAGGCAATATCTTGAAATGGGCTGGCCACATAACTGACACAGTAGGAAACAATATCACAGAGAATCTTCAGGAAAAAATTGGATAAGAGAAGCAGTATGAGACAGTCCAGAAAGAGATGGTTGCCATGATCAGAGCTTAATAATGCAAGGGAAACTAACAAAAATGTGTTTTTCTATGATTCACTTTATAGGCATGCTTGTCATCAGGATATCAATGGAAATTAAATACAGATATAGAGCTATATTCACTAAAGGAAGCAGAAAAGTTCATCTAAATTTGCTTTAACTCCAATAAAATTTTGTTTCCTAAAGCCAGTAACTTGGAAGAAATGATATTGAAATATCATTTCTTTGAAGTTTTCAACTTTTATACTTCCCTACCAATTCTTATATGTTTCTTATGTTACTGACTGTAATATGTGAATATGATTTTTTTTGTTTCCAACAACAATACCTCCTCAAATGATTACGGAATGAATTATGAATCCAGAGATCTGACTCCATAACCACCTTGTACTTTAAAACAATCTAAATATAGCACAACATAATTTTACACCTCTCTCCTTCTAAATAAAATGGTAACATAGCATAGCTGCTACTGTTTCATAATCATGACCTATATTTCAATATATAATTCTATACTAATTTATTTTCCAGATTTGAACTTGGATTTTTAAATAACATGTACATTACATGTATTGCAGGGGAATTTTACCAAGAGTATGTAGATAACTGAAATGCTATTGTTTGAAATATGGGAATAATGTAGCAACTTGTACATGTCATATCCATATTTCAGTGGTTTATCTCCTCAGTTTTGATAATGCATAAAGTATATTTAGGCCTCTCACATGCAGGCCAATCTGGATCACCTTAATCCTTTCCAAGGTACATGCATAAACACACACACACACACACACACACACACACACACACACACACACACACACACACACACACACACACACACACACAGTGAAACTTCCCTTTAACGGACAGCCATGGGGAACGAAAATGTGTCCGTTAGAGAGAAGTGTCCGCTAACAAGAAGTCTGAGGGAGAAAAAAAAAAAAAAGAAAGAAAGAAAAATCGTTAAACGTTCAATGTAAAATTAAATTAAAATATATACAGATTTTGAACAATATTTTTGTAAATAATATACAATACATACACAAGAGATAAAGAAAAATCGTTAAACGTTTAATGTAAAATTAAATTAAATTATATACAGATTTTGCACAATATTTTTGTAAATAATATACATACAATTGTGCTATGCATATTATGACTTTATCTTAAGAAAAATACATACAGTAATCACTTATTTTCTTCTGCACCTTCTTCCGGCTGATAATTTTGTTTTCAACATTTGTTTGGAGTGAAGAAACCATCGAAAGTCCTTCAGTATCTTCTTCAGCGGTGAAAAATATTTTTAAACGATTGATTTGTATGAGTGCTTCTTCTATTTTCATCGGTGGTTTGTCATTAATATGTTCTTCGACAGAATGACCTCCTTCCATTTCTTCATCCTCATGAGGAACTTCTTGAAAAATATCGATGATAATGTCATTGATATCTAGAGCACCATCTTCTGTAGTGAGGTTCGAGTCTATATTTTTGTAGCCAGAGTCACTTGTAGCTGAAGTGTCGTACATTATCAATAGATGTTGAAGTTCTTGTTCTTCTTGGTGCTCCACATTGCTGTTCACAACTTCAATTTTTGCGTTTGAGACGCCAGACTTTACAAAACAGTTCACGACAGTTTGTTTTCTAATTGCGTTTACAAAAGAGGAAATCCATTGAATCGCATCTAGGATGCCGATTTTCTTTGCAAGGTCACTCGCACATGTTACATTGTTCATGTTTGCAATGAGATGTCTTAAAACACGTTTTCTGTAGTGAAGTTTAAGATTTTTTATTATCCCTTGATCCAAGGGCTGACACTCTGCAGATGTGTTTGGTTGTTATTTGTTGTTATTTTGGTTTTTAGGAGCATTAGCAACTAAGGCCATATTGCTCCGGTGCAGTGGTTATTCCCTGACCTTTCCGCATCCTCCGTATTTGGTGGTGACGGGCTCGAACCCCGGTCTAATCAAGACGCGTGTGCTACGCACTGCTGCTCTTTCCCACCTGGCTACGGAGGTGCCATGTGTTTGGTGGCAGAAAAACGATTTGAATGTTGGACAATTCAATGTGCGGGTGAGATGCAGCATTATCCATGAAAAGAATAATTTTTCTGTTTTGACGAATCATGTTTTGGTTAAAGTGACTTATCCATTCGCTCATGATATCTCGTGTCATCCACGCTTTTTTATTAGACTTCCAGTCAACATTCAAAAGATTCAGCTTTATGCCCTTGAAACAACAAGGATTTTGTTGTTTTCCTATAACAAGAGGTTTTTCAAAGTCTCCCAGCACATTTGTATACAATAGTACAGTCAAGCATTCCTTAGAAATTTTTCCGCCCTGGCACTTTTCGTTTTTTAGACTCATTGTTTTTTCAGGAAGAACTTTAAAAAACAACCCTGTTTCGTCACATTTGTAAATATCCTTAGCTTCGCTTCAAAATCACGACATAAATCTTCCAATTTGATGGTCCACTCTGTTACAACCCCAGTATCAACAGATGCACCTTCGCCACTTACGGTTTTCCAAGAAATTTTATGCCGAGTTTTGAACTTGTATAGCCATCCCACAGAAGCTTTGAACTCATTTACTCCCATAGATTTCGCAACCTCCAAAGCCTTTTCCCTAATAATAGGCCCAATTTTTTTTAGCACATTCGCGACGAAACCACTCATACATAACATTGTCAATTTGAAGTCCAACAGTTTTCGGGAATGATTTTTGAACCTGATCATTTCCGTGTTGCCGAAATTATTTGAGCAGTTCATTTTTTTTTCTTTAGGATGTCGCTTACCTGCATCATCCCGATTTTGAATTTTGCAGCGAGATTGAGAACACTATTTTTTTGCGGATCATACGCATTAATGAGTTCGACTTTATCTTTTAAAGTTAAATGTCTACGAGAAGACATTATGCACTTCACACGACACTGAACAAAACTGAAAACTGAAACTGAAAAGACGAAAGGCCGACCATATCCCCCCCCCTCCGCACACACCGAATTCATCAGAAGTTTTACACGTGCCTTAAAATTCTTGAAAAAGGGTTTAGAACCACGACGTAAACCTTGATAAAATTCAGAGAATCGGAAATAGAAAATAAACACACGATTGAGGCAATACGTGGAAGAAAAGTTCCTAAAAAAAGGGCCGTGAGCTCTCCCGCAGTCCGTTATGGGAGATCAAATTAAGTGCTAATCTAAACGAAACAGTGCAGATTGCCTGTCCGCGTCCGTTACAGAGAATGTCCGCTAGACAGAAGCTGCAAACACATTAAAATCAATAGAAATGAGTTGCTGAATTTGAAAATGTCCATTGTAGAGAGATGTCAGTTAACGAGAGGTGTCCGTTAGGAGAAGTTTCACTGTATATATATATATATATATATATATATATATATATATATATATATAAGATTTATGTGTGGGCTATGAGAAGTGTATGTGTACAGATATATATACATTTTTAAGGGTACTTTTATAATTTATAAAATTTCTTATTGTTATAAATTTATTACAAAATTAATTAATTAATTAGTAAATAAATAAATTTATTTATTTATTTAAAAATTATAAAGTTTATAATAAATTTTGGCACAAAAATAGATTTTAAAATCAGAGAGATCACAACAGTCAGCCATTATTGTCTTGTTTTGGCTTACAAATTCTATCACATATTTTGAAGTAACAGTAAGCTTTTTTTTTATGAATTTTTTATGATTATTTTTTTGAATTTTTCTAATATTTTTGTGAGTTTTTTTTAAATTTCGATTTCAATTTTGAAATAATTCTAAATAAGAAGAAGAAATTAATATTTAAAAGCATTCATACACAAAGTTTTAATTGTTTCAAATTTTCAAAGTTTTATGAAAAAATGCTTCTCGTGGTCCACATGGTACTTAAAAACTCACTCCTGAGAGGGGTAATCAAGCAAAAGCAAGGTGAGTAAGGTTTCCACTTTGTGTCCTTTAAAATTCTATGGAAACTCAACTGACTCATAAGCAGTTCTCAAAAATACTACCCTACTAACTTTTCTAGTGAGTTCTCAAGAATCTCACAACTTGGACATTTTCAGTGCTTCGTGATGTTATTATTCCATGTGCTTGAAGTTTATCATGTAGATGAGTATTGTGAAATGTGTCTACACTTCTGTTTCAATATCAATGTTCCTATGAAGGCTCTTCTGAAATATTTGCAAATCCAGAGGGGAGAGGACATATAATTTGTTTTCATTCCCTAAACAAATTTATTTCATCTTAAACTCTAAACAAATTTAAGAAGAAATGATATAAACCATAACAGCCCTTTTCAGAGGTTGGAAATGAAATGTGATGTATATTCTTGTTGCTACTGACTAGACAGAAAATATAACTAAAACTTTTAAAAAGAAGGAAAACACTAAAACCAGTGAAAAAGTGTGTTTCTTTGAGGTTTAGGGTTTCCAAAAATGAAAAACTATAGCAGACAGAAGAAAATTTCAGAAGTGAAAACTCTGAAAAACCAGTGATATAATTGAAAAAATTTGTCATAAACTGAAATGAAAATTTAGAGAGAAGAAATTAAATACAACAAAGGCCATCTAATGAAGAAAAATAAGTGAAAATATCTGAAAAGCAAAAAATAGATATTTGGCAGTTGAGGCCCATATTTTCAAGAGGGAAGCTACAAGGCACTTTAGTGGGCAAAGAGTGAATGTAGTGTTCAAATAATACCTCATCCCACAAGAGTCTTAATTGAGCAGCCCTTTAGACCTTTACTACTTTTATTCCACCTGTTATTTTTAAAATTTTCTAAATTTATATATTTCTTGGTTCCTTTTCTGAAAATTAATGTTATTTTTATGTCTATTATTTATACTCTGTATATTTTGGGTATTTTAAGTTTTAAATGACAAATATTTTAGTCTCACTAGAGGTACTGTCTTTGAATATTTATATTCTGTTCATGCATTTTCTATTTAATTTTTAACAGCTTTAAGCATTTTGCTGGTCAGCATTTTGCTTTAAGCATTTTACTGTGCTTTCCTACTAGTTGTACAGTGTCAGGGTGTACAACCATCCAATTCAGACTCATCTGGGTTGAAGGTTATATATTTCAAAACACTATGTTTGTCCTCCACTGCTGGAGTGCTTTGTAGCTTTCTCTTGAAAAGACGGTGCACTGGGGCCAAATTCCTCTTTTGTTCTTTTCCAGGTATTTTCACTAGACAGCCTTCATTTTATTTAATTTATTCTCTCTAAATTTTAATTTCAGTTTGTGATAGCTTTTGCTAATTATAAAGACAATATTTCACTGGCTTTCCAGAGTTTTCATTTTTGGAAAATCACCTGCAAAATAAAAAAAAGAAAAAAAAAAGGGAATTAGGAAAGAAATCTTTACAGGTGTATCTGTTAAAATTGCAGCATTTTACCAAAATGGATATTCACCTATTTGAGAACAAAAACAGTTTTTTGTTTTGGGGGAAAAAAATCCCCCCCTGAAATTTCAGATTAAAATTTTTGGCTTACTTATTTCCTTATTAGTTCCAGGACTGTTGTTGCTGGTATTGGATTTAATGCTACTGAGGCCAAATCTGTTCAATAGTTCAACATATTGTTAGAGATTCTAAATTATATGCTCCTGTACAGGCTAATATGTTTTAAATACATTAAAAGTTCTTATATATTTGCTTCATTTCCTAAGAAGTGAGATAAATCATGTGAGATATTTAACATGGAGAGTGACAGAAAAGTGTTTGACCGGATGGTTAACCAAAAATGAAATGGTTAACTGAATGCAAGGATCAATCAACGAGAAAATGAGGGATCGTAAGTTGATGTGACAGGATGAGCACTGAGGTGGGTTTTCTCCCAATAATAGGAAGAGATAAGTATGATGAGTATGTCCAATTCTCATTCTTGCCAATACCACTTCCTCTCATCTGTTTTGTCAAAAACCAGAGAGCCACAGCTTTCAATCTTGTTTTATCTGGTAAAATTTATTGCTGGTGTTACTTTTCCAGATCTGTGATCAGTTGTTCAAGCATGCTTTGCACATGATAAGCTTATAGTGAGTGAAAGGAACCTGAGGATGCTGTGAGAGAGCAGACTGAGGATGTTTGTTGGCAAGGTCAGCACTTTCATTTCCCAGAATGCCAAGAGATCCAGCAAAAACTGATTGACTGACTGGACATGCTGCAGGAGAATAGGAATTTGGCAGCTAATGTCCATGTTTTCAAGGGTGAAGCTACAAGGCACTTCAGCAGGCGCAGAGCACATGTAGTGTTTAAATAATCTTATCTTGAAATATAAGATGAGAAATTCTTCCTTATGGTAGAGACAGCACTGAGGGAGTTGAATGTAATTCAGTAGTAAAGATGCTGCATGCTAATGATAGTGAGGCTGTAATCATAAGTGAAGGAAAAACAGCACCTATCATGCTGAAAGTTTTCGAGCCATCAGTATAGATTTTACAGGCAAAGTAGTGTGAGTTAAGTGCAACTGTCTGATATTGCAGGGAGGTATGACATTCTTCATCCCCTCCACTGAATAAAATGTATATCATAAGAGGCAGAAACACACATCCAAGGTGGAATAGGTGCAGCTGTGTCCCAAAAAATATCACTTAAATTGATATTCCAACTCTAATTCTGAGTGAGGCAGGTTTATTTTCATTTGGTTTACTCTCATAGAAGAAATCCCACTGAATATTATAAAGATACTCCCAGTTGGGGTGCGATGGAAGACTGAATCTTAGCAGTGTAGCAGAACAGTAATGTTGTTTTTCTACGAAGATGTAATGGAGGTTCATGCACTTCAATATAAAGCACTGAGCTGAATGACATTTAGACATTGTAAAGTAGTGTTCCTGGCAGAGTCATATACTGGACAACCATAATCTAGGAGTGAAGGGATTAAAGTTCTGTAAAGATGCAGTAAGTTCCAGGGCATATATATCTTATATTTTTAGATTCAAGTGGAGAAATCTGAGGATTCCCCACTGCTGTAAAAGAAAGAACACCAAAATTAGTGAAACTGGTTTTGGTGTTTTACTGTTTCACTGGTTTTCTTCTTTTCTTTTAAATTTTATTGTTACATTTGCAGTCTAATTAGTAGAAACAAGAACATTCATCAAAATGATATAATGTATACCCCCAATTGACTTTTGTGGAGAAGTGGAGAATAGTGGAGAAGTCTGAAGTTCCCCCACTTCAGACTTCTTGAATCTAAAAATATAAGATAAACAGTTTAAATTTTTAGATTCAAGACCACTTGAATCTAAAAATATAAGATAAACAGTTTAATTTAAAATTTCCAAAATCCCCCCCCAAACACTTTGTTCTCAAACTCCCCCCCCCCCCTTTTTTTTTTTTCAAAAGTACTGCTTTTGTTCTCAAGTAGGTGAATATCTAGTTAGGTATGATGTGTCAATTTTAACAGATACTCCTTTAAAGCTCTCTTTCTTAATTCCATTTTGCCAGAGTTAGGAAACAGGGCTTTAAGGTTGATGTTGTTATTTTTAGTGCAAGCGATGCTTAAGCCATTTTGTACCTATCAGTGATGTGGTAGTTACACACGGTACCCATATGGGAACAGTCAGAAATGACCATATAATTTAATCTGTTTAAGAAAGCAGAATAACTATGAGATTAGCATCATTACCTATGATATGAGAGAGTTTCAAATATTCTCTTTAAGATATAGAAGAAAACTGAATGAGAATTGCCAGCATGAATGTATAGGGTGCATTCAACAAAAATGTGCTTCACTGTAAGTGGAGAATTTCAGTGCATACACTGTGGAGGATCATTTCCTGTGAGGAGAAATAAATAAGTAATCTGACTGTGACCAATTCATGCTCTGGCTAGAATTATTTCCTCCTTTCAGTTAGCATGAAGCTAGAGGACAATAACCGTGGTTTTAGTTTTATTTGAAAGAGCTTATTATCTTTTCGAGCTGCCATAGAAGTGACCATTGTTCCTTATATAAAAAAAAGATGACTTTTAAATTTTAAAATTTTTAGTTACATTTGCAGTCTAATTAGTAGTAACAAGAATATTCATCAAAATGATATAATCTATGCCCCAACTGGCTTTTACAGCAGTGGGGGAACCTCAGACTTCTTCACTTAAATCTAAAAATTTCTGGCATTCCTGAAATTCTGGCATTACTATAGAAATAAACCCAGAGCAGTTTAACCTACTGGTATCAGATTGCAGGCACTATCAGACTATGAACCATCAGTATATATTTTATAAAATGTGAATAATTTTGTGTGTAACCAGTATGGAGTTCTATGTTGATATTTGTAAGGGAATGGTTTCCCCAGTTTAGGAAGTAATTGTCACAGGATGGTTTAATATTGGACCATGAGGGAACTGAACTGTTTGGATCTTGGAGGACTTTTTCGAGTTGACAGTGCCTGCAATCTGTACATCCCGAGTTTAGAGATAGTGCCTGCAATCTGATACCAGTAGGTTAAACTGCTCTGGGTTTATTTCTATAGTACATTGTCTATATAATATCAGTGTAGATACACCATAGACAACTCTTAAAGAAAAAACTACGATATTTGTTTAAAAGGCATCATTTCATTTGTATTTCATATTGTGCTCATCCTTCACAAGTTACCATGTATTGCACTACCTCGAATAAGTAACGCTTCACTAATAGACAAGACTATTGTTACTTATTCTTGGTGGGTGCCACCACCCAGACGGCACCGTTTCAAGGCTTGTTGGCCTTTCATCAGTGGGTGGGCAGGTACCCTGGTATTGCAAACATTACACAACCCAGTTGTGAAGTTAATCCCACAATATGAGAGATTCCAGAAGATGTAAGTGATAATATTAAAATTAAACTAAATGCTACTCAAAATAATATTTTAAGAGTTTTAGATTATCTATATAATATCGGTGTAGATACACCATACACAACTCTTAAAGAAAGAAAAAACTATGATAGTAGCGTAAAGGGCATGATTTCTTCTGTATCTCATATTGTGCTCATCCTTCACAACAAGTTACCATGTATTTCACTACCTCGAATAAGTAACAACAGTCTTCTCTATTAGTGAAGCATTACTTATTCGAGGTAGTGCAATACATGGTCAGGATGCAACTTTCGTTTGTTACAAAAGTGAATGACACTAGATTTTGGATGAGATTGTCAGTACCCATTCTGTCCACCATTGCTCAATATTATTTATGAGATTTGTAGCTGTCGTTCATTGAAGTTCATATTCTGTGAACTACAAGAAACAGTCAGATCATCTACATATAGGTATGAGTTTACAGGGTTGGGAATACATTTAGTTATATAATTTATTCTTATTGTAAATAAGGTAGCACTGAGAACTGAGCCTTGTAGGACTCCTTCCTCTTGTATATAGATTTGTTGCTAACAGCAGACTTGAAAAGATCTATGCTGAAGGAAGTTTTGTAAGAAATATAGTAAGTGGCCTCTCAGGCCAAAGGAATGAAGATCTTTCAAGACACCAAAATGCCAGGTGGTGTGCAAGGTCATCTCTATGTCAAGGTATACCATAACAAGATGCTCATTTCGGATAAATGATTCCTGATGTTTGTTTCAGTTTGACTATGAGATCCAGGAATGATCAATTTTTTTCTGAAACCAAATTGGTTATCAGAGATTAGATTTTTAGAATCAAGATACCATGTCAGTCGGCGGTGCCATTTTTTTCTAGGGTTCTACTCAACCAACTGGTAAGAGAAATAGATTTATAGTCGAAATTGAAAGAGGTCTGTGTTCTCAGGATTCATTATAGGAATATAATGCAGCTCTACTGAGAAGAAGGATAAAACACAGGTTTTTTGGGTAAAAACTCAAAACTTTTGGGTAAAAAGCTTTCAGACTTAAGTTGTCCTTCCTCATTTGGGAATGAACGTTATTACAAAAATAATAAAGAATGTCATGTGCCTGGCCATGGTGGTCATGCGAGGTGAAACACATGACACAGGTGCAGATAACAATTGGCAGTTGGAAGTAGAGGCTTGTGGTTGTAACTGCAATGCTTGGGTGTCCAACTTTTATCGTTCAGGAGGATGGCTGCTTCAATGATGGGATGGATGTGACCTCCTTTGTTCCCGTTAAGGGAATTGCGACAAAACTAAATGTGGAGTGATTCCAACCAGACACGACGACGGTAGTGGCGGGATTGGTCGATAACTTTAACATCGTGGTGCGGCTTGATGTTGTGCTGGGAAGACCAGAAGTGCTCTGCGATCACTGAGTGTTCCAAATCTGCAGAACAGATTGCTCTCTTATTCTCAGAGACTCAATCTTTCAGTCTCCTGCCCGATTCAGCAATGTAGCAGCCAGTGCAGTCACAACAGGAAATAGGCGCCTCTGTAGCCAGGTGGGAAGGAGCAGCAGTGCGTAGCACGCGCTTCTTGATTAGACCGGGGTTCGAGCCCGTCACCACCAAATACGGAGGATGCGGAAAGGTCAAGGAATGACCACCGCATATCCCGGAGCAATATGGCCTTAGTTGCTAATGCTCCTAAAAAAAAAAAAACAAACAAACAAACAAACAACAGGAAATGCGGTACACCAAACCTCTCTGCAAGAGGGGAGAATCAGTGTCTTTACCCTCGAGACGAGGGACCGCAATTTCCTGCCTGGAAGCTGCAAGCCCTTTATCCTATAGGTCTGTAAGACCTTGGAAAGTTGTTGTGACGGGTTCAGGTAGTAGGGAATAAAGGCGGTTGAGGCAGGGTCATCACTATGTGTGGCCCTGGGATTTGCTGCATGGTCATGGGCCTGTAGGTCACACCTATCTAAGGCACTGGTAGGGTAGCCGCATTTAGACATGTCTTCTTTTACTCAAACAATCTCAGCATGCCTCTCATTAACAGAACTGGAGTGGGTCAAGGTATGCGTTAGTAGGGCTCGCGCGGTACCGAGAAGCTGAGTGTGAGCATGTGCTGACCAGTTGGTGAATTGGCCAATTCACCAACTATCAGTAGAATATTTGTGGAATATATTCTATGCTCAATTTTTTTTTCCTTTTTTGGCACTCTTACAATCCTCATTCTACCAATAATTAAGTTAATGGGTCACAGACGCTTGATTGTGATTGTACGACGGCAATGAACACAACTGCTAGAATTTGTTGGGTAATATTGTCGGCAAATGTGTCAATTGGAAAAGATTCAATGATCTGATTAGCAAAGTAGGCATGAGAAATGTACTTTGCTCAATTTGCCTTGGAAAATTTCCATTTTATGTGGGTTTCTGAAGTTATGGAGTGTGCTGTCTGAATTTTACAGATTAATGAGCAATAGTCACTGCTGAGTGGATCGTAAAGAGCTGTCCACTCAATACTAAGAAAGAGGATCAGAGACCAGACATATTTAATACCTGAGGCATTAAATATGTCTCAGGTATCCCCATCGATAAGCATCATAATCCAGTTGGCAGATGCCAACTGGATTATGATGCTTAATTATTACATGGATGTCATCAATATTGCTACGAAAGCCTCTGCAATTCCATTGGACAATGTTGTTCATTGTTTCGATTTAGATGGAGATGAGTCTGTCTGCTTTTTGAAAGTCTGTTTACTGTTGTCAATTTTAATTTTATCTCTTTTTTTTGAGAAAAATAGGCCTTGTGTCTATTTCATCCTCTGGATAGATCTCAAAAAATGGTTTCAATTTCATCTTGATTGGAAATTTTGTTGGTATCCATAAGGATGGAGCCAAATGGTTGTTTGCTAATGGGATCTGAGTTCTCTGCTTGGATGAGTCTTACAGGAGTTGCATGGGGCAGCAGGTGGTATCAGGATTGGTGCATTGTTAGCCCTGCTTGAAATCTGTTGCTTTGCAGATTGGGTACAGAAGAGAGCAAAGATCAAGTCCATTCAGAAATAGAGGTGCTTGGTGGAGTTGATGTATTCATTCAGTATCAGTTTGGACTGATACTAAATGAAATTTTTAGAGGCATCAGCATACGCACGTCTAGGGATTTGTCATTGTAATTGCTTTCTTGCTGCTCAGAATGAGACTTTCTTTTCTATTTTATATTTCTGGGTTTTTTTCTCATATTTTAACTGTTCACAATTTTTTGAGAAGCCTGGGTGGTTGCCTTTACAACTGGGGCAAAGCAAAGACTGGGCATTACAGTCAGCTTGGGTATGCTCTTTCAATTCACAGTTGGGACATACTGAGTCACCTTGACAGACTGTTTGAGAGTGTCAAAATTTCTGACACTTATAATATCTTATTAGGTTTGGAATATATGGGCAAATGCGACAGTGTAAATACCCCACTGTCACTGATGAAGGTAGATTTGGTGAGCTTTAATGTCAGTATGATGCTACGGGTTGGAATAAGCTCGCCATATCTTTTCAGCATAATTCTTTTTTCCTGTGTGACTTTTTTGATCCTGCAGTTCCTGAACAACTTTTTTCTCTGAGATGCTCATTAGGTCCCATTCTAAAATTATGCCTTTGGAGGTATTAATTGTGGCATGTGAGGGACACCTTAACTGGAACTCCAACAAATGAGGTATCTGAGTAGAGACTCGGAGTGTTTGGAGCTGGTGGTCTCAACAAGCAGTCACCAGATTTCAACGCTAGTATCATTTTTGGGGAACCAGCTACACTCTCAAGCCATTTCTGTATGAGAAATGGTGATAGATTGCCTAAGGACTGCTTTGTTAGTGAATGCCGATGGATTCCTTGGGAATTTTATTTAGGAAGTATTCGTCCTCTTTGGATTGGATGAGTCATTATCGGGTTGATGCAAATCGAGAGGATTTGGATTTGCAGCCTTAATCAGGGGAATACTGTCACAATGCATGCTCCTTTTGGCCCTGGGGGTTTGCTTTACCACCCAGGTTTCTTGTGCCACCATGGGGAGGCAGGAGCAGTGCCATAAGGTGACGAAGCTTCTGAGTTAGTTAGTTAGTACTGTTAGAAAAATACACAGAAAGGTGGCTTTTCTTTCTGGCCTTTGCCTACTTCTTTCTACTATTTCCATTACAATTTGAATTAATATGTAATCAGCAGAGATAAGCCACTATTGCAACTTTATACCAAATATCATTAATTAAATAATAAGGTTTATATTTCATCACAATCAAGCACAATGGTGACATATTTGACAATATTCATATTAGATAATACTAATAACATAAATTATATTATAAAACTAACATATTATATGTATACATAATGTAACTGCTGAACAATACCATTAATGTTACATTTTTAAAATTAAATTTGAAAACAGGCTAATAACTAATAAAATTTTAAGGCAGAAAGCCTCAATGATGCAAATGCACTAAATAATGTCATAATTTGAAAACAGTATAACAGAAGATCATTTGCATTAAATGTAGAAATGCTACATAAAAAGTTGCATAATAATATATATACTTAAGTGAACAATATGGGTACACCAACACAAAAAAAAATAACAAACCTGGCCTTAGACCTACTACAGACAGAATACGGTGGCCAAGTAGTTTCCCATTATCATCACATACAGATATACGCAAACATGCAAGATCGGGGAGAACAACCTAAAAAAAAATAATATATATATATATATATATATATATATACATTTTTTGTATTTAGAAAAAGAAATTCTTCAAGTTGTTATTATTATTATTTTTTCAAACTAGTTATCAAATATGTAACCTATATATCTAAGAGTATGTATATATTTTGTTGAATGTGTATAGAGGTTGGAAGAGAATATCTGCATGGAAGTAACAAATCCAAATGAAGTTTTAGAATACACAAATACTAATATTTAAACCTGAAATATCTAGATACACAATACAAATGATTAAATGTGAAATATTTAAATATAAAGCATATTGCCTATATACCACTCAATCGCAATTACTTTTTCAAGGATCAAGTATAAGGACAAGAGGAAAGACAACAATGTGCAGGTCTATTGTTTCTTTACCAGTTATTATGCAGTTAATAATATAGGAGTCTACATGAAACAAGTTACAACTTGGAATAAATATAACCTCCTAATGGGGTGCTTCTAATTTAATGTGGCTTTTTTGTATACCGAAAAGCAACTGAAAATAAGTTTATCACAACAGATTTATTTATTTTTTCCTGTTCCAAGTGATAACTGCTAGTTATTGAGTGACACCAAAACCCAGTACGGTCAGTCCTCGTATAACATGTGTTTACACTACATGAATTCAATCATACACAATTTATAAATAGGGGAACGATATCGTGTATAACACGAACCAAATTCAATTATGCACGATTTGCCTTTGTGTTTACAAGAAATGGCAGTCACACGCGGAATCACCACAACTGAACGCAACACGATAGGAATGAAGAGAAGATTCTGAAAATGTATTTATGTTTTTTATATCAGTGAAGGGGAAACACATTTCACCATAACAACATAAAATTCCAGCTATCGGTATTATCGCAAATGCAATTAGATCGAGTTTACTACCAGTTTATAACAGACTCCAAAAGCAGGAACGCAACTGGAAATTGTTTTTATTGTTTTATGGTGGTAACCCCCAGAAATGTGCTTTAGTAAAATGTGAGCTAGTTAGGTGTTAATAGAGTTGTCTCTGCCTTTACAGTGTTGTTTATTCAGTTGCTACATGCACACAGCTTTGTTTATGTGTATCAAGAGTGCCTCCTCATTTTGTAATTGTGCTTTATTCCCTAAAAATGAGTAAAATACTTAAAAGGTGTGAAAAGGAAGCGTCCTGGTGAAGACCCTACAATTCAGAGAGAAAAAGAAAAGCAATATCGATAAACAGAGACGGACTGGGTCAAAAATTCTTACCCGGGAAAATCTGTAGTGGCCTCATACTAGTGTTTATGGCCAAAATCACACTGGCCTCCGACCCACCGTGATTTCCCTGGTAAAGCTTATGGCCAGACCGCCTCTGTCGATAGAGAAAAAATATGAAATTGTGAAACGCTTTGAGCGAAATGAAAGACCATGTAATATTACACGTGCTACAGGCGTAAATGAGGCAATGCCGAGAATTACAAAGAATGCAGAGAAAATAAAAACAACTTTCATTAAAATCCATTAGATTAAGACAAAAAGAATTGGAAGAGATGGAACGGCTGTCATCTGTTTGGATAGAAAATCAAACAAAGAACAAGTATGCTTACAATAGAAGCAAAAGCATTAGCAGTATTTTGTTACGTAATAGAATACTTACATATTTTATTACGATTATTTATTGTGTTTGGTAATGTTGGACTCTCAGGACCCTCAGACCTAGGTTTGGGAAACGATGCTCGAGATGATGGCTCATACCAAAGTGGCCTAATGATGATGATGATGATGATGAGTGAATATATACTGTAGGATATGCATACTGCTTACTATTAGTTACAAATACCTGCATATCTACAAATAACTTTTATTTACAGGAATACTAATGTTTACATTATTAGTGGAACACTCTGCCATTTTTTGTAAATGTCCCCTGATATTTTTTGCCATTCTGCCTGATGATTTAAAATGGCAACCAGTTCAGCTTTAATTTTTTGAGTAGTTCAACTTTATGATACTCATGTCAAACTAGTCTCTCGCAACATAAATAGTATGGCTGAAACAGTTGTGACTGTTTCAACCAGTCCTTTCCATTTGCAGATCATATCACTAATTGTCAGCCTAAGGATCTTCGGGCGCTTCCTTAGCCAGGTGGGTAGGAGCGGCAGTGTGTAGCACACGCACTGCCGCTCCTACGCACTGCGTAGCACACGCTTCTTGATGTAGACCGGGGTTCGAGCCCGTGACCACCAAATACGGAGGATGCGGAAAGGCCAGGGAATGACCACCGCATATCCCCGGAGCAATATGGCCTTAGTTGCTAATGCTCCTAAAACACCCAGGTATACAAATAAGGATCTTCAGTGCCATTGAAAGGTTGTACAGACGATATGCTTATGAGGCACCTTATTATCATCACACTCTATTAACTCTGTCGATTGCAGCATCTTGCATTCACAATCATACTACTGTTTCCTTGAAGGAATATTCATAGTAGTTGTGTCTGATACTTAGTTGCTTGGGTAGAATGTGAAAAACTATCAATATAACTATCAGTAGTTGTGTCTGATACTTAGTTGCTTGGGTAGAATGTGAAAAACTATCAATGGAGGGCTGTCCAGATATCAATGGTAGGGCAGCATACTTCACAATACAGCAAACCAATTAAAATATATGTTCTTATTACCTTTTCAGGGTGATTCTAAGTTGCAAAAATTTCATTGGATACCCTGTATATACATAACAGGTTAAATTTTGAATTTTGATTTTATGGTTAGGCCAAATGATGTAACTGTAAATGTGCACGCCAATTACTATTGACCCTACAGAGAACCTAACTGAAAATTAAAGCTAAAAGGAAATATCAAATATGAAGCAAAATAGAAATGTCTAACATCATGTCATATCTGATAATGACATGATACGATGCTTTTTATTATGCAGAAGAATAATGACAACCATGCGTTGCCCACTCCTTATCCCAGAAAGAGTGGACAACTTTGCCATTTAGGTGTCTTATTGTCTTACCAGACAGTAAGATACCTAAATAGCAAAGTGTATAATGTTATGCACAAAATTTACATGGCCTGAGAAACTGAGAATGGTACTAATTGCAAATGTGATTACAATTGCACGTGCTACAGGCCGAAATGAGGCAACGCTGAGAATTACAAAGAATATGCCCTACGATTAATGATTTGTGTCACTTTATTAAAATAATACTTAAGGTATGGCATGGGAAATTTGTTTTCTTTGAATTTTGTGTAAAATCCCTTAATACCAGAGTTTCTTACTTTTGCATAATTATATGTGGAGGTAATTCACATACACTGGGGAAGGAATGACATTGGCATTATCCAATTTTTAAATGTTAGTTAACCAACTGGAGTAATTAGTCAGAGTTATTAAACCAAAGTGTGTGTGTATAAATATAATTTATATATAGAAGCAAAATATATATATATATATATATTTATATAGCAGGGTATGCTAGAACGAACATAATTGGTTCTAGAACTGCGTTCGTTATTATTTAGGGGTAATCCATTCGAGACCCACAGTCTAGAGCAAAGTTACCATCCAATACAACGATTCAAACAGGAAAAATATAATGCAAAATGAAAAATATAAGTGTAAAAATAATATGAAAATTAATTTATTTAACTCTTATACACTGTACATAAAATTTGAAAAGCATAAACAATGTTTCCTTAGTGAAAAATATGAACAAACTTTCCCTAATAAAAAGCATAAACAATCTAAGACATATGAAAAGGATAAACAATCTAACACACATGAAAACGATAAACAATCTTTCCCTAGTGAAAATGATAAACAATCTTTCCCTAGTGAAAACTATAATCGAACTTTCCATAATAAAATCATAAAAAATCTTTTGCACACGAAAAGCATAAACAATATTCTTCCAGTGAAAATATAAACAAACTTTCCCTAATAAAAATCATAAAAAATCACATAGAGGTGGCAGGAGAGGAATCATTCTTCCTACTCTTAAATTTGAAAGTGTCTGCAATTCTGCCCAGACACGATAGGAGGGAGCATATGATGAGAGCCCTGTCGATCAATTCGGCCCTGGAAGGATTGTGCAAGGCTCAGGGGGTAGAATTTTTTTCAGCCTGGTCTGTACTTGTTAACAGGAGAGACTGCTTCTACAGGGATGAGATACACTTAAATAGAAAGGGTGCAAGAATGTTTGCTGATACTATCGAGGCAGTGTTAGGTGGGTCGGAAAACTGCTAGATTGGGGGGATACAAGGACTAATAGATTAACAGTAGCCACTGGCAGAGGTGAAAGTGATTCTTGAACTGCTTCTATTGGAATGAGCTGCAGCCTGGAAAATAAGATGCAGGATATTTCAGAGACTGCTGGGAATCATTGGGGTACAAATAAACACATAGGTTGTGTTAGGGTAGCTAAGAAAAAGAACAGGTGCATGTATACTTGCGTGTACACCAATGCTAGGAGTTTAGTAAATAAATTTCAACAATTTGAGGTATTGCTCAAAACATCAAAGGCAGATATTGTGGGGATTTCAGAGACGTGGTGTCACACAGATATAAGGAATGCAGAACTGGAATTTGGGGAGTACAATGTCTACAGAAAGGATAGACAGGATAGGAAGGGAGGAGGGGTTATGCTATTAGTTAAGAAATACATAAAATCCAAGGAAGTGAAGCCAATCGACATTGCTGGACAGTGCAGTGTCGAGTCAGTTTGGTGTGACATAAGCATTGGGAGATCAAAATTGAGAGTAGGAGTGTGCTATAGGCCTAATGACTCTGATGAGTATAATAAGAAACTGTACGGGGAAATAGAGTGGGCCAGTAAATCAGAGAGTTTTATAATGGGGGATTTTAATTTCCCAGATATTGACTGGAATTTGGGGGCTGGTCACTCACACACTAGCAAGGCTTTTGTGGATTTAGTGGATGATTGTTTTCTACATCAGCATGTTCGGGAGGCAACTAGAGGGAGTAATACTCTTGATTTGATTATCAGTAGTGATCTTCATGCATTAAGAATCTGCAGGTAAATGAACCACTAGGTGGCAGTGATCACAGTGTGCTCACTGTGATCAAGCAATAACCCTTCCCTTTAGGGGTAAAGGGAAGGGTTATTGCTTTCGTAGAGGCGACTACGATGGACTGAGACAGTATTTAAATTCTATACAGTGGGACCAACTGATGATGCTACCAACAGCAAATTCAAAGTGGGAAGCATTCAAAGAACTTATCTTGGAAGCTACTAGGCTTTACATACCAACTAAGAAATATAGTTCAAGGTTTAGGCCTAAGTGGATGTCAGATGAACTAATGAGACATATGGCAGAGAAGAAAAATGCATGGGATACATACAAATTAACACGTGACACAGAAGCCTATGATAGATACAAGTTGATCTGTAACCAAGTTACAAAGGAGGTTAGGCAGGCGAAGGCAGATTACGAGAAATCTTTGGCAAGGGATGCAAAGAAAAACAGCAAAGAGTTCTTTACTTATGTAAACTCTAGAAGGAAGGGGATGAATCAGATTGGTTGACTTGATATCGATGGGTCAACTGTTGATGATCCTGCTCAGGTAGCTAACAAACTGAATGAATATTTTGCATCGACATAAACACATGAGGAGTTATTCAGCGAGGGGAATGCCAGAGGTGTATTCAACTCTGGCAGTAAGCTAGAGAATCTTGTAATAACTGAAAGTAAAGTGGAGGAGATATTGTTGAAGATAAATACAAGAAAGGCACCTGGGGTGGATGGGATCTATCCAGTTATATTAAAGGAAGCAGCAAAGGAAGTAAATAAACCCTTAGCCATAATTATGAGAGCTTCCTTGGACTCAGGGGAAGTACCCATGGACTGGAGATGTACAAATGTGACCCCAATACACAAAGGAGGATCAAAGGGCGACACAAGTAATTATAGACCGGTTAAGTTTAACTTCTGTTCCTGGAAAATTAATGGAGGCACTGGTTAAAGAAGCACTGCAGGATCATCTAGACAAGGCTTCAGTTATAGCTCAGACACAGCATGGTTTTGTTAAGGGGAAGTCTTGCCTGACCAATTTGATTGGATACTATGATTGGAGGGCATTTGTCCACCTTTTTGAAGAATGAATCCAGGGTTCACTGCTTTATCCTGGATTTTTGGACCCTCCAAAAGTCGGCCATCAAGGGCCATTAAAATGATTAAGGGCCATTTCCACAGTGGAAATATCCAGGTGATAATCTTTTATAAGTTTGGCCAGTTTATTCCAGCAAGAGAACACCTCTTTAAGGTCCTCAGCTGGAATGCTGTGACTTTTTTCCTTGTCCTCGTCCTTGTCATCCCCAAAAGCTTTCCTCTTCTTCAGTGCCTCTGCCTCTTCATTGTGAAGCTCTGCTAGCTCCTCAAATTATAGCTCCTTCCTGTGGTCCTCCACTAATTCCTCCATGTCCTCCTCATTGATCTCCAGGATCAGACACAATTTACTGCACAACAGGCTCTTCCTCTAACTGCTGAAAGCCTTCGAAGTCCCTTGGAGCCACAGCATCAGGCCACAATGGTCTCCAAGCCGAATTCAAGCACCTAACAGAAACCTCCTTCCAATCAACCACAATTAGGAAAACAGCATCTGTTATATTGAAATGACCCTTCAGAGTCACATCACTGGAAGAAGTGGCCTCAAAACATTTCCTGAACAGTGCCTTAGTGTAGAGTTTTTTAAAATTTGCAATCACCTGCTGGTCCATAGGCTTGAAGAGAGGCGTCGTATTAGGTGGTAAGAAGTGAACCCTGATAAAACTAAAGTCATCTGGTAATTCTTCCATCAAATTAGGAGTGTGGGCTGGAGCATTGTCCATGACCAAAAGAACCTTAAATGGAAGATTCTTCTCCCTAAGGTAGTCACGGACAGTGGGGCCAAACACCTCAGTCACCCAGTCAGAGAAAAGACTCCTGATCACACAAGATTTGTGGTTGGATTGCCACAAAACTCCAAGGCGGTTTTTCCTGATGTTTTTAAAAGCTCTATGGTTCTCTGAATGGTACACGAGCATATGGTTTGACCTTGTAGTCACCAGAAGCATTGGCACAAAAGAGCAATGTGTCAGTCTTTCATTGGCTTATGGTCAGGCAAGGTGGTCTCCTTTGTGATATATGTTCTGTGTGGATTTCTCTTCCAGAAAAGGCCAGTTTCATCGCAGTTAAACACCAGCTGCGAAAGAAAGCCTCCATCCTCAATTATTTTCTTAAAATTCTCATGATGTTGCTCAACAGCATCCCTATCTGCACAGACAGCCTCAACATGCCTCACAACACTATGTAATCCAGTATTTTTTCTAAATCCGGTAAACCACCCCTTAGTGCCAAAAAACTCCTTCACAGAACCAGTACTTGTACTAGAAGCCTTAGCACCAAGTTACTCAAACAATTATTTCGCCTTTTCACAAATAATTGCCTCACTGACACTATCTGTCACCTGCCATTTGTTTTTCATTAATCACATTAATAGAAGAATTTCCATCTTTTCCATGATATTACAATATGAACTGCTTAAGCTTGAGATTCCCCTCTGTGTTCTGTGCACTTTTTATTTCTACCTTGTTTTTTTTTTAAATTGCACTGATTGTTGATTTAGCCATACCATATCCCGCGCTTAGATCTCTTACACTTTTTCCACTTTCTCGCTTGGAAATTATTTCTTTCTTATTTTCTTAAAAGTCTCAGTTAATTAGCTTCCTCACTCTATTTTGCTGGCTCAGGGCTAAAATTATATAGCAGAATTATTAAAAAATATATTTTCACTGCTAAAGGGCAAATAAGCAGATAACTGAACTAAACTAGATCGTAGATGACTCTCATCAACCGGTGCAATACCACCACTTTGCTTATTCGAGGATTGAAGTGTTGGAACCTATGTTTAGTCTCCAGAGCTAAGTTCCGGTCAGCCCTTCCCCATCTTTCCATCATGCAGTATGACTGATGGCTTTTGAGGTTATCATGGACATCAGGGCAAGATCCAATCTTCCTTACATTTCGAGGGTACAGCTCAAAAACGGTGTTCACAGGCCGTCTGATAGTTAGTACACCAGACTGAACCTTTTAGTAACTTTTAGGAGGCTGCTGGATCAGCTAGTGTATAATCTTCCTACCTCTACTATGCCAGATAATGACTGGAGGGAGTCCGAGTAGTGTATGTGGGGGAATTGTCGAGGCCACGTTATGTCAAGGATCTGGGTATATTCTTACCATGTGTACGCAATATCCAAAAATTTCATTACTTCATACAGCATGTCCCCCCCCCTCCCAATTTTTCTTACTATTGAATACACCATGAATTTTCAAACTAATAGAGTAAGCTTATCTGCAAAAAGATCTAAACCTCCCAAACACTTCCTAGTTCATTTCACAAATATACACGGTCTCAATTCTAATCTCAACGATGTCCATTTCCACTTGCAGTCTGCCAAACCCCATGTACATTTTCATGACAAAATCTCAGTTATTGATTGATTCAACTACTGCTCATCTCAGTCGTACAAATTATTTGCTGTATGATTCCTTTTGCCTCAAAGGTGGTACATATGTCCATTCCAATATTCTTGTGCATATGTCCATTCCAATATTCCTGTCAGAGACTTGGTAATTCTGAATCTCCTCTTTTCGATCTTCTCTGGCTTAAAATCTCTCTACCTTTGTGTCAAATTCATCTGTTCTCCCTACCGTTCTCCCAACGCCACTAATCACTTAGGACTCTTTGACTTCTTGTCTTTGCAACTTGACTTTCTCCAGTCCAA
This sequence comes from Mastigoproctus giganteus, assembly GCF_048544385.1. Classification (NCBI taxonomy): domain Eukaryota; kingdom Metazoa; phylum Arthropoda; class Arachnida; order Uropygi; family Thelyphonidae; genus Mastigoproctus; species Mastigoproctus giganteus. The sequence continues at coordinate 172,069,996 of NC_143577.1, forward strand.
CTTACCTAACAGTGAGGAATTTTCCTTGGTGATTTTGATGTTCACAACTCCAGCTGGCTTCCATTTTCTAGTCACACCGACACATCTGGTTGAGATGCTGAGGCTTTTGCAATTACTAATGACCTTGCACAGACTGTTCATTTACCTACAAGAATACCAGACAATCCTAATACCAGCCAACACGCTTGATCTTTTTCTCACAAACAACCCTTCTAAATACACGGTCGAAGTGAGAGGTCCTTGAGGCACTCAGATCACAATTTGGTGATTGCCTCTTCTCCAATAGAGCCTTTATCTCATGGCTATTCCCAACCTCGTGTTATTTGATATTACAAGAATGCAAAATGGGATCACTTGTGAGATTTCTTTTCTTCTTTTTCTTGGTCGGATTACTGTTTCAAAACTTCTTTGAAATAGTAATCTTTGGCATTCAGCTTGCTCATCCCATTCAAGTCCTTATACACCTGAATCAGATCACCTCGCAGGTGCCTAGCCTCCAGCCACTACAATTTTCAGAACTTAAGCCTCTCTTGGTAGAAGGACTAATCAGCTCCCATCACCAGTCTTGTTGCCCTTCTTTGTACTCGTTGTAGCAACTCTATATCTTTCCTAAAATCAGGCTTCCAGACCTGTACACTGAATTCAAAGTGTGGCCTGACCATTCTTCCCTTATACAAAGGGATAATCACCTCCTTATCCCAGCAAGCAAAATCCTGCATATCACTGACAAGACCCCATGACCTACTCTGGCAGCCTGTCTGCATTGCTCAGAAAATTTCATATCTGACTGCACAATTACCCCAGGTCTTTTTCATTCTCCACTACCTTGAGTGTAACACCATACAGTTGGTACATTTCTCTGGAGTTACTATTACCCATTTGCAGTACTTTGCATTTTTGAATATTAAACTTCAGTTGCCACTTAGCCCATCTGCCCAACTTTTCTAGATCCTGTTGCAGCAGCATACTGTCATTACTGTTATTAACAACCATGCCAACCTTTGTATCATCAGCAAACTGACATTAACTTGATATACTTTCATCAATATCAGTGATAAATATACAAAACAACAATGGGCCCAAAACCCAATCCCTGGGGAACACCACTAATAACATTAGTCCATGAAGATCAGTGTCCATTGATTACCACTCTCTGTCTTCTCCCACTTAACCATCCTTTTATCCATTGTAGCAATTTGCCCTTAATGTCAAACTGCACAAATTTGTACAGTAGTCTTCCATGTGCAAGCATCAAAAGCTTTCCTGAAATTCAGTATATGATATCAAAATTATTTTTTGCATCCAGTTCCTTTGTGACCACATCATAGTATCCAATCAATTTGGTAATACAAGACTTCCCCTTAACAAACCCATGCTGTATCTGAATTATTACTGCAGTCTTGTCTAGATGATCATGCAATGCTTCTTTAACCAGTGACTCCATTATTTTACCTGGAACAGATGTCAAACTAACAGATGTGTAATTACTTGTGTCACCTTTTGATCCCCCTTTGTGAATTGGAGATACATTTGCACATCTCCAGTCTATGGGTACCTCCCCTGCGTCCAAAGAAGCTCTCATAATTATGGCTAGGGGTTTGCTTACTTCCTTTGCCGCCTCCTTTAATATAGCTGGATAGATCCCATCCACCCCAGGTTCCTTTCTTTATATTTAACTTCAATAATTTCTTCTCCACTTTGCTTTCAGATATTATAAAATCATTTTACTCCCTGTTAGAGTTTGATAAACATCTGGCCTTCTCCTCCTTAAATAACTCCTCATGTGTGAATGTAGATACAAAATACTCATTTAGTTTGATAGCTATATGAGAATGATCATCTACAACCAAACCACTGATATCAAGCGGACCAATCTGATTCATCCCCTTCCTTTTAGAGTATATATAAATAAAAAAATCTTTGCTGTTTTTCTTTTTGCATCCCTTGCCAAAGATTTCTCATAATCTGCCTTTGCCTGCCTAACCTCTTTCGTGACTTGATTACTGACTAGCTTCTATCTACGAGAGGCCTCTGTGTTGCCTGATAATTTATATGCATCCCATGCATTTCTTCTTTGCCATGAGTTTCATTAGTTCATCTGACATCCATTTGGGCCTAAACCTAGAACAGTATTTCTTAGTTGGAACAAAAAGCCTAGTAGCTTCCAAGATTAATTCCTTGAATGCTTCTAATTTAGAATTTGCTGTTGGTAACATTATCAGTTGGTCCCACTATATAGAATTTAATAAATGTCTGAGACCACTGTAGTCACCTTTACAAATGCAAAAACCCTTGATTAAATCTAGATCTTAAAGTAAATTCCAGATCTTAAAGATCTGGAATTTACTTTAAGAACACCCTAGGATCTTAAAGTAAATTCCACATCAGTACACTGTCCATCTCTATCAACTGGCTGCACTTCCTCAGATTTTGTGTGTTTCTTAACTAACAGCGTAACCTCTCCTCCTCCCTTCCTATCCTGTCTATCCTTTTTTTACACACTGTATTCCCCAAATTCCAATTCTACATTCCTTATATCTGTGTGACACCGTGTCTTGATATCAGAACAATATCCGCCTTTGATGTCTTGAACAGCACTTCAAATTTATCAAATTTATTTACTATACTCCTAGCATTGGCGTACATGCACCTGTTCTTACTCTTAGTTATTCTAATACAGCCCATGTATTTACTTGTTTCATGGCTCCCAGCAGCTCCTGAAATCTGCAGCAACTTGCTTTCCGGGCTGCTGCTCATTTCAATAGAAGTAGTGCAAGAATCACTTCCACTTCTGCCTGGGCTACTGTTAATCTAACAGTTTATGAAACTCCCCCCTCCCCCAAGATAACAGTTTTCCGACCCACCTAATATTGCCTCGATAGCATCAGCAAATATTCTTGCACCCTTTCTATTTAAGTGTATGCCATCCCTGTAGAAGCAATCTGTTTGTTGTTTGTTATTTGGTTTTTAGGAGCATTAGCAACTAAGGCCATATTGCTCTGGGAATATGCGGTGGTCATACCCTGACCTTTCCGCATCCTCCGTATTTGGTGGTGACGGGCTCGAACTCCGGTCTAATCAAGAAGCGTGTGCTACGCACTGCTGCTCCTTCCCACCTGGCTACGGAGGCGCCCAGAAGCAATCTCTTCTGTTAACAAGCAATGACCACACTGAGAAAAAGTCTACCCAATGAGCCTTGTACTATCTCTCCAGGGCTGAACTGATTGACAAGGCTCTCATCATATACTCCCTCCTATTGTCTGTGGGTAGGATTGCAGACACTTAAATTTACCCCTAACTTGCAACTTTTTTTTTCAACAGTGACCTGTACTTGTTAAGTAAATCTGCAGATCTCCTACATTTAATGTCATTAGTGCCAGTATGTAGAACGATATCACCTTTTGTTCCCTTAAAAGATGATGTCTGCTCTACATTTAATGTCATTAACTTTTGCCCCTGGCAGACATACCCTGGTTCTATTCCACCTCTCCTTTTTTGCACAATATATTTCCCCGACAAATGAGTCACCAACAAAAACTAGCTCCTGTGCAACCAGCGCATTCTGCCCTGAAGATCGCTGCTCTATTGCCTGGTGCACAAGTGTGAGCTGTGGCATTGAATTGGGCATCTGAGAGCTTGATGGGCTCTCCATTTTTATTCCTTTGGGGGCATCTACACGACTCTTCAAACTGTCATAGATGCCCATCAGAATGCTGAGTTGGCATCTAATTTTTTCACATTCTCAGCATCTAGCACACACACACAAAGACATCCTCCATGGCTAGACCATATCCTGTTCAAGAAAGGCCCCAAACATGCCACATTTTGCATGTTTTTTCAGACTGTTGGCGAATTGCCCCCTTCAGTTCTCCCCCGAACCACAGCACCTCTTCTACTTTGTGCACATTGCTTTGCTGCTCTAGTCTGGGGCATGATTTCCATTTAAATACAATTTAATCAACAATAAAAATTAATAAGATTTATAAATTTTATTGATTAATTGACAATAAAAATAAAAATTATTTTACATTAAAAATAAAATTATTTATTTTAAAAACTATACTAAGCTAACAGATTCCTAGTACAGTGCTATGTATTATGCTATCTAATTTTACGTTATACCTGTCTCGTTCGAGATATATGTTAGACTATTCTGTATCAATCTAATATACAACAGCAATGGCGGCAAGTTTTGAATGGTATATGTTTAACCGATACTAACTAATAAACTACTCATGACTAGGAATATAAAGCTACTTCTAGAAGATAAATTAATATTATTATTATTGTTGCTCTTATATTATTTCTCCCTGATTGGGGGAATTCCACTCCGTGACGGGTACTGCTACCAAGTACACAGGGTGGTTGTAATGTCAGGTGTTACTGTTGGTCGAGAAAATCTCTGACTATCCTACAGGTGTTCAGAATTGCGACTTTCTGGAGTTTCTTGTAGGTGTTCTCTGGGAGACCTATTGCTAGGCTGCTATATATAGTCTTTGGAACCATACCGGTAGTTGACATGATGACCGGGATGGTCGATACTTCTTGCATATGCCACATCTCCTTGACTTCATATCTCAGGTTTGTGTACTTCCTAATTTTTTCCCTGTGAGTTTTCTGGATATTGCTAGTGTTGAGCACCGCTATGTCAATCAGATAGGTAGCCTTTATCATCTTGTCCACAAGCGTTATATCCTGTCTGTTGTGCAGGATGGTCTTATCCGTTATTATGGCGCAGTCCCAGTACAGCTTTTGGGTTTGGGTCTCTAGTACTGTCTGGGGTTCGTACTTGACGGTACACTTTCTTTGGTTAACTGATATTTCCTCACTAGCTTCTGATGTATTATCCTGGCTACCTGGTTGTGTCTACCTTGCAATCCGCGGTGATGTGTTGGCTCGTTTCTGAGGCCAAGTGGCATCATCAACATGTGTCATCTGACATTCCGGGCTCCTTTGTGATGTATTTTCTATAGTTTCTGGTGTTGATCACCTGGTCTTGGATGGCCAGCATGAAGGATTCATGCTGGCCATCCAAGTCTCAGGGAAGAGCGTCCCACTTGTGAGCCATGCATTGGAAGCAAAGTTATCGATATGATCTTGATGGAGGTCATTGTAGTGTCTACCATGGAGTGTATCCTTTGCTCATCTTTCTAACTTCATTTCTTGTGCTGTCTGGGTGGGTGGGTGGGGTTCCTCGGTTAGGTTGAGTGGGGTATACAACTTATCTATCTTCCTTATGGCCTGGTGGAGTGGTGCTGTGTTGTTCTTGAAGTAATCCTTCAGGTTAATTATCACTGTTTTCTGTTGCTCTATCAGGACTATCAGGCCCCTTCCTCCCTCTTTCCGAGCTATTGTTACTCTCTCCTGCTGACTTCGAGTGGTGTTGGTGGCTCTTGGTCATCATTGTCCTTGTTTTTCTCATGATATCTTCTAGCTTGGTGTTAGTCCAATCTATGACCCCCAAAGGTGTATGTTAGTACCGGAGCTACGTAGGTGTTTATGTCTTTAACTGTGTTCCCTCCATTCAATTTTGCTTTCAGAAGGCTTCTGAGTCTCTGATGATATTTTTCGGTCAGGCACGTCTTGATTTCCTTGTGCTCTAACTGCTAAGCCTGCATCATCCCTAGGTATTTGTAGGTCTCTCCTTCTGTCATAGCTTCGATCTCTTTACCAGTTAGCAGCTGGCAGTTTCGGCCAACTACCATATTTCCCCATGTATACGACACATCTTAATTTTGGGGCCCAAAATTTGAAAAAAAAATGTATTACATAAAGTTATTGAACTCAAGTTTTATTCATCATAAAATTCATACAACTCCTCATCACTGTCAAAACTCCCATCCATTAGCTTGTCCTCATCTGTGTCTGATGACGAATCACTGTCTTCATATATTGCCTCATCCTCAGTTCCATCTATGGCAATTGAAATGCCACACTTCTTAAATGACTTGACAACGATCTCAATCTTGATATTATCCCAGGATCTTTTCACCCAGGTACAAACTTCTCCTATAGTTGGTTTCTTCACTCTTCTTGCTGGTGTCAAATTGTCCCCAGAAGACTTCATCCATTGGTTCCATTCATCTCTCATGGCAGCTTTGAAGGGTTTGTTAATGCTGACATCAAGTGGTTGGAGCTGGGATGTCAAGCCTCCAGGTACGACAGCAAGTTTTGTTTTTTGCTCTGCAGCAATCTTCTTTGTGTTTTTTGTTATGTGTGCCCTGAACTGATCAAGCACCAATAGGGCAGATTTGCGTAAGAGCCCACTTGGTCTCTTGCTCCAAACTTTCTCAAACCAGATCTTCATCCCATCCTGATCCATCCAACCCTTTTCATGAACATGGACTCCTCGAGGAATGTCTTCTTTTGGCATTGTTTTGCATTTGAAAATCAGCATAGGAGGCAGCTTGGTTCTGTCGACACAACAAGCTAGAACAACTGTATAATGGCTCTTTTCATGTCCACTTGTCTTCACAGTTACAGTTTTCACCCCCTTCTTATCAACAGTTCTGTTACTTGGGACATCAAATTGAAGGGGGACTTCGTCCATATTTGCAATCTTTCCCAACTCAAACTGATGTGTCTTCTGACACTGAATGACAAAACAATGAAATTCAAGGACCGTCTGCTCATAGCTTTCAGGCATCTTAGGGCAAGTCTGGTGCGTGTACACATGCTTAGTCCATTCTGTTTCATGAACCTGAAGCACCAATTGTGTCCTCCTTTGAAATTGGTAACTTCTTTTTCATCAGCAATTCTTCTTGCCTCATGCTGAACCATCTTTGTGGACACAGGCATTCCAATTGCCCTTTGCTCTTCAATCCATATCTTCAATTCCTTCTCTAAATCAGGCCATTTTGCTGACTTGCCTCTTATGGCCTTCTTCTGCCGTAGCGTTTTCAGTAGGGTTTCTTCTTCTTCCCGTAGCCAGTCTCGGATTGTTTTCTCAATTGGAGGAGGACCATACTTATGTTCAGCAGCACAATTTCCATTCACTTTTCCAAACTGGATCACTTTTAACTTGAATTCAGCACTGCACAAAAATATTTTCTGAGCCATTTCTGTGCAGAACGTGGCAAAACATAACCTAATATGCCGGTAACAAGTGCAAAACAATGAGTGCAAAGACAACAAGCGCGAAAAAGTGGGAAATGCAAGTAAAAAAATCTACAACCACTGTATAAGATGCACCCAGTTTATAGACCCCAAATTTTTCAAAAAAGGGTGCGTCTTATACATGGGGAAATACGGTAATTTTCCCTGATGCAGTGTGTGGGTCTTGCATTTGTCTAGACCAAAGCCCTTGCTGAATTCTTCGGCGATCCGGAGTATCGGATCGCCGAAGAATTCAGCAAGGAGTTGCTGGAGTTGCTTCTAGGTTGCCGCATAGAGTTTGATGTCATCCATGTACATCAGGTGGGTGAGGATGTACAGGTTCTTTCTTCCTTCTTTGAGATTATATCCATACTCGCTGCTGTTAAGCATGGTGGATAGCGGGTTGAGTGCTAGACAACCACAGTGGGCTCAGAGAATCTCCCTGAAAGATTCCTCTTCTAATGGGGATTGGCCTGGTTGTGATGTTCTCGATCTTAATGGTGGTACTCCACTTCGCCATTGTTGCTCCTAGGAAGTTTGTCACTATCGGATTGACCTTGTATATCTTCAGGGTCTCTATTAGCCAGCTATGAGGTAGGAAGTCGAAGGCCTTGAGGTAATCGATGTAGGATGTAGGCCGTGTATAGGTTGCAGTGCTTCTTGTAGGCTTGCTCCATAACTGCAGCATCTATGGTTAATTGCTCCTTGCATCTACTCCTCCACTTGCATCCGTTCTGCTCTTCGGCCATTATTTTCTGACTCTCTAAGTGGCCTGATATCTTCTTGGTTATGCAGCTGGTCAGGATCTTGTACATCATTGAGAGGCAGGTGATTGGCCTGTATTTCTCTGAGTTTCTTGTATCTTGGTCTTTAGGCTTCAGATATGTGACTCCTTTGATGAGGAACTTCAGGATTGTCTTTGGGTGCCTTATCATTCAAGTGAACTGCTCTGCTAGATGCTTGTGTGTGTGCAGGTGAGCTTCTTGTACCAGTAATTGTGGATGTTATCAATTCCTGGGGTTCGCCAGTTGTGGGTATTCCTGATCAACTTGGTTTTCTTCCATTCTACTTCTAGCCAGAGTGCTTTGCTGTTGTATCTTACTTCACTGCTCCAGATATTTCCCCAGAACTCCTCGATCATCTTCTTCTCGGGTGGTCCATTTCCTGCTTTCTCATCTTCAACCAGTTTCCTGTAGAAGGCTCTTTGATCCTCAACAAAGATTCGGTTGTTTATTATTATTATTATTATTATTATTATTATTACTAGCCATATAGTGCAAGGAAGCCTGAGGCTTATGCTGCACCAGCTAAGAAACAATTTCCAAGTTACCCAGAGAGAGAGAGAGAGAGAGAGAGAGAGAAGTAAAAGGGAATCACCAAGAAGAGAAGAATGATGATAAGTTAATTGCAAGCAAAGCTATATAATGATAAGTGGGAGTAACCTACAGACCAGAAGATTGTGGAGGGTGTGATGAGAGTTTCTACATGCCAATGAGTGAGTGAGCAAGTGTGTTTTATTATGGGTGATGTTAATTTATCTCTAATTGATTGGAATAAGTGGTAGAGAAACTAACCCTGACGAACAAAATGTTTAAATAAACTAGATGATGATTTCTTTTACCACAACATTATAGAAAATACTGGAATAATAATATAGTAGGGCTCCCAGTACAGGTACCACTGGCAGAAGTGATCACACAGTGATTTGGAATATGTTGCAGTTGTTATAGGTAAATATGTTGCAGTTGTTATTGGGATATGCTGCAGTTGTTATAGTTAAATTTATGGGTAAACTACGGTGTATTTACACCGATATTATAGAGTTAATTACCTAAACCCATAAGCATAAGAAATTATGCCTTGTGCATTTTGTCTTCTAATACATTATTTATTCACGATTTGGCTCTCATATTGTGGAAATAACTTTGCAGCTGTGATGGCATGTTGCACACAAGGGTACCTGCATACATTTATGCTTCAACCGTGCTTGGAATGTCTCTGACTGCAAACAATGTTGCATTTAGAATGGATCCTTGTGGTACACCCTCTTCTTGAAGATGTATGGAGGATAATAATGTCTGATAACAAACTTGAAAAATCCTAAGTTAAAGGAAATTCTATATCAGTTAGGACAAGTAACTGCTCATGCTGAAATTACGTAGGTATTTCAGAATGCCACATCAATGTAGTGTCAAATGCTTTTTCAATATCTAGTGATACTATTACCAAATGCATTGCAGATGTTAGGTTTGCTTTGATATGCATGTCTAAAGTGGATTGGTTCTTTCGATAGCCGTATTGATGGTTAATCAATATGATCCATGGTATCTTTCCTAAGCAACTCATAAGGCAGATTTGTTTGTAATTATTTGGTAAGGAGAGGTCTTTCCCTGGTTTTGGGAGGGACTAACACAATTGAATGACACCAGAATAGTAGATATGTGTTTTCTCTAAATATCCAGTTGTAAAAGATCAATAGGGAAGTTATGGCTTTCTCCTTGAGATGTTGCAGCATGATGTAGCAGATGCCATACACGCCTGCAGCATTGCTAGAAGAGCAAAGACTGCTTCAGTTCTATTGACATAAAAAGTTGATTATATGGATAAGAGGCTGCAGCAAAACTGATATTGCATGGCTTGGCACAAGATTTAATATATTGAAAATGTGAGTCATATGCAGTAGCAGCTGATACTGCTCATGTAATTATCTGATCATTAAGCTCCTCAACAATTTCCCCTCCTGAAATAGTCAAAAAGTCCCACTCTGTTATAACTCCCCTGGAAGTATTCAGGGTAGCATGAAGAGTGACAGTAACCGGAAGTGGACCAAACATTTTTTGTTTTAACAGCTGCTGTGAATGTCTTGGTTGCAATGTTTCTATTAGAAGATCCCCAGACTGAAGTCTCTTAACCATTTTTTGGAGAGCCAGTTGTTTGCCTCAACACTTTTCAATGACAATGATGTCTATGTGACATCACTGTCATTATGAAATGCTGTATCTATTTTCACACACTGTATGTTGTCTTCATGCTTATTTGTTTGCAGATGTCTGATGATGTTATGTTTCCCACCACTTGAAATTGAAAAATCATATCTACATATGGTATAAAGAAAATGTGTTTCCTTTTTCATATTTAATAATACACAGAAAATCTTGCATGTATATGGCTTCTAAAATTTTACGTTGTATTTCTTTGGCATATTACTGAAAGATGTTGCAATTGCAATCAAGTAAGGAAGATGAATTCACTGTAGTGATTCCAGAGAGTTGGTAACTATGAAGAAGAATTGGAGAAAATATTAAATGGGATGGGCAAATGAAGTGGGAAATTCCCACCATTCCTCCTGGCATATGTTGTATAAATATGTTTTCTGGAATGATTTTGCTGAAAAACTGCATGTACACAGTTGTCAATCAGATAAATGAATAGTTGAGTGTCAGGATGTCAGAATTGTGATTAAAGGACACACATTAATTAAATACTGTACCTCATTTTGAAACAATCAGCAATGTTAAATCAGTAAAAAAATGTTAGAATTTTTTCTTTCCAAATGTAATATGCCTCAGCTAAAAAAATTAATTCAAAGAGCTTGAAAAAACTGTGAAACAGTGATTAATGATCACTGTGTATTCTCATTTTTCCTGCCAATAAAATAATGATTTATTTTTATAAATTTAATGTTCTACTCTAAATTTATATAGGATGAATGTATATCTACCTGTACAAATATAAAATCTGCATAAATGTAAAAATAATTTAAAAGTTGTTTTTTTTTAATAAATGAAACTTGTTAAAAATCTGTGATAAGTGAGAACATTATTACTATATAAATAAAATATATTATTCTTTATTTTATGATGATCATTTACTTTTTTGAATACAAAAGGATCCTCATCATACACTGGATTGATTCCATTAGCAGGAACTGTCTTAGTTCGAAACCGTCTTCTTACTGTGTCAGCTGGCAATCCATACATCTCAACTTCAACGTAAGTTCCAACCCTTTTATCTGACAGAAACTGTCCAGATATTATCTAGACCAAAAAATGCAGATTAATGAGATAAATAATTAGATAATTAGCAATTTGATGTTAATCACAGTACAACTTACAAGAGGTATTCTATTACAAGAAAAACTAATGGTCTCTCTCTCTCTCTGAGCATACATAACTTCAAAACAGGTTCCAGAGAAAGAGAGAGTTAGTTATTTGGTTTTCAGGAGCATTAGCAACTAAGGCCATATTGCTCTGGATATGCGGTGGCCATTCCCTGATCTTTCCGCATCCTCCATATTTGGTGGTGATGGGCTTGAACCCCGGTCTAATCAAGAAGTGTCTGCTACACACTGCTGCTCCTTCCCACCTGGTACGGAGGTGCCAGAGAGAGAGAGAGAGAGAGAGAGAGAAGCTAAGTAGCAAAGCAAACACCAAGAGGAGATAATATAGGCATAACATGGCTCATCTAACCATATCATTTTGAGAACTATCCCTAAATCCATATGTGTTTAACATGTTTGCTGCTGCTTATATTTGAGGGTCCTTTCTATGTACTTTTAGCATACCTATAATATTTTTTTTATAGAGTTTGATTTGATATCATTCTTTCCTAATTTCCAAGCAGAACATAACACACAAATAAAAGAAAAAAGTGTTAAACTATACCTTTGATGATGACCACTCTTATACGATGTGAATATTAAGATAGTTTATTAGTTAATAACTAAATTCCTACACATTAAGATGATGATGATGCTTGCTGTTATCCATCATCAGATTAGCTGTTAAAGGGCAGAAAAACAAATTGCTATTCCATATTTGTGGGTAAATTACAAAACTTCTACATATAACTCTTACTTATTATACTTTATATTATACATTATTATTTTTATATAATAAATTAGGTAACAATTATATACATACAAATGAGAAGTAAAAAGCCAGGTTAAAATTTTTACAACTAAAGTTTGGTCCTTGAGGCTGTCACAGAATTACCTCAGGTATGCCAAGCTGTTGCTACCTGGGAGTCTAAAACATTGAAGGAACTAATGGTGACACTCAAGTCAAGTGGACCTAATTTTGGCAAAGTGACCAATCAGTCTGTGCCAGCCGAATCCTCTGCTTGCATCTTCATGACGGTTTGACTGTTAGTAACCCTGGATATAACCCCCATATGTAAGTCTGGAAATAAAGGCACCTAGCAGTTAAGAACCCAGGTGAAAACCAATGTAAGCAGGGATTGAGGTGTGGTACCCTCAATCCCTGCTTACATTTCCAATCTTCCTTACATTTTGAGGGTACAGCTCTAAAATGGTGTTCGCAGGCTGGCTGCTAGACAGTCCACCAGACCGAACCTGTTGGTAATTCTCTAGAATAACGTACCAACACTTCAAATTGTATGGTATCATATTCAAGATAGTGGAGAACGATCTGCCAACCTTCACTGGACCAGCATGGCAGATTATGGTCCATTTCCCTCAACATGAATTGTTGAGGAGGCTTCCATCCTGCAGTGAATTGATAATGGCTGCAGTTTATTTTTAATTGTCCCCATCAGCTGATGGGGTTTTGTCAGTGTTATATCCAGGAATTTTGCAAGGAGGGATGATAAGGTGACTATCCCATTGTATAAGGCAAAGGTTATACTACACCTTGAGTACTGCAACAGATCAGGAACCCTCCTTTTAGGGAGGATTTGGATCTGATGGAATGGGCCCAGGGGATAACAATGAGCTTAAATGAGGGGAAACAAATGTTTTCTCATAAAAAAGATTTTGCTTTTGGAACTGCTGAGATGTTTAAGGCTTTGAATCAATTGACTGCTAAATGTCAGTGGTATCTCCTTACTCTTTCTCACACACACACACACACACACACACACACACACACACACACACACACACACACACACACACACACACACAAGGGAGCATAAATCCAAGCTGAAGAAGGACGGCTGCAGGATAGATGTGCAGAAATTTGTTTTCAGCCAGTGGATAGTGGAACAAATTTTCATCTGTTGTTGTGGGAGTGGGTAGTTGAATAAATTTAAGGAAGAACTAGACAAATTATTAGAGGGAATAGACAAGTGATTTTAGACACGTTTGGTGGGTTTTTTTTTTTTTTTGGCTGATGCTGCATAAGCTTGTAGACATAGGAATCAGAAGATTTAAAACAGTAATTCAACCAAGAAAAATAAGAACAAAATTTTCACAGATCAGCCCATTTCATGTTCATGTAATGCCAAATGACACAAGCCTGAGAATGCCCATATGAGCGAGAGAGAGAGAGAGAGAGAGAGAGAGAGATGTTTGTGCATTAGAATTGTGTGGTATTCTGTCAGGAAAATGAACAAGCAGCTGCGTGAGGTCATCAGTAATTGCAAAAGTGTCAGCCAACTGGGTCCTTTCAAAAAAAGAAAGCCAAAGAGTTCAGAGTTATTAGTGAAGTTGTGAGAATAACAGAAGCAACATATAATTTTGAAGAATGGAGTAGAAATATACTGTGCCAGAGAAAATCAAAAAGAGGAGATTCCAAATTAGGAAGTCTCTGATAAGGAATATCAGAGTAGACTGGATAAGTACTGCTTTTATGGCAAAATGAATCACAGAGTAATTAATTAGGAAAACTGAGATGAGTAGTGGTTGAAGCAACCAATAATTGGGATACTGTCAGAAAAAATAAGTCTGGATTGGCAGAATTTAGAGGGGAAACAGACATCACTGAGATTGGAATTAAAACCATGTACAGCGCAGACTCTCGATTTACAAGGATCGGATTAACTGGGAAGCAGATTAACTGGGACACTTCAAGATTCCAAATTAAAAAAAAAAAAAAAAAAACTGACCAGAAATCATAAAATTCAAGTAATAACTAGAATAGGTATAAACATATGTTTTGCAAGTTGTAAATAAACGACAAGAAGCACCGTTATAAGTCATCATTGGGAGATTAGTGTACCTATTATCTTTAGTTTAGTTTGTTTAGTAAATGGTGTCATAATGCAAATGTTTAGTTTGTTTTAGTAAGTCGCGTCGATTGTTGTGTTTCATCGCACTGCAAAAGGACAAATTTTGTTTCATTATTTATGTCAGGAATGTCAGTATTTTTTTTTTTTTTTTTTTGTTTTATAAATCACAAAAATCATGGGCAAATGCAAGAGTTGTGCTTTCAATAAAACAAAAACTTGAATTTATTCAAAAGTTTGAAAACTGTGTATCCGTTAAATCTCTAATGAACCATTATAATGTTGGTGACCAAACCATATGTGACACTGCAAAAAATAAAGGAAAGCTATTCGATTTAAAATGGAACGTAAAAAATAAAGGGAAGCATTGTATTGGACACGCAAATAGTGCATGGTAAGTTTTTTTCATTTTTTATCTATTGCTATACTTTTTGTATAGGTTGCTGAACATTTTTCGATACAGTAAGTCCAAGACTTACAAAGCTTCAGACTTAGGTTACGTTACACAGAATACGAGAAGCGGTGAAAGGATTGGCACCAATGAAGTCAACTATAATAACCAAGGCTACAAAACACATATCAGTTTTTACAGTACAATAACATGCGTTTTTTTTTCTTCCTTTTATGTTTTCTTTTCTTATGTGCCACTCCGGCTACTTCACCACTGTCCCCAGATAATTTAATTGAACTAATTAAAAATATATAGCTATTTTTCTTCATTCTTCTGAGGATATTATGTGGTTTTTGTAATTTTGGAATATCAGGGATATAGTAGCAATATTATATTAGCCATTCCCGAGTTTGTAAAACTTGACTTACATAAGAAGTCTTGTAACGTACTCTTACATATGTCGGGGACTTAGTGTATTTTTGGATTAACCAGGAAATCGATTATACTGGAATTTTTTTTACCCTCTCTCCCAGAAAATCGAGAGTCTACTGTATATTCATGAAATGAATGAACAAGTTTTTGGGAGATTTAGATATTTTTGCTGATAACTTTATTTTATTAGTTTAAGTATTCATTATGCATTCAGTAGATAAAGCAAAAGTAGAAGAGGGAACAAATTAGAGTGAATTAATTAAATTTTTGGATATGGTGTTCATATATCAAGAATACAGCCAACTCCTTGACATAACAACCTTGATGATATATTTTACAGCTGAACCTAAAAACTTACTCTAGCTTATTACTTTTTGTACCTGCCTTGAATCAGCCCTCTTTGAAAAACTTTTTACCTGATTCTACTGAAACTTTCAGGCATCAGTATTTACATTATTGTGCTGTAGATTAGTTTGGAGGATATTTTCTTTTTGAAAAAAGATTGTTTAAATATTGTGGTTCCATTTCAAGATCACTTTCTTTAAAACAATATTTTATGGAATTGTAAATATGTATGTATAATACTGATTTTTTAATTGCATATGGATGGTGGGAACAAAAATCACAAAAATTTTCTGGTGTGTGTATTTTATCTGTAGATATGCATTTTTGGTTTATTATTATAAGTAAAGATGATTGAGGAAGTTATTATTATTAGTTTGAATTTCAAAAGTGTACTTTATTCTTTCATATACTAAGTTAAACAGCTGGGTAAGCTATGGAATGTTTACTGGTCAGACAATAATAATATGTTATCTGCTTAGCAGATAAACAATTTAACATTCAGAGGGAAAGGGTTTATGACACAATATTCTATGACTGCTAAATAAATCTCTGAAAGGGTGGCTGAAATTCCCAATTCCATTAGGTAGCCCCATATTTGCTTATATGTGTCCCCTCTAAACCTGAAATGCCTTATTGAAAAACAAATTTAATTTTAAAAAACTTCCAATGTTTGTATATAAAAAACATCTTATGATAACAATATGTTATCTGATAGCCTCATTTTGGTGATTAATTAATTCATATATTACTTCAATATTTTGAACTCTGAATTTGGAATAGTTTACTAGGGGTGAAATAATTTTTTTCTAACCTGTCCTACCAAGAAAGAGGACAGGTCAGCAAAAGTTGAATGTCTATATTATCAATTCAGCATAACAGATATCCCACCTTGCCAAAGATAATGCCAAAGATAAAAGGAATAAAATTGTTCCACAGACCTATGTAAGCTGTGTAGATTTATTTATATTTTACTTCTGAGAATCTTAGAGAAGTTGTCAGGTTTTTAATGCTATTTTGTGAAAAATTATTATCCAACATGTAGGTATCCCAATCTTGGATTATTTATAAATTTACTATTATATTCTGTTATCCATGATAACTATGTTGTATACTAATATAGTTAGGGAAGGACATTATGTGGTTGTTTTCCATTAAGGTTATTACTATATTTAATACCACTCATATACCACGTGAAATTAATAATATAGTTTATTAAGCTACCACCTACACCACTATAGATTAAGGCAGTGTTTCTCAATCTTTTTACTCTCATGGCACATTTTCCAAAGAAGAAAAATTTCGCGGCACACCTACGTAGTCATAGAAGAAGAAATTTCTAAATTTCGCGGCACACTTGGAAAATTTTGCGGCACACTAATGTGACGCGGCACACCCTTTGAGAAACACTGGATTAAGGTGATGTTTCCGGCATCAGCACGATGCCTGAAACGACACCTTAAGGGCAGTTTTCACCTTGGGAAGAGGACAAAGTCTGCTGATGCTAGATCAGAAAAGTAGAGTGGATGACTGATCTGTACAATGGCATGTTTCATCAGAGATGTCTTCACAACAAATGTGGAATGGGCTGGGACAGTGATGTGCAATAAGAACCAGCAGCCTTTCTCTTGAAACTGCAGCCTCACCAGGAATGCAGTTCAAGTCTTTGAAGCACCCATATGTAGAATGCAACATTAGCTCTCTCCCAACAGATACAAATCCTTTGTGAATCACATCTTGTTTGTCCAAAATCACAATCATCCTGGACTTCTGTAAACAAAACTTTTTGGGCCTTGGATCATGAAATCCACTGCATGCTCTGATGCTTTGTCTCTGGATCATACTAGAACACTTGATACTCATCTTCAGTGAC
The DNA here is from genome assembly GCF_048544385.1 of Mastigoproctus giganteus. NCBI lineage: Eukaryota > Metazoa > Arthropoda > Arachnida > Uropygi > Thelyphonidae > Mastigoproctus > Mastigoproctus giganteus. The sequence goes on from NC_143577.1 coordinate 172,087,095, forward strand.
AATACAGTCGAGGAGATTAGTCAAATCTGAATAGTCTTCACACGATGACACTCTTTGTTACTTCTACTCATCCATGAGGCAGTGCAACACCAATTCTGCACACTTTTTCCTTTTCCCTAAGTCTTCGTGCATAATTTGATGAATCATCTCCTTATTTATATCCATCTCATCAGCCATCATTCTGAGGGTCAAATGAAGATCTCTTGCAATGGTTTCCTGAAATTTTGCAACTCTGTCCTTATTTTGAGAGGTTGATGGGTGCTCACTTCTTGGGTCATTGCAAAAAACCTCATGGCTGTTTTTGAACCACTTATACCACTCAAACATACTGGTACAACTTAACATTTCATCACTTCAATTTTGCAACTCTGTCCTTATTTTGAGAGGTTGATGGGTGCTCACTTCTTGGGTCATTGCAAAAAACCTCATGGCTGTTTTTGAACCACTTATACCACTCAAACATACTGGTACAACTTAACATTTCATCACTATAAACAATTTTTAACATTTCATACATTTTTTTGTTGCAGATTTTCCCAGTTCAAAGCAAAATTTGATATTCGTTTTTTGCTCCACTGAAAAATGTTGGCAAGGTTAGTTAACACTACTAATGAAACTAGTTGTTAATTGCAACCTGTCAGCTTACTGGACAATTTCCTCCACCATCTGTTGGAAGAAATTTGAACTACAACGTACCATTGTCATTTATAAATCATCGAACATGACTGCAACAGCACCAACCCAGGAACTTGACTGTCACGCCTCATAATTTGTAGAATAAAGTCAGAAGGCAAAATTTACAAAATTTGGGTGAGAGAGCAGAATATATTGCAGTGAGATACCAGTTCCCGGTGTAAAGAACCACAATATAAGATATTTAATAAAACTATAAGCAAATATAGGTTACCTTTAAGAGCAATGTGGTATGTAAATATTTGTTATGTTCAAATCAAGAGGCATATATTGTAATCTATATGCAGTAATCTAAAACAGTGTTTCACAACCGGTGTGCTGCCACAAGATGAGAGGTGTGCCATGAACTTTGCTGAGGTTGTATACCTATACATAATACTATATGTATTATGTATTATGATTAGAAATTGACAACTGAGAATTTTTACCTATTTTAAGAAATTAACTGTACATTATTTAATCCCAATTATAGTTTTTATATATGTTTGTAATGCCATTTTTACTGAAACACAATGTTGTAATGTGTGGGACAGTAAATTATTTTTCGTGTGAGTATCCAACACTCACTTTCTGAAGTTATTTGTGTGTTTGTCCGTGTGCTGACTGAAATAAGATGCTGCTTGTTAAAGTTAGTTTGAAGGAACAGCACGTATGTGCTGTTCCTTCAAAGTGTAAGGATTAGCAAAACATCCCCTGTCTTTTATTATTTTATTGGCTTGTTTTGATATTTGTCCCTGCTACTTCAACTTTATTATTTTGTTGCTGTGCTGATGCACCCATCCTTTGTTATAAGACTATATTTTAAAGCAATAGATGTGTTTCTCCCTCTGTTCGAAGAGTATCGGTCCCACATCTATCACTTTCAGTTTCCTCACAGTTGTACTCTGAAATAGTCAGAAAACTGTGATTGCAAGCCATAATGTTGTTGAATTTACTATTTTATTTTTTTAACAATGGACAAGTTCCTTGTAAGGAGTATTCCGTCCATGTGTGCAAGTCCTGAAAGTGACAAGCCTGAAAAAAAGAAACAAAAATTAGTGTGCAGACAGTATAGTGATAATTATTTGTATTTTGTTTTTTTTTTTTGGTTTGGTGATAAAACATGCCCAATCCTGAGTGTGTCGTGTGCAGAGAAAAACTGGGCCATGCTGCTATGGTTCCCTGTAAACTGAAAAGACATTTCTCAACAAACTATTCTTCTCTGGCAGGCAAAGATATCAATTATTTTTGACGGTTGTTGCAACAAAACAAAACACAGGCAAAGTTCATAACTTTGTCAGTACTGTTTTGGAAAAAGTACAAGAAAGTAGCTGAACTTATCACAAAGGCCAAAAAGCCACACACAAAGCTGAAACTTTGTTAATGCCAGCTTGTTGTAAAGAGATGGTGAAAATAGTCGTGGGCCCAGAAGCTGCTAATGAAATTTCAAAAATTACACTCTCAGCTGACACAATCAGTCACCGAGTCAGTGATTTGTCCAGTGACATTGAAGACATTATGAAGGAGAAAATCAACAGCAGTCAGAAGTTCTCACTTCAGATCGATGGGTCCACAGATGTTAGTGGTCACGCTTAACTTCTTGTGAATATTCAGTTCATTGATGGAGATGTAATTGAAACAAATTTCTTTTTTGCAAAGTACTACCCAAGAGGGCTACCAGTGAAGAAATATTTTGTGTTACCAATGAATATATGCACAAAATGAATTAAATTGGAAGGATTGTGTTAGTGTTTGCACAGACGGAGCTGCTTCTATGACAGGTCGAGTTAAAGGCTTTGTGGTTAAAGCGCACAAAGTGAATCCTGACATACAATGTGACCATTGTCTTATTCATTGTGAAGCTATTGTTGCCAAGTCTTTGTCATTTGGTCTGAAAGTTGTGATGCACGAAGTAGTAATAGTCGTTTTCATCAAATCGTGGCCTCTCAATTCGCGGCTTTTTTCTTTTTGTGTCAGGAAAATTAGATCTGAACACACCACACTCCTGCCATATACAGAAGTATGGTGGTTTTCACATGGTAAAGTGTTAACACACCTTTTTGAACTTAAGGAGGAGGTACAGACGTTTTCAATAGTTGAGGGGAATGAGTATGCAGAGTTATTTTCAGATGATGAATGGGTAACCAAGTTGGCATATCTTTCCGATATTTTCGTTCAGTTGAATGAGCTGAACCAAAAAATGCAAGGCAAGAACGAAAATCATTTTACAAGTGTGGATAATATTCAAGGCTTTCAGAATAAGCATGATTTTTGATACAATGCACTGCAAATGGGTCGTTTGAGATGTTCCCAACTGTACAGCTGTTGCTGCTGGTAATAAAGTGGTGATGGACTTCATTAAAGTGGATTTAGATAACTTGAAGCAGAAGTTCAAGGATTATTTTGGAGAGAGCGTTGAAGATTTCGACTGGGTTTGTGATCCATTTGTTGCAGATGCAAAATCTCTTCCGATGAATGTTTGTTTGTTGTTTGTTATTTGGTTTTTAGGAGCATTAGCAACAAAGGCCATATTGCTCTGGAGATATGCGGTGGTCATTCCCTGACCTTCCACATCCTCCGTATTTGGTGGTCACGGGCTCGAACCCCAGTCTAATCAAGAAGCGTGTGCTATGCACTGCTGCTCCTGCCCACCTGGCTACGGAGGTGCCTCCAATGAATGTACAAGAGGAACTAACAGATCTAAAGGTGGACAGAACATTGCAATTAAAACATTGTGAAGTGCAGTTGGACACATCTTGGTTGTCAATAAGGAAAGAATACCCGGCTAGCTCCAAAATGGCAATTAATATGTTATCACCATTTTCAACTACATATTTGTGTGAATTGGGCTTTTCGACCTTGACTGAAATTAAAACATCAAAGAGGGAGAGACTCAGACCCATTGATGAAGAAGTGAGGCTTGCATTGTCAACGATTCTGCACGCATCAGCCATCTGTTTTCAGAAAGCAGGCAGAAATATCACATTAAAGGTATATGTAGTTATTTGATTTAATACTAATAGAATTTTTTTTTTGGCTTTGCTTTGCTTTTGTACAGTGATTTAGGGTTTGTGAAATGTTAATATATGCATGAGCCAATTTCTGTTGAAACAATAATACAAGTAATCCTCATATAACATGGTTATTAGGTTCCTGTAAAATTTCGTCTTGTGCGAAATCATGCTATACGGGACTAAGAAAAAGTACAAAAATGGGGTTACATTCCAAAAGTTAACAAAAAACACCATTCTAGATTTTGCATATCTTCTGCTTTCTTAAAAAAAATCAGTAATCTGGGTTTGTTTGCTTGTACTTGATAAATCTTTGTGAATTTCATCGTATGGAACGAAGCATTTTTGAAGCTCCCTTTTGAACTTTGGGCTCCTTTCATTCAAGAATCTGCATTCAAAAAATAATATTCTAATTGCTTGGCTAACTTTATGCCTTCCCCTATCCTTTTTAGTGTAAAATTTCGAAGTTTAGAATTTTCATCTGTGATATCATCATTTGAATTGATTTGATTTTACTTCCGATGCCATTTGCACCAAATTTGCTATTCCAGCTTCTTTTTCTATCAGTAATTCTTGAACGTCTTCCATAATCATATCTTTTTTTATTTTTTTAGGAGCATCAGAGACTAAGGTCGTGTTACTCTATGTATATTGTCTATAAATTGCGTGTGTCCTGAAGTCGATTTTTTGTCTTGCTGGACGAAAAACCTGAGTTTCCAGAAAGAAAGAAAAAAAACCATGCTACCCTCACCTGACTAACTCAGCGATGTTTTGAAAAAGACCAATAAAAATTCCTCCCTTCGTCGACAGGATTCAAACTCGGGTCTTTTCCAGCTGGTGTGGGGGAGAAGGGCGATTCTATCAACTGTACTACCCATGAGGGCTTCAGTAGTCACATGATCAAAACCTTCCCCTCCTACCAACGTAGCAAGTTCTATATTGCACCGATTCCATTTTCTGCCTGTTTGATCATATTTCCTGAATGAACTGACTCTGGCCATACATTTTTCCACACACATTTAATGTTGACAGTTTTACTTCTTTCAGCTATAATTCTGATACAGTCCACCACTGAGAAATGTTTCCATGTCTCCATTACTTCAATAGATTCGGAATCAATTTTTTCAAAAATTCATTGTAACGATTTTCTGATGGAATGAGTTTTAAAGGTGGATATAATGCTTTGATCTAACAGCTGAATGAAAGAAGTTGTATTAGCCCAGTACAACTGTTGTGGTAGGAACATAACTTCAATGTTTGGATGACTTAAATCTTTTGGATGGCCTGGTGTGCTATCCAATAGCAATAAAACTTTGAAATAGATTTTTCCACAAGTTCAACAAGTACAAGTTCAATAGCACAGAATGAAATTTCCCAACAATATAAAATACAGGGATTTCTCAATAATTTTTTTTTTGACTAGCAAGTCAACAGCGGGGATCCAAAAAGAGTGGAAACGTTGAAAAATTACATCCAACATAATAGCAGGATTTTCCCTGCACAAAAGCTCAAAAATACACTGTTATGTGAGGTTTACCGAAATTCTCTAACCGTGTTAACCAAATTTAGCAGGCCAAAAAGGTAATTATATACATAAATAGGTAATTATAGGTAATTATAATATTAAATTTAACATTTTGGGTTAAAATAAAAGGTTAACCAGGCAACAGTTTATGCAGAGATACTGTTGACCTATTTACAGATGCTGTAAATTCACATCCCTCACACTGAGGGATTTTACAGTAGTTATAAATGGTCTAAAAGAAATTTAATGACATTTAATGTAGGCAAAGTAAATAAAAGTTATAAGTCAATTAAAAATAAAAAAGGATGAAAAAATAATGAGTAACCTCAGCATGGCTTGAAGTATCAGGGGACACATGCATTTGGATAGTGCAGGGACATGCCACTTAAGGTGAAAATAACTGGAGTGATTGCTGAGCAGATATAAAACCTGGAGTAAAATCCAAGATGAAAAGGCACTAAGCATGAAATAGTTTGTATGTGAAAAAATAAAGTATAGTATTAGGTAGTAGTGGCAAATGATGCAAGAAAGCAGCATCAACAAAAAAAAAAAAAAAATACCACACCCACATTCACTCCAATATTTATTCTGATTCTTCCATAATTTATTCAGACTAACTTCTACAACAATAGATGGAAGTTTGTTCTAACAATCAACTACCCACTTGCTGAAAACAAACTTCTATGTATCTATCCTGCAAACATCCTTCCTCAATTTCTATTTATGCCTCCTCATGTGTGTAGTCCAAACTTTCTCAAACTTTCCCTTTCAAAGCCTTAAAGACCTCAATCAGATCGCCTCACATGTGCCTAGTCTCTTAGTCTCTCTCTCCAGATTCCAAAATTTTCAGAAATGAAGCATTTCTTGGTACGAGCGCCCTTTTGTTCCCCTCACCATCTCATTATCCTTCACCCTTTCTAACAGATCCACATCCTTCTTAAAATATGCCAAGAACAGAAATAGTATATGAGAACAAAGGACCATGGTAAGGCTAGATAAATTTAGATGAATTATTAAATTCATCTAAATTTATATTAGATAAAAAGTTAGAAATTAAAACTTAAATATATATAAATGTTAAGTATATACAAATGTAGAATGGTTAATTGGTTGTTTTTGCCATGTATCTAATCCATGCAAGACATTTGCCAAAAACTGAAAAATAGCTAAGAACAAAATAATACATAATTCTTCAATCCAAGTAAAATTATTACAAGATCTGAGCAGCATAACTTAGTGTGTGATAAAAATTATTCTTTGATTAAAGATTTATGTCACTTTTTGAAGTGGTATTTTAAGTATGGTTCAGGAAGTTTATTTTCCAGTTTTCTGTACAAGGGTCAGAACATTAGTAATACCTCTTTGGCCATAAAAGTAGTATAAAGACAACATATAAAATGTTGAAATTTATCATACATTAATCATACATTGGAAAGCATGTGCATATTATTCTGTGTATCCACCTTAATTATCAATACATTTTTGTCATCACTGTTCTTTCCAAGTCACATATGCACTGTATTAAAAGAATACACCCTGCAGTTGAAACCAGCGTGTCACTTGTTAGCTCCTCATCACTCAAAAGGTGTTTTCCACAAGGATATCTTTGTGTCCAAATAGAAAAAAATTAAACAGAGACAATAGAGGACTATATGCAGCATACACCACAAAATTCTCCACCCTTGGCCTGCTATTTTCATCTTAGTTATATGGGCAGTGACAGATGAAAAATGTGTGGCGTAGCATTATCATGGTAAGATAATGCTACACCACACTTTAATGTGGTTTGGTGTCCTGCTCAGACCTTCCACTTTTTTTTGTTTTAAGCCCTATTAATCAACAAGTGTTTTTAAATATCTTATCTTATTTATAGTCTGACCTTTCTCTAAAATATCAACCAAATTTGGACCTTCTCTGTCCCAAAACAGTAGCCATAATTTTTTATGATAAATTGGCAATTAAAGTTTTTTCTTCATTGAAGATGACAGATGTGATCATTCCATATACTGGCATTTGGAAAATTCACATCTTATCACCTGTTATCAGGCTTTGAATGTTATTGCACTCCTGCAACAGGTTTTGGCAGATCAGCTTAGAAAATTTCATTTCTCTTGTTAACAGTTTGGGTATTCATTTGCAGAAAATTTTCTATAATCTAATGTGTCTAAAATGGTTAATACACTTCTCATTAAATCATTGCGTGTGTGTGGTTTTTGTCCTGTCTTTTTGATCACTTCGTCCAAAATTTTGTGATTTTTTTAATGCACAGACTTCAGTCTTCCACTCACAGCAATGGCAGTGTGTTACTGCAACAGGATCTAGAAAATTTGGGCAGATGGGCTGAGGAGTGGCAACTGAAGTTTACCATTGAAAAATGCAAAGTAGTGCATATGGGTAGAAGTAACCCCAGAGAAACGTACCAACTGTGTGGTACTACACTTAAGGTGGTAGAAAAGGAAAAAGACCTGGGAATAATTGTGCAGTCAGATATGAAGTTTTCAGAGCAATGCAGACAGGCTGCCAGGGCAGATCATGGGGTTTGTCAGTGATATACAGGAATTTTGCTAGCAGGGAAAAGGAGGTGTTGTCAATCTGTATAAGGCAATGGTCAGGCCATGCCTTGAGTATTGTGTGCAGGTCTGGAAGCCTCATTTTAGGAAAGATGTGATTTGCTTGAGCATGTACAGCAGGGGTTGGCAACTTTTTTCGTCAGCGGGCCGAATTAAATTTTTGTATCATGACACGGGCCGGAATAAATTGAACGATTTAATAAAAAAAATCGGAACCTAAAAAATGTTATATTACTTGAATTACCAAATTATTAATGTATTTTAAAAAAAAGTAAATACAATATTTAAATAGGAGTCGATTATAGATAGGTACAGATAAGAACTACAATTTGGAATAAACATTTTTATTGTTACGATAACAAAGTAAATGCAGAAAACAAAAACTTTAATGTGAGAGATTACATTTGGAATGTTCCTGATTTATGATTTCATCAAAATTGGGATTCAATTCACTAGTGGTTATCCGTAGAACTGCTCCTAAATTTTCATCCGTTATTCTTGATCTAATTTTGCTCTTTGTATTTTTCATTAAAGAAAATGTAGTTTCCCATAGGTATGTCGATCCAAAGAATGCCAAATATTTCTGTGCATTATCCAGAATATTTTTAAACATTTCTGGATTTAATGAGGCATAAAAGTCCGTTATTGTTTTTTCAGAAAATTGATTCTTTAATATTAAATTTGATTGTAAATTTATCAGTTATAACTGGATACAAGGTGGTGCATCACTGACATTAAAATTAAATGGTAGGCTTAAAAAAAGATAGATCTTTAGAAATTTTCTGAAAATCATCAAATCTTCTTGTAAATTCATTAAATAAGTCACTTATTATAGCTTCATATTTCTTAAAATCAGCACATTTCAAGTTTTTTCTCTTTTTTTGTAATATTGAAAAATAACTTGAGTTTTCTCGTAAACGATGTGACATTTGTATACATATCAAAAATAAATAGTCCTTTCCTTTGTAATAATAAATTTAATTCATTTTGATGTGAAAACATATCAACGGAGAAGAAAAAGTCGTTCAGCCATTGTTCATCTTTTAATTCACAAAATTCATTCAGCTTGTCCTTAGCATTTAAGAAGTTTACAATTTCATCCAACAAATCATGAAATCGTTTTAACACTTTCGCAAGACTAAGCCATCTTATGTCCATATGGTAAGGAATATCAGTAAAATCACATTCAATTTCTTTAAAAAATGTTATGAATTGCCGGTGGTTTAAAGCTCTTCCACGAATAAAATTAACTACTTTTGTTACAACCGATATAACATGCTTCAGTTTTAGAACTCTTTTGCAAAGGGTTTCTTGATGAATTATACAATGTAAGAAAATTATTTCTTTTCCTGGAATATGCTTTATTTCATTGCTTATTCTTTTTAATAATCCAATGTTTTTTCCTGTCAAACTAGGACACCCATCGGTTGTGATGTTGATAATTTTGTCCCATTTTATATTATGTTTTTGCAAAGCTTCTTGAAGAGCCATAAAAAAATCTTCGCCAGTCGTTGTCTCTTTCATAGGATATGCAGAAAGTAATTCCTCCATAATTTCAAATCTATGATTTATACCTCGAATAAAGATTAAAAGTTTACTCGTATCGGTAATGTCACATGACTCATCTAAAGCCAGTGCATGGTAAGCACAATCTTCCAATTTTAATTTTAACTGATCACATAAATTACTAGAAATATTATCAATTTGTTTCACAAGAGTTCTTCGTGACAGAGAAATTTTTTCAAACATCAGTTTTTTTTATCAGGGCATAATAATTCAGCAATATCTATCAAACATTCCATCACAAATTCCCCGTCAGAAAATGATTTACATTGTTTTGCAACCTTATGTGCAACAATGTAACTACCTTTTGTCAGGGCTTTTTCTGTATTTGACAAAATTTTCAAAGTATTTTGTTGCTTACGCAACCTACATTTTAAATTTTCTGCTTCAATTTTCATTTGTTCTGGTGAAAATAGCTTATATTTTACGAAATATTTTGTTGAAAAATGCCTTTTTAGATTATATTCTTTAAAAACGTAAATAGTTTCGTTACAAACCAAATAAACAGCTGTATTGTCTATATTTGCAATTAAATATTTGAATGTCCAATTATCATTGAAAACGCGGCATTCGGCATCAATTTTTCTTTTTTTTTTAATTGGCTCATTTTATAGGCTATAAATTATATTAAATTAAAAATTGTAATAATTAGAAAAGTCATAAACTGACTTATAAAATATCTTGCACCAATATTATTTTTTTCAATAAGAAGTCAAACCCAAAGGAACTTCATTCGATCAATGCTACAATAATAATTAGGAAATAATACTCTTTGATGCTGCATAGAATCACCTGGTTAACTGCGCACTGCTTACTGCTGTACGCTGCACTGGCCGCAATTCCCGATTGAACCGAACGTTTATGGTTTACGGCGAGTGTAGTCAGGTATGGATTTTCTATATTTATGCATTTACGGAGGGGGGCCGGATTCAACATCATCGCGGGCCGGCTGCTGCCCACCCCTGATGTACAGAGAAGGGCAACAAGATTGATGAGGGGAATGAAGGGATCCTCTTATCAGGCGAGGCTTAAGTTCTGCAAATTGTAGCAGCTGGAGACTAGGCACCTGCAAGGTGATCTGATTGAGGTGTATAACGCCTTGAATGAGGCTATAAATTATATTAAATTAAAAATTGTAATAATTAGAAAAGTCATAAACTGACTTATAAAATATCTTGCACCAATATTATTTTTTTCAATAAGAAGTCAAACCCAAAGGAACTTCATTCGATCAATGCTACAATAATAATTAGGAAATAATACTCTTTGATGCTGCATAGAATCACCTGGTTAACTGCGCACTGCTTACTGCTGTACGCTGCACTGGCCGCAATTCCCGATTGAACCGAACGTTTATGGTTTACGGCGAGTGTAGTCAGGTATGGATTTTCTATATTTATGCATTTACGGAGGGGGGCCGGATTCAACATCATCGCGGGCCGGCTGCTGCCCACCCCTGATGTACAGAGAAGGGCAACAAGATTGATGAGGGGAATGAAGGGATCCTCTTATCAGGCGAGGCTTAAGTTCTGCAAATTGTAGCAGCTGGAGACTAGGCACCTGCAAGGTGATCTGATTGAGGTGTATAAGGCCTTGAATGGGTTGAGCACGCTGAATTCTGATGGGATTCTTCCATTTGTTCAGATTACGAACCTAAAGGGGCATAACTTGAAATTGAGGAAGGACAGATGTAGAATAGATGTGCGGAAATTTGCCTTTAGCCAGCGGGTGGTTAATTAATGGAACAAACTTCCATCTGTCATTGTGGAAGTTGATAGGTTAAATAAATTTAAGGAGAAACTGAACAAACATTTAGAGGGGATTTTTTTTTGGCTGATGCCTAATAAGCTCATACACTTGCTTTCTTGCATCACATGTTTGTTTGTTTTGTTGTTGTTTGTTATTTGGTTTTTAGGAGCATTAGCAACTAAGGCCATATTGTTCCGGGGATGTGCGGTGGTCATTCCTGACCTTTCCGCATCCTCCGTATTTGGTGGGCATGGGCTCAAACCCCAGTCTAATCAAGAAGCGTGTGCTACGCACTGCTACTCCTGCCCATCTGGCTACAGAGGTGGCTTGCATAAAATGCCACTACTACTACTATTACTACTCCTTTGCTGGTCACAAATGTTAGCAACTCCTCTTTTATAACATTTAAGCCATCTACAAACATCACTTATATTCAATAGTGTCTTGTTGGCATACTTTTTCTCAATTTTTCATGAATCTAGATATTTGAGTTTTATCCTGACTTGAAATTCTACCACCAACTTGGTAGAAACAGACATCAGTTCAAATGTTCATAACTTCAGATGGACATTTATTTTAGCCTGTTTATATTTTAATACCTATATTAACAATATAAAACTTCATGATGTTAACTGAATTACAAAAAAAAATTGTTTCCCAAGAGGCATTACTTAGTTTTTAAGTTATTAACAAAGATGTTACTGCATATGTAAGCAAAAGGTATTGAGCCAAGCTAATGTTGGAATGAACTAATTTTGCAATGATGGAGTATCAGTGCTTAAAGTTTACCATTCTGAGGTTAAATTGGTCTTTCTTGTTGTAAACAGTGATTGCAGTACATCTGTGATGGTGATTTCCAAAATTCGTAGATCTAGTTTTCTCCTTCAGTTAAAATCCTTTATGCCAATGGTATCCAACATCTTTGTAAATGAGTGCCATATTGAAACTTACCACCTAGGGCACAGAGGAGACCATGCAGAAACTATAGCCATATTTGAATTACTGGAAAGTACATATCAATTAAGACCTACATGTTCTGATATTTTAATTTTTAAAAATAATATGCACAGGCATTCCAGCACTTCTTCATTTCCAATCTGAGAAAGGCTTGTAGGCAGAGCTGTAGCAAAGGGTATACACCATATACCCTCTGGATTTTTTTTAAGTGAATAGCATATAGCTTCTAGTTTTTGAAAATACTTGAAAAAACAAATACTATTAAAATATTTACTGAAAATTAAAAAATAAATTTATTAAAATTTGATCCTTAGGCAATATTTCTAGTTTTATTATTTTAAATATGTATAAGTAAGTAAATATGCCGTGCATATATATATATATATATATATATATATATACACACACATGGCGCACGCACGCACACACACACACACACACACACGCACACGCACACGCACACACACACACCCCTCTCTGGAATTTGATTAATAAGCTGATATGACAGTATACTCTATGCTTTATGTAACATTCATAGAGTATACCTTCTGCTAATTTTACAACTACAGCACTACTTGTAGGCGTGTGTGTGTGTGTGTGTGTGTGTGTGTGTGTGTGTGTGTGTGTGTGTAAACTGTGTACTTCAATGTGACAGTAATATATAGGCATTAACAAGCATTAATGTTAACCATTTATTATTATTACTGAAAATTAAACAACTCATAAATACTACAGAAACAGATACTGTATAAAACAGTAAATTGGAAGCTGGAAAGTTATGTCTAAAATCTGTTATAAATATTTGAAAAATAAAATTTATAGATAAAAAGTTTCTTAAAATTTAAAAATGGTGATGGATGTGTGTAATGAAAAATGTATGAAACTTATCTGTATTTAATTTATGTATGTTACATGTAGGCACAAATTACATGTCTGCTGCAATTGCAATCTGTATAGCAGTCTATAAATATATAAATAGAAAAACACTTCCACACACACACACACACACAACAACAAGAATAATAATAATAAAAACAGTATGATTAACACAGTGGTTATGATGCTGGACCACCAATGTGATGGACACGAGTTCAAATCCTGCTGCACAGAAAAAGAAAGAAAAAAAATCGCAAGAGAGAAAAGAAAAAGAAAAAAAAAATTACAAAAGTTGATTAATTAGACCAACCTCCCCAAGGTCAAAGTGATGGCTGAGGCAAAGATTGGCACAATCTGGTGCTTTTCCCAATAACTACCACCCACCACTGTTTGGAAAACAAACAAAACTAAACAGGTCCGATTTTATAGCTGGTTTAAGATGAGAAGTAAAAATATTGAACATACTGCACCAAGTGTGGTGCAGGATAAAGTCACTTGCATTCAAGAACTGATCCCTCTTGTGCAGAGGGATCGGTTTGAAAAGTAGGAGAGGATGATAGAGGAACAAGTGGCGCTGGCCCCCATAGGGCTACCACAACTGAAGGGCAAGACCACCCAGCCCAACCAACTGGAAGTGCTTCCTACACTACTGACCACCCAGGAAGAAAGAAAGAGCCAATGCACGGAGCTTAGAAATGAATATGTTCAACGTGTAAACATACTATGATGTAACCAAGCTAGAGACCACTATGACAATGTACAGGACGAGACTACACACTAAGTGGTTGGAAACATTCCCAACTGTTCAGGTCACCAAACAGCGAAGCAGACTAGAGACAGACCATCATCATGAAGAACCTAATAGCTCCTACAATCTTGGAAAAAATAAACAGAATGTGAGCAACCAATTACAGGTGAACCCCGCTTAATGTTGATAATCCGTTCTGGAAAATAGAGTGCTAAGTGAATCAGTGCTAAGCAAGCGAGTTATTCCCATAAGGTAACATATGTATTTGTGAGTTGCAGTCTGTGCCATGGGATATTTCCTAATAAATAATGGAACAGCTGCCTTTCTCGCTGCTAAAGTTAATTCTTTATATTTTTTTTAATTGTTCTTACAGTTAAACTTGCCAGTCCTAAATTACCGCATACGTCCACTTGTCATTGACAGGAATCGATTCGCTTCAAAGTGTCTAATTAAAATTTTAAACTCAATCTTTTTCTTACTTTTGTAGTCTTCATACTGTGTCCAGACATTGTTGCTTTTTAATTCTTATCCGCCATTATTAACTCTTTGAAAATGCAACTGCGTTGCATTATGATACAATGTTCGAGTAAACTCCATTACGGACAATGTCAAACACTGTACTGAGTGATGACTAGACTTCAGATAAATGCATAAAATGCAAATATTACAAGCAATACTGCATATTTCTTAACTTAATAATGTTTCATATGTTGATCTAGAAACTGTACTACAATTAAATTAGCGTGGGAGAGAATTTCACTGAGCATGGGAAAATTTCTCAAGCTGATATGGGAAACATTTTAATGCTGTTTTGCTATTCATTCTCATGCCATTGACTACATTTGTATGTTTCATCAAAAGTGTTTTGATGAAACATGCCAAAAATTCAATCTGTACACTGGTAAGACAGTGTTATAGTGAGTTGTGACAGTGTTATAGTGAGATACAGGTTATAATATAAGAACAGCATTATAGCGAATCAGCTTAAAACAAATCACATTATAACGAGAGCCTACTGTATAAAGAACAGGGAATATGGACACAAATGAACCAGAGGAAGAACAACAAATACAAGATGTACAAACCAGTGCAGCCAAAGTGTGAAAGTGATGATGTTGTGGAATTCAAAACAGAAGAAGAGGGAAGAAGGGTCATAGAAGAATTCAAAAGAATGGACCCACAAAGACTTATGCCATACTAAAGAATAGATCCAACAGAATCATATGGTAAGTCAGTCACAGACCAACTCAATTCACAATAATACTGGATTACCTCCACAATAACAAAGTAACACTAGACACCATCCACATGGCCACTCACTGTGCTGCTGTTGCAGCCACTAGGATGAACAGAAGAGAAACTAGAGACCAAAAGAAAATTATATGCAAAGACAAGGAATCACCAGTGTGGGAAAGAATACCACAGCAAATTGAAACCTATAATCAGAGAATAAAAGAATATCTTGACACTGTCAAGCAAAATCTCTTGGCACTCAGCAAGAAATATTGCTAATACAGGAAGTGTCCAGATTTAAGAAAAAACAACCAGATATTTGATGAAAACCAGAGAACCTCCTATAGGAAAATCAGACAAGAGGAGGAGGAGGAGGAGGAGGAGGAGGAGGGCAATGGGTCCTCCAACCAGAAAGCACTTCAGGAGTTCTGGAGAAACCTGTGGAGCAGCAAAATTAGCCATAATGGTCATGCCTCCGGGATAGACCTAGAAGGGAAGTAATCCAAGAGATGACAGAATGGGAGATTCTGTCATCAGTCTGTACAACAGTCTATCAGGAAGTTCCAAGCTAGTGGACCCCAGTAGTAGATAACATCCACTACTGGGTACATTAAGTTCAGCTGCAAACACAACCACATAGTGGGGCAGTTCACTTGGATAATAAGGCACCCTGACACAATCCCAGAATCCCTGACTGAAGGAATCACTTATCTGAAGGCTAAGAACAAAGACACCACAAGCCCCACGAAGTACAGCCAGATCACCTGTCTCCCAACAATGTACAAGATCCTGACCAGCTGCATAACCAAGAAGAAGATATCAGACCACCTGGAGAACCAGAACATCATGGTGAAGCAGCAGTAGAAGGAATGTAAGCAGATGAGAAAGGATGCAAGTGGCAATTTACCATTGGCACAGCAGTTATGGAGCAAGCCTACATGAAACACTGCAACCTATACAAGGCCTACATTGACTATCACAAGGTCTTCGACTCCATGACCCATAGCTAGCTGATAGAGACACTAAAGACTTAAAAAATCAATCTGACACTGACACACTTCCTAGAAGCAACCATGGCAAGGAAGACCCACCATTAAGGTCAAGAACATTATGATCAGACTGATTCCCATCAGAAGTGAAATCTTCCAGGGAGATACCCGGAGTCCATCTATTATGGTTCTTTTTAGCCCTCAACTCACTGTCCAACAAGCTCAACGACAGCAAGTATGGAGGAAAACTCTGTACACTCTCTCATCTGATGTACATGGATGACATCAAATCTACGCAGCAACCGAGAATCAACTTCAGCAGCTACTGTTGTTGTTATTTGATTTTTAGGAGCATTAGCAACTAAGGCCATATTGCTCCGGGGATATGCGGTGGTCATTCCTGACCTTTCCGCATCCTCCGTATTGGTGGTCACTGGCTCAAATCCCGGTCTAATCAAGAAGCGTGTGCTACGCACTGCTGCTTCTGCCCACTTGGCTAAAGAGGTGCCTCAACAGCTACTCTGGATCATCAAAGAGTTCAGCAATAATCTCAGGATGTAACCTAGCCTAAACAAATGAAAGACTAATTGACTGCATTAGGGAAAATCAGTCAGCCAAAACAACCAGCTGAACACCAGTGAAGAGATTGAAGCAGTGACAGAGGGAAAGACCTATAAATATCTGTGGATGATGCAGGCTCAACAGCTAGAACAGAAGGAGATCAAGGCCTACCTCACTGAGAAGTGAGGTAGGCCTTGAGAGTAACCCTAGAGCAACGTATCAACTCTGTGGTACTACACTGACAGTGGTAGAGAATGAAAAGGACGTGGGGTTAGTTGTGGAGGCAGATATGAAGTTTTCTGAGCAGTGCAGATGGGCTGCAAGAGTAGCTCATGGTGTCTTGTCAATGATATACAGGAATTTTTCTAGCAGGGATAAGGAGGTGATTATTCCCTTGTATACGGCAATGGTCAGGCCACACCTTGAGTACTGTATACAGGTCTGGAGACTTCATTTCAAGAAGGACGTAGAGCTGCTGGAACGAGAAAACAAGATTATTGAATGGAACAAAGGGTTGCTCTTATGAAGAAAGGCTTAAGTTTTGGAAATTACAGTGTCTGGAGACTAGGCACCGGCAAGGTGATCTGATAGAGGTGTATAAAGCCTTGAATGGTTTGAGCATGCTCAATGCTGATGGGATTCTTCCTCTTGCTCAGAATAATCAACTGAGAGGGCATAAATTCAAATTGAGGAAAGACAGATGTAGGATAGATGTGAGGAAATTTGTCTTTAGCCAGCGGGTAGTTGGTTGGTGGAACAGACTTCCATCCCTTGTTGTGGAAGTTGATAGCCTCAATAAATTTACGGCTCAGCTGGACAGGTATTTCGAATGAACGGAGGGGTGAAATGGGAGTGGGGTTTTTTTTATTATTTTTTTTTGGCTGATGCTGCATAAGCTTGCATTCTTGCATCATATGCCTCTACTAATGCTAATGCTAAAGTATCAGAGACTGAGAAGCCTGCTAAAATCAAAGTTGAATGGTAGGAACATGGCCAGAGCCATAAAACACCTTTACAGTCCTGGTACTAACATACTCCTTTGGAATCATAGAGTGGACTTACACTGAGATGAAAGAGATTATGAGATCGACCATGATAATGACGACCAAGAATTGACAACAACCAAAATAGGCCATCAAGAGATTTACCATAGCCCAGAAAGGAGGGAAGGGGAAAGTTTGATAGACCCCACTGAACAACAAAAGAAATCAATTAAGAACCTGAGGGATTACTTCCAGGAAAATGCAGCACCAATCTACAAAGTCATAAGAAAGATAGATGAACAGCACACACACACACCACTCAACCTCAACAAGGAGACGCCACTCACACAGAGAGAAGAAACAAAGACAGAAAGATGGATGAAGAAGAAGATCGACAGAAGGATTACAATGACCTCATCAAGACTACATAGATAAAATGGCTTTAAACACATGGCTCACAAGTGGAAGGCTCTTCCCCAAGACAGTAAGACCCATGCTTTCCATCCAAAACCAGGCAATCAATACCAGGAACTACAGGAAATATATTACCAAGCACCCTGGAGTAACAGATGACATATATCAACAATGTCACCTTGATCCCAGAAACAATCCATAACATCACTGTGGGATGCAGGGTTATCACCCAGACAGAGTGCACTCATAGAGACCATAGAGACTCATAAAGACCGTAGGATTCATGCTTTCCATCCAAAATCAAGCAATCAACACCAGGAACTACAGGAAAAAATTCACCAAGGACCCTGGAGTGACAGATGACATACGAGGTGTTACGCAAATGTTCCCGAAATTTTAATGTTGTGCTGGAACTATGTCTAGTATGGTCCTGTGTCGCTAAGAACACTGCATGCATCCTTTGTGAATTAGTATGCCACATGGCGTCGGGCTGAATAGAATCATTGAATATTTATGTGCAGTTCTTTGGTGGTGAGTTTCACGTAGTTTGCGATTGTTGTGATGGCTGATGTGAGAGAGCAACATGCTTATATCAAGTTTTGTTTCCTTCTTAATGATACAGCAGAAGAAACCCATAGGAGGTTGAAACAAGCTTTTGGTGACAATGCTTTAGGCTAGACGCAGACCTACTACCAGTTTAACCATTTTAAAAACAATCAAATGTCAGTTGATGACAACGATCACTCTAGGCATCCATCATCGAACACCACCCCAAAAATGTTGCAAAAGTCAATGCAAAGTTTTACTGCGACTTCCTGAGAAGTGGTGCACAAAGAACTGGATCCTTCATCATGACAACATGCTGGCCCTTACATCTCTCACTGTGGCACAGTTATTGGCATCCAACAACATGAAAATCGTCTCCAACCACCTTATTCGTCAGACTTAGCCCCCCCTGCGACTTCTTGCTCTTCCCAAGAATGAAAATCAAGCTGAAGGGTCGAAGATTTGACAAGGTAGAGGATATCCAAATCGAATCACAGTAGTGCTGAACATATGACAAAGAAGGACTTTCAGGATGCATTCGAATCATGGGAGAGGCACTGGGATGGTGTTTATGCTCTCAAGGGGACTACTTTGAAGATGGCAGTGGTGAATAAAACCAAGGTTGAGTCTAATTTATTTTATAAATACATTTCGGGAAATTTTGGGTAGCACCTAGCATATCAACAACGTCACCTGGCCCCCAGAAACAATCCATAACATCACCTTGGGATGCAGGGTTATCACTCAGACAGATTACACTCATTGACATATGACCAGGTCATGTCTATGAGTTCAATACATCAGCAGCTAGCACTGAAATACTAGCTGTTCAAAGAAACTGTACAGTATTACAAGTATGAATTCCAGATGTACTAATCCCCACCCTTACTCTAAAACTATACTGGGACCAGGCCATAATAACTGACAAGACGACCTTGCACAACAGACCAGACATACCCTCACTGACAAGAAGGATGTTTATGTTTGTTTGGTTTTTAGGAGCATTAGCAACTAAGGTCATATTGCTCCGGGATATGCGGTGGTCATTCCCTGACCTTTCTGCATTCTCCGTATTTGGTGGTGACGGGCTCGAACCCCGGTCTAATCAAGAAGCGTGTGCTACGCACTGCTGCTCCTTCCCACCTGGCTACGGAGGCGCCAGACAAGAAGGAAATGGCTACCTACCTGACCGACATAGTTGTATCCAACACCTGCAACCTCCAGAAAACCTATGAGGAAAAGATTAGGAACAACAGGAAGTCAAAGAAATGTGACATATGGTTCAAGTAATGTCCATACCAATCACTGTGTCAACCACCAGCTTGTTGCCAAAGGGCCTCCATAAGAACCTAGCAGCAATAGGCCTCCCAGAGAACACTTTCATGGAACTCCAAAAAGCTGCAATCCTGAATGCCTGTAGGTTAGCAAAAGAGATTCTCCGCCAATAATAATAACTGGACATAACAATCACCCCACACACCTGGTACTAGTACCCATCACTGGATGGGGAAAAAACCAATTAGGAGAAGAAAGAAATGGTAATAATATGGTAAGAAATGGTCCACTCACCTCGACTGCCAACCATAATTAGTTGGCAGTCGAGGTGAGCGGACGCGCTTCGTCAGGACTCCTCAGTTAAGTGGATTGGATTACTGTTGATTAGTGCTTTTAAATATTTGATTTATTTAGATATTGTTGGATTATTTTGTTATAGATTTTCCTGTAACAGTTTGATTTTAATAATCTTATAGATATAATTTTTTAAAGTTAATTTTCATTGATATTTGGCTAATTTTATAATGGTAGTTACGAGATCTGCCTTAAACACATCACAGGGTATCGTGACTCACACGGAAATAGCCGATGGCGATTTACGGGTGAGTCATGATTTAATCCATTGCAGAACTTGTGGAATGTTTTCCAAGGTTGACCTGGTGACTAATCATAGCTCACCTGGGGATTCTTTTCTTTGTGATCGATGTAAGGAGTGCACCAATCTTAAATTACAATTTGGTGCACTGATAGAACAATTTGAGTCCCTGAAAAAACGGGTGCTTGCCCTCGAGAATAATGCATCTGGGAGCTCGTCAGGGACTCAAGACTCCAGAAATCTACAAAGTGTTGCACACCCAATTAGGGCCTCAAAACAGAAAAACCAAGTGCAAACTACTGTGGTTAAAAAGGACATTGTTTTATTAGGAGACTCCATTGTCAAGGAAACGGGGAATATTTTTTGTAATACGGATAGGTGGAGTAGAACCAGTGTATGTCTGCCGGGAGCAACTATTAATGATGTCACCAACAGATTGTCAGATTTTAAAGGGGGTAAAGAGAATATTATTATTCATGTGGGGACAAATGACATTAAACGTACATGATCTGACGATTTGTTGGAAAAATACAGGACCATGCTGAGAAAATGCCACGAGCTAGGCCACAATGTCTATGTGTCTGCAATTCTGCCCAGACACGATAGGAGGGATTATATGTTAAAAGCCTTGTGGATTAACTCAAGACTTGAAGGACTCTGAAAGGCTTTGGAGGGAAATTTCTATCAGCGTGGCCCACACTTGTAGAAGGAATTTGTTTTGTAGAGATGGGATACACTTAAACAAAGGTGATGCAAAAGTTTTTGCCAGTATTAAAGAGAATACCTTAAAGGTTCAGGGAAACTGCTAGTTAGGGGGGATATGGGTAATACTGACACGTGTTTATCTGATAATATTGGTCAAAGTAACTCTTGCACATACCTCAAGAGTTCTTATCTCTTACCCCAACTGGACATATTATCTAGATGTTCTGGGGGCAGAAATGTTTCAAGTGAGCGGGTAGCTAATGCCAGGGAAGAGAGCCTAAAAAACTTCAAGGGTTGTGTTAAGGTAGTTAAATATACAAGAACAGTAAGTCTTAATTGTTTATATTATAATGTTACAAGTGTCGTCAATAAAATGAGCGAATTCGAACTGCTGGTTAAACAAGTAATGCAGACATAATAGGACTTACGGACACATGGTGCCACGTCTCGGTAAGCCCTATTATGTCCGCGTTACTTGTTTTAACCCGGAAATTGGGGATGATGAGTTTCAGTACAGCCTGTATAATGTATTTAGGAAGGATAGGGTATATAGAAGGGGTGGTGGGGTAATGCTTCTTATCAGAAGCAGCCTGAGTGCAATGATAGCGTTCCCGGATTCAGATGTTTCACGTGCTAGTATAGAATCTGTATGGTGTGAGATGCACCATACAGATTCTATACTAGCATCTGTATGGTGTGAGATAGTTGTAAACAAAGGGATAATGTGAGTAGGAGTAATCTACAGACCAGGTGATTGTGAAGATTATGACGAAGGCCTCTACATGCAAATTGAATGGGCAAGAAAGCATCAATGTCTTATTATGGGTGATTTCAATTTGCCTCTAATTGATTGGAGTAAATGGGAAGGAAACTCGGCATGGGGAACAAAATTTTTAAGTCAACTAGATGACTGTTATTTGTATCAACATGTCAGGGAAAGTACTAGAGAAAAGAATATCCTAGACTTCATCATCACCCATGAATCAGATGACATAACAGGGCTGACAGTAGAGGAACCAGAAGCAGGAAGTGATCACAGAGTTCTATGGTGGATGATGATGAGAGAGGTAGCAGAATTAAAAAGGCAAAGGAATGGGTTTTAATTTCAGAAAAGGAAATTACGATGCCTTAAGGTACTACATGGCCTCTATTAACTGGGTAGATATCGTACAGAGAATGAATACATTTGAACTGTGGTATGCTTTTAAAACATTAATCACAGATGCCTTCAATGCGTATTTACCATTAAAAAAATACTCCACGAGGAGGGTTCCAAGTTGGATGAAGAGCGAAGTTGCCACATTACTCGAGCAGAAAAAGGTGGCATGGAAAGGTTACAGAGCAATAAAAGGTACTGAAGCCTATACATGCAAACAGCTACAAGATGATCTGTAATAGAGCCACAGAAAAGGTTCGACAGGCAAAGGCAGTTTATGAGAAATCACTAGCAAACAGAGCAAAGAGGGGAGAAAAGGAATTCTTCGCATATATAAATGTCAAGAAGAGTTGGACAAACCAGATCAGACCTTTACGTAAGGCAAAGGGGATAGTATTAAATACACCAGCTGCCGTTGCAGATGAACTCAACAGTTATTTTGCATCGATATTTACAAATGAAAAACTTTTTGTGGGAAATGGGAAATTGTGGGAGTGAAGTTGAAAAATATGTATTTAATGATATTGAAATTTCGCAAGATTATTTAATGAAAAAACTTTCGAGCCTACAGGCCCGTAAGGCTCCTGGAGTTGATGGAATATACCCTATAATCTTAAGGGAGGCGGCAAGTGAGTGCATTGAACCATTGAGGGTAATCATGCGAGCATCACTAGACTCTGGGGAGATTCCCCTGGATTGGAAAAGTCCCAATGTATCTCACATACATAAGGGTGGCTCTAAAAGGGAAGTGGGAAATTATCGACCTGTCAGTCTGACTTCAGTGGTAGGGAAAATCATGGAGGCAATGATCAAGGGTGGAATTCAGGATCATTTGGATCGAATTGAAATTCTCAAGAATACTCAGCATGGTTTTGTAAAGGGAAAATCATGTTTAACAAATCTGGTTCACTATTTTAAAAGGGTCACTCACGAGCTGGATTTAGGGAATAATTTCGACATTGTTTATTTAGATTTCAGCAAAGCTTTTGACTTAGTCCCACATGAGCGGCGCCTCTGTGGCCAGGTGGGAAGGAGCAGCAGTGATAGCATACGCTTCTTGATTAGACCGGGGTTTGAGCCCGTCATCACCACCAAATATGGAGGATGCGGAAAGGTCAGGGATTGACCACTGCATATTCACAGAGCAATATGGCCTTAGTTGCTAATGCTCCTAAAATCAAAATAACAAACATAACAAACCCACATGAGTGGTTGTTTTATAAGCTGGAACAGGTTGGAATCACTGGGAAAATCCTTACATGGATAGCAGGATGGCTTCAGGGCAGGAGGCAGAGGGTTGTGATAAATGGCTATTCCTCAGATTGGGTTTTTGTAAGAAGTGGGGAACCCCACGGATCAGTATTAGG
Organism: Mastigoproctus giganteus; assembly: GCF_048544385.1. NCBI lineage: Eukaryota > Metazoa > Arthropoda > Arachnida > Uropygi > Thelyphonidae > Mastigoproctus > Mastigoproctus giganteus. The sequence continues at coordinate 172,110,590 of NC_143577.1, forward strand.
ACCACTGTTGTTTTTAATTTTCATAAACAACATCGATGAAGGATAGAGGGCGTGATGTCTAAATTTGCAAGTGATGTTAAAATCGGTAGAGTAGTTAATGATCACCGTCAAGCTGAGCTTCTTCAGAGAGACCTAGATAGACTTCAGGAATGGTCAGAAAAATGGCAGCTATACTTTAATCCAACAAAGTGTAAGGTATTACACCTGGGAAACAGTAATCCCAAAATAACTTATTCACTTGGTGGAGTTCAACTAAACCCAGTACTGGAGGAAAGGGACTTGGGTGTTATGATATAGTCAGACATGAAATTCTCTAAGCCTTGTAAACAGGTTGCAAGGAAGGCCCATAGTGTCCTATCGATGATCTATCGAACTTTTGCAAGTAGAGATAGGGACGTGATAATACCATTATATAAGGCTTTTGTTAGACCACACTTGGAAAACCGCACCTAAAGAAAGACATCGAGCTTCTTGAACGGGTGCAAAGATGGGTAACTCGCCTGGTGAGATCGGCAAACGGGCGTCCTTATAAAGAAAGACTTCGAATATGTGGGTTGCAGAGTTTGCAAACTAGACACCTTAGAGGAGATTTCATTGAGGTGTTTAAGGCTCTGAGAGGCATCGGTAAAATGAACGAGGACAAAATTTTCAATACTATAAATGATGCTAGAACTAGGGGACATAAATTCAAGTTATGGGGGGAAATGTTTAGATTGGACTGCAGGAAGTTTTATTTTAGCCAGCGAGTTATAAATTATTGGAATAAGTTGCCTACATGGGTGGTAGAGGCTGACAGTTTGGGGAAATTCAAAGGTCATCTGGATAGTACCTTCGGGTCAGGGAAGCGCATAGGATGATAGGTTTAATTTCCTTTTCTTTTATTAATTATTATTATTTATATATATATATATATATATTTTTTTTTTTATCATTGTTCTATTCGTTTTTTTTTGGCTGGTGCAGCATAAGCCATAGGCTTTCTTGCACCATGTGGCCATTACTAATACTAATAATAACATCCAAGTTAAACACACTGGATTTACTGGGGGGAGGGGGGGCTGAATCAGGTCCTATGTAAAGGTCACAGTAGGGCCTTTACCCAGGTTAAATTAATTCTAAAACATAAATATTGTATATTAATTAAATCAACAATATACAATAGTACCTCATATTACACTACCACGTACTGCGCAAATACTTCAGGGGGGCAAAAAACTGATGTAAAGTATTTTTTACAACTAATATCTTATTTTTTTGTAACTCAAAAATTAAAATATTAGGTGTAATAAATAACTTATGCTAAAAAGTCGAATACTGCAATAAACACTTATGTTCATGCATTCCACTGCGCTTGTTTACACTACATGTACCTATTAGCATTCATGTGATACATATACGCTTTTGCAGCTACATTAAAAACATTTTCTCAGTCCAATGTTAGTCACTATGTTTACATACTAAGTGTGGATCAGCATTCACAGCTGCATGCAAGCACTTGTGCTTCTTAGGAGTGTTATTTGTTAAATAACTCTTTGGACAATTTTATGCTTAATATCATAAAATCTGTACATAATTTCAAGTACTATACTTAATAGTGATACCAGGAAGCTGTTGGACAGCTTCCTAGTATCACAGGTATTATAGGTAAACTATTATAGTCTGGATTATTTTTCCAAAGGCATGATTTTATAAAGATATTGTTTAAAATAAGCATTAATAAAATAAAAAGTATAATATGGTCTCACTGTAAAATTCAAATTAATTTTGAAAAATAATTAAATTTTTAGCAAAGCTTATTATCTTAGTACTCACCTCTGAGATCCGCATTGGTTAAAATTAAAAATTACATGAAAGGAAGGAAAATGGGAATAAAGGTGAAAGTTCCATTACATTAATTGATTATGTCATTAATCAATTATTATATTAATTGATTACGTCATTCACCAACTGATGATGACAACATTGAAAGCTTCACGTCCAGCCCTTGGCTTTTCAACACACAAATTTCTTTTATACAATTTTTTATAAATGACAACCAGGAACAAGATGGTACACTCCCTTTTCCTAGGGATATGTTTTTAAATTTTTAATTTAATCAATTAATGTAATTGGACTCTGGGGAGGTACCCATACCCATATAGACCTGTGAGCTTAACTTCTGTTCCAGGAAAATTAATGGAGGCACTGGTTAAAGAAGCACTGCAGGATCATTTAGACAAGACTTCAGTTATAGCTCGGACACAGCATGGTTTTGTTAAGGGGAAGTCTTGCCTGACCAATTTGATTGGATACTATGATGCAGTCACAAAAGAACTGGATGCAGGGAATAGCTTTGATATTATATACTTGGATCTTGGAAAGGCTTTTGATACTGTTGCACATGGAAGACTGCTACATAAATTGGAGCAGTGTGACATTGGAGGCAAATTGCTGCTATGGATAAAGGGGTGGTTGAGGGGGAGAAGACAGAGAGAGGTAATCAATGGACACTGCTCATCGTGGACTAATGTTATTAGTGGAGTCCCTCAGGGCTCAGTGTTGGGTCCATTATTGTTTTCTGTATTTATAAATGATATTGATGATGGTATATCAAGCATAATGTCCAAGTTTGCAGACGATACAAAGGTTGGCAGGGTTGTCAAGGACACTACTGACACTATGCTGCTGCAACAGGATCTGGAAAGGTTGAGCAGATGGGCTGAGAGGTGGCAAATTAAGTTTAACATTGACAAATGTAAAGTACTACATGGGAAACAGCAACCCCAGAGCAACATATCAACTCTGTGGTACTGCACTGACAGTGGTAGAGAATTAAAGGGACTTGGGGGTGGTTGTGCAGGCAGATATGAAGTTCTCTGAGCAGTGCAGACGGGCTGCAAGAGTAGCTCATGGAGTATTGTCAATGATATACAGGAATTTTTCCAGCAGGGATAAGGAGGTAATTATTCCCTTGTATAAGGCAATGGTCAGGCCACACCTAGAGTACTGTATACAGGTCTGGACGCCTCATTTCAAGAAGGATGTAGAGCTGCTGGAACGAGTACAGAGAAGGGCAACAAGATTAGTGAATGGAACAAAGGGGTGCTCTTACGAAGAAAGGCTTAAGTTTTACAAATTACAGGGTCTGGAGACTAGGCACCAGCGAGGTGATCTGATAGAGGTGTATAAAGCCTTGAAGGGTTTAAGCATGCTCAATGCTGATGGGATTCTTCCTCTAGCTCAGAAAAATCACCTGAGAGGGCATAAATTCAAATTGAGGAAAGACAGATGTAGGATAGACGTGCGGAAATTTCCCTTTAGCCAGCGGGTGGTTGGTTGGTGGAACAGACTTCCATCCCTTGTCGTGGAGGTTGATAGCCTAAATAAGTTTGAGGCTCAGCTGGACAGGTATTTTGAACGAACAGAGGGGTGAAGTGGAAGTGGGTTTTTTTTTTTTGGCTGATGCTGCATAAGCTTGCTTGTTTGTTATTTGTTACTTGGTTTTTAGGAGCATTAGCAACTAAGGCCATATTGCTCCGGGAATGCAGTGGTCATTCCTTGACCTTTCCGCATCCTCCGTATTTGATGGTGACGGGCTCGAACCCCGGTCTAATCAAAAGCGTGTGCTACGCACTGCTGCTCCTTCCCACCTGGCTACGGAGGCGCCCTGCATAAGCTTGCTTTCTTGCATCAAATGCCTCTACTAATGCTAATGCTAAGGCTGACACAAGTAATTATAGATCTGTGAGTTTAACTTCTGTTCCAGGGAAATTAATGGAGGCACTGGTTAAAGAAGCACTGCAGGATCATCTAGACAAGACTTCAGTTATAGCTCAGACACAGCATGGTTTTGTTAAAGGGAAGAAGTCGTGCCTAACCAATTTGATTGGATACTATGATGAAGTCACAAAAGAACAGGATGTAGGGAATAACTTTGATATGATATACGTGGATCTTAGAAAGGCTTTTGATACTGTTGCACATGGAAGACTGCTGCACAAATTGGAGCAGTGGCATTGGAGGCAAATTGCTGCTATTGATAAAAGGGTGGTTGAGGGGGAGAAGACAGAGAGTGGTAATCAATGGACACTGCTCATCGTGGACTAATGTTATTAGTGGAGTCCCTCAGGGTTCAGTGTTGGGTCCATTATTGTTTTCTGTATTTATAAATAATATTGATGATGGTATATCAAGTTTAATGTCCAAGTTTGCAGATGATACAAAGGTTGGCAGGGTTCTTAAGGACACTACTGATGCTATGCTGCTGCAAGAGAATCTGGAAAGGTTGAGCAGGTGGCAAATGAAGTTTAACATTGACAAATGTAAAGTACTACATATGGGAAACAGCAACCCCAGAGCAACGTATCAACTCTGTGGTACTACACTGGCAGTGGTAGAGAATGAAAAGGACCTGGGGGTAATTGTGCAGGCAGATATGAAGTTCTCTGAGCAGTGCAGACAGGTGGCAAGAGTAGCTCATGGTGTCTTATCAATGATATATACAGGCATTTTTCTAGCAGGGATAAGGAGGTGATTACTCCCTTGTATAAGGCAATGGTCAGCCCACACCTTGAGTACTATATACAGGTCTGGAGGCCTCATTTCAAGAAGGATGTAGAGCTGCTGGAACGAGTACAGAGAAGGACAAGATTAGTGAATGGAACAAAGGGTTGCTCTTATGAAGAAAGGGCTTAAGTTTTGCAAATTACAGTGTCTGGAGACTAGGCTCATAGAGGTGTATAAAGCCTTGAATGGTTTGAGCATGCTCAATGCTGATGGGATTCTGCCTCTTACTCATAATAATCACCTGAGAGGGCATAAATTCAAATTGAGGAAAGACAGATTTAGGATAGATGTGCGGAAATTTGCCTTTAGCCAGCGGGTGGTTGGTTGGTGGAACAGACTTCCATTCCTTGTTGTAGAAGTTGATAGCCTAAATAAATTTAAGGCTCAGCTGGACAGGTATTTCGAATGAACGGAGGGGTGAAAGTGGAAGTTTTTTTTTTTTTTTTTTTTTTTTTTTGGCTGATGCTGCATAAGCTTGCTTTTTTGCATCATATGCCTCTACTAATGAATGCTAATGGAACTTCCAGCTTTATTCCCTTTTTACCTTCCTTTCGTGTAATTTTTAATTTTAACCAATACGGATCTCAGAGGTGAGTACTAAGATAATAAGCTTTGCTAAAAATTGAATGGGTAATCAACAGTACTTCAAGCTTTAAGCTGTAAAATTAGTCAATCATTTAAAAAAAGAACACTATGTACGGTACCTGCCCCTCTCAGATATAACAAAATTAATTTGGGGGCTACAGTAAAAGTTTTAAATGAAAAATATGATCCTCAGGTTACTAAAGTATGGGCACTGTGGATAAAAGATAACATTAACTACACAATTTCATTAAATTTTTACCTTGACTGTAACAGTCCCAGCTATTATACCATCCACAGTAGATTCTGTAAAGGGATCAAATTTGCGATCTTGTCTTCTCATAAAATCTGGCTTGAGAAGATAGCCACTGCGCCCATTATATTCAAAGATTCCCAAATTTAGCTGCATTCCAAGGTCTATAGAATAAAAAGTTGAATTAATAATAATACAATGTGTGATTTAGCCTCATTCTAAGAGCACAAATTATTAATAAATGGAAACACTTCACTATCTTATAAATGGATTTAAATCCATACATTTCAACTGCTCAATGGTGGTTTCAAAAGTGGAACATAAATAACAGAATAATAAATAAATTTACATGATGTTATTTACAATATTAATAGGTTGCAATCTCAACCTAGATACAATAGCATCAGTGCTGTCCTCCTGTTCATGTTGTGTGGGAATTGTTCAATTTGCATAATTAATGTTCAATATTCAATATACTCATACCTTCATATATCAGATTATAGATCTCAACATTAAAGGATACAATAACACCAATTCCAGGAATTGATGTTATCATATCCTTTCTTCCCTGATGTAAAATTTCCAGGTGATATCTGTAGCCGAGTGGGCAAGAGCGGGAGTGCAGTAGCACACGCTCTTTGAGTAGACCGGGGTTCAAGCCCCTGACTGCTGAATACGGTCGATCTGCCAACCCGCACTAGACCAGCGTGGCAGATTATGGTCCATTTCCCTCAGCATGAATTGTTGAGGAGGCTTCCACCCTGCAGTGGGTTGATAATGGCTGCACTTTACTTTTTTACTTTTACCTTGAGATCATTGGCCACTGTTCACAAACACAAAGAAAAAATTCTTCGGTCATAAAATATACTAAATTATGCTAGATGCGATTGTGATAGATACTTAGATTGCTTAATAGATTGACTGGAAGTAATTCTTTGGAAGTAAAGTAATTCTTCCAATCTTCAGGCCAAAAAAAAAAGACAGTAGATGCAAGTTAACAAATTCAGGAAATTATGCTTCTCTTATGTTAACAGGGTAACAAGTAAATGCAAGTACTACTATTTCTCTCCATCCCCCCCCCCCCCCCACAAGGGATGGTAATGCTGTAGCAGACTGGTTCTAAATGTGGCATCCTTTTTTCACTACAGGAGGAGAAAATAAATTTACTTAAATTCAATTTAAGTATGATCATTCAGGAATGTGAAAAATAAGAGAGAGTAATACCAAATTTTCTTGCCACACTTTTCATGAATTCCATTTTTAATTCCATGTTCTAGGTATTCAGTTATGGTCACATAATAAAACCAAATTACCATTTTTATTTGTTCATGCATCAACTATTCATGATTTTTATGTCAAGTAATAGTGGTGGCAAACAATGCAAGAAAGAAAGCTTATATATCATCTGCAAAAAAAAAAAAAAGTACTATACACTTCTTCCATCCATAACCACCAAGAATTTGTGTAGTTCTTTCTTGAATTTATTCAAACCATCTATTTCCACAACAACAACAGGTGGAAGCCTTCAACAACCTATTGGCTGAAGGCAAACTTCTGCACATCTATCCTGGAACCATCCTTCCTGAACTTAAATTTATGCTGCCCCCCCCCTTCATGTGTGTAGCCTCAACAAGAGGATGAATGCCATTCACATTCAGCTTAATCCATTCAAAGCCTTAAAGACCTCAATCAGATCATCCCACAGGTGCCTAGTCTCCAAAAGCTGCAATTTGTAGAACTGAAGCCTTTCTAGATAAGAGCACCCTTTTGTTCCCTTCACCAATCTGGTTACCCTTCTCTGCACCCATTCCAGCAGATCTACATCCTTCCTAAAGTTTTCTTTCATTGAAAAATAAATTCTATACATGGTGAACTTTCAAAATAATTTATTGTTTAGGGTTTTTTGTCACAATCAAACTTACAAAGCACAAAGTAATAGAACCTCAGCATTTAATTTCTATTGGCATCTCAAACCTGGAAATATTTTAATTATAACGAAAGGTGCAATAGAAGTGATTTAAAATCATCTTTAAACACAACTCGCCTCTCTATTCAACATATGGAGGGATTGTGCAAGGCTCAAGGGGTAGAATTTTTTTCAGCCTGGGCTGTACTTGTTAACAGGAGAGATTGCTTCTACAGGGATGGAATACACTTAAATAGAAAGGGTGCAAGAATTTTTGCTGATGCTGTCGAGGCAGAGTTAGGTGGGTCGGAAAACATCTAGATGGGGGAGATACAAGGACTAATAGATTAACAGTAGCCACTGGCAGAGGTGGAAGTGATTCTTGCACTGCTTCTATTGAAATGAGCAGAAGCCTGAAAAACAAGATGCAGGATATTTCAGAGACTGCTGGGAGTCATTGTGGTACAAGTAAACACATGGGTTGTGTTAGGGTAGCCAAGAATAGAAACAGGTGCAGGTATACCTGCGTATACACCAATGCTAGGAGTTTGGTAAATAAATTTGATGAATTTGAGGTATTGCTCAAAACATCAAAGGCAGATATTGTTGGGATATCAGAGACGTGGTATCACACAGATATAAGGAATGCGGAACTGAAATTTGGGGAATACAATGTGTATAGAAAGGATAGACAGGACAGGAGGGGAGGAGGGGTTATGCTATTAGTTAAGAAACACATAAAGTCCAAGGAAGTGAAGCCAGTCGACATCGATGGACAGGGAGTGTCAAGTCTGTTTGGTGTGACATAAGCATAGGGAAATCAAAATTGAGATTAGGAGTGTGCTATAGGCCTAATGACTCTGATGAGTATAATAAGATATTGTACAGGGAAATAGAGTGGGCCAGTAAATCAGAGAGCCTTATAATGGGGGATTTTAATTTCCCAGACATTGACTAGAATTTGTGAGTTGGTCACTCGCACACTAGCAAGGCTTTTGTGGATTTATTGGATGATTGTTTTCTACATCAGCATGTTCATCAGGCAACAAGAGGGAGCAATACTCTTGATCTGATTATCAGTAGTGATTCTTCATGCATTAAGAATCTGCATATAAATGAACCACTAGGTGGCAGTGATCACAGTGTGTTGAAGTGGGATTTACTCAAGGAGGTAACTACCATCAGAGGTAAAGGGAAGGGTTTTTGTTTTCGTAAAGGCGCCTATGATGGTCTGAGACAGTATTTAAATTCTATACAGTGGGACCAACTGATGATGTTACCAACAGCAAACTCAAAATGGGAAGCATTCAAGGAACTAATCTTGGAGGCTACCAGGCTTTACATACCAACTAAGAAATATTGTTCAAGGTTTAGGCCTAAATGGTTGTCAGATGAACTAATGAGACATGTGGCAGAGAAGAAAAATGCATGGGATACATACAAATTAATGGGCGACATGAAAGCCTATGATAGATATAAGTTGGTTGGTAACCAAGTCACAAAGGAGTTTAGGCAGGCGAAGGCAGATTACGAGAAATCTTTTGCAAGGGATGCAAAGAAAAACAGCAAAGAGTTCTTTACTTATGTAAACTCAAGAAGGAAAGGGATGAATCAGATTGGTCCACTGGATATTGATGGTTCAACAGTTGAAAATCCTGCTGAGGTGGCTAACAATCTAAACGAGTATTTTGCATCTACATTCATGCATGAGGAGTTATTCAGGAAGGAGAATGATGTAGGTAAAGTAAACATTGGCAGTGAGCTGGATGATTTTGTAATAAATGAGAGGAATGTGGAAGAGAGATTGTTGAGGATAAACATAAAAAACGCACCTGGGGTGGATGGGATCTATCCAGTTATATTAAAGGAGGCAGCAAAGGAAGTAAGCAAACCCCTAGCCATAATTATGAGAGCTTCTTTGGACTCAGGGGAGGTACCCATAGACTGGAGATGTGCAAATGTAACCCCAATACACAAAGGAGGATCAAAGGCTGACACAAGTAATTATAGACCTGTTAGTTTAACTTCTGTTCCAGGTAAATTAATGGAGGCACTGGTTAAAGAAGCACTGCAGGATCATCTAGACAAGAAATAAGTTATAGCTCAGACGCAGCATGGTTTTGTTAAGGGCATGTCTTGCCTGACCAATATGATTGGATACTATGATGTAGTCACAAAAGAACTGGATGCAGGGAATAACTTTGATATTATATATTTGGATCTTAGAAAGGCTTTTGATACTGTTGCACATGGAAGACTGCTGCACAAATTGGAGCAGTGTGGCATTGGAGGCAAATTGCTGCTATGGATAAGGGGATGGTTGAGTGGCAGAAGACAGAGAGTGGTAATCAATGGACACTGCTCAACGTGGACTAATGTTATTAGTGGAGTTCCTCAGGGTTCAGTGTTGGGTCCGTTGTTGTTTTCGATGTTTATGAATGATATTGATGATGGGATATCAAGTTTAATGTCCAAGTTTGCAGATGATACAAAGGTTGGCAGGGTTGTTAAGGACACCACTGACGCTATGCTGCTGCAACAGGATCTGGAAAGGTTGAACAGATAGGCTGAGAGGTGGCAAATGAAGTTTAACATTGACAAATGTAAAGTACTACATATGGGAAACAGTAACCCCAGAGCAACGTATTGACTCTGCGGTACTACACTGACAGTGGTGGAAAATGAAAAGGACCTGGGGGTAATTGTGCAATCAGATATGAAGTTCTCTGAGCAGTGCAGACGAGCTGCAAGAGTAGCTCATGGTGTCTTGTCAATGATATACAGGAATTTTTCTAGCAGGGATAAGGAGGTGATTATTCCCTTGTATAACGCAATGGTTAGGCCACATCTTGAGTACTGTATACAGGTCTGGAGGCCTGATTTCATGAAGGATGTAGAGCTGCTGGAACGGGTACAGAGAAGGGCAACAAGTTAGTGAATGGAACAAAGGGTTGCTCTTACGAAGAAAGGCTTAAGTTTTGCAAATTACAGAGTCTCGAGAATAGGCACCTGCGAGGTGATCTGATAGAGGTGTATAAGGCTTTGAATGGTTTGAGCATGCTCAATGCCAATGGGATTCTTCATCTTGCTCAGAATAATCAGCTCAGAGGGCATAAATTCAAATTGAGGAAGGACGGATGTCGGATAGATGTGCGGAAATTTGCCTTTGGCCAGCGGGTGGTTGGTTGGTGGAACCGACTTCCATCACTTGTTGTTGAAGTTGATAGCCTAAACAAATTTAAGGCTCAACCGGACAGGTATTTCAAGCGAACAGAGGGGTGAAATGGGAGTGGTGTGTGTTTTTTTTTGTTTTTTTTTTTGGCTGATGCTGAATAAGCTTGCTTTCTTGCATCATATGCCTCTACCAATGCTAATGCTAATGCTAATATTTAAATTTTCATGTAGAAATAATTAAATTAAAAGAAGAAAGGCTAATAAGTTAAAGACCAATAAAATGCTATCTCTTTGAAGTGCACTTCATTGAGCATGTTGAAATTTGCCAACTGGCAAAAAAACATGAATTTAATATAGCAAGAACTCCGCCATGGACGGTCCCAAACCCGGCTGCGAAAGGAGGAGGGTGGTCATCCTGCCGAAATGACCAGAACCGGGAAACCGGGGAAACTAGGCAAGAAACCGCATGAAATTCGGAACAAGCTCTTACAACAATGTTACCGCATCCGGAGTAGCCGATGCGCCAGCACTGGGGACCCAGGGTACTGGTGTGAAGTGGACCACTGGCCACAGAACAAGCTGTTATAACAATGTTACCGCATCCGGGGTAGCCGATGCGCCAGCACTGGGGACCCAGGGTGCTGGTGTGAAGTGGATCACTGGCCACAGCAATAAGCTTACTACGCCGAAAAGGACAATTAACATTGGCGAATGGAATGTTCGAACGGGGCACCACGTTGGACAAAAGGAAATCATTGCCCAAGAACTACTTAGGTGCAAGATATCAATCGCAGCATTATCTGAATTAAGGCTCACCGGGTCTGGAACGATGATCATCCAACCACCAGCACCTAACGAAGCGGTTATGCTATTCTACTCTGGTGGCGAGAAACGAGAAGCAGGAGTAGGCTTTATGGTCGATGCTCAGGCCACCAGTAGTGTGATCGCTTTCCAACCAATATCGGACCGCCTGGCAGTCCTTACTGTCAAGGGCACCATCAAGACCCATATTATCTCCGCCTATGCGCCAACTGAGACTAGCCTGGACCCGACCAAGAATGACTTCTACAACCAGCTCCAACATACGCTGGATTCAATTCCGCAGACAGAAGTGATCATCTTCGCAGGGGACTTTAATGCCCATATTGGCGTGGACAGATCTGGTTGGGAAACAACAATGGGCAAGTTTGGCCATGGGAAGATCAATGACAACGGCTTACGTTTGTTGTCCTTTGCCGCATCTAACAACCTGATCATTGGAAACAGCCATTTCCAGCACCCTCAAAAACATCAACTTACATGGCGAAATCCATCTGGCAAGGACTCAGCAATCCTGGACTACATTTTGATCAATGCCAGATTTCGCTCATCACTCATGGATGTTCGTGCCATGAGGGGACCTGATTGCGGATCTGATCATTACCTCATCCGGGCTAAGGTGCAGCTCAAATTACGGCATGCAAAAAGATCATCTCGGTCAGCCAAGCTGGACTGGAGGCAGCTAATGAATGCTGCCAACAAACAGGCATATCAGATCGCCCTATCCAACCGCTTCGAGATGCTGGCCGTGCCCGAGGATATAAATGAAGAAGAAAAGCAGATCTCTGATGCCATCCTGGAATGTGCCAAGCCCCTATGTCCACCTGCCCGACGTCGAACGCAACCATGGATATCAGATGAGTGCCTCGACCTCGTGGACAAACGGAAACAGGCAAAGTTGGTCGACTTTGAACGGTACCAGCAGCTAAACCGAGACAAAGAATATCAGCAGAAAGAGAAGCATACTGGAACCAAGTGGCAGACGATCTTGAAGTGGCGGCATCCAAAAACGAGTATCGCACTCTCTACCGCACCCTCAGATGTCTGAGTGGAAAGACTAAATTGACTAGTGACAACATCAAGAATGCTGATGGGACCTTCGTGCGATCACCATCCGAATGCCTGCAACGGTGGAGTGAATTCTTCAAAGCTCTGTATAATCACGACCCACCTCAGGGACTGCCAGCAACAGCACTCTCGATCGACCCCCCTGAGGTCTCCATGGTCGATGTTGAGCCTACAGTAGAAGAAGTGAAAGCAGCCATACAATCCCTGAAGAATGGCAAGGCACCAGGAGTGGACCAAGTCACCACAGAAGCGATCAAAGCCGGGGGAGATGTACTGCTTCGCCGACTACACTCACTCCTCAAAACCATCTGGTGCACTGAACAAATTCCGTTAACATGGAGGAAAGCCATTATCGTACCGATCCACAAGAAAGGTGATAACTGGGACTGCAAGAACTACCGTGGCATCAGCCTCCTTTCCATCATTGGAAAGGTCTTTATGAAGATTATCCAGTCAAGACTGCAAAAACATCGCGAGAAAACCAGTCGAGAAGAACAGCCAGGATTTAGACCCGGGCGAGGATGCTGTGATCAAATCTTTGCCATTCGTCAGCTGATGGAGGAGAGGATCCGGTGTGGACAGCGAACCGTCATTGTTTTCATTGACTTTAAGTCTGCTTTCGACTGTGTCCACCGGCCTGCCTTATGGAAACTACTAGAGGTTGAACATGTACCTCGAAAAGTCATCACACTCCTCCAAACTGCATACAACGGTTTAACCAGCCAGGTGCGCATCCAGAACGATTTATCTGAGGAATTTACCATCCAAACTGGAGTCCGCCAAGGGGATGTAGCCTCCCCGTTGCTTTTCAACGTCGTGGTCGACGCCATTATGAGGCAAGCATTCAGAAACAGACAGGGCATACAATATGACAAGGATCACTATGTGACTGACCTGATGTTTACTGATGATAGTGCTATCCTTGCCGGTAACGACGCTGAAGCCATGGAAATCCTCTACGACATTGCCCGCATTGCCCTGCCATACGGTTTGAAGATCAATGCTGGTAAGACAAAGGCCCTGACAACAGATGGGTCGCAAGCCACCATCTATCTCGAAGGCGTCCAGATCGAGCAAGTGCAGGACTTTAAATACCTTGGGTCGCTGGTCCAGGAGAAGAAAGTTGCATCCACCATGGAAATTCACAGCAGAATTGGACAGGCGGCCACTGCGTTCGCCTCGCTCAAATGGTGTCTGTTGAAGAGGACCAACATATCCACAAAGACTAAAATCCGACTCTTCCGGACTTTGATCCTGCCCATTCTTCTTTACGGATCGGAAACATGGATTTGTCTCAAGTTAGATTTGAACAAACTTGAGGTATTCCAAATGCGATGCCTGCGGCAGATCTTGGGCATCTCTCTTCGCGACCGCATCACTAATGATACCATCCGCGCCAGATGCCAACAGCAACCAACCATTGCCGACCAAATCCAGAAGCGAAGGCTCAGATGGTTTGGCCACGTATGTAGAAATGGCACGAACAGAATACCATCCACACTCCTTTGGAGACAACGACCCACCCAATGGAGCATCCAACGGACCGCGCCTAGGAAAACGTGGGCCAAGCAAGTGGAAGATGACTTGAAGAGCCGACGTCTCGACCTTAACCAGGCCAGGACTGAAGCCATGGATCGTAAGGTATGGAAGAACATCACAGAGCAAGTCCGAAACCCTGCGGCACCTACAGCAGCATACTGGTTGCGTGGCCAACCGCCTCCCCCAGCTGCCAGCTAAGGACCAAAGAAGAAGAAGAATATAGCAAGATAAACATAATGGCAAAAAGAGAGCTAATCTTTTTATAAGAATACATTGTCTATTGCCATATTATGCAATGTATGCATGGAAGATAAGCATTTTAAATATTGGAAGGAATCTTGATGAACAGTGAGCTTGTTTCCGATTTTCTAGTAAAGAATTTAAATGTCTGGAGATACTAGATATTTAGAAAAATCGACCAAGGGTCTGGCTGGTATTTAATGTGAATGAATATTCTGATATTTACTTCATTATAGCAAGTGTTTCCATGGTGCAAAGTTTATAATCATTATTACACGTGTGTTGTAATTTCTGTAACTCCATTCTGGTACATATGCTGCTTTTACAAAAGTAAGCTATTTTCGTTATTTTGGTTTTTAGGAGCATTAGCAACTAAGGCCATATTGCTCCGGGATATGCGGTGGTCATTCCTTGACCTTTCCGCATACTCCGTATTTGGTGGTGACGGGCTCGAACCCCGGTCTAATCAAGAAGCATGTGCTACGCACTGCTGCTCCTTCCCACCTGGCTACGGAGGCGCCCTCAAAAGTAAGCACAAGTGTTCAATATATCGGAGCATCTGTACCTTACAGAAGTTGACCCAGTGTATTTGACTGAGCAACCTTTTTGACAGATAATTAAATATACTGTATTAATTAAATAATTGATGTTATAAGAAAATTTGTTTACATTGCAGAACATGGAACAAATGGTTGAGTGTGATGAAAAGCCTAATTTTATTTCTGTAACTCCATTACAGAAGTAAAATGACTTCTGTATATTCTTCTTGCTAGCAATATGACTAGCAAGAGTAACTATCATAAGGTAACAACATGATTCTGCTGAAGTTTTATAACAAATTGTTATTTTTGAGTACAGCAGGTGAATGTATGACACATTATTATTTCATTCATGATGTAGAGGGATAACCCTTCATGCTGAAAGGCGAATAAAGATAACAAAGTTCTTGATCCTGATTGGCAGTAGAAGTACAAAAACATTTTTGGCATTAAGGACTTGCATATAAAGGACAGACTTTTTTATGTTCAAAGGGTAATAGGAAGTATAATTAAAAAATTGACTGAAATAAGTACACCTTCTGTGGAACTCCCTAAGGGTTTAGGCTCCGATTTCAGATATTTACTTATCTTGTGTTGAAAATGAAATATTAACTCCATATTAATAAATCAAGAATTAAGTTATTCTCATGGTTTGCCAATGACTTTCTCATGTCTGTCAATAAAATGAATTAAACTTACTTAATAAATTGACTATACAAATTATTTAGTCAGTTTAATTCATTTTATTCCAGTCAGGTTTTGCATTACGCTTCTCACCCTTTGAATGTAAAAAAAAAAAAAGTTTGTCCTTTATACTATATGCCAAAGTCCTTAATGCCAAAAAATATTGTACCTCTATGAACAATCTCAATCAAGAACTTTATTATCTTTGTTTGTCTTTCAGCAAGAGCGGTTATCCCTCCTCCATTATAAATGAGAGGCGCCTCCGTAGCCAGGTGGGAAGGAGCAGCAGTGCTTAGCACACGCTTCTTGATTAGACCGGGGTTCGAGCCCGTCACCACCAAATACGGAGGATGCGGAAAGGTCAGGGAATGGCCACCGCATATCCCGGAGCAATATGGCCTTAGTTGCTAATGCTCCTAAAAACCAAATAACAACAACAACAACAATTATAAATGAAATAATAACATATGTCACACACTCACGTTCTCCACTCGATAAGAACAATTTGTTAGAGAACTTCAGCAGAATCATGTTGCTACCTTATCACAGTTTTCTACTATCAAACCTAAAGACATAGTTAAGCATACAAACATAAAATTAGTCTTTTCATCATACCACACCATTGTTTCCAGGTTCTGCAATGTAAACAAATTATCTTATAAAATCAGTGATTTAAATGATATAGCACATTTAATTAGCTTTCCAGAAGGCTTTTTTAGCTAAATACTTTGGGTCAACTTCCATTAGGTATGGATGCTCCAAACACATGCTTGATTTGGACAAATGTTCATGTTCATGAAAAGGTATAGGTACTGGAAACAGAGTTACAGAACTTACAACACACACATGTAATAATGAACAATCTAATTTTGGCATTATCTAATTCACAATTATATAATGCCAAAATCATAATTAAAATAATCATTATGCACCATGGAAACACTCACTATAATGAAGTATAAATTAGAATATTCATGCACACTAAACGTCGACCCCTGGTTGATTTTTCTAATGTATCTCTACTAACCAATCAGAAATGAGCTCTCCATTCATCAAGAGTCCTTCTAATATTTAAAATGCATACTTTTCTCTTTCATGTGCAAATTACATAATATCATGACATCATATTAACAATGTATTCTTATGAAAAGATTAGGTCTCTTTTTGCCATTGTGTTTATCTTGCTATATTTGTTGCCAGTTGGCAAATTTCAACACACTCAATGAACTGCACTTCAAAGGGATAACATTTTAATGGTCTTCATGTTCATGACCTTAATTCTTTTAACTTAGTCACTTCCACATGGAAATTTAAATATGCAGAACAGAAAGGTGAATTGTTTTTAAAGATGTTTTTAAATCATTACCATTGAAATTAATAACAAAAGATATTTTGAGCTATAAGTTTTCATTATAATAAACGAGTTCATTAAAATGATCTTACGGCAAATAAAATAATGGGATTTTACTGCATAAATTACTTTTATATATCATAAAGCTCATCAGCAATGAAAGTTACACACCAAACTCACTCAGCAGCAGAAAAGTCATACACTTGTTCCAAATTTTCATATATCTTAGTAATAGATAAATACATAATAAATCCAAAAGCTTTTTCATCACATATATGGGGTATCCCTTTTCACTGCTGTCACAATTTTTCAGACAACAGAAAATACAAATTTACGAATTTGTTTTCTGTTACAGAAATGGTCTTATGGCCTGCTGCAGAATTTGATTTCAGATGAGAAATGAAAAAAGAACTCAGAGAGATAGCAGATAACATTTACTTTGTTTCAGTGATAAAATCCTTTAAAGCTTGTAATATCATATTTCATAAAGGTGACTACAGTGGTCTCAGACAGTTTTTAAATTCTATACAGTGTGACCAACTGATGATGTTATCAACAGCAAATTCTAAATGGGAAGCATTCAAGGAATTAATCTTGGAAATTATTAAGCTTTTCATACCAACTAAGAAATATTGTTCAGGGTTTGGCCAAAATGGATGTCAGATGAACAAATGAGACTCATGGCAGAAAAGTAAAATGCATGGGATGGATTAAATTATCAGGCGACACAGAAGCCTATGATATATATAAGCTAGTTTGTAATCACATCACAAAGGAAGTTAGGCAGGCGAAGACAGATTATGAGAAATCGTTGGCAAAATATGCAAAGAAAAACATAAAGACTTCTTTACTTATATAAACTCTAGATGGAAGAGGATAAATCAGATCGGCCAACTTTAGATTGATGGTTTGACTGTAGATGATCATTCTCAGATAGCTGACAAACTGAATGAGTACTTTGCAACTACATTCACACATAGAGGATTCTATAGGGAAGTGGAGAACAGAAGCTTATTAAACTCAAATAGGGAGCTTAATGATTTTGCGATAACTGAGGGCAAAGTGGAGAAGAAATTATTGAACATAAGAAAGGCATCTCGGGTGGATGGGATCTATCTAGTTATATTAAAGGAGGCAGCAAAGGAAATAAGCAAACCCTTAGCCATAATTATGAGAGCATCACTGAACTCAGGGGAGGTCCCCATGGACTGGAGATGTGCTGCAAATGTATCTCAAATTCACAAATGATGACACGAGTAATTACAAACCTGTTAGTTTAACTTCTGTTCTCGGAAATTAATGGAGGCACTAGTTAAAGAAGCACTGAAGGACCACCTAGACATGACTGCAGTAATAAGGGGAAGTCTTGTCTGAGTTTGTTAAGGGGAAGTCTTGTCTGACCAATTTGAATGGATACAAAGGAACTGGATACAAAAAATAATTTTTATATCTTATACTTGAACTTCAGGAGAGCTTTTGATACTGTTGCACATGGAAGACTATTGTACAAATTGGAGCAGTATGGCATTAAGGGCAAATTGCTGCTATGGATAAAGGAATGGATGAATTGGAGAAGACAATGAGTGGTAATCAATGGACATTGCACTTTATGGGCTAATGTTATTAGTGGAGTCCCTCGGGGTTCGGTGTTGGGCCCATTGATATTGTTGGGCCCTGATATACCTTCATCAATGATATTGATGAAGGTATATCAGGCTTAATGTTGAAGTTTGCAGATGATACAAAAGTTGGCAGGGCTGTGTTAATGACAGTAATTTATTTATTTATTTCGAATGCATTTCTAGTCAGGATCCTTAGATTTGACTTGCTAATAGCACCCAGCCTCGAGACTGACTAACTCAAGATACTGAAGAGGAAATCCGCAACTACCAACAGCTGGTCTCAAACCCCATACACTCCACTCAGTACAGAATAACAGTATGGTACTGCAACAGGATCTAGAAGAGTTTGGCAGATGGGTTATGAAGTGGAAACTGAAGTTTAACATTGACAAATGCAAACAACTGCATATAGGGCAGTAACCCCAGAGAAATGTACCAACCATGTGGTGTTACACTCAGGTTAGTGGAGAAGGAAAAAGACTTGGGGGGTAATTGTGCAGTCAGATATTAAGTTTTCTGAGCAGTGCAGACAGGCTGTCAGAGCAGGTCATGGGACTTGTCAAAGATATATAGAATTTTGCTAGCAGGAATAAGGAGGTGATTATCCCCTTGTATAAGGCAATTGTCAGGCCACATCTTGAGTGCTGCATACAGGTCTGGAGGCCTCATTTTAGGAAGGATGTAGAGTTGCTGGAAAGAGTACAGAAAAGGGCAACAAGACTGGCGAGGGGAACAATGGGGTGCTCTTACGAAAAAAGGCTTAAGTTCTACAAATTGCAGAGCCTGGAGACTAGGCAACTACAAGGTGATCTGATTGAGGTATATAAGGCCTTGAATGGATTGAGTGGGCTCAATACTGATGGGATTCTTCCTCTTGCTCAGATTACAGGGGCATACACTAAAATTGAGGAAAGACCTTTGTCGAATAGATTTGTGGAAATTTGCCTTTAGCCAGTGGGTAATTATGTTGGAACAAACTTCCATCTGTCATTATGGAAGTTGATAGCTTGAATAAATTAAAGGAAGAACTAGACAATCTTTTGGAATGAATGTGTGGATGAAATGGGAAGGGTTGTTTTTGCTTTTGGCTGATGATGTATAAGCTTGTTTTCTTGCATCAGATGCCTCTGCTAATGCTAATATTTAATGCAAAACAGCGTACGGTCTTGGCAATGGAACTTAGCAAATAAAATCATCCAAGAAGGTGAATAATGAATTTTTCCACAGTATGCACTCAGACCAGTGAATGCATAGATGTGGAAAGACTTCTTCTGGATGTATGTAACCTAGTAATGCCAACCAAGGTTAGATTTGGTGAATGAATGAGTGCCTGATTCCATAACAGGTGATGTATGATCACCAGAATAATTAAACAGCTATCAAACTGCTGTCCTGGAAAGAAAAAAAAAAAAAAAAAATATATATATATATATATATTATTTACACTGCATATATATATATATATATAAAGGGTGTCTCAAAAATATTGGTACAAACGTTTAGGGGAGGTAGGTAACATCTAAAGGAATGTGAATCACATAGGAACCCATAACCAGAAAGTAGTAGCAGAGGCACAAGAAGCAGAAATGACACAAGACAGTAATTAGTGGCAAACATTTATTTGACATAATATTAACAATGGAGTACGAGATGGATGCATTTCATGATATGTTACAACAGATGCTCGAAGGTTCCACCATGAGAACCGATGCATGGGTGACACCGACGCAGCATGGATTGGCGGACACGGTCGAACACACCTGGAGTTTCTTTGACAGTAGCAGCAGCGCAGACGAGTCTCGCCACAAGATCCATTTCCGTCTCCACAGGCAATTCATATATGATAGATTTGAGGGGCCCCACAGAAAGAAATCAAGGCTCGATAAATCAGGTGAGCTTGGGGGCCAGGTAATGAGTCCACCACGGACAATCCATCGACGCCCAAAACGCCTGTTCAAATGGTCACGAACACACCTTCCGTAATGGGCAGGCGCTCCGTCATGTTGAGACCAAATGTTGCGTCTCACATTTGCTGAAACATCGTCAAGTAACCCTGGTAGAACTTGTTCAAAAAAGATCCGATATTTAGCGGAGTTCATGTGGGATGGTAACAGGTATGGGCTGACTAAGCAGTCACCGACCATACCTGCCGACACATTTATTGCGAAGCGATGTTGTGCCACATGGGGGCGCAGACCGTGTGGGCCCTCTGCTAATCCATACACTAGGTGCATGTCTGCCAGCTCACAGTTCGTATATTGATGCATGCTCTTCGTGCAGCGACTACTGCTTAAATGAGTAAACCAGAAATTTTCCCTCTCGTGAACTGATGAACAGCGCCGTGTACCGACTTACGGTGACGTTTCCGGTTATGGGTTCCTATGCAATTCACATTCCTTTAGATGTTACCTACCTCCCCTAAACGTTTGTACCAATATTTTTGAGACACCTTGTGTGTGTGTGTATGTATATATATATATATATATATATATATGCAGTGTAAACACACATACACTATATATGAAGGCCGCCGTAGCCTAGTGATCAGGCGGCGAGTGCATAAGTACAGCTTGCCTTGAGTGACCGGAGTTCAAGTCTGTGACTGCTAAATACGGTGCTGTTTCTTGTATTCTGTCTATCTTGTGAACTCCTCTGACCGTTTGGTCGTCCCGGAGTATAACCAGAAAAAAATTATTATATATATATGCAGTGTGCGTGCGCGCGTGTGTGTGTGAAGATGCTAAAGAATTGGGCGAAAATTCTTCCTATGAACCAACAAACATGTTTAAAACATAGTGTAGGTGAGAAATTTCTTTATCGAGTGATTTCTGGACATGCCAAACATACTCTCATTTAAGTATGAGGGGGTGATCAAGTTTATGTATTCCCTAATATTGAAATAATTAATTTCAAGTTCTTTTGTAATAGGCATTATGCTCAAAATTAGAGGTCTCTCATTATAATACTTTTATCACAATGCCATAAAAAAAAAGAAAGACAAATGCTCTCCCATCAGTCTTTCATCAGGACAATGCCCCGCATATAAATCCTTATAACTTGTAATGGCTGAAATTTCAGATGCGTAATTTGAATTGGTACCTCAAAATCTGATGAATAGGGTGGACCTTATTCTTCAGATTTAGCCTCCAGTGACTTTCTTCTATTCCCAAATCTAAAGAAATATATTTGGGACAGAAAATTTACTGATCGTTTTGCTGTATTGGATGCCTGGATAGATAGCCAACCATAAGAATTATTTTTTGGCAGAAACATAAGCCTTGGAACATCATTGGTAAAAGTTCATTAATTTTGCAGGAAGCCACTGAAATGAAAGTATTTTTATTTTTTTGTTGAAAAATAAAAATGCTTTTATTGTTGTCATCCAATTATATACGTGTTGAACAGAATAACAAGAAAGTGGACACAAGAAGGCAGAAAAATAGAGAGAGAAAAAAAACGGATATAGTCCAATGCAGTCAAAGGCAGCAAATGCAAAACCTATGCAGAGCATGGAAAATAAAGTGGGGGAAAAAAAGAGGAGCTAGAGAGTGATAGAAGGTAACAAAAAAAAAAAAGAAAGGTGTAATAAAAAATAAATAATTACAAAAATAATAAAATAATTACAAAATTGACAAAATAAGGATGTTGCCATACAACTTACAAAACTGGCCTGTCAGGTGTCAACGACCAGGACTGCAAGCAAAATAATGACATGTGTCTTCATTTCTGATGTACACCACAAGCCAAAGGGTAAAAAAAAAAGAATAAGCATAAATAAAAATGAGAATAAAATTTTACTGTTACTGAAATAAATGAAAATAAAATGTTTTGAGCAAAATAATTTTTTTTTTTTTACAATTAAAAGGGGTGGGGGGGGTTATTTTGAAAATGGCTTGTGAACTTTACTGTTGACACTATGAAGACAAGAAAGAAATTAAAAACTGGAATCAACAACAGAAATTTCTAGAAACAACTTACTAGTCTAGTCCAAGTAAAAGTAAAGAGATTTGAAAATATAGTAAAAAGCAAGTAGCCTTTGAAAAAAGAACTAACATTGTAGAGCCAAATGAGGTGCAAATATGACTGTATGCATGACAAAACAAAATCAGAACTGAAAAGTGCACACCAACGAGATACAAATATAAAGTTATATGATTGAGATATCCAGTGATAAAATTTTTTGTCAAAGCTAGAAATAATTAGAAAGTAAAAAAATTGCATACATTTCATAGGGACATCATACTAAATGTAGTCAACCTATTAAATGTATGCTATATACAGTACATAATGTGCAAGCCTAGAGAAAAAAATATGAAATAAGGTGATAAAGTGAGATCTAAACAGATATAATGTGGGAAAATTAAAAAGAGTAAGAAAGGTGGAAGTATTATGTATCTGAGAAAATGTTTGAAATAAACGAAGTTAAAATTAAGCTAAAAAGTAGGAAATTTACACCAGCACCTGACAGTAATGCAGAGGCCAAAAGTGTGTGAAAAATCACAACATACACAACACAAACAACAAAAAAAAAAAAAAAAGAGAGAGAGAGAGAGAGAGAGAGAGAGAGAGAGAGAGAGAGAGAGAGAGAGAGAGAGAGAGAGAAATCTGTAGTAAGTTAATGGATTTTGAAAAAAAAATATATATATAATAATGATAATAATTTATGGTTGATTATATTAAGTTGGATGTTATATTAAGTTATACTGTATTATATTGGACAGCCTCCATAGCCGAGTGGTCAGGAGAAGGAGTGCAGTAGCATATGCTCTGATATGCATATGCAGTAGCATAGACTGAGGTTCAAGCCCCTGATTGTTAAATATGGTCGATCTGCCAACCTGCACTGGACTAGCGTAGCAGATTATGGTCCAATTCCCTCAACTTGAATTGTTGAGGAGGTTTCCATCCTACAGTGGGTTGATGTGGCTGCAGTTTACCTTTATATTAAGTTGAAAATGATAATTTAAATAAGATAAAGGAAAAAAAGTGCTAGTTTAAGAAAAAAATTTTAAAGGTTGGAAATAGCAATATTGCAGTTATTACATATAGCAATTTAAACACATTGGGAAGTAATAACAGGAGCGGACTCTATCAGAAATATTGGGAAATCAATTTGAAAAATTAACAACTTCAAAGTTGAAAGAATCTCTTTTATTGTAAAGATCAAATGCAGTGTGATCATTAACAATAAGCAAATAATTGACAGTGTTGTTACAGGAATTAGTTTTTTCTAGAGTAAGTTCAAGAGGAAACAAATGGACAAAATCCTTAATAAAGGATCCTTAATAAAGGACAAAATCCTTTATTAAGGATTTTGTCCTTTATTAAGGATCCTTGATAACTGATTATGCAAAGGTCATCAAAATACCTAAATAACAGTATACCTTGGGGAAGAGAAATTTTTGACCAGTAAAGATATAAATTTGCAAGAATACAAGAGGCATGGCTACACATGGCAGTACCATGGAAACCATCAAAAACATAGTTATTTAAGGCACAAAGGTTCATCAAGTTGTTCAAAGTTGATCAATTAATAACATGATTATATTTATGGAAAATTTCTAAAATAAATTTTTAGATTAATCTAAATGTTTTTAAATTAGTCATATTTATACTAGTAAAGAGACTATGGAAATCATAAAATTAAATATCTTGTAAGTTATTAGATTTTAATATTTCCAAGACAGGTAAATTATTAAGAATAATTTTGGTGTTAGGTAAAATACACAACAGAGGTTTAAGTAACTGTTCTAATGTAATTCCAGAAAGGTGAACATAACTATTTTTACAAAAAGTAATAAATCTGAATTTGACATATGTTTTATGTTTGGAATGAAAAAAGGGAAATTTAAAATTATTAATATTTATTTTTAATTTCTTATTTAAAACCAATAATTTTTAGTGATAATGTTAGGAGAGGAAGACTCCAATTTGTAAATATCACTGTCATGTAGCTCTTTGTTTAATGAATCGATAGAGAAAGCTTTACATATAAAGGCATAGTTGTTGGAGGCTTTGTCTACGTGCGAAGTAGAAGGTAATAAACTGTATGAATTAATGCCATAAGTTTTGACTGAAATTTTAACATAAGAATACGATTCTTTTTGGGGCTACTGTAGGGTAAAAGCCTAAACTTAATATATATACTGTATTTATATATGATTAGAAATAAATTGGTTAAATTTATTATTAAGGCAATAAGAACAAAGAGATTTTTATTTAAACATAAAGATTTCTTCCCGTTCTAACCTCAAATTAAGGCTCTGAATTTGTGCCAAAACTGAAATATAATTATTATAAAAGGCATATGATTGAAAATATTTAAATTGAATCTCATGTTCAGTGACATTATTCTTAAGTTCATTGTGGCCATTGTTATTGATATCAGATCTATATAAATTAATGCTTAAATGTAATTTAGTATTAATAATGACCATATGGTGCAAGGAAACCAAAGGTTTAAGCTGCACCAGCCAAAAAAACAAAAGGAGTAAAATAATAAAAATAATAATAATTAATAAAAGA
Source organism: Mastigoproctus giganteus (assembly GCF_048544385.1). Classification (NCBI taxonomy): domain Eukaryota; kingdom Metazoa; phylum Arthropoda; class Arachnida; order Uropygi; family Thelyphonidae; genus Mastigoproctus; species Mastigoproctus giganteus. The sequence continues at coordinate 172,135,437 of NC_143577.1, forward strand.
AAAATAAATAAACCACTTATGCATTTTCCTTCCCCCATAGGTAACTATCCAGCTGACCTTTGAATTTCTCCAAATTGTCAGCCTGAACCACCCATGTAGGTAACTTGTCCAGTAATTTATAACTCACTGGCTAAAATAAAACTTCCTGCAATCCAGGAAGTTCAATCGTAACTTGAATTAATGGCCCCTAGTTCTCTATCTAGGTCACTCTGAAGAAGCTCTATTTGGCAGTAATCATTAACTACTCAACTGATTTTTGCATCATCTGCAAATTTAGACACCACACCCTCTATATCCCTTCATCGATCTCATTTAAGAAAATCAAAAACAAAACAGTGGTCCTTAGGGAACCCCAAATCTTACATTAACCCAATCTTAAGGATAACCATTTATCACAAACTTCTGTCCTCTGCCCTGAAGCCATCCTGCAATACATCTAAGAATTTTCCCTGTGATTCCAACCTGTTCCAGATTATAAAGTAACCACTCATGTGGGACTGAGTCAAATGCTTTGCTTAAATCTAAATAAACACTGTCAACTATCAAAACTATTCCCTAAATCCAGCTCATGAGTGACCCTGTCAAAATAGCTAACCAGATTTGTTAAACACAATTTTCCCTCAGAATTCCATTTCTATCTAAATGATCCTGAATTCCACCCTTGATCATTGTCGCCATGACTTTCCTTACTACTGAAGTTAGACTGACCAGTCGGCAGTTTCCCACTATGCTCTTAGAACTGCCTTTATGTATTGGCACTTCCCCAATCAAAAGGAATCTCTCCTGAGTCCAGTGATGCACTCATAATTATTCTTAATGGTTCAGTGCAATCACTTGCCACCTCCCTTAAAATTATAGGGTATATGCCGTTAACCCCAGGAACCTTACTCTCCTTTAGGCTCAAAAGTGTTTTCATTGAATAATCATGTGAAATTTCAGTGTCATTAATTACATATTTTTCAACTTCACTCCCATAATTTCTCATTGACATCAAGGATTTTTCTCTTTTAAATATCGATACAAAGTAACTGTTGAGTTCATCTGCAACATCAGCTGGGGTATCTAATACTATCCTACATCCATTATATAAGGGTCCTATCTAATTTGTCCTTCCTTCTTCGCTGAAAATTTCTCGTAATCTGCCTTTGCCAATCTTTTCTGTGACACTATTACAGCTAAATTTGTAGCTGTTATAGGCATCAGTACTTTTTATTGCTCTGTAACTTTTCCATGCCATCCTTTTCTGCTCAAGTCATCTGGCAACTTCATTGTTCATCCAACTTGGAATCGTCCTCATGGAGTATTCTTTAATGGTATATATTCACTCAATGCTTCTGTGATTAATGTTTTAAAGGTCTACCATAATTCAATTGTATTCACTCTCTGTGAGATATCTACCTGGTTAATAGAGGCCATGTAGTACCTTAAGGCATCAAAATTTCCTTCTCTGAAATTATAACCCATTCCCTTGCCTTTAACTACTGCTGTCTCTCTTCATCATCCACTGCAGAACTACACGATCACTTCCTGCTACTAGTTCCTGTATTGTCAGCCCTATTATGTCATCTGGTTCATGGGTGATGATCAGGTCTAGAATATCTTTTCCCTAGTACTTTCTCTGGCATGTTGATACAAATAAAAATCATCTAGTTGATTTAAAAATTTTGTGCCCCATGTGGAGTTTCCTTCCCATTTGCTCCAATCAGTTAGAGGCAAATTAAAATCACCCATAATAAGACAGTGATGCTTACTTGCCTATTCCATTTGTATGTACAGGCTTCCATCATAATCTTCACAATCACCTGGCCAGTAGGTTACTTCCACTCTCATTATACCTTTGCTTCAGACTATCTCACATCATACAGATTCTATACTAGCATGGGAAACGTCTGAATCTGAGAAATCTTTCGTTGCACTCAGGCTGATAAGAAGAATAACCCCACCACCTCTTCTATCTTTAAATATATCCTGTCTCTATAAAACAGATTTTTACAAGTGCAGGCCAAGCTGATAAAAATTTCCCCCCAAAAGACTTGCAGACTCCTTCAAGTCTTGATTTAATCCACAAGGCTTTCTACAATTCGGCCTAATCCCTCCTATCATTATTAGGCAGAATTGCAGACACTTAGAAATTCTGACCTAACTCATGGCATTTCTTCAGCATGGTCCTATATTTGTCTAAGAAATCATCAGATGAAATGTGCTTAATATCATTAGTCCTGACATGAATAATAATATTCTCTTTACCCCTCTTAAAATCTGACAGTCTGTTGGTGACATCATTAATTGTTGCTCCTGGCAGACATACCCTGGTTCTTGTCTACCAATCCTTATTACAAAAAATATTGTTTCCTGTTTCTTTGACAATGGAGTCTCCTAATAGAATTAACTCCCTTTGAACCAGAGCAGTTTGCACTTGGTTATTCTGTTCTGGGGCCTGAATCGAGAGTGCATCACTTGTAGGTTACTAGAGTCTTTAGTCCCTGACAAGCGACCAGTTACATTATTCTAGAGGGCAAGCACCTGTTTTTTCAGTGATTCAAATTCTTCTAGCAATGCACTAAATTTTAATTTTAGATCTGTACAGTCCATATAATGGTGACAAAGAAAAGAATTGCCAGGTGAGCTATGATTATCCACTAGGTCAACCTTGGAATACAAACCACAGGTTCTGCAAATGATGAGATCATGATTCACCTGGAAATTGTCATCAGCTACTTATGTATGAGTCATGATACAATCTGACAAAGTGTTCAAGGTGGATCTTGTCACAACGATTGTTAAATTTATTAAAATCACAGAAAGTAGCTTTTAAAAATTATATTTATAATATTATAAAAATTTTAATTTACAATCTATTACAGGAAAAACATATCAAAATGAACCTTACAATATACTAAAGATTATTAATTAAAGGCAATTATATAACCCCTCTAATCTCTATGCTCTCCTGCACTTTAGACCCAGGAGTACTGTGAAAATACATTTGCTCACTACGAATGCGACCTATGTTTTTTTACTTTTTACATTCATTACTTGTTTGTCCAATATATTTAATGTTGCAAGTCCTACAGGTGATGTAAATAACAGTGTGCAATTTACAGAAGAGAGATGCAGTAGGATTACACCGAACAACAAATTTTGGGTCATATCTTGTTACAGGCATAAAAGTAAGTTTATTTTATAAATTTTGGAGTGCTAAACAAAGAAATAGTGCTTAAAATGGCAGACTGGCTCTTGTTTACGAAAAAAGTAGTTTTTTATATTTATACAAGGTATTTTTTATTTATATGGCAGTAAGATGTGGCTACGAACATTTCTGTATGAAACACAGGACTTCTTTGCCTTTCTCTTGCATTCAGCTTGGGGAGCATCCCTTTTCACCATCCAACAATAATCAGCTAAAATGGCAGCACTCCATTTGCCTTTGCATCTTGTTCCATTGCTGTGATGTCTTGAAGAAAGCATTCGCCATGTTCATCACTGATGGCATCACAGTTTGGCAGGAAGAAATCCAGGTGTGAGTGCAAGAAATGCATCTTCAATGATACTTGTTTTTTGTAAAAATTAATGAGATCTTCCAGAAGCTGCTGTAGTTGCTGGCTTTAACATTTGCTATAAAACCAGTAAAAACATTTCAAAAGGCTTTCTGCATTGGTTTCTTGCTATCACTAAGGACACATTTAAACTGTTCGTTTTTGAGAAGTTGCCTTATTTGTGGACCAGTGAAAATGCCTGCTTTACTCTTCTCTGTACTAAGTCTTGGGAATTTCTCTTTCAAGTATGTGAATGCAGGACCATTCACTTCCAAAGCCTTCACAAAAATTTTCATGAGCTCCAGTTTGATGTGGTTGGCTGAAGTAAAACTTTATTTGGATCTACCAGAGGTTCAAATGCTGCTACGTTCTTCATTCCAGGTGTTAATGATTTTCATTGAGGCCAACTCCTCTTCTCATAGTGCATATCCTTGGCATGACTATTCCACTCACAGAGAAAGCAACAATACTTAGTGTAACCCTCTTGTAGTGCTAATAAAATGGTGATTACCTTTAAATCTTTAAATCATACTTCTGATAGTGTACACCTAAGAGGATGTTCTCCATGTTTGCATATGTTTCTTTTTTGTGGATGGCATATGCAAGAGGTATTGAAGGCAGCATATTTCCATTGTGTAATAACACAGCCTTAAGGCTAACCTTAGAAGCGTCAATAAATAGTTGCCATTCTTCAGGAACGTGCCTCATGCTCATTGCTGCCATTAGACCATCAACATCATTACAAACAGTGAGCTCACCTTCTGTTTGATAGATTAATAGTCTTTATTTCGAGTACTAAATTTTGTCACTTTCACAGAATGATCTAGAAGAATTCCCTGTTGTAGCCTTGAGGCCAAAAGCTCTGCCTTTTTCTTCGGCAGTTCAAGATCCCTGATAATGTCATAAAGCTCACTTTCTGTGATCTTATACAGTTTAGAAGGATAAAGGACGTAGACAGCTGCCGTACTTCTTCGTGTATATCAAGTTGATGTTCATTAGTGTCTTCATCTTCATCAGAGTATACAGAAAAATGGTCAGGTGGTTCAGGAATAGGTAGTACCGCATTGTTAGGCACGGGACAAATTGTAGATGGTATATTTGGGTATGTCACTGTCCACTTTTTCTTCATTGTCAACCCTTTTATAATAGGAAGCACCATACAGAAGTAATAGTCTGTGACGTGATTTGTTGGCTCCCTCCATATCATGGACACTGCAAAAAGGTATAAAATGTCCTATTCGATTCACCCATTGCATTTTGATGAACAGGCATATGTGTAGAGTCCAGTTCTTGTCCTGGGGCACTTACTTTACACCCAAAGTACAAGAAGTAGGCCTTGTTTATGGCTTGAGTTGAAGGATGCATTCTTGAAGCTAATGTGACTTCTCAACAAATGTAACAGAAGTGATCCAGACTATTCGTACAGGGCATGACACAAATATTGGTCAAAAAATAGGAATCTCATAGAGAACAAAAATTAACTGAGAATAAATCAATCAGTACCTAACCATATTCAATGATTGTTGCAACAGAGTTAAAGACACATTTGAGGCAATAACTTATCACATGATGCAGAGTGAGGACAGTTGCCAATCATGTGATAGGAGTGTGGTGGTTTTTTTTTTTTTTTTTTGGGGAGCATTAGCAACTAAGGCCATATTGCTCCAGGATATGCGGTGGTCATTCCCTGACCTTTCCGCATCCTCCGTATTTGGTGGTGACGGGCTCGAACCCCGGTCTAATCAAGAAGCGTATGTGCTACGCACTGCTGCTCCTTCCCACCTGGCTACGGAGGCGCCTGAGTGTGGTGGTACTGAAACTACAGTGTTGCCATGCATTTTGCCGAGAGCCATAGTTGGTAATAATATAAGACCCCCAACTGTAATTTGAAAACAAGAGCCAATTGAAAAATTTTAATGTGATTTTGGTATTGAGCAGCATAAAATTAGTCAAGATTGGGTATTTTCATTTTCATAACATTTTATGTGTTGACCAGTATTATCAGTATAATGTTCTGGATGCATTAGGGATGTGTGAGGCATCTTTTATTACTACAGTGATCAAATTTATAAATAGAATTGCTAATAGTAGCAACTGAGTGCATATTAAAAGACTAGATGGGGTCTATTATATGCAAAATTGTTCTCTACTGTCTGTATTATCCATGTCTAACAGAGACTCTCTGCTCTCTGTCTCATAGACATTATTTTCTGCTGCATGCCATTTCTATAGATATTTCCATGGGCACTGTTCTTCTGAATTGGCTTTTATAATTCCCACTCTCTCTTCCAAAGCAGTCTGAACACATGCTGCAACCTATCAACATCCTTTTACTGTCCAACTTCAAACTCACAGAACCAACTTTTCTTCCTTCCTCGTTTATTCATTCAACTTCCATTTTCTGGAACAACCTTCTTTCATACATATTTTCTGAAAATTACAATCTATAGAAATTCAAGTCTAATGTCAACAAGTATCTTTGTTCATCTTCTCAACCTTCAGCCCATGCATTGTTGCATACTTCATATACCCCACATAAGTACTATTAGGTTCTAATGTCTCTCATGTTTGGGGTTTTCATTTAAAAAAAAAAAAAAAAGGAGGTCAGCAATAACCTATGTATGGTCTGAGGACAGGTTCCAGAAATGCTGCCTTAATGTACAGGGGTTTATTTAATTGCTAAATAAACAATCTTAATATTCACACTGTATAAGAGTGGTCATTATAGAAATCTAGATTTCATGGAAAAGCAACACATAACATCCTTCTACAGCTATATTAGAATTCTTAAGATATGCCAAATTAATTACATACCAGGTAAAAAATATTATTGGGAAGGTACCATTACCCTTTCTTGTATTTAAACAAAGTGTTGAATTCATTGTTCAGATTGAATATTATTATTATATTGATTAGTTGAGGACAGGTCCATAGAAATTCAATGTTATAATTTGATAGGGACCCTTCTGCAGTTACAGCACATTACTGGGAGGAGATCCATCATTTGATCTCAGTGATTTCAACGTTTGCACAAATCCAGATTTTAGGGAAGGAATGTAGGAAGGCAATTTCACAAATGGTTAGAGACAGTGCTAATTAGAAATGCAGAATATACTATGAACAGAGTGAAACCTTCATATACCCTACATAAAAAAATGCAATACTAAAACTTATTTGTGGAAGGATGGTAAAAACAGAGTTGATATAGAAGTGGAGGAAAGGAAGTTGTCCAGCAGATGGATACATGTTACAGGAGTTGAGTAGAGGAGTATTATTTAAGCAGTCATCATCATTGGCTATTTTCAATCCACTGCAGCATGAAGGCCTCTCCAACAACTTTCCAGTTCCTTCTGTTTTGTGCAATGGCCATCCATTTACTACCCATGAACTCATGAATTTCATCTGTCTATCTCTGTTGTTGTCTTCCAGGTTTTCTGTTAGCTCCTCTTGGGTACCATCCTGTTATTTTCTTAGTCCATTTGTCCTCATGTTTTCAAGTTATGTGTCCTGCCCAAGACCATTTCAGTTCTTTGGTTTTAATAAGAATGTCCTTTATTTGTGTTTGCTACCTAGGGGTTCTGACCAAGACCATTTCAGTTCTTTGATTTTGATAAGAATGTCCTTTATATGTGTTTGCTGCCTAATCCATGTGTTTCTCTTCTTATCTAATAGTCTGATTCCTAATATAATTTGTTCCATTCTTTGCTGTGTAGTTTTCAGCTTCTCTTCCATTCTTTTGGTGAGTGCCCAAGTTTCACTTCCATGAGTAATGGTGGGGAGTAAACATTGGTTCATTATTTTACGTTTCAGACAAATTGGGACATTGCTCCTCAGTATGCAACTACATTTCCTGAAGGCTATCCACCCGAAATTTATTCTTCTCCTGACTTCCAGCCATTTATCATTGTTACAGCTAATAACTTGTCCAAGATAAGCATATGAATCCACCTTTGGAATTTCTACTCCTTCAACGATTATATCCCTTTCCATGGCATACTTGGAATACGTCAATGTGAATGGAGAGTACCTAAACCATTTACAATTTGCAGATGACATTGTGGTCATAAGCCAAGATCCCAAAGAATTGGAGAAAAACCTTAATCATTACTTTTGTTTTAGCCATATTCATCTTTAGTCCAAAATCCTTACTAACACTGCAATACTGATTAAGGTTTTCCTCCAATTCTTTGGGATCTTGGCTTATGACCACAATGTCATCTGCAAATTGTAAATGGTTTAGGTACTCTCCATTCACATTGACGTCTTTCTGCTACCAGTCTAATCTTCTGAAAGTTTCCTCAAGGGCAGCAGTAATTATGAGAGCATCCTTGGACTCAGGGGAGGTTCCCACGGACTGGAGATCTGCAAATGTATCCCCAATTCACAAAGGGGGATCGAAGGGTGACACCAGTAATTACAGACCAGTTAGTTTAACTTCTGTTCCGGATAAAATAATGGAGTCGCTGGTTAAAGATGCATTGCAGGATCATCTAGACAAGACTGCAGCAATAATTCAGACACAGCATGGGTTTGTTAAGGGAAAGTCTTGTCTGACAAATTTGATAGGATATTATGATGTGGTTACAAAGGAACTGGATGCAAAAAAATAATTTTGATATCATATATTTGGATTTCAGGAAAGCTTTTGACACTGTTGCGCATGGAAGACTATTGTACAAATTGGAGCAGAATGGTATTAAGGGTAAGTTGCTACAATGGATAAAAGGATGGTTAAGTGCAAGAAGACAGAGGGTGGTAATCAATGGGTGCTGCTCTTCTAGGACTAATGTTATTAGTGGAGTCCCACAGGGTTCGGTATTAGGTCCACTGTTCTTTTGTATATTTATCAATGACATTGATGAAGGTATATCAGGCTTAATGTCGAAGTTTGCAGATGATACAAAGGTTGGCAGGGTTGTTAATGACAGTAATGGCAGTGTGCTACTGCAACAGGATCTAGATGATTTGGGCAGATGGGCTAAGAAGTGGCAACTGAAGTGGCAACCTTGACAAATGCAAAGTACTGCATATGGGTAGAAGTAACCCCAGAGAAATGTACCAACTGTGTGGTACTACACTTAAGGTGGTAGAAAATGAAAAAGACCTGGGAGTAATTGTGCAGTCAGATATGAAGTTCTCTGAGCAATGCAGACAGGCTGCCAGGGCAGGTCATGGGGTTTTGTCAATGATATATAGGAATTTTGCTAGCAGGGAGAAGGAGGTGATTATCCCTCTGTATAAGGCAATGGTCAGGCCATGCCTTGAGTACTGCGTACAGGTCTGGAGGCCTCATTTTAGGAAGGATGTAGATTTACTTGATGTAGATTTACAGAGAAGGGCAACAAGATTGGTGAGGGGAACGAAGGGATCCTCTCATCAAGAGAGGCTTAAGTTCTGCAAATTGCAGTGGCTGGAGACTAGGCACCTGCGCGGTGATCTGATTGAGGTGTATAAGGCCTTGAATGGGTCAGCACGCTGAATTCTGATGGGATCCTTCCACTTGTTCAGATTACGAACCTAAGGGGGCATAAATTTAAATTAAGAAAAGACAGATGTAGAATAGATGTGAGGAAATTTGCCTTTAGCCAGCGGGTGGTTAATTGAATTCCCGCCATTTTTACACGATAGCATAAGCTTAGTGTAGTATAGTGCATAATATAATATTGTCAATTAATCAGTAATATTGTCAATTAATCAGTAAATCTATTAATCTTGATAAACTTTATTGTCAATTAAATTGTATTTTTAACTCTATATATTTATAACGACTTAATCGTAACAAATAATTAATACATAACTATAGTGGTACACGTGATACGGAAGTTGTATAAAGGGAACTCGTAGAAAACACTAGATACCGAGAGGAAAAAAAAAAAAAAAAAAAAATTAACATAACTGTTTTTTGATATAACTTAAGGATTTAATTTTTGTTTTGAAATTTTATTGAATTAAATCGGAATCATGACTCTGACCAGAGCAGCAAAGCAAAAGGCTCAAGCTAATGGGAGTGCTGTGGTTCAGGGAAGAACTGAGGGGGGCAGTTGCCCTCTGAATCACAGTCTTTTAAAATGCACTGTTTGCTTGATGTTTGCGGAGCAGTCGGGTACGGGACATGATGCTGCCAAGGGGGATGTCTTTGTGTGTGCACGATGTAAGGAGTGCAAGGAAATCAGGCGACAACTCAGCGTTGTTATGGGCCTTTATGAGAGCTTGAAGGACAGGGTGGATGCCCTCGAAGGAAATAAATTGAGGGGCCCATCAAGCTCTCAGCTGCCCACATCAATGCCAGAGCTTGCACTTGGTCATCAGGCAACACAGAGGCAGCCCCCTAGGCAGAATGCGCTGGTCCCACAGGAACTAGTAGTTGTTGGTGACTCTATTGTCAGGGAAACGGGGAACATGCTTTGTAAAAAGGATAGGTGGAATAGGACCAGGGTATGTCTGCCAGGGGCAAAGGTTGATGACGTTGTAGAGCGAATATCATCTTTTAAGGGCACAAAAGGTGATATAGTTGTACACGTTGGCACTAATGATATTAAGAGTAGGAGACCGGCGGAATTACTTAGCAAGTACAGGTCACTGTTGAAAAAAAGCCGTGAATTAGGGTTGAATTTGAAAGTGTCTGCAATTCTGCCCAGACACGATAGGAGGGAGTATATGATGAGAGCCTTGTCGATCAATTCGGCCCTGGAGGGATTGTGCAAGGCTCAAGGGGTAGAATTTTTTTCAGCCTGGACTGTACTTGTTAACAGGAGAGATTGCTTTTACAGGGATGGGATACACTTAAATAGAAAGGGTGCAAGAATTTTTGCTGATGCTGTCGAGGCAGTGTTAGGTGGGTCGGAAAACTGCTAGTTGGGGGGGATACAAGGACTAATAGATTAACAATAGCCACTGGCAGAGGTGGAAGTGATTCTTGCACTGCTTCTATTGAAATGAGCAGAAGCCTGAAAAACAAGATTCAGGATATTTCAGAGATTGCTGGGAGTCATTGCGGTACAAGTAAACACATGGGTTGTGTTAGGGTAGCTAAGAATAGAAACAGGTGCATGTATACCTGCGTGTACACCAATGCTAGGAGTTTGGTAAATAAATTTGATGAATTTGAGGTATTGCTCAAAACATCAAAGGCAGATATTGTTGGGATATCAGAGACGTGGTGTCACACAGATATAAGTAATGCGGAACTGGAATTTGGGGAATACAATGTGTATAGAAAGGATAGACAGGACAGGAGGGGAGGAGGGGTTATGCTATTAGTTAAGAAACACATAAAGTCCAAGGATGTGAAGCCAGTCGACATCGATGGACAGGGCAGTGTCGAGTCAGTTTGGTGTGACATAAGCATAGGGAAATCAAAATTGAGAGTAGGAGTGTGCTATAGGCCTAATGACTCTGATGAGTATAATAAGATATTGTACAGGAAAATAGAGTGGGCCAGTAAATCAGAGAGTCTTATAATGGGGGATTTTAATTTCCCAGATATTGACTGGAATTTGTGGGTTGGTCACTCGCACACTAGCAAGGCTTTTCTGGATTTATTGGATGATTGTTTTCTACATCAGCATGTTCGTGAGGCAACAAGAGGTAGCAATACTCTTGATCTGATTATCAGTAGTGATTCTTCATGCATTAAGAATCTGCAGATAAATGAACCACTAGGTGGCAGTGATCACAGTGTGTTGAAGTGGGATTTACTCAAGGAGGTAACTACCATCAGAGGTAAAGGGAAGGGTTTTTGTTTTCGTAAAGGCGACTATGATGGTCTGAGACAGTATTTAAATTCTATACAGTGGGACCAACTGATGATGTTACCAACAGCAAACTCAAAATGGGAAGCATTCAAGGAACTAATCTTGGAGGCTACCAGGCTTTACATACCAACTAAGAAATACTGTTCAAGGTTTAGGCCTAAATGGTTGTCAGATGAACTAATGAGACAGGTGGCAGAGAAGAAAAATGCATGGGATACATACAAATTAATGGGTGACATGGAAGCCTATGATAGATATAAGTTGGTCTGTAACCAAGTCACAAAGGAGATTAGGCAGGCAAAGGCAGACTACGAAAAATCCTTGGCAAAGGATGCAAAGAAAAACAGAAAAGAGTTCTTTACATATTTAAACTCAAGAAGGAAAGGGATGAATCAGATTGGTCCACTGGATATTGATGGTTCAACAGTTGAGGATCCTGCTCAGGTGGCTAACAATCTAAACGAGTATTTTGCATCTACATTCACGCATGAGGAGTTATTCAGGAAGGAGAATGATGTAGGTAAAGTAAACATTGGCAGTGAGCTGGATGATTTTGTAATAACTGAGAAGAAAGTGGAGGAGAGATTGTTGAGGATAAACATAAAAAAGGCACCTGGGGTGGATGGGATCTATCCAGTTATATTAAAGGAGGCGGCAAAGGAAGTAAGCAAACCCCTAGCCATAATTATGAGAGCTTCTTTGGACTCAGGGGAGGTACCCATAGACTGGAGATGTGCAAATGTAACCCCAATTCACAAAGGAGGATCAAAGGCTGACACAAGTAATTATAGACCTGTTAGTTTAACTTCTGTTCCAGGTAAATTAATGGAGGCACTGGTTAAAGAAGCACTGCAGGATCATCTAGACAAGAATTCAGTTATAGCTCAGACGCAGCATGGTTTTGTTAAGGGCAGGTCTTGCCTGACCAATTTGATTGGATACTGTGATGTAGTCACAAAAGAACTGGATGCAGGGAATAACTTTGATATTATATATTTGGATCTTAGAAAGGCTTTTGATACTGTTGCACATGGAAGACTGCTGCACAAATTGGAGCAGTGTGGCATTGGAGGCAAATTGCTGCTATGGATAAGGGGATGGTTGAGTGGCAGAAGACAGAGAGTGGTAATCAATGGACACTGCTCAACGTGGACTAATGTTATTAGTGGAGTTCCTCAGGGTTCAGTGTTGGGTCCGTTGTTGTTTTCGGTGTTTATGAATGATATGGATGATGGGATATCAAGTTTAATGTCCAAGTTTGCAGATGATACAAAGGTTGGCAGGGTTGTTAAGGACACTACTGACACTATGCTGCTGCAACAGGATCTGGAAAGGTTGAACAGATGGGCTGAGAGGTGGCAAATGAAGTTTAACATTGACAAATGTAAAGTACTACATATGGGAAACAGTAACCCCAGAGCAACGTATTGACTCTGCGGTACTACACTGACCATGGTGGAGAATGAAAAGGACCTGGGGGTAATTGTGCAGGCAGATATGAAGTTCTCTGAGCAGTGCAGACAAGCTGCAAGAGTAGCTCATGGTGTCTTGTCAATGATATACAGGAATTTTTCTAGCAGGGATAAAGAGGTGATTATTCCCTTGTATAAGGCAATGGTTAGGCCACATCTTGAGTACTGTATACAGGTCTGGAGGCCTCATTTCAAGAAGGATGTAGAGCTGCTGGAATGGGTACAGAGAAGGGCAACAAGATTAGTGAATGGAACAAAGGGTTGCTCTTACGAAGAAAGGCTTAAGTTTTGCAAATTACAGAGTCTGGAGACTAGGCACCGGCGAGGTGATCTGATAGAGGTGTATAAGGCTTTGAATGGTTTGAGCATGCTCAATGCCAATGGGACTCTTCATCTTGCTCAGAATAATCACCTCAGAGGGCATAAATTCAAATTGAGGAAGGACGGATGTCGGATAGATGTGCGGAAATTTGCCTTTGGCCAGCGGGTGGTTGGTTGGTGGAACCGACTTCCATCACTTGTTGTTGAAGCTGATAGCCTAAACAAATTTAAAGCTCAACTGGACAGGTATTTCGAACGAACGGAGGGGTGAAATGGGAGTGGTGTGTTTTTTTTTTTTGTTTTTTTTTTGGCTGATGCTGAATAAGCTTGCTTTCTTGCATCATATGCCTCTACTAATGCTAATGCTAAATGCTAATGCTAATTGCTGGAACAAACTTCCATCTGTCATTGTGGAAGTTGATAGGTTGAATAAATTTAAGGAGGAACTGGACAGGCATTTGGAGGGAATGGTGTGATTTTTTTTTTTTTTTTTTTTGGCTGATGCTGCATAAGCTCATACATTTGCTTTCTTGCATCACATGCCACTACTACTACTACAACTTCGGAGATATTGTCACCTTGTTGAACTCCTTTCTCAATTTTAAATTTGCTACTGTCTTTATCTAGTCTAATAAAGGAGGTAGGGTTCGTATATATTTTCTTCAAAATCATAATGTATGGGATATTTATGCCTTGTCTTTCCAGTGCCTGAAACATTGTCTTATGTAGTATGGAGTCAAATGCCTTTTCATAATCCATAAATTTCAGCAGTATCAGGCTGTACAAATTTAAAGATGCTACTAAACAAAAGGTCATTTGGCATTTTTAGTGTAATATGTAGCATTTTATTTTATTTTATTTCGGTACAATGCAGTTAGCAAAATGTTTCAGTAAACCTTTTTAGTTTTTAAATGATTGGTGTCATTCTATTTCATTTTAACTTTCATTTCATATTAGTTGTAGACATCCAACCAGAGAATTCAAGGAAATGAATCTATACAGTTAATCTGGTTTTCTAGCCCTTTGTTCAAATAGAAGCCTTCTTTGCTTCCTCTATAAATCTGCTATTTGTTATTTGGTTATTTGGTTTTTAGAAGCATTAGCAACTAAGGCCATATTGCTCCGGGATATGCGGTGGTCATTCCCTGACCTTTCCGCATCCTCCGTATTTGGTGGTGACGGGCTCGAACCCCGGTCCAATCAAGAAGCGTGTGCTACGCACTGCTGCTCCTTCCCACCTGGCTACGGAGGCGCCCTATATAAATCTGCAATAACATGAATTGTCCATTCATAGAAACAGATCAATTTTTTGCTTTAATACAGAATGTTTTACACACACACAAAATGATGATGAATCATTTTATGTGTGTGTATAATTTATAGAGCATTATGCGGCAAAGAATATTCTGAATGAAAATTCACAGCTTAACATATGAAATGCAAGTTTTTTTATTTATGGGTGCTTCCTTTCATTATTTTGCCAATAGTGATACTAAAGTTTGTATTAGTGGTCTTAATGTTCACATTAAAACCACTGTATTAACTATACTTTATTTCAATCTCTGTTTCAATGTCAAGTTGACACCACTCAGAGAAGTATATGGTCTCTTCACACAGCAAATGGTATGGTGTATTAATATACCCTGCTCCTACCCATAGTGCATCATGACATTTCGTTTTATACATCAAAGAGTACAGGCAGCTTAAATTCTGCTGGCTGCAAAAAACACGCTTACTCCATATAATTTCAATAATGCCAAACAGTATTAATAATTTTAGAATTTTTAAAGAAAACAAAATCTATATTTTTTTATTTATACAAATATATGTTTTTTTATTTATGCAAGGCGCAAGGGATAGAATTTTTTTTTCAACATGGCTTGTGCTTGTTAACAGGAGAGACTGCTTCTACAGGGATGGGATACATTTAAATAGAAAGGGTGCAAGAATATTTGCTGATGCTATGGAGGCAGTGTTAGGTGGATCGGAAAACTGCTAGCCTGGGGGAGATTCACAGACTAAAAGGTTAAAAGTAGCCGCAGGCAGAGGTTAGCATTGGCATTAGTAGAGGCATTTGATGCAAGAAAGCAAGCTTATGCAGCATCAGCCAAAAAAAAAAATAATAATAATAATAATAATAATAATAAATAAATAAATAAAAAATAACCACTTCCACTTCACCCCTCTGTTCGTTCGAAATACCTGTCCAGCTGAGCCTTAAACTTATTTATGCTATAAACTTCCACGACAAGGGATGGAAGTCTATTCCACCAACCAACCACGCGGTGGCTAAAGGCAAATTTCCTCACGTCTATCCTACATCTGTCTTTTCTCAATTTGAATTTATGCCCTCTCAGGTGATTATTCTGAGCAAGAGGAAGAATCCCATCAGCATTGAGCATGCTCAAACCATTCAAGGCTTTATACACCTCTATCAGATCACCTCGCTGGTGCCTAGTCCCCAGACACTGTAATTTGCAAATCTTAAGCCTTTCTTCGTAACAGCACCACTTTGTTCCATTCATTAATCTTGTTGCCCTTCTCTGTACTCGTTCCAGCATCTCTACATCCTTCTTGAAATGAGGCCTCCAGACCTGTATACAGTACTCTAGGTGTGGCCTGACCATTGCCTTATACAAGGGAATAATCACCTCCTTATCCCTGCTAGAAAAATTCCTATATATCATCGACAATACACCATGAGCTACTCTTGCAGCCCGTCTGCACTGCTCAGAAAACTCCATATCTGCCTGCACAACCACCCCCAGGTCCCTTTCATTCTCTACCACTGTCAGTGTAGTACCACAGAGTTGATAGGTTGCTCTGGGGTTGCTGTTTCCCATATGTAGTACTTTACATTTGTCAATGTTAAACTTCATTTGCCACCTCTCAGCCAATCTGCTCAACCTTTCCAGATCCTGTTGCAGTAGCATAGTGTCAGTAGTGTCCTTGACAACCCTGCCAACCTTCGTATCGTCTGCAAACTTGGACATTAAGCTTGATATACCATCATCAATATCTTTTATAAATACAGAAAACAATAATGGACCCAATACTGAACCCTGAGGGACTCCACTAATAACTTTAGTCCACGATGAGCAGTGCCCATTGATTACCACTCTCTGTCTTCTCCCCCTCAACCACCCCTTTATCCATAGCAGCAATTTGCCTCCAATGCCACACTGCTCCAATTTGTGCAGCAGTCCTCCATGTGCAACAGTATATGAAGCCTTTCTAAGATCCAAATATATAATATCAAAGTTATTCCCTGCATCCAGTTCTTTTGTGACTGCATCATAGTATCCAATCAAATTGGTCAGGCAAGACTTCCCCTTAACAAAACCCTGCTGTCTCTGAGCTATAACTGAAGTCTTGTCTAGATGATCCTGCTGTGCTTCTTTAACCAGTACCCCCATTAATTTTCCGGGAACAGAAGTTAAACTAACAGGTCTATAATTACTTGTGTCACCCTTTGATCCTCCTTTGTGAATTGGGGTCACATTTGCACATCTCCAGTCCATGGGTATTTCCCCTGAGTCCAAGGAAGCTCTCATAATTATGGTTAACGGTTTGCTTACTTCCTTTGCTGCCTCCTTTAATATAACTGGATAGATCCCATCCACCCCAGGTGCCTTTCTTGTATTTATCTTCAACAATTTCTCCTCCACTTTACTCTCAGTTAATACAAGATTCTCTAGCTTACTGCCAGTGTTGAATACACCTCTGGCATTCCCCTCGCTGAATAACTCCTCATGTGTGGATGTCGATGCAAAATATTCATTCAGTTTGTTAGCTACCTGAGCAGGATCATCAACAGTTGACCCATCGATATCAAGTGGACCAATCTGATTCATCCCCTTCCTTCTAGAGTTTACATAAGTAAAGAACTCTTTGCTGTTTTTCTTTGCATCCCTTGCAAAAGATTTCTCGTAATCTGCCTTCGCCTGCCTAACCTCCTTTGTAACTTGGTTACAGATCAACTTGTATCTCTCATAGGCTTCTCTGTCATGTGTTAATTTGTATATCCCATGCATGTTTCTTCTCTGCCATATGCCTCATCAGTTCATCTGACATCCATTTAGGCCTAAACTTTGAAAATTTCTTAGTTGGTATGTAAAGCCTAGTAGCTTCCAAGATAAGTTCTTTGAATGCTTCCCATTTTGAATTTGCTGTTGGTAACATCATCAGTTGGTCCCACTGTATAGAATTTAAATACTGTCTCAGTCCATCGTAGTAGCCTTTACGAAAGCAATAACCCTTCCCTTTACCCATAATGGTAGTTATCTCTTTCAGTAAATCCTACTTCAGCACACTGTGATCACTGCCACCTAGTGGTTCATTTACCTGCAGATTCTTAATGAATGAAGAATCACTACTGATAATCAAATCGAGAGTATTACTCCCTCTAGTTGCCTCCCGAACATGCTGATGTAGAAAACAATCATCCAATAAATCCACAAAAGCCTTGCTAGTGTGTGAGTGACCAGCCCACAAATTCCAGTCAATATCTGGGAAGTTAAAATCCCCCATTATAAGAGTCTCTGATTTACTGCCCCAGTCTATTTCCCCGTACAGTTTCTTATTATACTCATCAGAGTCATTAGACCTATAGCACACTCTTAATCTCAATTTTGATCTCCCAATGCTTATGTCACACCAAACTGACTCGACACTGCACTGTCCAGCAATGTCGACTGGCTTCACTTCCTTGGATTTTATGTATTTCTTAACTAATAGCATAACCCCTCCTCCCTTCCTATCCTGTCTATCCTTTCTGTAGAAATTGTACTCCCCAAATTCCAGTTCTGCATTCCTTATATCTGTGTGACACCACGTCTCTGAAATCCCCACAATATCTTCCTTTGATGTTTTGAGCAATACCTCAAATTCATCAAATTTATTTACCAAACTCCTAGCACTGGTGTACACACAAGTATACATGCACCTGTTCTTTTTCTTAGCTACCCTAACAAAACCTATGTGTTTATTTGTACCCCAATGATTCCCAGCAGTCTCTGAAATATCCTGCATCTTATTTTCCAGGCTGCGGCTCATTCCAATAGAAGCAGTGCAAGAATCACTTTCACCTCTGCCAGTGGCTACTGTTAATCTATTAGTCCTTGTATCCCCCCAATCTAGCATATTTCCGACCCACCTAACACTGCCTCGATAGCATCAGCAAACATTCTTGCACCCTTTCTATTTAAGTGTATCCC
Organism: Mastigoproctus giganteus; assembly: GCF_048544385.1. Taxonomy (NCBI): domain Eukaryota; kingdom Metazoa; phylum Arthropoda; class Arachnida; order Uropygi; family Thelyphonidae; genus Mastigoproctus; species Mastigoproctus giganteus. The sequence continues at coordinate 172,153,736 of NC_143577.1, forward strand.
ATCCCTGTTGAAGCAGTCCCTCCTGTTAACAAGTAGAGACCAGGCTGAAAAAAATTCTACCCCTTGAGCCTTGCACAATCTTTCCAGGGACGAATTGATCAACAGGGCTCTCATCCTGTACTCCCTCCTATCGTGTCTGGGCAGAATTGCAGACACTTTCAAATTCAATCATAATTCACGGCTTTTTTTCAACAGTGACCTGTACTTGTTAAGTAATTCCGCCAGTTTTCTACTCTTAATATCATTAGTCCCAACATGTACAACTATATCATCTTTTGTGCCCTTAAAAGATGATATCTGCTCTTCAACCTCATCAACCTTTGCCACTGGCAGACATACCCTGGTCCTGTTCCATCTATCCTTTTTACAAAGCAAGTTTCCCGTTTCCCTGACAATAGAGTCGCCAACAACTACTAGTTCCTTTGGGACCAGAGCATTCTGCCTTGGGGGCTGCCGCTGTGTTGCGTGATGACCAAGTGCAAGCTCTGACATTGGTGTGGGCAGATGAGAGCTTGATGGGCCCTCACTATTAATCTTTGGAGGGAATCCACCCTGTCCTTCAAGCTCTCATATAGGCCCACAACAATGCTGAGTTGTCACCTGATTTCCATACACTCCTTGCATCGCGCACACACAAAGATATCCCCCATGGCAGTGTCATGTCCCGTACCTGACTGCTCCACAAAATCAAGCAAGTAGTGCATTTTAATAGGCTGTGATTCAGAGGTTAACTGCTCCCCCTCAGTTCTCCCCTGAACCACAGCACAGCACTTCCATTAGCTTGAGCCTTTTGCTTTGCTGCTCTGGTCAGAGTCATGATTTCGATTTAATTTCAAGTGAAATTAATTTCAATTTAATTTCGATTTAATTTTCAGGTGAAGGTGATTTTTGCACAACTTCTATTAGAATAAGTAGTGACCTGGAGTGAGGGGTGCTGGGGGTTTCAGAGACTGATGGCAGTCATCGTGAAACAGGTGGGTATATGGGACGTGTCAGGGTAACTAGGAATAGGAATAGGTGCATGTATGATTGCATGTATACCAATGTAAAAGTATAGTAAATAAATTTGAGCAATTTGAAGTGTTGGTCAAGACATCAAAGGCAGATATTGTTGGGATATCAGAGACATGGTGTCACACTGATATTAGGAATGCAGAATTGGAATTTGAGGAGTACAATGTGTACAGAAAGGATACACAGGATAGGAAGGTAGGAGGTGTCATGCTGTTAATTAAGAAAAACAAAATCAAAAGAAGTGCATCCAGTTGATATAGATGAACAGTGCACTATTGAGTCAGTTTGGTGTGACATAAGCACTACGAAAGCAAAAATAAAAGTAGGAGTGTGTTACAGGCCTAATGACTTGAATGAGTACAATGAACAATTGTACAGAGAAATAAGAGTGGGCTAGTAAATCAGAATGTCTTATAATGGGGGATTTTAAGTTCCCAGATATTGACTGGAACTTGTGGGTTGTTCATTTACACACTAGTAAGACTTTTGTGGATTTATTGGATGACTGTTTTCTGCATCAGCATGTTCAAGAGGCAACCAGAAAGGGTAATACTCTTGATCTGGTTATCAGCAGTGATCATTCGTGTATTAAGAATTTTCAGATAAAGGAACCACTAGGTGGCAGTGATCACAGTGTACTGATGTGGGATTTACTTAAAGATATAATTTCCATCAGGGGTAAAGGAAAGAGTTTTTGCTTCTGTAAAGGTGAGTACAGTGGTCTCAGACAGTTTTTAAATTCTGTACAGCGGAATCAACTGATGATGTTACCAACAATAAATTCTAAGTGGGAAGCACCCAAGGAATTATTCCTGGAAGCTACTAAACGTTTCATACCTAATAAGAAATATTGTTCAAGGTTTAGGCCTAAATAGTTATCAAATGAACTAATGAGACTCGTGACAGAGAAGGAAAATGAATGGGTTGCATATAAATTATCAGGCGACACAGAAGCCTATGGCAGATATAAGCTAGTCTGTAATCAGGTCACAAAGAAAGTTAGGCAGGCGAAGGCAGATTATGAGAAATCTTTGGCAAAGGATGCTAAGAAAAACAGCAAGGATTTCTTCATTTATATAAACTCTAAAGGGAACGGGATGAATCTGATTGGTCCACTTGATATCGATGGTTTGACTGTTGATGATCCTGCTCAGATAGCAAACAAACCGAATGAGTATTTTGCATCTACATTCACACATGACGAGTTATTAAGGTTTGAAAATGCCACAAGGTTATCAAATTGTAACAGGGTGCTTACAGTGATTTAACAGGGTGTAACAGTGATTTTGTAATAACTGAGAGCAAAATGGAGGACAAATTGTTGAAGTTAAACATAAGAAAGACATCTGCGGTAGATGGGATCTATCCAGTTATATTAAAGGAGGCGGCAAAGCAACTAAGCAAATTATGAAAGAATTGGACGAAGGGGACTCGGGGGAGGTCCCCACGGACCAGAAATGTGCAAATGTGTCCCCAGTCCACAAGGGGGGGATCGAAGGGTGACACGAGTAATTACAGACCAGTTAGTTTAACTTCTGTTCCGGGTAAAATAATGGAGTCACTGGTTAAAGATGCATTGCAGGATCATCTAGACAAGACTGCAGCAATAATTTAGACACAGCATGGGTTTGTTAAGGGAAAGTCTTGTCTGACAAATTTGATAGGATATTATGATGTGGTTACAAAGGAACTGGATGCAAAAAATATTTTTGATATCATATATTTGGATTTCAGGAAAACTTTTGACACTGTTGCGCATGGAAGACTATTGTACAAATTGGAGCATAATGGTATTAAGGGTAAGTTGCTACAATGGATAAAAGGATGGTTGAGTGGGAGAAGACAGAGGGTGGTAATCAATGGGTGCTGCTCTTTGTGGACTAATGTTATTAGTGGAGTCCCACAGGGTTTGGTGTTGGGTCCACTGTTGTTTTGTTTATTTATCAATGATATTGATGATGGTATATCAGGCTTAGTGTCGAAGTTTGCAGATGAAAGAAAGGTTGGCATGATAGCAGTGTGCTTCTGCAACAGGATCTAGAAAATTTGGGCCGATGAGCTAAGAAGTGGCAACTGAAGTTTAACCTTGACAAATGCAAAGTACTGCATATGGGTAGAAGTAACCCCAGAGAAACGTACCAACTGTGTGGTACTACACTTAAGGTGGTAGAAAATGAAAAAGACTTGAGACTAATTGTGCAGTCAGATATGAAGTTTTCTGAGCAATGCAGACAGGCTGCCAGGGCAGGTCATGAGGTTTTGTCAATGATATATAGGAATTTTGCTAGCAGGGAAAAGGAGGTGATTGTCCCTCTGTATAATGCAATGGTCAGGCCATGCCTTGAGTACTGTGTACTGGTCTGGAAGCCTCATTTTAGGAAGGATGTAGATTTGCTTGAGCGCATACAGAGAAGGCCAACAAGATTGGTGAGGGGAATGAAGGGATCCTCTTACCAGGAGAGGCTTAAGTTCTGCAAATTGCAGTGGGTGGAGACTAGGCACCTGCGCGGTGATCTGATTAAGGTGTATAAGGTCTTGAATGGGTTGAGCACACTGAATTCTGATGGGATCCTTCCACTTGTTCAGATTATGAACCTAAGAGGGCATATATTCAAATTAAGAAAAGACTGATGTAGAATAGACGTGCGGAAATTTGCCTTTAGCCAGCGGGTGGTTAATTGTTGGAACAAACTTCCATCTGCCATTGTGGTAGTTGATAGGTTAAATAAATTTAAGGAGCAACTGGACAGGATTTAGAGGGAATGGTGTGATTTTTTTTGGCTGATGCTGTTGTTATGTTGTTGTTGTTATTTGGTTTTTAGGAGCATTAGCAACTAAGGCCATATTGCTCCGGAGATATGAGGCGGTCATTCCCTGACCTTTCCACATCCTCCGTATTTGGTGGTCACGGGCTCAAACCCCGGTCCAATCAATAAGCGTGTGCTACACACTGCCGCTCCTGCCCACCTGGCTACGGAGGCGCCAGCTGATGCTGCATAAGCTCATACACTTGCTTTCTTGCATCACATGCCACTTCTACTACTACTACTACAATTTAACTTGTTTGAAATATGCATATCTGTGAAATCCTTAGACTTTATATATGTGTTTCTTAGTCTGCTTTATGTACGATGCACACATAAATGAAAGATTGTTAACTACTCACCTAGTGTTTGAAAGTTTAGGGCTACCATATGACATCCAGCATTCCAAAATACCTGTAGTAAGAGAAGATTCCAATGAAATAACTCATAGATGAATCAAATAAAGGGTACTAGGAAAGTTTTGCAATATGACGCAACAATGAATCACAGGAAGCTGCTTGTTGCTGCATGTTGAGACATGTTCATACGTGCATAGTAGCCGCCGCGCCAAGTCGATGGGCTCAGTTATTCATTAGTAATGAGAGTGTAAAGTGCTTGCGATGGCATCGTGGTCACGAAATGAGATAAGGACAGTTTTGCGGTATAATTTCGTGCGTGGTTTAACCATAGACCAGTGCTTAGAAGAAATGACTCTTGCACTAGATGATGATTGTCCACATCGTACAACGATATTCAGGTGGTATAGAGAATTCCAAAGGGAAAATTTCACTCTGGAGGATTCTGAGAGGCCGGGAAGGCCACGAACGTCAGTTATGGAGGAAAACGTTACTGCTGTGAGGAAAATGCTTGACGAAAACAGGCGAGTGACCTACCAACAGATAGAGGATACTTTGGGCCTAAATGCACCAGCAATTCGTTCGATTCTGCAAGATCATTTGCACGTGAAGAAACTTTGTTCTCTCTGGGTGCCGCATCAACTGACTGAAGAGCAGATGACACGACGTGTGACTTGGTGCCGGGAGATGTTAAAAAAGTTTGATAAGGGACAATCTCGGTATGTGAACAACATCGTGACAGGTGACGAGACTTGGCTGTACTATTACGATCTGCCAACCAAGGCTCAAAACAAAGTTTGGGTCTTTGATGATGACGACATACCCGTAATTGTCAGAAAATCCCGATCTGTAAAGAAGAAAATGATAGCTGTATTTTTCAAATCGAGTGGAATTGTGGAACGTGTCGTTTTGGACACGCAGAAGACAGTCACAGCTAAGTGGTATACTGAACATGCCTAAAGTCATTGGATCTATGAAGAACCTGCGGCCAAAGTCAAGAATAGACACCTGGTACCTCCATCACAATAATGCTCCAGCTCACCGCGCCAAAGCCTTCTCCGAATATTTGACCACGACAGGACTGAAACTTCTCGAGCACCCTCCCTACAGTCCAGACCTTGCTCCCTGCGACTTTGCACTGTTCCCGCATGTGAAAATGAAAATGAAGCTAAAAGGGAGGTGGTTTTCCAGTGATGAGGACCTTCTACGGGCTTGGGACAACGAGTGTGCTTTACTCCCTAGTGAAACTTGGCAGAACTGGTTTAAAGATTGGTTTCGGAGGATGGAGAGGTGTATTGAATGTAGAGGAAATTACTTTGAAAAAATTAAATAAACAAAGCTGTATTGCAAAACTTTCCTAGTACCCTTTGTAAAATAAAAGTAAGTTGCAAGTAATAATAACACTGCTTTGTTAAATAAAAATTATGCTTTAGACGCACTCTGGACTTTAGTCAAATAAATTGGACTTAAGTCAAATAAATGCTTGGCTTATATAACTCGAATACAAATTCAAATATTTCTTGGCATCAATTTTTATCAACCTTTTCAAACAGAGATAACTATGCTTATTACGTTATTGTTCATTCAAACACTTTCAACGTTTCACTATAAGAATATCAGTGAAATAGTGCCATATTTTTCCATAGCCTATTACGCCTTGTGCGTTTATTCTTTTTACTTTCAAAGTTTGAACAAAATTTCACTTTTTAATTCTAGATGATTAATAGAGTTCTGCCAACACCAACAATCCAGCAGTACAAAATATATATACTGAAAAATAAAAGTAAATAAATCACACACACACACACACACACACACACACACACACACACACACACACACACACACACACATATATATATAATTCATTGCTGCCAAAATAAATATAGGAAATCACATATAAAAATCAGCAAACAGCAAACACCTCCAAAGGAGACTCAGCCAGATTTACAGATATTACAATAATATCTTTGTAAACCTGGTATTTTGTAACAGAAGAGAATAAAGATATCACAATGATATCTTTATTCTTGACTATTACAAAATTTAAAAAGTAAATAACAAATATGCCAAAAATATTATTTTTTGGTTCCTTAGACAAACATCAGATGTTGTCCTAATCATGATTTCAAAAGAGTCATTTCCTTCACAGATCATTTCAATTAAGAGGTAACTACCAATTAATGCACTGTTGCACTTCAATTATCACCTTTGTAAACAACAACATGTTCTTGAACTTCTGCCAGTCTCTTGGTCACATGCACTATACCTCTCAATGATCAGAACTTCCAGGAAAGAAGGGTAGGGAGATAACATCACGAGAGAGAGAGAGACTCACCTAACTGATATAATCACCAGAGAACTGATCTTTAGAAAACAGGGTGGGCTTTACTGAGTTCCTCTGACTGACTAATCACAAGTCACTCACTCTCTTGTGTCATCTCTCATCATCTTCTTTCTGGGACACTCCTATCTTTGAGAGGAACAGTGCATATGACCAAGAGACTAGAAGTTCCAGTGCGTGATAGCATCAAAGGTAATAATGAGTGCAGTGCAGCAGTGTATTAATTGGTACACTATCTCTTAATCAGACATTGCTTACACAAACAATCTCTTAATAATAAGACAATATGAGTTATTATGTGAAAGATCACAATTCATTTAAGTCTCACAAAAATTTTAACATTTTTAATGAACTGGCATTTAGTGTATTTATTAATTAATTAATTTTTAGTGACTGACTAAATTATAAAGTTTATGCAAATTTTATTGTTATTAAAATTTGCATAAACGTTATATCTTAGAAAAAATATTATATTGACCTCTAAAAGTCAGAGAAATAATTCTCCAATCCACATACAGCAAATGTTGATATGATTATGAGATACATTTAATCACTTCTAACAACTTCATTAGTAGAAACTTAAATGTAAATAAGGTGATGGATTAGATCTACAATTAATTACTCAGTGTATGAGTTCAAGACTTGGTAAAAAGAAAGAAATCAGTTATCAGTTGAAATATTACATATCAGATTACATATTAACATCCATTATTCACAAGCCAGAAAAGGGTGTGTGTGTGTGTGTGTGTGCTGGGGGGGGTGAATTCACTAAACAATGACCATACCAATGAACAACAGTACATTAATAAAAAAAATATATATATATATACAAATTAGCATTAGTAGAGGCATATGATGCAAGAAGGCAAGCTTATACAGCATCAGCAAAAAAAAAACCTCCCATTTCACCCATCTATTCTGTCTAGTTCTACCTTAAATTTATTCAAGCTCTCAAACTCTACAATAGACAGAAACTTGTTCCAGCAATCAACCACCTGCTGGCTTAAGGCAAATTTCAGCACATCGGTTCTACAACTGTTTTTCCCCAATTTGAATTTATGACTCCTCAGGCAATTAATCTGGGCAAGAGGAAGAATCCCATCAGCATTAAGCTTGTTCAAATCATTCAAGTCCTTACCTTATATAGCAAGCCCCCATTATAATGCGATTCGCTTTACGCTGATTCGCTATAACGCTGTTCTTATATTATAACCCGTTATAGAGAGCATTTTTGGCATATTTAACAAAATCGTTTCATTTGATGGAGTCGATAGCTTGAAAATGAATAGCAAAACAGCATTAAAATATTTCCCACGCCGACTTGAGAAATTTTCTCATGCTCAGTGAAATTTTCTCGCACGCTAATTTAATGCAGTACAGTGACTTGTTACGTAGTTCCGAGATCAACATTTTAAAAAATTAAGTATATTGCTTGTAATATTTGCGTTATATGCATTTATCCAAAGACTAATCATCACTCAGTACAGTATTAGACATTGTGCGTAACGGACAGTTTACTCGAACACTGTATCATAATTAATGCAACCAATGCAGTTACATTTTCAAAGAGTTAATAATGGCCGAGAAGAATGAAAAACCAAGTCTGGACGCAGTACGAAGACTATAAATGTAAGAAAAAGACTGAATTTGAAAATTAAATTAGAAATTTTGAAGCGAATCGATTCCAGTCAACAACAAGTGGATGTGTGCCATAATTTAGGACTGAAAGAAAAATTATAAAAAAATAAAGAATTAATTTTAGCAGCAGGAAAGATAGCTGTTCCACTGCAAGCAACTAGGGCTAGGCCAGCTATTAGGATTGAAATGGAAAGACTTTATAACTAATTTTATTTAAGATATTATCCAATGCAGAATTCAGTTAAGTTAATATTATAAAAGAGAGAGAGAGAGATTAGCCAATATGATGATCTGAAGAAAACTCACCTAAAAAAAAAAAAAATATGGAACCATTTAAAACTGGTAACGGCTGGTTGAATAGATTTAAAATCTAGGGGGAAGCCGCAAGTGCAGATCAAGGAACGGAAACTTTCAAAAAAGAACTTGTTAAAATTATTGAAGAGGGGTATTGTGTGTTATACTTCTCAACAAGTTTATAACATAGATAAAGCAGGACTTTTGTGGAAACAAATGTCTAAAAGAAGTTTCATATTGAAAGAAGAAGAAAAAAAAAAAAACATGCCAGGTTTCAAAGCGGCGAAGGATCGGGTGACTTTATTGTTGGGTGGTAACGCTGCGGGGGATTTAAAATTAATACCCCTTTTAGTTTATTTAGAAGAGGGCCAACCCAAAATCGACACATTTTTCATGATTAAATTCATCAATTAAATTAAATCAATTTAGATCAATTAAATTCATGATTTTAATTGGAATTTTAAGTTTAATTTTGATACATAAGTAGTTACCACAATTATATACGTATGTAACGCAGAATATTTTATATGTACAAATATTTGAATATGAAATATTTTGACCGACATCTGTGCATCTTTTCAATACCGTTTATTATTGATTAGGAAATATCCTATGGCATCGACCACAACTCACAAATACATATGTTACTTTATGGGAAAGTGGTGCTGGCTTAGCGCGGATTCACTTAGCGCTCTTTTACCGGAACGAATTATCAGCGTTAAGCGGGGGTCACATGTAAACCTCAATCAGATCACCTTGCAGGTGCCCTGTCTCCAGACACTGCAATTTACAGAACTTAAGCCTCTCTTTGTAAGAGCAACCCTTTGTTCCTTTCACTAATCATGTTGCCCTTCTCTGTACCTAAAATGAGACCCCCAGACCTGTACACATTACTCAAGGTATGGCCTGACCACTGCCTTCGACCCGGGTGGCAAGCGTTCCATGACCAAGCGATTTCTGTGCGTATCTCAAAGCGTTATCTCCAAAGAGCCGTCAAGCGATAGATTATATTTTGTTTCAACAACCGTTTTCTTTATTTAATAATTAGTGTAGCTCTTTTGAACTAGAAGAAGTAGGCAAAGGCCCAAAAAGGAAAGTTACCTTTCTGTTTTTTATTTCTAATAGTACTAACTAACTTAGCCACTTGGTCACCTCATGGCACTGCTCCTGCCTTCCCATGACAGGGCTGGAAATCTGGATGGTAAAACCAACTCCTCAGGGCCAAAAGGAGCAAAACATGGACTGTGACAATTTTCCACCTATTAGGACTGCAAATCCAAATTCATTGATTTGCACATACCCGATAATGACTCATCCAATCCAAAGGGACTGAGGATGGATGCTCCCCAAATGGAAAACTCAAGTTTTCTGATTCTGCATTCGCTAACTAACCAATCCTTAGGTAGTTTATCACCATTCCTCATTCAAAATGTCTTGAGCACATAGCTGGCTCCCCGAAAATAGTACGCCGACTGAAATTTGATGACCTACTTGTGATGACCTGCTCAGACTCACCTCATTTGGTGGAGTTCCAGTTAAGGTGCAAGCTCTCTACTCCTGTAGAGATTGTGAATACTCTAGGGACCGTATTCTCCCAGTTGTTAGCCTCGACCTCATATGATCTGTCATTTCAGAAGATCAAAATTTCGTCATTTCAGCCAAAAAATCAAAATTTAACTTCAAAACCACTGCTTCTCTACCATACAATCAGACACTTACTATGATCGAACTTCAAGAAGCTATATATTCCTCAAATAACAGTGCTGCTGGTCCCGACAGAGTGTATTACATAATGCTTCAACACTTAGACAATAAATCATTATCTTTGCTGCTGACCTTTTATGACCGTACATTTATTGAACATTTATTCCCCCACTCGCTGGCAACACTCCTAGATACTGGCAATTCCCAAACCAGCAATTCCAAAACCCATTTCTCTTACCAGTTGCTTGAGTAAAACTTCAGAAAAAATTATACACCGCCGATTAACATGGTATCTGGATTCAAAACATCTAATCTCTGATAACCAGTTTGGTTTCAGAAGAAATCGGTCATCCCTGGATTTTATGGTCAAAGCTGAAACAAATATCAGGAATGCATTTATCCGAAATGAACATCTTGTCATGGTCTGCCTTGACATAGAGAAGGCCTTTGACACCACCTGGCATTTTAGTATCTTGAAAGATCTTCATTCCCTTGACCTGAGAGGCCACTTACCATGCTACATGCAAAACTTCCTTCAGTATATATCTTTTCAAGTTCGCTATAGACAAGTCTTCACGTAAATCTATATATAAGAGGAAGGAGTCCCTCAGTTCTCAGTGCTACCTTATTTGCATTGAGAATAAATCATATTACCAAACGTATTCCTAACACTGTGAACTCATACCTCTGTGCTCATGATCTGACTGTTTCCAGCAGTTTGCTGAATATGAACTTCATTGAAAGGCAACTACAAATCTCACTAAACAATACTGAACTATGGATGACACAGAATGGTTACCGACTAACTCATCAAAAATCTAGCAACATTCACTTTTGTAAAAAACAAACAAGATATGCATCCTGACCCAGAGCTACACCTAACAAATCATCCTATCTCAGTTATGAGTAGCATTCGCCTCCTCGGTCTAATTTTTGAAAGTAAACTTAATTTTTTTTTAGAACATATCAAATATCTCCAGACAACCTGCCAGAAAAAAATTAACATTCTCTGAGTTCTTTCTTCTACAACATGGGGTGCAGACCGTTACACCTTACTTTACCTGTACAGAACTCTAATTAGATCTCGTCTTCATTATGGGGCCCCAGTGTATGACTCTGCTAGGGAGAGTGTGCTAGTACAGCTTGTCCTATTCAACATTCTGCCCTCAAGATTGCTACAGGTGCTTATAGAACATCGCCAGTACAAAGTCTCTAGGTTGAAGCCCATGAAGTTCCACTCTGCCTCAGAAGAAAGGTGTTATTTCTGAATTATGCAGCTAAAATTAAAAGCATGCCTATCCATCCCATTTGGCCTATACTTAGTGATCCACAGTTTAAAATGTTCTACAGAAATAAACCCAGAGCAGTTCAACCTACTGGTATCAGATTGCAGGCTCTATCAGAAAGTTGGAATGTACACCTTGAAAAAGACCTCCAAAATCCAAACATTTGCAAAACCTTGCAAGTGTATCCAAATACTTGCAGGTATACCAGTGCTAGAAGTATAGTAAATAAATTTGATGAATTTGAAGTGTTGGTCAAGACAACAAAGGCAGATATTGTTGGGATAGCAGAGACGTGGTGTCACACAGATATAAGGAATGCAGAAATGGAATTTGGGGAGTACAATGTGTACAGAAAGGATAGACAGGATAGGAAGGGAGGAGGTGTTATGCTGTTAATTAAGAAAAACATAAAATAAAAAGAAGGGCATCCAGTTGATATAGATGAACAGTGCACTGTTAAGTCAGTTTGGTGTAACATAAGCACTGCGAAAGCAGAAATAAGAGTATGAGTGTGTTATAGGCCTAATGATTCGAATGAGTACAATGAAGAATTCTACAGAGAAATAGAGTGAGCTTATAAACCAGAATGTCTTATAATGAGGTATTTTAACTTCCCAGATATAGACTAGAACTTATGGGTTAGTCACTCGCAAACTAGTAAGACTTTTGTGGATTTATTGGATGATTGTGTTCTGCAGCAGAATGTTTGAGAGGCAACCAGAGAGGGTAATACTCTTGATCTGGTTATCAGCAGTGATCATTCGTGTATTAAGAATTTGCAGATAGAGGAACCATTAGGTGGCATTGATCACAGTGTACTGATGTGGGATGTACTTACCATTAGGGTAAAGGAAGAGGTTTTTGCTTTCATAAAGGTGACTACAGTGGTCTCAGACAGTTTTTAAATTCTGTACAGTGGGACCAACTGATGATGTTACCAACAGCAAATTCTAAGTGGGATGCATTCAAGGAATTAATAGTGGAAGCTAATAAACGTTTCATACCTATTAAGAAATATTGTTCAAGGTTTAGCACTAAATGGCTGTCACATGAACTAATGAGACTCATGGCAGAGAAGAAAAATGCATGGGATGCATGTAAATTATCAGGTGATAATTTATATGGGATGCTAGTACAGCTTGTCAGGTGTACTAGCATCCCATATAAATTAATAAATCAGGTGTACTAGCATAAAAATCAGGTGTACTAGCATCCCATATAAATTATCAGGTGATAATTTATATGGGATAATTTATATGGGATTTATATGGGATGCATATAAAAATTATAAAAAAATAAAGAATTAATTTTAGCAGCAGGAAAGATAGCTGTTCCACTGCAAGTAACTAGGGCTAGGCCAGCTATTAGGATTGAAATGGAAAGACTTTATAACTAATTTTATTTAAGATATTATCCAATGCAGAATTCAGTTAAGCCTATGATATATATACAGAAGCCTAAGCTAGTCTGTAATCAAGTCACAAAGGAGGTTAGGCAGGCAAAGACAAATTACAAGAAATCTTTGGCAAAGGATGCTAAGAAAAACAACAAAGAGTTCTTTACTTATATAAACTCTAAAAAGAAGGGGATGAATCTGATTGGTCTACTTGATATCGATGGTTCGACTGTTGATGATCCAACACAGATAGCAAACAAACTGAATGAGTATTCTGCATCTACATTCACACATGGTGAGTTATTAAGGTTTGAAAATGCCACAAGGTTATCAAATTGTAACAGGGTGCTTAATGATTTTATATTAACTGAGAACAAAGCGAAGAGAAACTGTTGAAGTTAAACATAAGAAAGGCACCTGTGATGGATGGGATCTATCCAGTTATATTAAAGGAGGCAGCAAAGGAAGTTAGCAAACCCTTAGCCATAATTATGAGAGCATCCTTAGACTCAGGGGAGGTCCCCACGGACTGGAGATGTGCAAATGTGTCCCGAATTCACAAAGGGGGAATCGACACGAGTAATTACAGACCAGTTAGTTTAACTTCTGCTCTGGGTAAAATAATGGAGTCACTGGTTAAAGATGCATTGCAGGATCATCTAGGCAAGATTGCAGCAATAATTCAGACACAGCATGAGTTTGTTAAGGGAAAGTCTTGTCTGACAAATTTGATTGGTTATTATCATGTGGTTACAAAGGAACTGGATGCAAAAAAAATTTTGATATCATACTTGGATTTCAGGAAAGCTTTTGACACTGTTGCGTATGGAAGACTACTGTACAAATTGTACCAGAATGGTATTAAGGGTAAGTTGCGACGATGGATAAAAGGATGGTTGAGTGGGAGAAAACAGAGGGTGGTAACGAATGGGTGCTCCTCTTTGTGGACTAATGTTATTAGTGGAGTCCCACAGGGTTTGGTGTTGGGTCCACTGTTGTTTTGTATATTTATCAATGATATTGATGAAGCTATATCAGGCTCAGTGTTGAAGTTTGCAGTGATACAAAGGTTGGCAGGGTTGTTAATGACAGTAATGGCAGTGTGCTACTGCAACAGGATCTAGAAAATTTGGGCAGATGGGCTAATAAGTGGCAACTGAAGTTTAACCTTGACAAATGGAAAGTACTGCATATGGCTAAAAGTAACCCCAAAGAAATATACCGACTGTATGGCACTACACTTAAGTTGGTAGAAAATGAAAAAACCTGGGAGTAATTGTGCAGTCAGATATGAAGTTTTCTGAGAAATACAGACAGGCTTCCAGGGCAGGTCATGGGGTTTTGTCAATGATATATAAGAATTTTGCTAGGAGGGAAAAGGAGGTGATTGTCCCTGTGTATAAGGCAATGGTCAGGCCACGCCTCGAGTACTGTGTGCAGGTCTGGAGGCCTCATTTTAGGAAGGATGTAGATTTGCTTGAGCGTGTACAGAGAAGGACAACAAGATTGGTGAAGGGAATGAATTGATCCTCTTACCAGGAGAGGCTTAAGTTCTGGAAATTAGCATTAGCATTAGTAGAGGCATATGATGCAAGAAAGCAAGCTTATTCAGCATCAGCCAAAAAAAAAAAAAAAACCCTCTCCCATTTCACCCCTCCGTTCGTTCGAAATACCTGTCCAGTTGAGCTTTAAATTTGTTTAGGCTATCAACTTCAACAACAAGTGATGGAAGTCGGTTCCACCAACCAACCAACCACCCGCTGGCCAAAGGCAAATTTCCGCACATCTATCCGACATCCGTCCTTCCTCAATTTGAATTTATGCCCTCTGAGGTGATTATTCTGAGAAAGATGAAGAATCCCATTGGCATTGAGCATGCTCAAACCATTCAAAGCCTTATACACCTCTATCAGATCACCTCGCCGGTGCCTAGTCTCCAGACTCTGTAATTTGCAAAACTTAAGCCTTTCTTCGTAAGAGCAACCCTTTGTTCCATTTACTAATCTTGTTGCCCTTCTCTGTACCCGTTCCAGCAGCTCTACATCCTTCTTGAAATGAGGCCTCCAGACCTGTATACAGTACTCAAGATGTGGCCTAACCATTGCCTTATACAATTAACATGCGATAACTTCATACTGTTCAAACACAAAATTATCTGCATTTCACGAAAATATACACGGATGGGTCAAAGTCTAATAGTGGAATAAGTGCTGCAGCAGTTTTCCCTTTTAACACTATCTCTGTATCTCTGCCTACTGAATGCAGCAGTTATACAGCTGAGTTATTTGCCATCAAGCTTGCCCTAGAAAATCGCTCCATTAAAAAAAGTATAATATATACGGACTCGAAGAGTACACTAGTAGCCTCACAAAACACCTCCTCATCAACCAATCCTTTAATAAAAACCATAAGAAGTAAGATGATTCTTATTCAGGAACATCAGTAAGTAGTCATCTTGCTGATGTAATCATCTTCTGCAGAAGATGATTACTTTACATTTGTGAATGTTAAACTTCAGTTAGACTATGCCACATAACATCCACCTAACTCAGCATCTTCAAGTTTTTCCGTTTCATATGTTGATTACAGACCTATGATACGAAGGATAAGTAAGGAACAATGGACACTTCTATGGCATGCTCAAACGGATAATAAGTTATTGCAAATAAAACCAGAATAGTTATGGACTTCTACTTTCGGTCACAGCCAATTTACTCACCTATTTCTTCTCACAGGATATGATCCTCCACAGTGTTTTCAATGCAACTGTCAGCTCATAATGAAGCCCATTCTTGTTGAATGCACTCTGTAAAACATGCTCGGCAATGCTCACTCAGCTTCCTTCCAAATATAAAAGTACCTTTAAAACTCTCTCATATCATAGGCAACAATGCTAATCCCTTAGAGTTATTCTGCTTTCTTAAACAAATAAAATTATATGATCGTCTCTGTCTGTTTCCATAACAGTCACCATTGATAACTTTCATATCACTGATAGGCGCAATATGGTCTAAGCAGCCCTTGTGCCAAAAATAACAACAACAACGACGACCACTGCCTTATGCAAAGGGATAATAAATAAATTTTCTGTTTATACTCCGGCACGACAACCAAGTTAGTAGAGTTTACAATAAATCATCAATACAAATATATTTATCATATTCAGTAGTCACAGGCTCGAGCCCCAGTCTACTCAAGGAACGCATGCTATGCACTCTCGCCGCTGACCACTCGGCTATGTCAGGCCTAATCACCTTCTTATCCCTGCTAGAAAAATTCCTCTATATCACTGACAGACCACCATGAGCTCCTCTTTCAGACTGTCTTCACTGCTCAGAAAACTTCATATAATACTATGTCTTCACTGCTCAGAAAACTTCATATTTCACTGCACAATTATCCCCAGATCTTTTTCATCCTCTACCAACCTGAGTGTAGTACCACACGGTTGATACATTATTCTGGGGTAGCAGTACTTTACATTTGAGAATGTTAAACTTCAGTTACCACCTCTGAGCACATCTGCTCAACTTTTCTAAATCCTGTTGCAGTAGCGTACTGTCATTAGTGTCATTAACCACCCTGCCAACTTTCATATCGTCTGATGTTTTTTTTTTTTTTTTTTAATTATTATTATTAGCCATGTGGTGCAAGGAAGCATGTGGCTTATGCTGCACTGGCCAAAAAAAAAAAATTCTAAATTATCCTGTGTGTGTGTGTGTGTGTGTGTGTGTGTGTGTGTGTGTGTGTGTGTGTGTGTGAGAGAGAGAGAGAGAGAGAGAGAGAGAGAGAGAGAGAGAGAGAGAGAGAGAGAGAGAGTGGGGGGGGGAATCACCAAGAAACAGAAGAATGACGTTATCCAGCCAGCTCAGGACCCTAGGTGTGCCAAGCCCATACTCACCAGATTTGAGCTCTTGGGGTTGGGTTGTTGTGCTGAGGATTTTTTGGCACAAAGGACTCCTGGGCCATATTGTGCCTGTTCCTGATTAACTTATGACTGAATGTTTAATATATAATTGGTATCAGAGATGAATATATATATATATTTATGCTTATCAAGTATTGAAACAGAGCTTTAAAATCTGCACTATTGCCAAGTATGTGTTATACAGTTAAAGATCCTGAAAATTGGCTAGAGAGCAAAAACTGGATTTCTGGATACTTGAATATTGAGGACACTCTATGAGAATATGTTTCATTGTTAATTGGGATTGACAGAAGGAACATTGAGGAGAATTCTCTCTCATAAGAACCTCAACTTTGGACATGTTTCATGTCCAAAGTTGAGGTTTTTTCAAATGTACAAACAGAATGTGACCATCTGTCTGGACGTTTGATATTGATATAATTGGGACCAGATCTGTGTCAGAATGGGATGGTGAGAAGAAGTAGTAAATTAAATGGCAGTGACTGCACTTAAGGAGTCTGTGAAAGTGTCTCCAATTCTGCCCAATCATGGCAGGAGGGAGTATATGATGTGAGCCTTGTCGACCAATTCGGCACTGGAGAGAGATTGTGCAAGGCTCATGGGGTAGAATTTTTTTTCAGCCTGATCTGTTTTTTTTTTTTTTTTGGTAGTTGTTGGCGCATTGGTTTATGTGGCCATAATGCACCTCCCAAGGTTTTTGCAGTACTTTGATCCAAGCCCAAGGTGGGATTCGAACCCGCGACCTTTGGGTTGCTAGGTAGGCACTTGCCTGGTCTGTGCTTGTTGACAGGAGAGACTGTTTCTACAGGGATGGGATACACTTAAATAGAAATGGTGCAAGAATATTTGCTGATGCTATAGAGGCAGTGTTAGGTGGGTCGGAAAACTGCTAGCTCGGGGAGATACACAGAATAAAAGGACAACAGTGGCCACAAGCAGAGGCAAAAGTGATTCTTCCACACTGCTCTATTGGAATGAGCAGCAGCAGCATGGAAAGCAAGGCAATGGAGACTTCCAGGACTGTTGGGAGTCACAGTGGAACAAATAAATACATGGGCAGTGTTAGGGTAACTAAGAGTAGAAACAGGTGCATGTATACTTGAATGTACACCAATACTAGAAGTATAGTTAATAAATTTGATGAGCTTGAAGTGCTAGTCAAGACATCAAAGGCATTGTTGGGATATCAGAGACATGGTGTCACACAGATACAAGCAGTGCAGAATTGGTATTTAGAGAGAACAATGTGTACAGAAAGGATAGACAGGACAGGAAGGGTGGAGGGGTTATGCTGTTAGTTAAGAAACACATAAAATCTAAGGAAGTACATCCAATTGATGTTGGTGGACAATGCAATGTTGAGACTGTTTGGTGTGACAGAAGCACTGGGAAAGGAAAAATGAGAGTAGGTGTGTGTTATAGGGCTAATGAATCTGGCGCCTCCGTAGCCAGGTGGGAAGGAGCAGCAGTGCGTAGCACATGCTTCTTGATTAGACCGGGGTTCAAACCCGTGACCACCAAATACGGAGGATGTGGAAAGGTCACGGAATGACCACCACATATCCCGGAGCAATATGGCCTTAGTTGCTAATGCTCATAAATAACAACAACTGAAGTAAGACTGCTAATGAATCTGATGAGTATAATGAGCACTGTGTAGAGAAATAGAGCGGGCCAGTAAATCAGGATGTCTTATAATGGGGGATTTTAACTTTCCAGATATTGACTGGAACTTGTAGATTGGTTACTCACACACTAGCAAGACTTTCTTGGATTTATTGGATGACTGTTTTTTACGGTAGCATGTTTGAGAGACAACCAGAGGGAGTAATACTCTTGATCTGATTATCAGCAGTGATTAGCATGCATTAAGAATTTGCAAAAAAAAGAACCCTTGGTGATAATGATCACAATGTACTGATGTGGGAATTATTAAAGATGTAACTACCATCAAGGCTAAAAAGAAGGGCTTTTGCTTTCGTAAAGGTGACTACAGGGGTCACACAGTTTTTAAATTCTGTACAGTGGGGTCAACTGATGATGTTACCAACGTTAAATTCTAAATGGGAAGCATTCAGGAACTTAATCTTGGGGGCTACTAGGCTTTTCATTCCAACTAAGAAATACTGATCAAGGTTCAGGCCTAAATGAATGTCACATCAATTAATGAGGCTCATGGCAGAGAAAATAATGTATGGGAAGCATATAAAGTATCACGTGACACAGAAGCCTATGGCAGGTATAAACTAGTCTGTAATGAAGTCACAAAGGCGGTTAGGCAGGTGAAGGCAGATTACAAGAAATCTTTGGCAAAGGATGTAAAGAAAAACAGTAAACAATTCTTTACTTATTATTATTATTAGTAGTAGTGACATGTGATGCAAGAAAGCAAACAAGTGTATGAGCTTATGCAGCATCAGCCAAAAAAAAAAAAAAAATTACAAAACAATCCCCTCTAAATACTTGTCCATCCTCCTTAAATTTATTTAACCTATCAACTTCCACAATGACAGATGGAAGTTTGTTCCAGCAATTAACCACCCGCTGACTAAAGGCAAATTTCCACACATTTATTCTACATCTGTCATTCCTCAATTTGAATTTATGCCCCCTTAGGTTCGTAATCTGAACAAGTGGAAGAATCCCATCAGAATTCGGCTTGCTCAACCCATTCAAGGCCTTATACACTTCCATCAGATCACCTCGCAGGTGCCTAGTCTCCAGAGAGACTAAGCCTCTCCTGGTAAGTAAATCCCTTCATTCCCCCTGACCAATCCTGTTCCGCTTCTCTGTACAGGCTCAAGAAAATCTACATCCTTCTTAAAATGAACCCTCCAGACCTGATTGCAGTACTCAAGGCTTGGCCTGACAATTGCCTTAAACAATCCTCTCCTTTTTTCCCTGCTACCAAAATTACTCTATATCACTGACAACACCCCATGACTTGCCCTGGCAGCCTGTCTGCATTGCTCAGAAAACTTCATATCTGACTACACAATTACTCCCAGGTCTTTTTCATTTTCTACCACCTTAAATGTAGTACCACACAGTTGGTACGTTTCTCTGGGGTTACTTCTACCCATATGCAGTACTTTGAATTGTTCAATGTTAAACTTCAGTTATCACTTTTCAGCCCATCTGCCTATATTTTCTAGATCCTGTTGCAATAACATACTCCCATTACTGTCATTAATAACCCTGCCAACCTTTGTATCATCTGCAAACTTCGACACTAAGCCTGATACCCCTTCATCAATATCATTGATAAATATATAAAACAACAGTGGACCCAACACCAAAACCTGTGGGACTTCACCAATAACATTCTTAGTTTGGGTAGCTAAGAATAGGAACAGGTGCATGTATACATGCGTGTACACCAATGCTAGGAGTTTGATAAATAAATTTGATGAATTTGAGGTATTGCTCAAAGCATCAAAGGAAGATATTTTTGGGATATCAAAGACGTGGTGTCGCATATATAAGGAACAGAACTGGAATTTGGAAAGTACAATGTCTACAAAAAATATAGACAGGATAGGAAGGGAGGAGGGGTTATGCTATTAGTTAAGAAACACATAAAATCCAAGGAAGTGAAGCCAGTCGACATCGCTCGACAGTGCAGTGTCAAGTCAGTTTGGTGTGACATAAGCATTGGGAGATCAAAATTGAGAGCAGGAGTGTGCTATAGGCTTAATGACTCTGATGAGTATAATAAGAAACTGTACAGGGAAATAGAGTGGGCCAGTAAATCAGAGAATCTTATAATGGGGGACTTGAATTTCCCAGATATTGACTGGAATTTGTAGGTTGGTCACTCACACACTAGCAAGGCTTTTGTGGATTTATTGGATGATTGTTTTCTACATCAGCATGTTCGGGAGGCAACTAGAGGGAGCAATACTCTTGATCTGATTATCAGTAGTGATTCTTCATGCATTAAGAATCTGCAGATAAAGGAACCACTAGGTGGCAGTGATCACAGTGTGCTGAAGTGGGATTTACTCAAAGAGGTAACTACCATCAGGGGTAAAGGGAAGGGTTATTGCTTTCGTAAAGGTGACTACGATGGTCTGAGACAGTATTTACATTCTATACAGTGGGACCAACTGATGATGTTACCAACAGCAAATTCAAAATGGGAAGCATTCAAAGAACTTATCTTGGAAGCTACTAGGCAGGCAAAGGCAGATTACGAGAAATCTTTGGCAAGGGATGCAAAGAAAAACAGCAAAGAGTTCTTTACTTATGTAAACTCTAGAAGGAAGGGGATGAATTAGATTGGTCCACTTGATATCGGTGGTTCAACTGTTGATGATACTGCTCAGGTAGCTAACAAACTAAATGAATATTTTGCATCGACATTCACACATGAGGAGTTATTCAGCGAGGGGAATGCCAGAGGTGTATTCAACTCTGGAAGTAAGCTAGAGAATCTTGTAATAACTGAGAGTAAAACGGAGGAGAAATTGTTGAAGATTTAATTTGGGTTTTATTGGCGCATCAGCAACCGAGGCTATAATGGGCCAAATACCGGTCATACATAAAAGGTGAAAACATTCAGTGACCTAAGTAATTAGGCCACCATGTCGAGATATAACAGGTGTAAAAGTACATGAACAAAGGAATAACAATTCAATTTTAAATACAAGTAAAAAGGTTTACTGATTTTAAAAGGCTAAAAACAGCAGACACATTGTCATTGTCAGATAAAATCTGACCGAGTGTATGCGGCTCAGCCAGATGACTAAAAGCGGTAAAATAAAAATCAGGTTCGTGTCTAAAACGTGGACACTCGGTTAAAATGTGGCCTATACTTAAACAGGTGTCACAGTTCTCACACATAGGACAGTCATCTGCCCTTAACAGAAATGCATGCGTAAGATGACTGTGTCCTATGCGGAGGCGAGCTAAAACAACTTCCTCTCTGCGATTCCTGTGCAGACAAGACTGCCAATGTCGGATTACAGGCTTTATCTGTTAGAGCTTGTTTGTGACTTGCTCATGCCAGGATTGTTGCCATTGGGACAGTAATTTATTGTGTATTAACTGCCTGTAGTCTGTATAGGGGACTAACAGGCAATAAGTGTTGTGGGGTTCTGGTGTCCTGGCCACAGCATCTGCCAGTTCATTTCCCAAGATCCCAATGTGGCTTGGAATCCAGCAGAAACGAATGTCGAAAGAACACTCAGACAGAGAGTGTAGCGTCTGCTGAATCCGGGTCACAAATGGATGAGGATTATACCTCATACCCGATAAAGCCTGCAGTGTACACTGACTCTCTGCAGTGCAGAGAGTCAGTGTACAACATACACCTTTGTTGTACAACATACCAACATACACCTTTGCTATGGGTTTTAATGTGGTCCAAGGCTAACTCAATAGCATACAACTCAGCTGTATATATGCTGCATTCATGGGGAATCTTTCCAGATATAGAACGACCTGGAAAGATAGCAGCAGATCCAACAGACAACTCCGACTTCGACCCATCAGTGAAGACAGGCAAGAAGTCGGAATATTCAGCCCAATGGGCAGCATAGAGTTTGTGGTAGACAGAAGATGGAGTAATAGACTTACCCCAATTTTTAAGGGCTAAATCGCATGATGGTAAGCGAGCATGCTAGGGTGGAAGTGGTTGCCTTGGTGACTGGGCAACATTGTCTACCATGATGTCGAGCTCTCTGAGCAGCTCTTGGACACGGATACCAAAAGGCCGATTGGCAGTCTGAGAGTGTTATATAGGTTTTCCCATCGTGGCTTGAAAACGGACGTCCACGTAGGGTTGTCTGGCAGGGATTTTAATTTAATGGTATATTTTAAAGACAACTGCTTTCGTCGAAATGACAGTGGTGGTTCAGTTGCTTCAACATATAAACTCTGGACAGGGGATGTTCTAAATGCTCCAGTAGCAATACGGATGGCTTGGTGGTAAACTTGGTCCAGCCATCTAAGTACGCTGTTTCTAGCCGATGCGTACACTTGGGACCCATAGTCTAGTTTAGATCTGATAAGTGCACGATAGAGGCTGAGCAAAGTGGAGCGGTCTGCTCCCCATTTATTGGAGGAAATAGAGCGTAAGAGATTCAACCCTCTTGTGCACTTTGTCCGCAGTTGACGAATATAGGGTAAAAATGTCAACTTCTTGTCGAAAATGAGCCCCAAGAATTTTGTCTCGGGTGCTACTGGGATGATGTTTTGTCCGAGTTTAAGTTCTGGTTCAGGGTGAAGGTTCCGTTTGCGACAAAAGTGTACGCAGACAGTCTTCTGTGGCGAGAACCTAAAACCATTAGTCACTGCCCAAGAGTTGACGTGGTCTTTCAATGACCCTCATATTGCATGACTGCAAAAAGATGCTAAACTCATCTACAAAAAGGGCACTGTTTACGGTTGGAGGAAGTTGTTCAGTTATAGAGTTAACTTTGATTGCAAAAAGCGTAATGCTTAAAACTGATCCTTGTGGAACTCCCTCTTCTTGGCAGAATGGCCGGGAGAGGGTGGATCCTACACGAACTTGGAAAGACCGGTCTGTAAGGAAGTTTTTGATAAAGAGGGCAATGTGTCCTCTAAGACCAAAGTTATATATGTCTTTTAAAATTCCATATCTCCAAGCTGTGTCGTACGCTTTTTCCATATCAAAGAAAACTGACACCTGGTGCTCACGTTTCAAGAAAGCATCACGTATAGATGTTTCCAAGCGGATTAAATGGTCAAGTGTTGACCTGTTCCTTCGGAAGCCACACTGTATCCTGGAAAGGAGGTCGTTAGCTTCTAAATACCACACAAGACGAGCATTGACCTTTCTTTCCAGGATCTTGCACAAGCAGCTCGTCAGAGCGATAGGACAGTAATTTTTTGGTATTTTTGGATCCTTTCCTGGTTTCGGAAAGGGAAGGATGGTTGCCATATGCCATGAGTCCGGAAATGTCTCCTCAATATAAATTCTATTATAGAGACGGAGCAAACGATCCATGGATTCTGATGAAAGGTGTTTAATCATCTCATAATGGATGTCGTCTGGCCCAACAGCACTCGCCTTGGATAGCGAGAGTGCTGCTTTCAGCTCCCACTGTGTAAAGGGCTGATTGTATTCCTTGCGATTGTTAGAGGACAGCTTCAGGTGATGTTTTTCTGATCTTTGTTTGACTGCGAGGAACTCTGGGGGATACAATGTTTCTGAAGACACTTTAGCAAATGTATTTGCCAAGAGTATTTGCAATTGCAGTTAAATCTGCAATTGTACATCCATTATGTTCCAGGGTCGATGAAGGGTGTGAGTTGTATTTGCCTTTCATTTTCAGAACTTTGTTCCAGATGGCTTTGGGATTGGCGGTCCGTGTAAGGGAAGACGAAAATTTGATCCAAGATTCCTTTTGGCTCTGACGTCTAATGTACCGTGCTTTGGCACATGAATGTTTGAAGGCTATTAAATTATCTGTGGTGGGGTAGCGACGAAATATTCCCCATGCTTTGTTTTGAGCCTTCCTAGCTGCTGTGCATTCTCCATTCCACCATGGTTTTGGAAAACGTGGAAAGCGGGACGATGTCCTTGAAATTGCAACTGCTGCTGCCTGGACGATACTTACTGTGATGTGTTTTACTGCCTCATTAATTGGCTCCTGGCCGACTATAGTGGTATTGAACATTGCCAGATGACGAAAGGCATTCCAGTCGGCGTGATCGATCTTCCAACGTGGTATCCTCGACTGGTGACATTGTCTCCCATTTGAAATGGTGGCTAACACAAGAAAGTGATCAGTACCGTAAAGGTTTTCTTCAACCTCCCATGTACTCAGAGGCAGAAGGTAAGGGGAGCAGATGGAAAGATCAATGGCAGTAAATGTACGGGTAGCCGTGTGGAAAAAGGTGTTAGATCCCACATTTAGAAGGGCCAGATCATTGTTTTAAGCAATCGCTCGATAATCCAATCTCTTCTGTTGATGTCAGAACTACCCCACAGCGGATTATGCCCATTGAGATCCCTTAATAATAGGAAAGGGGGTGGCAGTTGCTTAATGAGATCATCAAGGTCTGCCTGGGCGGTGTCGTTCCCAGGGGGCAAATAAATGGAGCAAACAGTTAAAAGGAACCCTACTGTAAGATGAACTGCTACAGCCTCTAGATTAGTGGTAAGAAGCAGAGCTTGAAAGGGGTTGTGGTTACCCACAAGGATAGCGACTCTTCCGTGGGTAGGTCCATCCCCAGCTCTGTCTCTGCGAATAACTGAGCAGTTGCGTAAATAAGGATCTTCATTTGCCTTTAAATACGTCTCCTGTAAGCAAAAGCAAGTTGGTTCATGCTTACTCAGGAAAGCCTTGATGTCATCTCTATTTCTACGAAATCCACGGCAATTACATTGGAGAAATTTAAATGTACCCATTATTTTGATTTACTGGGACCGTCTGGTGGCTTCCGAAGAGCTGAGGGCTTCATTTTCTCAGTCCTGGGTTTATCTCTCTTTGGAAAGACTGGACGTTGGCCTGTATCCATTTCTTCTTCTTCTTCTTCTTCTTTCGCAAAGAGTTCCAGGACAGACTCGTACTGTACCTCCTTATCTTCGACATCCATTGTCTCTTGGATTGTAGTTGCCTGTTCCCCTTTCTTCCGAGTTTCTTTAGTACTCGGTTTTGGAAGTGGTGGGGCACTAGGAGGTACGGATATAGCAGTGGCGGCTGACTGTGATTTTTGGGTGGGCTTTTGGGAACTTAATAAATAGCGCGCAATGGGGGTAAATGACTCTCTTGGTGGAATACTCATATCAGTCTGAGTACCAATGGTACTTTTCCCAGAAGCTTTCTGGGGGTATGAGGGCTTAGCGCTATTTATAGGTTGGATGCGTCTTCTGGCCTCCTGATAGGAGATGTTTAGCTCTGTTTTTAGTTTTTGAATTTCCTTCTCCTTTTTCCACCGTTGGCATGCTCGAGAGTATGCAGAGTGTTCTCCTTGGCAGTTAGTACAACTTGGCTTAGAAGCTAAACATTTCTTGCTCTCGTGGTCTTTGGCACCACATCGAGCACAGGCAGGGTTACCACAACAAGCTGTTTGAGAGTGGCCACACTTTTGGCATTTAAAACACCTCAGTGGGTTCGGGATATAAATCCTCACTGGGCAGTTTAAATAGCCTGCTTTTATAGAACTTGGAGGCCGTGGGGTGTTGAACGTCACGATGAGAACTCTGGTAGGGACGAGATTCCCATCCTTCCGCATCGATATTCTTTTCACAGCCATCACTCCTTGGTCTTTAAGTTCAGAGCAGATCTCTTCTTCAGAAACATGAAGAAGATCCCACTCTGATATGACACCGCATGAGAAATTCAAGGTTTGATGGGGGGTAACGATGATGGGTAGTCCCCCTAACGATGTGGCTTTCAGTAGTTGCTGTGCATGTTTTTGGCTTGCAGCCTCGACTAAAATGTCTCCAGAACATAGCCTTTTTACAGATTTTGGAGATCCTGTCAACCCTTCTAATCCTTTCTGGATGAAAAAGGGTGACATTTTCCCGAGTGTCACAGATGGGGATGTATCCTCAGTTCTGGCTCTTTTTGCAGAGGTATTTTCTGTGGTTTCGTCTCGATTAGGTAGGTGCCTTGTTGGGGCCCCAGAAGAAAGATTTAAATTACTCATGAGACTAAAAGAAAAGTGTCTGATGCCTAAGTACCTCACCCACCACGGAGCCCTACGAGGGGACGCCCACTCGTGAACTAGCAGGTACTGCATACACGAATGGGACGCCGAGTTCGCTTAGAACACCATACCCACGTTACAAATAAGTCTTTATCCTGTCCCAGGACCAAAGGGAGGGAGACTTATTGGAACGCAGTTGACCCTAGCAGTAAAAACCACCTGCCGATTGATCCCAGTCGGGCCGGTCCGGGACCACCCATCTTGTCGAAGCAGGGGCCAAAGTGGTGTATTAAGGCTGGGCCCCTCAAATAGCAGGATCCCCCTTTCCGCATTCCACAGGTCGCGGCGCACGGCTGCACACGCCGTGCGCCGCGTGTGCAGCCGTGGTATGGTCTGGGTATGGGCGTTAGATCCCAGTGATGCTAAGTTGAAGATAAACAGAAGAAAGGCAGCTGGGGGTGGATGGACCCTATCCAGTTATATTAAA
Source organism: Mastigoproctus giganteus (assembly GCF_048544385.1). Lineage (NCBI taxonomy): Eukaryota > Metazoa > Arthropoda > Arachnida > Uropygi > Thelyphonidae > Mastigoproctus > Mastigoproctus giganteus. The sequence goes on from NC_143577.1 coordinate 172,180,611, forward strand.
GGAGGCAGCAAAGCAAGTAAGCAAACCCTTAGCCATAATTATGAGAGCTTCCTTGGACTCAGGGAAGGTACCCATAGACTGGAGATGTGCAAATGTGACCCCAATTCACAAAGGAGGAACAAAGGCTGACACAATTAAAATTATTAACTACCATAATTAATAATTATATAATTATTAATTATGGTAATTATAGACCTGTGAGTTTAACTTCTGTTCCAGGAAAATTAATGGAGGCACTGCTCAAAGAAGCACTGCAGGATCATCTAGACAAGACTTAAGTTTTAGCTCGGACACAGCATGGTTTTGTTAAGGGGAAGAAGTCTTGCCTAATCAATTTGATTGGATACTATGATGAAGTCACAAAAGAACAGGATGCAGGGAATAACTTTGATATTATATACTTGGATCTTAGAAACGCTTTTGATACTGTTGCACACGAAAGACTGCTGCACCAAATTGGAGCAGTGTGGCATTGGAGGCAAATACTGCTATGGATAAAGGGATGGTTGAGAGGGAGAGGCCAGAGAGTGGTAATCAATGGACACTACTCATCTTGGACTAATGTTATTAGCGGAGTCCCTCAGAGTTCGGTGTTGGGTCCATTATTGTTTTCTGTATTTATAAATAATATTGATGATGGTACATCTAGCTTAATGTCCAAGTTTGCAGACGATACAAAGGCTGGCAGGGTTGTTAAGGACACTACTGACACTATGCTGCTGCAACAGGATCTGGAAAGGTTGAGCAAATGGGCTGAGAGGTGGCAAATGAAGTTTAACATTGACAAATGTAAAGTACTATGTATGGGAAACAGCAACCCCAGAGCAACATATCAACTCTGTGGTACTACACTGACAGTGGTAGAGAATGAAAGGGACCTGGGGGTGGTTGTGCAGGCAGATATGAAGTTTTCTAAGCAGAGCAGACGGGCTGCAAGAGTACCTCATGGTGTATTGTCGATGACATATAGAGGAATTTTTCTAGCAGGGATAAGGAGGTGATTATTCCCTTGTATAAGGCAATGGTCAGGCCACACCTAGAGTACTGTATACAGGTCTGGAGGCCTCATTTTAAGAAGGATGTAGAGATGCTGGAACGAGTACAGAGAAGGGCAACAAGATTAGTGAATGGAACAAAGAGTTGCTCTTATGAAGATAGGCTTAAGTTTTGCAAATTACAGTGTCTGGAGACTAGGCACTGGCGAGGTGATCTGATATAGGTGCATAGCCTTGAATGGTTTGAGCATGCTCAATGCCAATTGGATTCTTCCTCTTGCTCAGAATAATCACCTGAGAGGGCATAAATTCAAATTGAGGAAAGACAGATGTAGGATAGATGTGCGGAAATTTGCCTTCAGCCAGTGGGTGGGTGGTTGGTTGGTGGAAGAGACTTCCATCCCTTGTTGTGGAAGTTGGTAGCCTAAATAAATTTAAGGCTCAGCTAGAGAGGTATTTTGAACGAACGGAGGGGTGAAGTGGAAAGTTTTTTTTTTTTTTTTTGGTCGATGCCGCATAAGCTTGCTTTTTGCATCATATGCCTCTACTAATGCTAAAGGTCACACTAGAATCACTCTGAATACTAGTTCAACTATCTGAGTGTATTGTGTTCGTGAATTGTGTGCGTTCTCCGGTTGATTTTCCTGTTTTGCTGTATGAAAAATCCGAGTTTGAATTCCATCAAACCCGGGCAGTTTTCACCCGGTGTCGGAAGGACGGTAATGATGCCACTGTACTACTTGGAAGTTGATAGCCAATATAAATTTAAGGCTGAGCTGGACAGGTATTTGGAACGAATGGAGGGATGAAGTGGGAGCGGTTTTTTTTTGTTTTTTTTTTTTTTTGGCTGATGCTGCATAAGCTTGCTTTCGTGCATCATATGCCCCTACTAATGCTAATGCTAACATTAGTCCACGAAGAGCAGCACCCATTGTTTACCACCCTCTGTCTTCTCCCACTCAACCATCCTTTTATCCATTGTAGCAACTTGCCTTTAATACCATTCTACTCCAATTTGTACAGTAGTCTTCCATGCGCAACAGTATCAAAAGCTTTCCTGAAATCCAAGTATAGGATATCAAAATTATTTTTTTTGCATCCAGTTCATTTGTAACCACATCATAATAACCAATCAAATTTGTCAGACAAGACTTTCCCTTAACAAACCCATGCTGTATCTGAATTATTGCTGCAGTCTTGTCTAGATGATCCTGCAATGCATCTTTAACCAGTGACTCCATTATTTTACCCGGAGCAGAAGTTAAACTAACTGGTCTGTAATTACTCATGTCACCCTTCGATTTCCCTTTGTGAATTCGGGACATATTTGCACATCTCTAGTCCGTGGGGACCTCCCCTGAGTCCAAGGATGCTCTCATAATTATGGCTACGGGTTTGCTTACTTCCTTTGCCGCCGCCTTTAATATAACTGGATAGATCCCATCCACCCCGGGTGCCTTTCTTATGTTTAACTTGAACAATTTCTCCTCCACTTTGTTCTCAGTTATTACAAAATCATTAAGCACCCCGTTACAATCTGATATTCTTGTGGCATTTTCAAACCTTAATAACTCCTCATGTGTAAATGTAGATGGAAAATATTCATTCAGTTTGTTTGCTATCTGTGTAGGATCCTCAACAGTAGAACCATCGATATCAAGTGGACCAATCAGATTCATCCCCTTCCTTTTAGAGTTTATATAAGTAAAATCCTTGCTGTTTTTCTTAGCATCCTTTGCCAAAAATTTCTCGTAATCTGCTTCGCCTCCCTAACCTCCTTTGTGACTTGATTACAGACTACCTTATATATATCATAGGCTTCTGTGTCGCCTGATAATTTATATGCATCCCATGCATTTTTCTTCTCTGCCACGAGTCTCATTAGTTCATTTGACAACCATTTAAGCCTAAACCTTGAACAATATTTCTTAATAGGTATGAAACATTTATTAGCTTCCACTATTAATTCCTTGAATGCTTCCCACTTAGAGCTTGCTGTTGGTAACATCATCAGTTGGTCCTTGAGGTTGTCACAGACATTCTCTCAGATATGCCAGACAAGCTGTACTTGCTACCTGTGAGTCTAAAACCCTGATGGAACTGATATTCGAGTGCCACTCAAATCAAGTGGACCAAATTTCGGAGAAGTCCGGACAGTCTGTGACAGCCAAATCCTCTGCTTGCACCTTCACGATGGTGGGACTGTTAGTAATCCTGGGTATAACCTCCATAAAAGTACATGGTGGGTGACCACCCAGGTGTGAACCAACTTAAGCAGGGGTCGAGGTGTGGCGCCCCCACCACATGGAGGAACGCCGCCCCTCTATGTTACCAGGTGAAGTAGTATTTCACTGGTTGATGACTCTCATCAACCAGTGAAATACTACCACTTTGCTTATTGGAGGCTTGAAGTGGTGGAACCCATGTTTAGTCTCTAGAGCTAAGTTCCGGTCAACTCGTCCCAATCTCTTCTATCATGCAGTATGATTGATGACTTTTGAGGTTATAATGTGGCGAGATCCAATATTCCTTACATTTCGAGGATATAGCTCTAAAATGGTGTTTGCAGGCCGGCCGCTAGTTTGTACACCGGACCGAACCTATTGGTAACTCTCTAGGAGGCTTCCAGATCAGCTAGTGTATAATCTTGGTACCTATACTCTGCCAAATGGTGACTGGAGCGAGTCCGAGTAGTGTGTATGCAGGGAGCATTGTCGAGGCTACGTTATGTCAAGGATCTGGGTATATTCTTCCCATGTGTACGCCATATCCAAAAATTTCATTACTTTATACAGCATGTCCCCCCTCCCAATTTTTCTTACTATTGAATACACCATCAATTGTCAAACTAATAGAGCCAACTTATCTGCGAAAAGATCTAAACCTTCCAAGCACTTCCTAATTCATTTCACAAATATACATGATCTCAATTCTAACCTCAACGATGTCCATTTCCACTTGCAGTCTGCCAAACCCCCATGTACTTTTTCTGACAGAATCTCAGTTATCGGTTGATTCAACTACTGCTCATCTCAGATGCCCAAATTATTCGCTGTATGATTCCTTTCGCCTCAAAGGTGGTACTTGTGCATATGTCCGTTCTGGTATTCCCTGTCAGAGACTTGGCAATTTGGAATCTCCTCTCTTTGATCTTCTCTGGCTTAAAATCTCTGTACCTCATTGTGTCAAATTCATCTGTTGTCTCTACCATTCTCCAAACTCCACTAATCACTTGGAGCTCTTTGACTTCCTCTCTTTGTAACTTGACTTTCTCCAGACCAACTTTCCTAACAGTGAGGTAATTATCCTTGGTGATTTTAATGTTCACAACTCCAGCTAGCTTCCGTTTCCTAGTCACACCGACCCTGCAGGTCGAGATGCTGAAGCTTTTGCAATTACTAATGACCTAGCACAGATTGTTCATTTACCTACAAGAATACCGGAGTATCCTAATCATACAGCCAATACACTTGATCTTTTTCTCACAAACAACCCTTCTAAGTACGGTCAAAGTGAGAGGTCCTTTAGGCACTTCAGATCTCAACTTGGTGATTGTCTCTTCTCCAATGGAACCTTTATCTCATGGCTATTCCAAACCTCGTGTTGTTTGGCATTACAAGAATGCAAAATGGGATGACCAGCGAGACTTCTTTTCTTCTTTTCCTTGGTCAGATTACTGTTTCAAAACTTCAGATGTCAATGTTTACTCAGATCGTGTCAGTGAAATTATTCTTGCAGGAATGGAATCCTTTATCCCACACTCCACTTTAAAATCTCGTCCTTTATCTAAACCTTGGTTTTCCAATAAATGTGCTAAGGCTGTTCAAGAGAAGAATGTTGCATATCGTAATTGGCTTGTTTCTCATTCTTCAGTTTCATTTTCTGCCTACACCAAAGCTCGCAACAATTGTAAAGCAGTTATTAATCAGTCCAAACTAGAGTTTCAACAGGCTAAGAGTAGAAAACTTGCTTCTTGCCCTAATGATAGCCGAGCATTCTGGTCTCTTGCCAAAGCTATTGGCCGCAACGATTGCCCAACTCCGCTCTCACCTCTGTCCAAACCAAATGGTTCCATTGTCACTTCAGCCAAGGATAAAGCTGACCTGCTAGCATCCCATTTTTGTTCCAGCTCATGTATTAATGATCTTGGTAAAACACCTCCCACCATTCCCAACACGCTCCATTCAATGCCTCCTGTGGTCTTTCGTCAAAAGGATATCAGAAGGATTTCGATGAATCTTGATGCTAAGAAAGCTCCAGGTCCTGATGGTATTTCTCCACTTGTTCTCAAAACCTGTGCTCCTGAACTTACCCCTATTCTTTGCCACCTTTTTTCACTTTCTTATTCCAAAGGTGTTTTTCCTTCCGCTTGGAAATTTGCTCATATCCAGCCAGTTCCTAAAAAGGGTGACAAATCCCTCCCATCCAATTATCGTCCCATTGCAATTACTTCTACTCTTTCTAAAGTAATGGAGAAATCAATTAACCGCCAACTCTTAAACTACCCAGAAACCTTCCATCTGATCAAAGATCGCCAGTATGGATTCCGTCAGTGTCGATCCACTGGTGATATTCTGGCTTATGTTATCCATTTATGGACTAATTCAGTGGAAAGGTTCGGTGAAACACAAGTAGTTGCTCTTTACATCTCAACGGCTTTTGATCGTGTTTGGCATAAAGGTCTTCTAAACAGGCTTCCGTCTTATGGTTTGCCAACTGTTTTTAGTAATTGGTTATCCAGTTTTCTCACTGATAGCTCACTGAGGGTGATGGTAGACGGCTCTCTGTCTTCTAACTTCTCCACTAATGCCGGTGTCCCCCAAGGTTCAGTTCTTTCCCCCACTCTTTTCCTCTTGTACATTAATCACCTTCTTCCATTGACTGGAAATCCTATCCATAGTTTTGTCGATGATAGCACATTGCATTCCACTTTCCATTTTGAGAAACCTTGTCTTGCTCAATCAGTTTCAACTTCTCAAAAATCTGCTACCAATTCCTTAAATGCCGATCTTCAGGTAATTCTGCAGTGGGGCAAAGACAACTTAGTTGATTTCAACCCTTCTAAAACTCAGTCTTGTCTTATATCTCGCAAAAAGGATTCTTCTGCTCCTATGCTTATCTTTAGTGACACTCCGATTTCTAGGCAAAATGATATATCTTTTTTGGGGATTACCCTGACTTCTAATCTCTCTTGGCACAAGCACCTTAAAAATAGTGCTTCCTCTGCATCTAAAAAACTTGGTTTTCTCTTTCACTGTCGGCATTACTTTTCTTCCAAACAGCTGTTTACTCTGTATAAATCGCAAATCCGCCCTGCCATGGAATATTGTTCCCACATCTGGGATGGTGCCCCAAAACCTTTCTCAGGCTTCTTGATTCCATTCAGAAGAAGACAGTTAGGTTAATTAATGATTCATCTCTAACAGAGTCTCTGCACTTGCTTTCTCATAGACGTACTGCATGCCTCTTCTACAGATACTTCCATGGGCACTGTTCTTCTGAATTGGCTTCTATAATTCCCGCTCTCCCTTTCAAAACAGTCTGAACACGTGCCGCCACCAGCCAACATCCATTTACTGTCCAACTTCAAACCCACAGAACCAATTTTTCAACTTCCTCATTTATTCATTCAACTGCCGTTTTCTGGAACAACCTTCCTTCATACGTATTTCCTGAAAATTACAATCTACGGAAGTTCAAGTCCAATGTCAACAAATATCTTCTTTCGTCTTCTCAACCTCCAACCCAAGCACAGTACTAAGTACTATAGGTTCTAATACCTCTCGTGTTTGGGGTTCACATAAAAAAAAAAAAAAAAAAAAAGAATTTAAAAACTGTCTGAGACCACTGTAGTCACCTTTACAGAAGCAAAAACCCCTTTCTTTATCCCTGATGGTAATTATATCTTTAGTAAATCCCACATCAGTACACTGTGATCACTGCCACCTAATGGTTCCTTTATCTGCAAATTGTTAATACACGAATGATCACTGCTGATAACTAGATCAAGAGTATTACCCTCTCTGGTTGCCTCTCGAACATGTAGCTGCAGAAAACAATCAACCAGTAAATCCACAAAAATCTAACTAGTGTGCGAGTGACCAACCCATAAGTTCCAGTCTATATCTGGAAAGTTAAATTCCCCCATTATAAGACATTCTGATTTACTAGCCCCATGTAAACCCTACAAGGAAAAGGATGAATCAGATTGGACCACTTAACATAGATGGGTTGACTATTCATGATCATGCTCAGGTAGCTGATAAACTGAATGAATATTTTGCATCTACATTCACACACAAGGAATTATTCAATGAGGGGAACGCCAGTTGTTTATAAAATTCTAACAGGGATCTAAGCGATTTTGTAATAACTGAGAGCAAAGTGGGGGAGAAATTGTTGAAGTTAAAAATAAGGAAGGCACTTGGGGTGGACGGGATCTATCCAGTTATATTAAAGGAGGCAGCAAAGAAAGTAAGCAAACCCTTAGCCATAATTAAGAGAGTTTCCTTGGACTCAGAGGAGGTCCCCATGGACTGGAGGTGTGCAAATGTATCACCAATTCACAAAGAGGGGTTCAAAAGATGAGACAAGTAACTATAGACCTGTTAATTTAACTTGTGTTCCTGGGAAAATAATGGAGTCACTGGTTAAAGAAGCATTACAGGATCATCTAGACAAGACTGCAATAATAGTTAAGCATAGGTTTGTTAAAGGGAGGTCTTTTCTGACCAATTTCATTGGATACTATGATATGGTCACAAAGGAAATGAATATCAAAAATAATTTTGATATTCATTCAGAAAAGGGAGGTCTTTTCTGACCAATTTCATTGGAACTATGATATGGTCACAAAGGAAATGAATATCAAAAATAATTTTGATATCATATACTTGGATTTCAGCAAAGCTTTTGATACTGTTGCACCCAGGGGCTCACATCTGGTGAGTATGGGCTTGGCACACCCAGGGTCCTGAGCTGGATATCATCATTCTTCTCTTTCTTCATGATTCCCTTCTGCTTCTCTCTCTCTCTTTTGGCTGGTGCAGCAAAAGCCTCAGGCTTCCTTGCACCATACGGCTAATGATAATAATAATAAAAAATAATAACATGGAAGATTGCTGTACAAATTGGAGAGGTATGGCATTAAGAGTAAGTTGCTACAATGGATGGTTGAGTGGGAGACGACTGAAAGTGGTAATCAATTGACCCTGTCTTCTTGGACAAATGTTATTGGTGGAGTTCCCCAGGGTTCAGTGCTGGGCCCATTGTTGTTCTGTGTATTCATCAATGATACTGATGAAGGTATATCAGAATTAATGTCCAAATTTGCAGATGGTACAAAGGTTGGCAGGGTTGTTAACGACAGTAAAGACAGTATACTACTCCACCTGGATACAGATAAGTTGGGCAAATGGGCTGAGAAGTGGCAAGTGAAGTTTAACATTTACAAATGCAAAGTATTGCATATGGGTAGCAATAACCCAAGAGAAACATAACAACTGTGTGGTACTACACTGAGGGAAGTGGAAAGTGAAAAAAACCTGGAGGTAATTGTGCAGTCAAATATGAAGTTTACTGAGCAGGCAGATCATGGAGTCTTGTCAATGATATATAGGAATTTTGCTAGCAAGGAGAGGGAGGTGATTATCCCGTTGTACAAGGCAATGGTCAAGTCACACCTAGACTACTGTGTACAGGTCTGGTGGCCTCACTTTAGGAAGTATATAGAGTTGCTAGAACGAATACAAAGAAGGGCAACAAGATTGGTGAGGGGAACAAAGGGGTGCTCTTACCAAGAAAGGCTTAATTTCTGCAAATGGCAGCCCCTGGAGAATAGGTGATCTGATTGAGGTGTATAAGGCCTTGAATGGGTTGAGCAAGAATGCTGATAGTATTCTTCCTCTTGCTCAGATTAAGAACCTGAAGGGGCATAGATTCAAATTGATGAAAAACAGTTGTAGAATAGATGTGCAGAAATTTGCCTTTAGCCAGCGGGTGGTTGATTGGTGGAACAGACTTCCATCTTTTGTTGTGGGTGTTGATAGCCTAAATAAATTTAAGGCTGAGCTAGACAGGCATTTGGAACGAATAGAGGAGTGAAATGGGAGGTTTATTTTATTTTTTTTTTTTGGCTAATGCTGCATAAGCTTGCTTTTTTGCATCGTATGCCTCTACTAATGCTAATGCAAATATCAGGATTAATGTCCAAGTTTGCAGATGATACAAAGGTTGACAGGGTTGTTAATGACAGTATTCTACTCCAACTGGATCTAAACAAGTTGGGCAAAGGGGCTGAAAAGTGGCAACTGAAATTTAACATTGACAAATGCAAAGTACTGCATATGGGTAACAATAACTCAAGAGAAATGTACCAACTGTGTCACTCATGGAAGTGAAAAGTGAAAAAAATCTGGGAGTAATTGTGCAGTCAAATATGAAGAGTGCTATGTAGTGCAGACAGGCTGCCAGAGCAGGTCATGGAGTCTTGTCAATGATATATAGGGATTTTGCTAGCAGGGACAGGGAGGTGATTATCCCATTATACAAGGCAATGGTCAGGCCACACCTAGAGTTCTGTGTACAGGTTTGGAGGCACCCCTCCCGAAAGAATGTATTAAGAATCACAGTGTATAGCATAAAGAAATTGATTGCTAATTGCTAATTATGAAAGATAATTATGACTTACCTGAGGCATGTAATTACTAGAGTCTACTCTTGTTCCCTTAGGGTATATCCTACTTAGCTGCCGTTTGTTATAACTAAAGAGTAAATTAAGAATCATAAAAGACAGTTGATATAAAACTAATTTGTTTTAGAGAATGAAAAATCATGGACACACCTGCAGATATTTAGTACAGTCAGTCCTCGTATAACACGTGTTTACACTACACGAATTCGATCATACACGATTTATAAATAGGGGAACGATATCTTACATAATACGAACCGAATTCGCTTATGCACGATTCGTGTTTGTGTTTACAAGAAATGGCAGTCGAACGCAGAATCACCCCAACCGAGCGCAACACGATAGGAATGAAGAGGAGATTCTGAAAATGTATTAATGTTTTTTTTTTGATCAGTGAAGGGGAAACACATTTCACCATAATAACGTAAAAACCAACACAATTCCAGCTATCGGTATAATCGCAAATGCAATTAGATTGAGTTTACTACCAGTTTATAACAGATTCCACTAGCAGAAACGCAACTGGATTTTTACTGTTTTATGGTAGTAACCCCTAGAAATGTGAGGTGTTAATAGTGTATCTCTGCCTTTACGGTGTTGTTTATTCAGTTGCTACATGCCCCCAGCTTTGTTTATGTGTATCAAGCATGCCTCCTCGTTTTGTAATTGTACTTTATTCCCTAAAAATGAGTAAAATACTTAAAAGGTGTAAAAAGGAAGCGTTCTGGTGAAGACACTGCAGATTCAGAGAGAAAAAGAAAAGCAATATTGATAAACAGAGGTGGACTGGGTCAAAAATTCTTACCCGGGAAAATTTATGGTGGCCTCATACTATGGTTTATGGCACCCCAGTAGGCCGGAGGCCGGTGTGATTATGGCCAGACCGCCTCTGGGATAGAGAAAAAATATGAAATTGTGAAACGCCTTAAGCAAAATGAAAGACCATGTGATATTGCATGTGCTACAGACCTAAATGAGGCAACGCCAAGAATTACAAAGAATGCAGAGAAAATAAAAACAACTTTCATAGCAGGAACAACTCAAAGTGTAATTAAAATCCATTAGATTAAGACACAAAGAATTGGAAGAGATGGATCGGCTGTCATCTGTTTGGATAGAAAATCAAACAAAAAACAAGTTTGCTTACGATAGAAGCAAAAGCAGTAGCAATATTTTACTACGTAATAGTCGTAATAAAATACTTACGTATTTTATTATGATTATTTATTGTGTTTGGTAAAGTTTTGGTTAGAAATGTGTGTTCAATCTTGGGTGGTCGGCACCTAACCCTAGTTTTCCCATAGAGCCTGTTGTTTATATTGTACGATTTTGCATTGCATTGCACGAAGGTTTCTAGGAACACAGCTATCGTGCTATACGAGGACTGACTGTATATAACTGCATAAAAGTTACCTATAGGTAGTTATAATTAAAATTCATCTATGTGGCACATCTATAGAGAAACATTAACCCTCAGATTCCGTGTAAAAAATTATGAAGTGGTCATGTCAGGCTGTGACAAGCCAGAATCTAGAGTATCAGTTGTGGAATATTGCTTAGTAAAATTTTTTTTTCTTTATTGGCCAACAATACTATATGGAATCTAAAAATAAAACTAGTGAATGTTGCCATTGGTTATTTAAAAAAAATTTAAAACTTAAATGTTGTTTTATGCAGGCACCTTAGAAGGAAAGCTGTAAGCCGGAAGTACATATTTCTTGCTGATTTTTTTCTGAATGGTTAGTAATGCTATAAGCTTTATAAAAATGAAATATTGAATTCATAACTGTAGGAGCTATACCCAACTTAATAAAAAAAGAGAGAAGGTCAGGTAATGTGTTTTTCATCACATTACTTGATTATAAATAAATAGTGACTTGAATTGGAGTACAGTCAGTTCTGCAGTAATGCACATTTTCACAATGTAAATTTGCTCCAACGCGACTCATATATATTTGGGAACAATGCAAATATAATGCAATTTTTGCATCTGCTCATGCTCAATTTCATCTGTGAGTAAAACTAAGTGAATGCAAAAAAAAAAAAAAAAAAAAAAAGGCACCAAGCTGAATGTAGCAACTTGCACAGCAATACATACAAGTTTACAAAGCTTAAAAAATGTCAAACATCAAATGTGTGAGAGCTGTATTCCCCATTTACTGTAGTTGTGTTGGTTGTTATTTTGGGTTTTTTTTTAGGAGCATTAGCAACTAAGGCCATATTGCTCCGGGATATGCGGTGATCATTCCCTGACCTTTCAGCTTCCTTCGTATTTGGTGGTGACGGGCTCAAACCCCGGTCTAATCAAGAAGTGTGTGCTACGCACTGCTGCTCCTTCCCACCTGGCTACGGAGGCACCAGTTGTGTTGGTGGGAGACACACTGTTGTCACTCGCTGTATTCATAAAGATAACACACGATATTGTAGGCTGACTCATGTTTTCAGGAGCTCACAATTTTCTGGTTGAACAGAAATTTCATGAGGCATGATAGCGTGAGCAGAGGAGCACATTTCTGGAGGTTACTACCATAAAACAATAAAAACAATTTGCAGTTCCCAGTTTATTGGGCTTTTCAGTTAGTGCACTTAATTATAAATAGGTACTAAACTCGAACCTATTCCATTTGCAATAATACGAATAGCTGGAATTCTGTGGGTTTTTATGTTTTTAAGGTGAAATGTGTTTCCCCTTCCATGAAATCTTCAATCGTATAAAAACATAAATAAATTTTCAGAATCTTCTCTTCATTCCTATTTTTTAAGCTTTGTAAACTTGTTACTCTGTATTTCACTTGTGCAATTTGTGCGTCCTGTGTTCGCTGTTATTGATTGCTTATCTTTTTTACTGTTTTAAATTTTACAATCCAAAAAAAAAAAAAAAAAAAAAAGAAAGAAAATGTCAGTTAACAGAAATATTAATCAAGCAACAAACTTCCTATCTTGTCAAGGTAAAGTGCTATATTTACTGTGATATGTATTTATTTATTAGAAATTTAAGATGTTTAAACCTGTGTTAGCAATTTTATTGGATTTCTAACTTTTTTAGTGTTTTACTTAACAGACTGTTGTTTTTTTTTTTTTTTTTTTTTGAGTGCTCTGCCACTATCCCTATTTTTCCCATAAGCCCTGTTGTTTTTAATGCACGAAATACCATAATGCGAAGATTTTTAGGGACACATGTACTGCGTTATAGCAGAACTGAGTGTATTTCATTATTAATATAAGGAAGGTGGTAAAAAAAAAAAAGTTAAAAATCATACTACATAATTTGTGAACAACCCAATAATAATTTTTTAATAAAAATCTAACAAATAACTGCCAAAATGATTACAGTATGAATATTTACCATTAGTTGTTTTTTTTAGAAATATCATTATAGGCATTGTAAAAACACAAAATATATTTATAACAGTTATAAAAAAAATTGTACTATAATTCAAATTTTTTTTGTTAAAAATTTTTGATTAGTCTTTCAAGATGTAGCAACAGTACTAAAAATCAAATCAACAGACTTATGTAAAAGTAGCTCCTTTTGTGATGACTTTGTGCTACATGCACTTTACAGAACACAAAACCTGCTGATCAAGTCTGAAACAAGTGACATAAGTGCATTGCATGATAATGTGCATAAGGAAAAAAATGCCTCCTGATCACTTCTACTGCTCTGCACTAATGACTTCTGGCAGTTTTTTAATGTTTGGATCCCATGTGATATTAGAATTACTGAATTAATGGAGTCTATTAAAAAAAAAAAAAAAAAGCTAGAACCAACAAGAAACTGTGATTATGAATTTTTATGTTTTTTTTTTTTAAATTGTGACACCAATAAGACTGTACTGTTACCAAAACAAATCAGAGTTTACCTCAAAATGCTATAAATATTTTTCCTAAACAAGAAATTGCAGTTTTTCATATATCAGAGAGCGTTAACAGTTGTATAGTGTTCATAATGTGACAGGCTTGGGTAAGACATAAGTATCTGCTTAAATTGTTTAATTTCTATAATACTGTAAATTTAATTTCTAGAATTTTGAAGTTAATTCTTATAAGATAATTTCATTTTGTATTTTTTAAGTTCTAACAGTAGCTTAACTTTTCTTATCTGTTTAACTTATGTAATAACTTTTATTTTATTTCATATTATTTTTATGAAAACCTCTAACATAAAAAGTATTAGAACCTCTGGTGTTATTAGTGTGTGTGTGTGTGTGTGTGTGTGTGTGTGTGTGTGTGTGTGTGTGTGTGTGTGTGTGTGTGTGTGTGTGTGTGTGTGTGTGTGTGTGTTGAAGGCTGGGAAGATAGAAGGATACTTGTTGACATTACACTTGAATTTCTGTAGATTGTAATTTTCAGGAAATACACGTAAAGGGAGGTTGTTCCAGAAAGATGAAGGGATAAATGAGGAAGAAGAAAAGTTCGTTCTGATGAATTTATGCTGGTTGTGGTGCATGTTCACACTAGTTTGGAATAGAGAGGGGGAATTACAAAAGCCAACTCAAAAGAACAGTGCCTGTGGAAGAAGTATCTATAGAAAAGGCATGCAGCAGAAACAGAATGTCTATGAGACAGAGTGTTGTAAAGTTTGGTGGCAGCTAAGGCCACAATGCACAAAATCAAGGTAAAGAAAAACAGCAAAAAATATATCTGGTAACTTCTAAACAGGTTACTACATCAAAAGAAGTGAACAAATATATCAAAAATATAAAAGGATAAATTCATATATGTGTGTAAAAATTAATGGACTGTAAAAAGTTAAAAATGTCGGACACGTTGTTTCTGTCTTCTAAAATCTGGCTGAATGTAAATGGTTCAGCCAGATTAATAAAATCTGTAAAACATAACATCAAGCAATGGTAAAAATGGGACATTCCATAAAAATATGAATAATGGTTAAAATACTTTCACAGTTCTCACATATAGGTGGTAATCTACCTTCAGAAGAAGAGAGTGTGTCAGATAACTGTGAGCTATGTGGAGCTGAGCAAAAATAATTTCCTCTCTTTGGGCCACCCTGTAAAAGTAGCCTGTAATCAATGCTACTGCTTGATTACAGGCTTAATCTGCTATACTTTATTTGCAGCCCATTTGTGCCAAGAATCTTGCCACTGGGAGTATAGTTTGTTATGTATCATTTGCTATAATTGATATAAAAGACTGACAGGCAACAGTTATTCAAGGGACTGCTGATTTTGCACCATTATCAGCTAGATCTTTCTCCTGATCCCAATGTGGTTTGGGCTCTAACAAAATCAGATCAAATTCAAGTTTGAAAAGGGAATAAACAAAGGATTAGCAACAAATGAACTAGATGTAAAAAATAATTTTGATATCATATAAGATTTCAAACAAGATTCTGACTGTTCCACATAAGAGACTGTTGTAAAATGTGGCATTAGGGGCCAGTTACTGTTATGGATAAAGGGATGGTTGAGTAGGAGAAGACAAACAGTGGTTATCAATGGACATTGCTCTTCTCTATTCTTGAACTACTGTTATTATGAGAGTTACACAGGATTTAATGTTGGACCCATTGCTGTTTTTTATATACTGATGAAGGCATATACAGCTTAATGTCTAAGTTTGCAGAAGATGATATGAAGGTTGACAGGGTGGTTAATAACAGTAATTAAGAAATGCTACTAAAACAACATCTAGAAAAATTAGGCATATGGGCTGAGAAGTGGCAACTGAAGTTTAACATTGACAAATATTAGCTACTGCATATGAGTAGCACTAATCCCAAAATAATATACAACTTTTGTGACGCCAGACTGAGGGTAGCAGAGAATGAAAAAGATCTGGAAGTAATTGTGCAGTCAGACATGAGGTTCTCTGAGCAGTGCAGACAGACTGCTAGAACAAATCATGGTATTTTGTTATGACAAGAATTTTGCCAGTAGGGATAAGGCAATGGTTTGGCCACATCTTGAGTATTGCTTGCAGGTGGTCTGGAAGACTCATTTTAGGAAATATATGGATCTGTTGGAAGGTGCAGAGAAGAATAACTAGATTAGTGAAGAAAACAAAAGTGTGCTCTTACCAGGAAAGGCTTCAGTTCTGTAAATTGCATTGTCTGGATACTAAGCACCTGCAAGTAGATCTGACTGAAATGTTTAAGGCTTTGAATGGATTGAGTAAGCTTAATGCTGATGGTATCCTTCCTCTTGCTCGAATTACACACAAGGTGGCATAAATTCAAATTGAGGAAGGGTGATTTTAGGATAGATGTGCAGAAATTATTGATTGTTACAACAAACTTGATAGTGGGCAGTTTGAATGAATTCAAGGAAGAACTATTAGAGGGATGAACCGAAAGCACTTAGCACCATCTTGAGGGTAAAATGTTGAACAGAGAGAGGCATATCAACACACACACACACACACACACACACACACACACACACACACACACACACACACACACACACACACACACACACTCCCCCAGCAGGATTATACCAAGTGTTCAATAGTTCTAAGCTTGATTTGAGTACAGTTCTATGTAAGTTGAAGGTATAAAGATCTATGTCCCACATTGTATCAGAAACAGATAGAGTATATTATCTTTATCCTGAACTATGCATATACAAAAGAGACCTACTCTTTTTGTGTATGCATAGTGTAAATATAGGGTGTCTATAAATTATTCAACTGATTATGATTAAAATCATTAGCTCGATTCATATTTTGTAATAGGTATCTTAGGATGGTTTGATGCAATTATCAAAGCAACTAAATGAGTTTTGCTCATGCAGTTGGCAGCCATTATTCCAGAAAGGATTGCAAATGGTGATGTGCAGAAGAAAGAAATGTGCATATTGTGGCTGTGAGATAACAAATGATTCTACAGAGATGTTTTCAACAGGAATTCCAGACAGATCCACCAATGGAACAATCAAAGAGGTGACAGCTGAAACAGTTTCAAGAAACTGGCACAGTGTGTTAAACCAGAAAGGAGCAGGTAGACCTAGTGTATATGCAAATGACGTTACAAAATTCAGAAAGCATTTACCCAAGGTCGTACAAAATATATCCATAGGGCAAGCCGGCAGCTTCAAATATTGTGAGCAACACTGGACTAGGGTAGGTTGCAAAAGATTGAAACTATGCTTACAAAGTGCAAATCGTCCAGGAAATTAAGCCTCATGACAAACCAAAACAAGAGGAATCCACTGTTCATATTCTCAATGATATAGACAAAGATGAGCACTTTCTGAAAAATGCCATTTTCAATAATGAAGCAAAATTCTACCTGTCTGGTAAAGTTAATAGATACAACTGTCACATATGGGGATCTGAAAATCCCACTCAGTTTGTGAACGTGAGCATGACAATCCCAAGATAAACTTGTAGTGTGTGCACTGTCCATCACAGCCAGGTGATTAAGCCATTTTTCTTCCATAATTACCTAATATTTGTAGAAGAATAAGAGAAATTTACCTCAATATGAGAAGTAGAACACTTCCGTTTGACACTCTCCAGAAATTAAAACGAATATAACATTAACACAAAATGATTATTAAAAAATAAAATAATAAATTGAAAACAATTTAAAAAATCAATTGAACACAAAAAACAATTTAAAATTAAAAATGAATTTTTGAAAAACAAAGGAAATAAAATAAAATCGTTTTTCAAAATTTACATTAAACTTTTAAAAAAATTAATTAATTTTTAATTGTTTTTTTAATTGTGCCCAATCAATTTTTTATTTGTTTTCAATTTATTTTTTATTTATTTTATATATATATTTTTTTCTGTAATCATTTTGTGTTAATATTATATTCATTTTAATTTCTGGAGAATATCATACAGAAGTATATCTACATATAATTTTTAAGTAAATTTCTCTTATTCTTCTACAAATACTGAAATCAATGTAGAATGAATGTAGAATCAATGTCCATGGCGGAGTTATCAATGTAGAATAACTCCGCCATGGACGGTCCCAAGCCCGGCTGCGAAAGGAGGAGGGTGGTCATCCTGCCGAAATGACCAGAACCGGGAAACCGGGGAAACTAGGCAAGAAACCGCATGAAATTCAGAACAAGCTCTTACAACAATGTTACCGCATCCGGGGTAGCCGATGCGCCAGCACTGGGGACCCAGGGTACTGGTGTGAAGTGGACCACTGGCCACAGAACAAGCTGTTATAACAATGTTACCGCATCCGGGGTAGCCGATGCGCCAGCACTGGGGACCCAGGGTGCTGGTGTGAAGTGGATCACTGGCCACAGCAATAAGCTTACTACGCCGAAAAGGACAATTAACATTGGCGAATGGAATGTTAGAACGGGGCACCACGTTGGACAAAAGGAAATCATTGCCCAAGAACTACTTAGGTGCAAGATATCAATCGCGGCATTATCCGAATTAAGGCTCACCGGGTCTGGAACGATGATCATCCAACCACCAGCACCTAATGAAGCGGTTATGCTATTCTACTCTGGTGGTGAGAAACGAGAAGCAGGAGTGGGCTTTATGGTCGATGCTCAGGCCACCAGTAGTGTGATCGCTTTCCAACCAATATCGGACCACCTGGCAGTCCTTACTGTCAAGGGCACCATCAAGACCCATATTATCTCCGCCTATGCGCCAACTGAGACTAGCCTGGACCCGACCAAGAATGACTTCTACAACCAGCTCCAACATACGCTGGATTCAATTCCGCAGACAGAAGTGATCATCCTCGCAGGGGACTTTAATGCCCATATTGGCGTGGACAGATCTGGTTGGGAAACAACAATGGGCAAGTTTGGCCATGGGAAGATCAATGACAACGGCTTACGTTTGTTGTCCTTTGCCGCATCTAACAACCTGATCATTGGAAACAGCCATTTCCAGCACCCTCAAAAACATCAACTTACATGGCGAAATCCATCTGGCAAGGACTCAGCAATCCTGGACTACATTTTGATCAATGCCAGATTTCGCTCATCACTCATGGACGTTCGTGCCATGAGGGGACCTGATTGCGGATCTGATCACTACCTCATCCGGGCTAAGGTGCAGCTCAAATTACGGCATGCAAAAAGATCATCTTGGTCAGCCAAGCTGGACTGGAGGCAGCTAATGAATGCTGCCAACAAACAGGCATATCAGATCGCCCTATCCAACCGCTTCGAGATGCTGGCCGTGCCCGAGGATATAAATGAAGAAGAAAAGCAGATCTCTGATGCCATCCTGGAATGTGCCAAGCCCCTATGTCCACCTGCCCGACGTCGAACACAACCATGGATATCAGACGAGTGCCTCGACCTCGTGGACAAACGGAAACAGGCAAAGTTGGTCGACTTTGAACGGTACCGGCAGCTAAACCGAGAAGTCCGACAAAGAATGACAGCAGAAAGAGAAGCATACTGGAACCAAGTGGCAGACGATCTTGAAGTGGCGGCATCCAAAAACGAGTATCGCACTCTCTACCGCACCCTCAGATGTCTGAGTGGAAAGACCAAATTGACTAGTGACAACATCAAGAATGCTGATGGGACCTTCGTGCGATCACCATCCGAACCCCTGCAACGGTGGAGTGAATTCTTCAAAGCTTTGTATAATCACGACCCACCTCAGGGACCGCCAGCAACAGCACTCTCAATCGACCCCCCTGAGGTCTCCATGGTCGATGTTGAGCCTACAGTAGAAGAAGTGAAAGCAGCCATACAATCCCTGAAGAATGGCAGGGCACCAGGAGTGGACCAAGTCACCACAGAAGCGATCAAAGCCAGGGGAGATGTACTGCTTCGCCGATTACACTCACTCCTCAAAACCATCTGGTGCACTGAACAAATTCCGTTAACATGGAGGAAAGCCATTATCGTACCGATCCACAAGAAAGGTGATAACCGGGACTGCAAGAACTACCGTGGCATCAGCCTCCTTTCCATCATCGGAAAGGTCTTTATGAAGATCATCCAGTCAAGACTGCAAAAACATCGCGAGCAAACCAGTCGAGAAGAACAGGCAGGATTTAGACCCGGGCGAGGATGCTGTGATCAAATCTTTGCCATTCGTCAGCTGATGGAGGAGAGGATCCGGTGTGGACAGCGAACCGTCATTGTTTTCATTGACTTTAAGTCTGCTTTCGACTGTGTCCACCGGCCTGCCTTATGGAAACTACTAGAGGTTGAACATGTACCTCGAAAAGTCATCACACTCCTCCAAACTGCATACAACGGTTTAACCAGCCAGGTGCGCATCCAGAACGATTTATCTGAGGAATTTACCATCCAAACTGGAGTCTGCCAAGGGGATGTAGCCTCCCCGTTGCTTTTCAACATCGTGGTCGACGCCATTATGAGGCAAGCATTCAGAAACAGACAGGGCATACAATATGACAAGGATCACTATGTGACTGACCTGATGTTTGCTGATGGTAGTGCTATCCTTGCCGGTAACGACGCTGAAGCCACGGACATCCTCTACGACATTGCCCGCATTGCCCGGCCATACGGTTTGAAGATCAATGCTGGTAAGACAAAGGCCCTGACAACAGATGGGTCGCAAGCCACCATCTATCTCGAAGGCGTCCAAGATCGAGCAAGTGCAGGACTTTAAATACCTTGGGTCGCTGGTCCAGGAGAAGAAAGTTGCATCCACCATGGAAATCCACAGCAGAATTGGACAGGCGGCCACTGCGTTCGCCTCGCTCAAATGGTGTCTGTGGAAGAGGACCAACATTTCCACAAAGACTAAAATCCGACTCTTCCGGACTTTGATTCTGCCCATTCTTCTTTACGGATCGGAAACATGGATTTGTCTCAAGTTAGATTTGAACAAACTTGAGGTATTCCAAATGCGATGCCTGCGGCAGATCTTGGGCATCTCTCTTCGCGACCGCATCACTAATGATACCATCCGTGCCAGATGCCAACAGCAACCAACCATTGCCGACCAAATCCAGAAGCGAAGGCTCAGATGGTTTGGCCACGTATGTAGAATGGGCACGAACAGAATACCATCCACACTCCTTTGGAGACAACGACCCACCCAATGGAGCATCCAACGGACTGCGCCTAGGAAAACGTGGGCCAAGCAAGTGGAAGATGACTTGAAGAGCCGACGTCTCGACCTTAACCAGGCCAGGACTGAAGCCATGGATCGTAAGGTATGGAAGAACATCACAGAGCAAGTCCGAAACCCTGCGGCACCTACAGCAGCATACTGGTTGCGTGGCCAACCGCCTCCCCCAGCTGCCAGCTAAGGACCAAAGAAGAAGAAGAAGAAGAAGAAGAATGTAGAATGTACTGAGCATCAGAGCTCTGGTTTATACAATAAAATTCATAATTACCTAAATATGCTCGAATTGTATGCTGCACCTCATTTCCTAACCGATGAACTGGCCGAGATGGTCCCATTCCATGGCCTCCTCATCCCCGAATATCATTTCTTTGTATGGCACCATATAAAGAACAAGGTGTATAAAAAAAAAAAAAAAACACACACAGTTAACAAATAGGCAGTGACTTCCATTTCTCAAGAGATGCTTCAAAACACTTGGAATAAAACTGGTTACCATCTCAACATTCTACGTGCTACCAAAGGTGCCCACGTGGTGGTTTACCGAAGTATAGCTGGGAGATAAGAAATTCTTTGAGTTGCTCTATTAAGTGCAATATACTGTTTTAACATTACCTATTACAATAAAATTTTAATTGAGCTTTATAATCATGTGAATAATTTATAGATACCCTGTATTATACCTCTGGTGAAGCTATTTTGCAATGAATTTCATTACACTAATTTTCATCTGTTCAGTTTATTCAGTGCATATTAAACTTTTTTTTTAATACAAGGTACTTATTCTGTACTATACTCATACTTATTCTGTACTATACTCATACTTATTCTGTACTATACTCATACTTATACTTATACCGTACTTATTCTGTACTACATTCATACTTATTCTGTACTATACTCATACTTATACCGTACTTATTCATACTTATTCTGTACTATACTCATACTTATACCATACTTATTCATACTTATTCTGTACTATACTCATACTTATACCGTACTTATTCATACTTATTCTGTACTATACTCATACTTATACTATACTTGTTCTGTACTATACTCATACTTATACTATACTTGTTCTGTACTATACTCATACTTATTCTGTACTATACTCATACTTATTCTGTACTATACTCATACTTATACTGTACTTATTCTGTACTATATTCATACTTATACAGACATACCTCGGTTAACATTACCTCTGATAACGAAGCTTCGATATAACAAAGTCAGCAATTTCAAGCCCCATTTAACATTAAAAAAATATTCCAATTTAAGGCCAACGCCCGACAATCATCCGATTGGTGACTGACGGCGACTCGTTACGTACTCCCAAGCTGCGGGTGTGTCTGTTATAACAGTTTTGCACTTCATTCACCTAATTTAGTTGTTGTTTACACTTCATAGGGTGTGTTTCAGTGTGATGCATTGCAATGATCAGTATCTGTCAGTTTTCTTGGTATGCCAGATCGTGATTTTTAACTGTCCTCCATTTCCTTTACATGATTGGCATTGTTTCAGTGTGGCACATTGCTTGTTTGTTTTTTGTTTTGTTTTGTTTTTATTGGCGCATTAGATGGCACATTGCAATAATTGACATAGGTTCTTTGATAGCATTACATAACGTAGATTTTGTAAATTTTAATAGAAATATTTTTGTTTTAGTTAATTAAAATGTCAGAATCAAAGAAAAGAAAAGCAATTTCTTTGGAAACTAAACTAAATATCGTACGACGTGTTGAAAGCGGCGAACGAAAATCCGATGTGGCACATTCTTTAGGATTAGCGCAATCAACTTTAACAACCATACTAAGTCAATCAGAAAAAATAAAACAGTCTGCTCAGAATTGTACAGATGTTACAGCGGCAAAATTAACTTGCTTAAGGAATCCAATTTTAGAAAAAATGGAGAAAATGTTAAGTTTGTGGATAGATGATATGTCACAACGTCATATGCCTTTAAGTCAAATGATGATTCAAGAAAAAGCATTATTTTTGTTTAATCACCTGAAATCTAAACAAACTGAAGAAATTGCGGAAACCTTTGGGGCTTCTCATGGTTGGTTCGAGAAATTTAAAAAACGGGCCAGGATTCATAGTGTAAAATTAACAGGAGAAGCTGCAAGTGCAGATGTTGAAGCTGCAAATAAGTTTCCAGAAAAACTAAACGAAATAATTGAACGTGAAAATTTTCCAAATTTGGTGTTCAATGTTGACGAAAGCGGTTTGTTCTGGAAACGGCTACCAACAAAAAGCTTCATTTCTATTGAAGAAAAATCAGCTGCTGGGTTCAAAGCAGCCAAAGACCGTTTAACGTTACTCTTTGGATCAAATGCCTCTGGCGATTATAAATTAAAATAGTTATTAGTTTACCATTCAGAAAATCCAAGGGCATTAAAAGGTAACATAAAAATGAATTTACCTGTAATATGGAAAGCAAATAGAAAAGCGTGGGTTACCAAGGAGTTATTTACTGATTGGTTTGTTAACTACTTTTGTCCTGAAGTAAAACGGTATTGTCAAAAAAACAAAAAACAACTTTGAAGAAAAAGCTCTTTTGTTGTTGGACAATGCTCCGGGACATCCTACTGATCTTAACACGTTGGACACATGCATTCCTGTCAAAGTTGTGTTTCTTCCAGCAAACACAACTTCCCTGATTCAACCATTGGATCAGGGAGCAATAGCATCATTTAAAGCTTATTATCTGCGTCGAACATTAAGCAATTTAACTGAACTAGAGGATAAAGAGGAAATGACAGTTAAAACTTTTTGGAAAAACTACACCATTAAAAACGCAATTGAAAACATTGATAGTTCTTGGAAAGAAGTCACTAAGAAATGCTTAAATGGAGTTTGGAGCAAAATATGGCCAGAAGTTGTACTAGAAGAAGAAAATAACATCCAAGAAATTAGAAATTAAGTTATCCAGATGGCTCAATCAATAGGTTTCGAAAATGTCGATGAAGAGGATGTTAGAAATTTATTGAATGCAGAAGATGATGGTTTTTCAGTGGAAGATTTAGAAAACCTTGTTAGCAACGAAGACAAAGATAATGAAGATGAAGTTAAAGAAGTTCCTGCCGAAAAAGTGTTAACAACCAAAGATTTAAAAAGGTGCTTAAATGACATTGAAAACGTTTTAAATTTTTTTAGTGAAAATGATCCTGATTTAGGAAGAAGTGTTATTGTTAAGCGATCAGTGTTAAATGCAATAACTCCATATAGGCAATTGTTAAATGAAAGAGAAAAAAAGCATAAACAATCGACTTTAGACTCATATTTTAAAATGCGATTTCACTTTGTATGTAAGTTGACTGTTTATTTCATAAAACTTTTCTTTGTTCGAAAAAAAAGCTTTTCATTTTCTTTACGTATCCCTATTCTGGCCATAGTATTTTTACTTCTGAAAACGAAGTTTCGCTTAACGAAGTAATTTCGTGGAACGCATTCTATTCGTTATTCAAGGTATGCCTGTACTGTGCTTATTCCAATCCAACTAGTAAATTACAATTAAAAACGAATTTTTGAAAAACAAAGGAAAGAAAATCGTTACCTTGTATTAAAAAAAAAAAAAGCTAATAAAAATGCAATTCATTTATATTTGTGTGATGTATAAACACATATAGAACAAAACCAAAATGATTTCTATAGTCTCACAGGCATCATTAAAGAAATAGGAAGCAGTTAGAAAATACCTGCTCAACATAACTGATAAAAAAACTTGCCTGTTCAGAAAATATTGAAATGACAGCACTTCACCTGTGTAAAGTTTAAAATCTATTCATTACTAATAGAGTCTAAAAAATACATGTGTGGTTAATGTTTAGTCCTTCATTTCTTGTGATGCAATCTTCCTGTTACAGAGTTATAAAAAACATCTTTTGATGTTTTTTATGATAATGTAAAACTAATTGTATTATAACATTATATTATTGGTTGATCTGTTCTGACTTCTGACTTATACAGCTTCTAATATGCATAATATGAAGTAATAATTTCCACAGGTGCAACTGAAGAGCAGGTAGAATTAGAGCAGTTTAGTAATTTAGAGACGTTTCTTTACAAGAATTATTTGGAATATAAGAATGACTTTGACCAATCACAGACTCATCATTTCGGTAGGTTTATACTGTTCTCAACTAATCCTGTGACAGGAAGTTAGAGCATAAAAAAAAAAAAAAAAAAAAAAATCAGATATCTCTTTTGTTGAGCTCTATAAATATATGTTTAAATGTCAACCAGGAGTCAGATGTAAATGACACAAGTTTTTGTACATGCCAAGTTCCACCTGTGATGCAAAAAAAAAATGATCACTAGTATCAACTTTATCTTTTTATCTAATGCCACAACTAAATATCAATAACAAATACATGGGACTTTATTAATAAAAATTTCTAGTTACATTTAAATAAAATGTTTGAATATTCGAAAGGATACTTTACAAATTCTACTGGATGTTCTTTGAGCAGATTTGTTGCATGTGTTTCCACAAAGGATGATACTTCATAACTGCGATTACGACCTGTGTAAATAAAATGTATTTTTTAATATAAAAATATATATATTTTAACGTAATATAAAATCTTTACATTGGCCAATCAAAATGACATGGCCACCTACCTAATAGTGGGTATGTCCTTCTCCTGCCACCACATGGCAAGGCATGGACTCTGTTAAGGCTTCTGAATGTTGCAGAATGTATGTTGTACCATGTTGCCATGAGTGCATAACAAATTAGCAAAAGTCTGTAATGGAGGATCCAAATTCCAGATCTGTCGATCCACATAATCTGACAGATGTGACAGATGTTCTATGGAATTCACATCTGATGAATTCAGTGGCCAAAGTAGCAACTGGAAGTCACTTTTGTGTTCAGTGAGCCATTCTCACTGAAACACACCTCAGCCATCTAGGAAGACAGTCATCAAGAAGGGGTGTGCCTAATCAGTATAATGGATAGGTAGATTTTAGCATTCAGAGTGTGGTCTAGGAGAATAAGGGCTCCAAGAGATTCCCAGGAAAACCCCCAAACCAAAACACTATCAATACCTATTTCTGTTGGACCAGGACATTGGAGTAATTCTTCTCTGCAGTTTGCTGCCATAACTTTATCTACCATCTGTCCAGTTGCCAATGTTGCCATTCACATACAAACTTTAGGCATCATTGACAATGAGTAGCTATAAGCTACCCATCATCAACTACAATATGCATCTTTTAGCTTCAAGTGTGACTTGAAGCCAAAGATTGCCACTGAACTAAATGTTGTTTTTCCTAATCTCATGGCTCATCTGAAAAGGGTTGCAACACACCAATGTGTCAGGACACACCAGCTGGGAACCACTGCTATGCGAATTCACTTATTAATGAATACTAGGCGAATTCTCATATTAGTGAATACTAGGTGAATACTTATTGACTGTCATACATTTTATCAAAGTTGTTTCTAATAATGCTTCAAAGTACATTACAAATTTTCCAATAAGTACTGCCATCACTTCTCTGTTTCTCAATAATTGTGGACAGAATTTATAATTCGGCTCTGGAGAGACTGTGCAAGACTTGAAGTGTAGAATCTTTTTCAGCATGGTCTGAACTTCTTAACAGGAGAAACTGGTAAACAAAGATGGGATACATTTAAATAGAAGTGTAAGCATATTCGCTGATGCTATCAAGAAAATATTAGATGGCTCATAAAACTGCTAGTTTGGTGTGGAACAGGTTGCAGTAAACACAGACTAACAGTTTTGAGGCAACTGAAAGCAGAAGTAAAAGTAATTCTTGTGCTGCTTCTATTGGGTATGCAACAGCCTGAAACACAGTGTGGGGAGAGTAAGACTTCCTGGGGATGGTTATATACTTTTTCATAAACTAAAACTAAAAGCACAGCAAATACATTTCATCAATTTGAAGTATTGACTAAATTATCATATGCATGCAATGCATTATAGGAATATTAGAAACATGAGTGCTGGCAGCATAGTTCAAGGTGGTGCAAGTACACCATCTTTGGATTTCAAAGTAATACAAAATTTTTAATATTTTCATTAATTTATCGAAACATTAAAACAATACAAATTCTTTCTTTCAAAATACAAGTACTTTCACCCACTGATCATGAAACATTGGCTTCGGTGTACACATAAATCAGTCAAACTTCACTTAATTAAAAAATTGCATGTATTCAAAAATTTGGTGAAAAATATCCTGCTGGCACCCATGATTAGAAACATAATTCCACTCAGATATGAGAGGCACACAATTTGTAATATGGGGAAAGCATAAAATGTACAAAATATAGTATAAACTACAAAGTATAGAAAGGACAGAGAGGTCAAGGGAGTGGAGAAGTAATGCTTTTTGTTAGGTAGGCACACAGAATCTAAGGCATAAAATATACAAAATATAGTATAAACTACAAAGTATAGAAAGGACAGAGGTAAAGGGAGTGGAGAAGTAATGCTTTTTGTTAGGTAGGCACACAGAATCTAAGGCAATGCACCCAGCTGATGTCAGCTGCCTGGATAACATAGAGTCATTGTGTGACATAAACAATGGGAAAACAAAAATGAGAGTAGGAGTATGTTATAAGCCAAATAACTATGACAAGTAAAATGAACAACTATACGGACAAATGGGCCAATAAATCAAAATGTCTTATAATGCAGGATTTTTAACTTTACAGATATTGAATGGAACTTATTGGTACACCTTACATGTTAGCATCAAACTTTTCTGAATTTACTGGGTGGCTACTTTCTGCACTAACATGTTAGAGAAGCAACAAGAGAAGGTAACTCTTGATCTGATTAACCACAGTGACACTTCATGCAATAAGAATCTCCAGATATGGAACTAGTAGGTGGCAGTATATATTAGGTGACTGGGAGAGTGCACTCAATATTATTTCTATGTATGAAGACCATTCCTAAAAAAAGGACATCAAGCTTTTTGAAAAGGCCCAAAGACAGGTAGACAGGCAGTGTGTATGCAGACACTGACAAAGGATGACCATATATGAGAAAAGACCTGAATATATGGGCTACAGAGCTTGGTAACTAGGTTAGTTACTGGGAAGGTGAACCTGAATGAAATTTATAAGGCTCTAAGAGGGGGAAAGAAGAATTTTCAATTATAGATGATTCTAGAAAAGACTTATCTAACTGTAGTATCATATCATAGATGATACTGCAACTTTTAGCCAGTGAGTTGCAATATAATGAATTCAATGAATCAGTATAATGAATCAATTTAATTTTTTGGAATTAGTTACCTTTGCAGGTAGATGAGGCTGACAGCTTAGAGAAATTCAAAGGTCAGCTGGACTGGCACCTATTGGGGGAGTGGGGCTAAAAGATAGATAGGTTTTTTTTTTTTCTTGATTGATATAGCAGAAGCCTAGGGCTTCCCTTGTACCATATAGCTCATACAAATATCAGAATATCTTTTTTAGTCTGGCATTCTTGCATAATTACTCAGATACTCTTGGTCACAATATTTATGGCAGGGAAGGATTAGGTAATACATACATTTCAACAAAATAAAGTTTAGCAACAAAAAATTTTGTTGCTAAACTTTATTTTGAAACTGAGATGATATGCCATAAAAAAATATTTTACTCACGCTCTGCATATTCAAAAGAATGAAATCTCACTGGCTGAACATATGTCACAAGTGCAGACATTTCAGCTCCTGCTTCAGACTCTTTAGCAGCAGTTCCCTAAAATGAATAAATTTCACATAAAACATAAATGGAAATGGTGAAATATGAATAAATACAAAAATATACAATTTATACTATGATATTAGAGTTTAAAAGACATTTTTCTTTCAAACCTCAGTTTAATGTAGTGTACCATTCAGTTTCGATCCCAATGCTGTAACACAAACTTTGCATTTTTGCATTTTTGGCATATTTAACGAAAACGTTTCATGTGATGGAGTCGATAGCAAAACTATTAAAATGTTTCCCACATCAACTTGAGAAATTTTCCCAGCCAACTTGAGAAATTTCCTTGCATGCTAATTTAATTGCAGTACAGTGACTTGTTACGTAGTTCCGAGATCAACGTTTTAAAAAATGATCAAGTATATTGCTTGTAATATTTGCGTTATATGCATTTAGAAACATAGTCATCACTCAGTACAGTATTAGACATCATGCGTAACGGACAGTTTACTTGAACATTGTATCATAATTAATGCAACCAACACAGTTACATTTTCGAAGAGTTAATAATGGCAGATAAGAATGACAAAGCAACGTCTGGACACAGTACGAAGACTACAAATGTCAGAAAAAGACTGTATTTGAAAATGAAATTAGACGTTTTGAAGCAAATCGATTCCGGTTAATGACAAGCGAATGTGTGCCATAATTTAGGACTGGGAGGTTTAACTGTAAGAACAATTATAAAAAATAAAGAATTAATTTTAGCAGCGGGAAAGACAGCTGATCCACTGCAAGCAACTAGGGCTAGGCCGGCTATTATGATTGAAATGGAGAGACAACTAATTATATTGAAGATAATATGCAATTCAGAATTCAGTTAAGTTAAATATTGTATAAATTGTACAGTATATATAAAAAAAGAGATTAGCCTATATGATGATCTAAAGAAAGCTCACCTAAAAAAAAAAAAAAAAAGAATGTGAAACCATTTAAAACTAGTAAGCGCTGGATGAATAGATTTAAAATCCAGGGAGAAGCCGCAAGTGCAGATCAAGGAGCCGAAACTTTCAAAAAAGAACTTGTTAAAATTATTGAAGAGGGGTATTATGTGTTGTACTTCTCAACAAGTTTTTAACATAGATGAAGCAGGACTTTTTTGTAAACAAATGCCTAAAAGAAGTTTCATATTGAAAGAAGAAAAAAACATGCCAGATTTCAAAGCGGTAAAGGATCAGTTGACTTTATTGTTGGGTGATAACGCTGAGGGGGACTTTAAATTAAAACCTCCTTTAGTTTACCAAGAAGAAGGCCAAAGTACAACCCAAAATCGACACATTTTTCATGATTAAATTCATCAATTAACTTAAATCAATTAAAATCAATTTAGATCAATAAAATTAATGATTTTAATTTGAATTTTAAGTTTAATTTTGATACATAAGTAGTTACCATGTAATTATACACATTTGTAATATAGAAAATTTTATATGTACAAATATTTGAACATTAAGTATTTTGACTGACATTTGTGCATCTTTTCACTACCGTTTATTATTGATTAGGAATTATCCTATGACACCGACTGCAACTCACAAATGCATATGTTACCTTATGGGAATGTGGCACTCGCTTAGCGCGGATTCACTTAGCGCTCTGTTTTTCCAGAACGAATTATCAACATTAATCGGAGGTCACCTGTATTATGAATATACAATGTATAAATTTAAAATGGGTACCAAGGGTAACATGAGACAGTAATTCTGTAAAACAATAATTTTAAAGAATAATTATGGTATAATTTGTGTATTTTGGCAAACAATTAGCATTAGCATTAGTAGAGGCATACGATGCAAGAAAGCAAGCTTATGCAGCATCAGCCAAAAAAAAATTCCCATGTATCCATATTTTTCAATTATTATAGAATGGTTTCCTGGAGCATATGTAGGCTTACTGCTTTTGCAGCATCAAGAATGTTATAATTCTGCCAATAATCTTGAATTTAAAAACTGCCTATTCCATCAGTAGCTTCTACCAATTGTAAAAAAGATCTTAGGTAATAAAGTTTTAAGGAAGCTATAACACCTTGGTCCATTGGCTGAATTAATGAACTTGTATTTGCTGGAAGAAAGGTAACTTTCACATTTGGGTGCAGATCAGACAAATGTGCAGGATGACTGGGTGCACTGTCAAGAATAAGAAAGATTTTGAATGCTATGTTCTTCTTCAGGCAATATCTTTTTTCTTTGATGCAAAAGTAATTTAAAAACCAATCCTTGAAGATTTTAGCTGTCATCCAAGCTTTTCTGTTCGATTTCCAATGAACTGGTAAGGAGTTTTTTGATATTCCTTTAAAAGCACAAGGATTTTCTGATGTATAAATTAGAAGCTTTGGTTTGGTTTGGTTTAGATTTTATTGGCGCATTAGCAACTAAGGCTATAATGAGCCAAAACCAGGTGATATATAAAAAAATTTAAGCTTTTACTGACCTAATTACTTAGGTCACCATGTCAAGATATAAAATAACAAAGGTATAAAATGTAGAAAAGATAAATCAATAAAGAAATAACAATAACATGTAAATTTTAAATACAAGTAAAAACCTTTACTGATTTAAAATAGCTAAAAACAGCAGACACATTGTCATTGTCGGATAAAATCTGACTGAGTGTATCCGGCTCAGTCAGATGATTAAAAGCAGCAAAACGGATATTGCTAAAATCTGGATAGTCAATTGAAATGTGTCTGATTGATAAAATTGTGCCATAGGACTCACACATAGGAGGATCATTAGCCCTCAGCAAATACGAATGAGCCAAATGACTATGTCCTATGCGAGTCTGGGCAAGAACAACTTCCTCCTTACGATTTCTGCACAAACTAGACTGCCACGGTTTAATTACAGGCTTTATACAATATAATTTATTCGTAGTCTGTCTATTCCACGAATCCTGCCATTGGGAGTGTATTATTTGACTGTAGTCTGTATAGGGGACTGACAGGCAGCGATTATTATTGGGAATTGCTGATTTGCTGCGGTGTCAGTCAAATCGTTTCCCCTAATCCCAATGTGGCTGGGAATCCAGCAGAAGTGGATATCATATTCACATTCACAGAGGAAGTGAATCTTCTGCTGAATGCAAGACAGAATTGGATGAGAATTATATCTCACAGTTATTAAAGCCTGTAACATGCTGAGAGAGTCGGAATATAAAATGAACCACTGGTATTGGCGTTTACTAATGTAATCCAAGGCTAACTCTATAGCATGCAGCTCTGCAGTAAATATGCTGCATTCAGAGGGAATCTGCTCTGATGTAGTGGTGTCTGTAAAGACACCAGCAGATCCCGCATATGATTCCAACTTCAAGCCATCTGTGTAAACTGGCGCAAAGTCAGAATGTTCAGTTCAGTGTGCTGAATAAAGCTGCAGGTAGACAGATGATGGCATGTCTGACTTTCCCCAATTTCTAAGG
Source organism: Mastigoproctus giganteus (assembly GCF_048544385.1). Classification (NCBI taxonomy): domain Eukaryota; kingdom Metazoa; phylum Arthropoda; class Arachnida; order Uropygi; family Thelyphonidae; genus Mastigoproctus; species Mastigoproctus giganteus. The sequence continues at coordinate 172,212,472 of NC_143577.1, forward strand.
GACAAGTCACATGTTGGAACATGAGCATGCCAGGGTGGAAGGGGTTGCTTTAGTGTTTGGGCAACCTTGTCTACCTTGATCTTAAGTTCTTTGGGTAGCTCTTGGAGATGAATACCAAAAGGACGATTGGCAGTCTTACGGGTGTTGTACAAATTTTCCCATCGTGGCTCAAAAATGAATGGCCACGTAGGATGGTCTGGCAGGGATTTCAGTTTTAAACCATACTTTAGAGACAACTGTTTACGTTGAAGTGATAACGGTGGTTCGTTTGCTTCAACGTATAAGCTCTGGACAGGAGATATTCGATATGCTCCAATAGCGATACAGAGAGCCTGATGATGGACAGGATCCAGCCATCGAAGTACACTCTCTGGCCGAATTGTATACCAGGGACCTGTAATCTAATCTGGATCGCAAAAGTGCACAGTAAATGCGTAGTAGGGTGCATCGGTCCGCACCCCAAGATGTAGAGAAGAGAGAGCACAGAATATTCATGCCTCTTGTGCACTTTGTGTGGAGTTGACGAATGTGATCCAGAAAGGTCAGCTTTTTATCAAATACGAGTCCTAAGAATTTTGTGTCCGCTGCTACTGGAATAGCATTTTGTCCGAGCCTTAATTCAGGTTCAGGATGAAGATTACGCTTACAACAAAAGTGTACGCAAACGGTCTTCTGCGGCGAGAATCTGAATCCATTAGATAGAGCCCAGGAATTTAGGCGATAAATGGCTGCAGTTGTCTTTCTATAACCCTCATGTTGCATGACTGACAAAATATGCTAAAGTCATCAACGTAGAGGGCACTCTTTACAGTTGGAGGAAGTTGTTCGGTGATGGAATTTACTTTGATGGCGAAAAGCGTGATGCTTAATACTGATCCTTGTGGTACTCCCTCCTCTTGACAGAAGGGACAAGAGAGTGAGGATCCCACATGAACTTGAAAACATCGATTGGCTAAAAAGTTTTTAATAAAAATGGGGAGATGCCCTCTTATAAGACCAAGGCTATGCAAATCTTTTAAGATGCCAAATCTCCAAGTTGTGTCATATACACTTTTTCCATGTCAAAGAATACAGACACCAAATGTTCACGTTTTAGGAAAGCATCCCGGATGGATGTTTCCAATCTAATAAGATGGTCCAGAGTGGACCGGTTCCGTCAGAAGTTGCACTGGATGTTAGAGAGGTCATTCGATTCTAAATGCCACATTAAACGAAAGTTAACCATTCTCGCTAGGATTTTGCACAGACAGCTAGTCAGGGCAATAGGACGATAATTAGCAAATTAGCATATAATTAGCAAAGGCAAGAACGATTGCTTTGCGCCAGGAATCCGGAAACTGCCCTTCAATAAAGATTCTGTTATATAGAAGGAGCAGGTGATCCATAGCTTTTGGTGAAAGATGCTTAACCATTTCATAATGAATGCCATCTGGTCCAACAGCACTTGCCTTTGAAAGAGTGAGGGCTCTTTTCAGTTCCTGTATAGTGAATACCCCGTTGTAGGGATAGACGCTCTTAGACTTAAAATTAAGTGCCTGTTTTTCGATTTTATGTTTCAGGACCAGGAACTCTGGGGAATACGAAGATGTCGCAGAGATGTTAGAAAATGTTTCCCCAAGAGAATTGGCTATTGCAGTTGGATCTGCAATAGTGCATCCCTTATAATCTAGGATTGAAGAATTGTGGGATGTATATTTTCCTTTCATTTTCCAGATTTTGTCCCAGACCAACTTAGTACTAGTGGACTGAGTAACTGATGACATAAAACAGATCCATGATTCCTTTTGACTCTGATGGCGGATGTCGCGCGCTTTGGCTCGTGCACGTTTAAAGGCTATAAGGTTGGCCATGGTGGGATATCGTCGGAATATCTCCCAGGCTTTGTTTTGTGCCTTTTTTGCTGCTGTGCATTGTGAATTCCACCATGGTTTGGGAAATGGTGGAAACCGGGCAGATGTTTTTGGGACGGCATTCGCAGCTGCTTGGACAATAATTTCTGTGATGTACGTTACTGCATCATTGATAGGCTCCTGACTGATGGCACTGAGGTCAAAATTTGCCTGATGTTGAAAGGCAGTCCAGTCAGCCTGATCAGTCTTCCACTGTGGTAACCTGAAAGGAAGACACGGTCTCCCACTGTGTAACGAGGTTATCACAGGGAAGTGATCACTTCCATATGGGTTCTCCTCCACTTCCGGGTAGGCATGTGGAAGAAGGTGTTTGTTCCAGTATTTAGAAGGGAAAGGTCATTGTCATTTAGCATACGCTCTATGACAACTCGTCCCCTTCCACTGATGTTAGCACTACCCCACAGGGTGTTATGTCCATCAAAATCCTCGAGAAGTAAGAAAGGGGGGAGGCAACTGCATTACAAGATCATCACGGTCTTCCAGGGAGATGTCAGTCCCAGGTGGCAAATAAATAGAGCACACGGTTAATAAAAATCCCACTGTAAGGCGAATTGCAACAGCCTCTATGCTGGTTGTAATTAGCAAGGGCTGAACTGGGGTCTAGTTGCCCACAAGAATGGCCACTCCTCCATGAGCAGGACCATCTGCAATTCTGTCCTTACGAAAAAAATGTTATGTTATGCAGGGTGGGGTTATCATTTGCCTTTAGATAAGTCTCCTGCAAGCAAAAGCAAACTGGCTCGTGCTTTTGCAGGAGGGTCTTGATGTCATCTGTATTTCGCCGGAATCCACAATTCCATTGTAGGAATTTAGCCATTATTTTGGCTTGGTGGGTCCATCAGGCGGCTTCCGAGGTGATGAGGGCTTATTTTTGTCAGTCTTGGATTTATCTCTTTTGGGGAAGAATAGATGCTGTCCCGTATCCATTTCTTCCTCCGCAAAGAGTTCCAAGACTGATTCATCCGGTACCTCCTTGTTCTCTACATCCATTGTTTCTGATATTACTGGTGGCTCTTTACCATTTGGCTTTGGTAGTGGTGTAGCACTAGGAGGTATGGATATAGGTGTGGCAGCTGACTGTGTTTTTTTGGTGGGCTTTTGTGAACTCAATAAATAGCGTGCAATCGGAGTGAATGACTCTCTTGGTGGTACAGTCATCTCAGTTTGCGTACCGATAGTGCACTTAACAGAAACCTTCTGGGCATAAGAAGGTTCCTGCTATTTATTGGTTAGATGTGTTTTCTGGCCTCTGGGTAGGAGATATTCAGCTCTGTTTTTAATTTTTGGATTTCTTTTTCAGCCTTCCACTGCTGGCATGCTCTAGAATAGGCAGAGTGCTCTCCTTGGCAGTTGGTACAGGTTGGTTTTGAAGCTGAGCATTCCTTGCTCTCGTAATCTTTAGCACCACATCGAGCACAGGCAGGGTTATCACGACAAGATGTTTGTGAGTGGCCGTATTTTTGGCATCTAAAACACCTTAGTGGGTTTGGAATGTAAATCCTCACTGGGCAGTTTAGATAGCCTGCCTTGATAGAACTTGGAGGCCGTGGGGGTGTTGAATGTGAGGATAAGAACTCGGGTAGGGACGAGATTACCATCCTTTTGTATCGATATTCTCTTGACAGCTGTCACTCCTTGGTCTTTTAATTCAGAGCAGATCTCTTCTTCAGAAACATGAAGAAGGTCCCACTCTGATATAACACCTCTTGAAGAATTCAGAGTTTTGTGGGGGGTTACGGTGATAGGTATTCCCCCTATGGATGTAGAGTTCAAGATTTTTGCCTCTTGTTTGGTGCTGGAAGCTTCAATCAAAAGTTCGCCAGAACGCAGTCGTTTAACAGATTTTGGTGAACCTGCCAACCCTTCTAATCCTTTCTGGATAAAGACGGGCGACATCTTTCTGATTGACTGCTCTACGGTGGAATGGAGAATGAGGAAGAGTGGCATCACTGATGGTGGTGTGTCCTCAGTTTTGGCTCTTTTAATGGAGGTGTTATCCGTGCTATCATCTCGATTAGGTAGGGTCCTTGTTAGGGCCCCAGAAGAAGAAAGATTTAAATTACTCATAGGAGTAAGATAAAAATTTCTGATGCCCTAGGTACTCACCCACCACGGAGCCCTACGAGGGGACACCCACTTGTGAACTAGCAGGTACTGCGTACACGAATGGGACACCAAGTTTGCTTAGGAGCACCATACCCACGTTTCCAATAAGCCTTGATCCCGTCCCAGGACCAAAGGGAGGGAGACTTATTAGAACACAGTTGACCCTAGCAGTAAGAACCACCCACCGATTGATCCCAGTCGGGCCAGTCCGGGACCACCCATCTTGTCAAAGCAGGGGCCAAAGTGGTGTATTAAGGCTGGGCCCCTCAACCACCAGGATCCCCCTTTCCAAATTCCACGGGTCGTGGTGCATGTGCAGCCATGCACCATGCCAGATTCCAAAGATGTAACCTTGGAACCAAGGTACGAGCGTTAGATCCCAGTGATGCTAATCTGGAAAAGCAGCAGCATCACTGGGAGGACAAAGGAAAAAAGCTGGCTTTTTTCCTTTGTCCATATAATTGCAGTTTCAACGCCTTCTGAATTACACCTCACCCGGATGAAGCCGTTCCTGAAGAAAACTCCAGTTAAGAGTATTTTTCTGCCTTAAAATAAAATATATAATATTCCTTTAAAATTTCCAAAAATAGCCTATAATACCCTTTTCAAAAAATTCACAAAGTTTATTTTAAATCCATAATGAGATCTACAAGGAAAAATTACAATAAATTATTAGCATTTGTCCAATTTTATGAAAATTAGCGGGTCTCGACTACTCAAGTTGTCTGTCCAACTATCTAACAAAGTTTCGAGACTTTAGGACCACAACATATTTTTTTACTCTCCAGCATTAAACACTTGACTTACTGGATAACCCTCAGTCGCAATAACATCCTTTAAAGTTTTCAGATACAAATAAGCAGCTTCCATATCTGCATGGCTGCTTCACCCATTAATTTTAGATTGTGAAGACGTTTTTTTTTTTTTTAATTTTCAAACCAACCCTTACTGGCCTGAAAGACATCTGCATTGGATGGACCAGCTTATTCTTCCTGTAAGCGATTAAAAATTTGTAGAACTTTGGTGCGAATAATATCTGAATTAAGAGACATTCTCTTTTGATTAAGATCTTTTATCCATGAAGAAAGCCATTTTTCGGTTTTCTCTATGATAGAATTTCTCACTTTTGTAATGCTTTTTTGCAGCCAATGATGTGGAACAGATAACTGAACTTTTAATTTTCTCAGCATTTTCCCTAATTCATCGAATGCTAGATTAATTTATGCTGTATTTCTTGGCCAACGTCACAACATTTTTGACATTTTCTAACTCCTTAATGATTTTTAATTTTTCCTACAATTTAAAATTTTATTTTGCTGTAGCTTTCTTCATTTTAGGCACTAATTAAACACACACTTTATATAGACAATATATAGACAAGAAATATTAAATCAGCAAAATAATTAAATCAGACTTTATATAGACAAGAAATATTAAATCAGCAAAAGAAAATGAATACAAAAGCGATGAAAATACTTTACATTGTGTGAACCAGAAAAAGATTCTGTCTAAACAGCTAATGTAGGATAACTGATGAAGGGGGTTCCCGAATTAGGAAGTTGCTTCAAAATTAACAGGACAAACACACCACCATTTATTGCTATGTTTGGTTATAAGAATCAGTTTTGAACACCTTTGTGATATTTTTCGAAATCACATTTTGGGCGGTCATGACCATAAAACAATTTGCACTTACTGGTTTATTTGGCTTTTCTGTTAGTGCAATCGAATGATAAAAGGGTAATAAACTCGATCTTATTGCATTTGCAATAATACTGACAGCCGGAATTGTGTAGGATTTTATGTTAATATGGTAAAATGTATTTCTCCTTCAATGAAATCTTCAATCATGTAAAAAAAAGCATAAATAAATTTTCAAAATCTGCTCTTCATTCCTATTTTTGAAGTTTCCTAAACAAAAATCGTGAGGTAGCAAAATGCTGCGCAATTTAAAATTTTGGTGGTAAATATATGACCGCGCAATAGCAAAACTGCACAAATCGAGGGGTGACTGTATTTCCTTTTCATGAAGCAAACAGATGTCTAGCAATTCCAAAAACAATATCAGTGAACTGGGGGGGGGGGGTTTGAACATCTGAAGAAATTCAGTCAAGAATCAACAATCAGACCCTCCCTGATGGAACATTTGTTGAAAAATTAAGATATAGGCCCAACATTTAAAGTGAAATGAGAAATAAAAGTATTTAATGTCTACAAAAATGATTTCTTGTTGAAACATTGGAACAACTTGTATTATTCTTGTAGGAATGGAATCCTCTATTCCACACTCCACTTTAAAATATCGTCCAATATCTAAACCTTGGTTTTCCAATAAATGTGCTAAGGCTGTTCAAGAGAAGAATGTTGCATATCGTAATTGGCTTGTTTCCAATTCTTAAGTTTCATTTTTCTGCCTATACCAAAGATCACCACAATTGTGAAGCAGTTATTAATCAGTCCAAACTAGATTTTGAACAGGCTAAGAGTAGAAAACTTGCTTCTTGTCCTAATGGTAGCCGAGCATTCTGGTCTCTTGCCAAAGCTATTGGCCACAACTTTTACCCATCTCTGCTCCTACCTCTGTCTAAACCAGATGATTCTACTGTAACTTCAGCCAAGGATACTAGCAACCCATTTTTCTTCAAACTCACGTATTAATGATTTTGGTAAAATACCTCTCACCAACACACTCCATTCAATGCCTATTGTGGTCTTCCATCAAAAGGATGTCAGAAGGATTTTTATGAATGTTTATGCTAAAAAAAGCTCCAGGTCCTGATGGTATTTCTCCACTTGTTCTCAAAACCTGTGCTCCTGAACTTACTCTTGTTCTTTGCCACCTTTATTCACTTTTTTATTTCAAAGGCATTTTCCATCTGCTTGGAAATTTGCTCATATCCAGCCAGTTCCTAAAAAGGATAACAAATCACTCTCATCCAATTATTGTCCCATTGCAATTACTTCTATTCTTTCTAAAGTAATGGAGAAATCAATTGACAGCCAACTCTTAAATTATCTAGAAACCTTCTGTCTGATCAACGATCGCCAGTATGGATTCCATCAGTGCCGATCCACTGGTGATATTCTGGCTTATGTTACCCATTTATGGTCAAATTCAATGGAAAAGTATGGTGAAACAAAAGCGGTTGCTCTTGGCATCTCAAAGGCTTTCTATCATGTTTGGCATAAAGGTCTTCTAAAAAAAAGCTTCCATCTTATGGTTTGCCAAATGTTTTTTGTCATTGGTTATCCAGCTTTCTCTCTGACCGCTCCCTGAGGGTGATGGTAGATGGCTCTGTGTCTTCTAACTTCTCCACTAATGCTGGTGTCTCCCAAGGTTCAGTTATTTTCCCCACTCTTTTCCTCTTTTATACTAATGACCTTCTACCATTGACTGGAAATCCTATCCATAGTTTTGCCGATGATAGACATTGCATTCCACTTTCCATTTTGAGAAACCTTGCCCTGCTCAAATCAGCTTCAACTTCTCGAATATCCACTACCAATTCCTAAAATGCCGTTTTCCAGTTAATTCTCCAGTGGGGCAAAGAAAACTTAGTTGATTTCAATCCTTCTAAAACTCAGTCCTGCCTTATATCTTGCTAAAGGATTCTTCTGCTCCTATGCTAATCTTTGGTGACATTCCGATTTGTGGCAAGATGATATATCTCTTTTGGGGATTACCCTGACTTCTAATCTCAGCCAATGCCATGTTGACTCATTTCTTAAGCTGGCCCTGCCTTCCCTCTGAAAAACGTTTGTAGCAGTTCTCTTCAGTGAGATACAAAGGAAAACTAATGGAAAATGAATAGCATTGGTAATGGAGAAAAGCCAATTAAGATGAAACTTAAATTTCAAGACTGTAAACTTTAGTTTATCCTCAACCTGGAAAAAGGAGATGGATTTTCATTCAACAAAACTATAATTTGTTTTGCCACCAAGCTAGAAGCCCTTTTGTGGATTTTAAAATATCCAACATTGAGATTTTTTAAAACTTAAATAAAGGCACTCAGTTAAATTTTGTATTTATCATAACCCACCTCATTCTGATCCTCCACAGGCCTTTCTTGAGATTCTTCCTCATCAGAGCCAATGTCTGAATCTGATTCTTCCATATCACAACTGAGAGTCTGATTTTTGAGAGCAGAATCTTCACTATTTAATATTTCTTTTTCCTCTCCTCCTCCACCAGGATCATTCTGCCCATCTTCACTTGTGGTAGGTGTAGCAACTGGTTTCACCCTTTCTGAAGCTGAAGGCTGAGAAGAATTATCACTATCTTTTGGATTCATTTCTATAGCTGACTGAGGAGCTGAAAAATAAAAGAGAACTATGAACTTCTCTTAAATGTTAAAACATTAATACAAAATAAAAAAATAATGTATACTGCCCAAACTCATGAAACATCAGTTATTCATTGTAAGCTGATACCTGCAGAAAACTTTTTATTACCTAAATAAATAAATAAATAAATAAAAAAAAAACAGATTATACCTTACGCTATAAGTTCAAGATATATACGTTACACTATTTCTTATGGATTACAATATGGCGGCTAGTTCAACAATATTGGCGCCAAACACCAGGAGTCGTAACTTCCAAAAATCACTAGTTAAATTCAAAATAAGAAGCTGACGAATGCTACCAAACCTATTTAATCTCTTTGTAAGACACAATGTAGTATGTTAATTAACAAAGAATATGGTAAAATTAACAAAAATACTTATCCCTTTACAGCAGCCAAAAATCCACTGGTGGCTGCAATGATACTCACCATATCGTCACAGCCACCAACTGGCTTCCACAAAATTGTCTCATACACTAAACTGCCACATACCAAATTGTCTTACACCCCAAATTGTCATACATCAAAAAGTTGCCTACAACAATTTGTCATGCACCAAACTGTCGTACAACAAACTATTTTGTATTGAAATGGTGTGGACCCAAAGTTAACTGTTAATATTAGAAAGAGACAAAAAAAAAAAATCCACAGTCACCTATCCATCCCCACCAATAGTTTGTCTAGTTCTTCCTTGAATTTATTCAAACTATTTACTTCCACAATAATGGATGGAAGCTTGTCTCAGCAAACATCCACCTGTTGGCTGAAGTCAAAATTCTACAAATCTATTCTGCAACCATCCTTCCTCAATTTGAATTTGTCCCCCCCTCATGTGCATTGTCTGTGCTTGTTAACAGTAGAGACTACTTCTACAGGACTGGGGATACAATTAAAAAGAAAGGTGCAAGAATATTTACTATTTAACAATGCCTATAGGCATCTTCAGCATGCCCTCGTGAGTAGCACAGTTGGTAGCATCACCATCCTTCCTATAACACATGGAAAAGACCCAAGGTCAAGTTCAGTTGATGAAGGAAGAAATTTTTATGGGCCTTTTTCACAACATGGCTGAGTTAGTCAACATCAGATCACCTTGCAAGTGCCTAGTCTCTAGAAGCTACAAATTGCAGAACTTAAGCTATTCTTGGTAACACCAACGCTTTGTGCCACTCACGATCTCATTGCAATTCTCTGTACTTGTTCCGGCAGCTCTACATCTTTCCTAAAATTAGGCCTCCAGACCTGTATACAGTACTCACGATGTGGCCTGACCATTGCCTTATACAAGGGGACAATCACACTCTTATTCCTGCTATCAAAATTCCTGTATATCGTTGACAAGACATCATGAGCTACTCTTACAGCCTTTTTGCTCAGAAAACTTAGATCTGACTGCACAATTACCCCAAGGTCCTTTTCCTTCTCCACTACCCGAGTGTAGTGCCACCCAGTTGATATGCTACTCTGGGGTTACTGCTACCCATATGCAGTAATTTACATTTGTCAATGTTAAACTTCAGTTGCCACCTCTCAGCCCATCTGCTCAACTTTTCCAGATCCTGTTGCAGTAGCATACTATTATTGCTGTCATTAACAACCCTGCCAACCTTCGTATAGTCTGCAAGCTTAGACATTAACCCTGATATACCTTCATCAATATCACTGATAAATACAGCCACCCCCTGACTTACGTAAGAGTTGCGTTCTGCAGAATCCTATGTAAGTCAGTTCCCTAAATGCTTATGTAGTATTTGCAAATTTGATCGAAGCAAAAAAGAAATGCTCGACGAACATGTAAATAGAATTATTTATTCAATTTTTTTTATTTAATCACAGGAACAATTATAAAAGTGTACAAAATTACAAAAATTTCAAAATTATAAAATTACAAAAAGAGTGAGAAGACAGACATAACGTCAATAAATTTTAAATTTCGAGCATCGCTGCCAGAATTAACTCTCCAGCTGATAAGCTCACTGCTGCGTAAGTTGAGGGCTGTGGAGATTTAGAAGAGGTGTTTTCCAACACATCATAAAATTTCTCTGCAGCTGCAGAATCGGCACTGGTTACTTCACCGCAAACTTTAGTGTTTTGGAAACCAGCGCAATGCTTGAACCTATTAAACCACACTTTGCTTGCCATGAACTTGGCTTGGTGTTCGCTGTACTTATCCTTAATATCTTCATAAATACTTCTTGCTTTTGCTTGAATGGCCATTGGACTCAGGGGCACTTGTTTCTGAATCTGATTTTCCATTCATATTATTAATAGCCTTTTCATCTTCAATATAGCACCTGAACGCTGTTTTGTGATTATTGCTGATCCTTTAACATGTTCTTTTATATGTGCACTGTCCCTTAAAATAGTATTCACTGTGGAAACAGTGAGACCTAATTACATGCAATTGATGACAAACTTTGTCCTGCTTCGCTCTTCTTAATTAGTCATCTTCATTTCTAAATCAATTTTGTTTTGTTTCCTAGCACTAGGTGGTAGATGACTTCCATCAATCGGTGAAATACCACCACTTTGCTTATTGGAGGCTTGAAGTGGTGAAACCCATGTTTAGTCTCTAGAGCAAAGTTTCCAGCATCCCCCTCCCCCCATACTTCTCCTTCAACCCATGCATGGTACTAAGTACTATAGGTTTTGATACCTTTCGTGTTTGGAGTTTTCATAAAAAAAAAAAAAAAAAAAAAAAAACTGCCAGTATCTGTACTTTCCATTTGTACTTTCTGTCCCTTTCCCATTTGCCATTGTAATAAGTAAATAGGAATGAAGAGAAGATTTTGAAAATTTATTTGTTTTTTATATGGCTGAAGATTTCAGTGAAGGGGAATTCATTTCACCACAATAACGTAAAATCCCACAGAATTCTAGTTATCAGCATTATCGCAAATGCAATAACATTGAGTTTACTACCTATTTATAATTAATTGCACTAACTGAAAAGCTCAATAAACTGGAAAGTGCAAATTGTTTCTATTGTTTTATGGCAGTGACCTCCAGAAATATGTTTTAGAAAAATATCACAAAGGCTTTCAAAATTGATTCTTATAACGGAACATATGAAAGTCTAGTGGAATTTCCATTATAAAAATGATCTTTTAGAGGGTTAAATAGCTTAGTTATATAGAGAAAATTTCAACTTCCAAGGTCTTGGAATGAATTACCAAAAAAAAAGTGTTATTGTGTTCACATTACGATATTTTCACGATACCTCCATTTATTCCTACAGGATGCAAAATACGTTTCCACAATTTTTTAAGTTTGCACCGGCTGGCAAAAACTTACGTAAAGTCGAATTTCTATAAGTCAAGTATTACATAAGCTGGGGAGTGGCTCTACTGAAAACAACCATGGGCCTAACACCGAACTCTGGGAGACTCAACTAATAACATTTAGTCCATGAAGAGCAGTGTCCATTGATAACCACTCTCTGTCTTCTCCTACTCAATTATCCTTTTATCCATTGTAGCAATTTGCCCTTAATGCCATACTGCTCCAATTTGTACAGTAATGTTCCATGTGCCACAGTATCAAAAGCTTTCCTAAAATCCAAGTATATGACATCAAAATTATTCTTTGCATCTAATTATTCTTTTGTGACCACATCATAGTATCCAATCAAATTTGTCAGACAAGACTTCCCCTTAATAAACCCATGCTAAGACATTCTGACATTATAAGACATTATAAGGATGTCTTGCTTAATAATTTTTTTGATTAATATTTTCTATAATATTAAGGGGAAAAAAATAAAAGCAACATTAATTAGCTTCCTCATTTTGTTTGGTGCCACATGAATTTTACAGCAGTTCCGTAGCTTCCTGTTTCTTAAACAGACATCAAAAAGAAAACATTAAAATTAAAACACCCCTCCTACTCAGTAACAAGTTTCCTAGAAACTTTACTACAATGCCAGAATCTGTCCCCTTTGATTATTAAAATTTTGTGAAATTCTTTTAGCATGTACTTCAAGAAATGGAGCGAATTAACACTACAGTATGTAGTGCTAATTCGCTCCATTTCCTTCCTTTTCTGCAATGGATATACTGATACACTTGGATGGATACACTTTTCTGCAATGGATATATACTGAACACTACAGCATGTAGTGTTAATCTATTCAGTATATCTAGAGGGCAAAACAATACGGTTAACAGGAGAGACTGTTTCTACAGGGATGGGATACACTTAAATAGAAAGGGTGCAAGAATGTTTGCTGATGCTATCGAGGCAGTGTTAGGTGGGTCAGAAAACTGCTAGATTGGGGGGGGGGATACAAGGACCAATAGATTAACAGTAGCCACTGGCAGAGGTGAAAGTGATTCTTGCACTGCTTCTATTGGAATGAGCAGCAGCCTGGAAAATAAGATGCAGTATATTTCAGAGACTGCTGGAATCATTGGGGTACAAGTAAACACATGGGTTGTGTTAGGGTAACTGAGAAAAAGAACAGGTGCATGTATACTTGCGTGTATATCAATGCTAGGAGTTTAGTAAATAAATTTTATGAATTTGAGGTATTGCTCAAAACATCAAAGGCAGATATTGTTGGGATTTCAGAGATGTGGTGTCACACAGATATAAGGAATGCAGAACTGGAATTTGGGGAGTACAATGTCTACAGAAAGGATGGACAGGATAGGAAGGGAGGAGGGGTTATGCTATTAGTTAAGAAATACATAAAATCCAAGGAAGTGAAGCCAGTCGACATTGCTGGACAGTGCAGTGTCATGTCAGTTTGGTGTGACATAAGCATTGGGAGATCAAAACTGAGAGTAGGAGTGTGCTATAGGCCTAATGACTCTGATGAGTATAATAAGAAACTGTACAGGGAAATAGAGTGGGCCAGTAAATCAGAGAGTCTTATAATGGGGGATTTTAATTTCCCAGATATTGACTGGAATTTGGGGGCTGGTCACTCACACACTAGCAAGGCTTCTGTGGATTTATTGGATGATTGTTTTCTACATCAGCATGTTCGGGAGGCAACTAGAAGGAGTAATACTCTTGATTTGATTATCAGTAGTGATTCTTCATGAATTAAGAATCTGCAGATAAATGAACCACTAGGTGGCAGTGATCACAGTGTACTGAAGTGGGATTTACTCAAAGAGGTAACTACCATTAGGGGTAAAGGGAAGGGTTATTGCTTTCACAAAGGCGACTAGGATGGACTGAGACAGTATTTAAATTCTATACAGTGGGACCAACTGATGATGTTGTTGTTGTTATTTGGTTTTTAGAAGCATTAGCAACTAAGGCCATATTGCTCCGGGATATGCGGTGGTCATTCCTTGACCTTTCCGCATACTCCGTATTTGGTGGTGACGGGCTTGAACCCCGGTCTAATCAAGAAGCGTGTGTGCTACGCACTGCTGCTCCTTCCCACCTGGCTACGGAGGCGCCTGATGATGTTACCAACAGCAAATTCAAAATGGGAAGCATTCAAAGAACTTATCTTGGAAGCTACTAGCTTTACATACCAACTAAGAAATATTGTCCAAGATTTAGGCTTAAATGGATGTCAGATGAACTAATGAGGCATATGGCAGAGAAGAAAAATGCATGGGATACATACAAATTAACACGTGACACAGAAGCCTATGATAGATACAAGTTGATCTGTAACCAAGTTACAAAGGAGGTTAGGCAGGCGAAGGCAGATTATGAGAAATCTTTAGCAAGGGATGCAAAGAAAAACAGCAAAATGTTCTTTACTTATGTAAACTCTAGAAGGAAGGGGATGAATCAGATTGGTCCACTTGATATCAATGGGTCAACTGTTGGTGATCCTGCTCAGGTAGCTAACAAACTAAATGAATATTTTGCATCGACATTCACACATGAGGAGTTATTCAGCGAGGGGAATGCTGTTTGTTTGTTTTTTGGTTTTTAGGAGCATTAGCAACTAAGGTCATATTGCTCCGTGAATATGGAGTGGTCATTCCCTGACCTTCCCGCATCCTCCGTATTTGGTGGTGACGGGCTCAAACCTCGGTGTGATCCAGAAGCGCGAAGGGAATGCCAGAGGTGTATTCAACTCTGGCATTAAGCTAGAGAACCTTGTAATAACTGAGAATAAAGTGGAGGAGAAATTGTTGAAGATAAACACAAGAAAGGCACCTGGGGTGGATGGGATCTATCCAGTTATATTAAAGGAGGCAGCAAAGCAAGTAAGCAAAATCTTAGCCATAATTATGAGAGCTTCCTTGGACTCAGGGGAGGTAACCCATGGACTGGAGATGTGCAAATGTGACCCCAATTCACAAAGGAGAATCAAAGGCTGACACAAGTAATTATAGACCTGTGAGTTTAACTTCTGTTCCCGTAAAAATTAATGGAGGCACTGGTTAAAGAAGCACTGCAGGATCATCTAGACAAGACTTCAGTTATAGCTCTGACACAGCATGGTTTTGTTAAGGGGAAGTCTAGCCTGACCAATTTGATTTGATACTATGATGCAGTCACAAAAGAACTGGATGCAAGGAATAACTTTGATATTATATACTTGGATCTTAGAAAGGTTTTGATACTGTTGCACATGGAAGATTGCTGCACAAATTGGAGCAGTGTGGCATTGGAGGCAAATTGCTGCTATGGATAAAGGGGTGGTTGAGGGGGAGAAGACAGAGAGTGGTAATCAATGGACACTGCTCATCGTGGACTAATGATGTCCCTCCGGTTTCAGTATTGGGTCTATTATTGTTTTCTGTATTTATAAATGATATTGATGATGGTATATCAAGCTTAATGTCCCAGTTTGCAGATGATACAAAGGTAGGCAGGGTTGTCAAGGACACTACTGACACTATGGTGCTGCAACAGGATCTGGAAAGGTTGAGCAGATGGGCTGAGAGGTGGCAAATGAAGTTTAACATTGACAAATGTAAAGTACTACGTATGGGAAACAGCAACCCCAGAGCAATGTATCAACTCTGTGGTACTACACTTACAGTGGTAGAGAATGAAAGGGACCTGGGGGTGGTTGTGCAGGCAGATATGAAGTTCTCTGAGCAGTGCAGACGGGCTGCAAGAGTAGATCATGGTGTATTGTCAATGATATATAGGAATTTTTCTAGCAGGGATAAGGAGGTGATTATTCCCTTGTATAAGGTAATGGTCAGGCCACATCTAGAGTACTGTATACAGGCCTGGAGGCTCATTTCAATAAGGATGTAGAGCTGCTGGAATGAGTACAGAGAAGGGCAACAAGATTAGTGAATGGAACAAAAGGGTGCTCTTACGAAGAAAGGCTTAAGTTTTGCAAATTACAGTGTCTGGAGACTAGGCACCAGCGAGGTGATCTGATAGAGGTGCATAAAGCCTTGAATGGTTTGAGCATGCTCAATGCTGATGAGATTCTTCCTCTTGCTCAGAATAATCACCTGAGAGGGCATAAATTTAAATTGAGGAAAGACAGATGTAGGATAGATGTGTGGAAATTTGCCTTTAGCCAGCGGGTGGTTGGTTGGTGGAACAGACTTCCATCCCTTGTCGTAGAAATTGATAGCCTAAATAAGTTTAAGGCTTAACTGGACAGGTATTTTGAATGAACAGAGGGGTGAATTGGAAGTGGTTATTTTTTATTTATTTATTTATTTTATGTATTTTATTTTTTTTTTGGCTGATGCTGCATAAGCTTGCTTTCTTGTATCAAATGCCTCTACTAATGCTAATCCTAAATTATTCAAAATGAAAGGGAGGGTATACTGTGATTCATCTATATTCACAACAATCCTAAATGCTATTTGTATACTTTATAAGAATTTTAAAAAAGAAGGATAAGATGTTATCAAAATTTTGAAATAAATCCTAACAAAATCAACCAACATGTTTATGATAATTTTCAAGGAAACTTCAGAGATAGCACTGCACCCAGGACTTGGGCTGAAAAGGCTCCAAATCCTAACAAAGGGGTGGGACACCCCCAGTCCAGTGTAGAACTCCTCCTCCTCGTTACTGCCTTTCCCCCAACATTGTCATCCCCACATCCACTGCACTCTAAACTAGCTCCAAACATCCATACAATACATAACATTTTCATTAAAAAATAACTAACAAAAAAATTAATTATCACCTATTTGTCTTAATTTATATTAAGATCTGCTACAATTTAATGTAAAAGAAATCCTCATTCAGACATCTAAATTCCACTAAGAAACTTTAATCTCACCTCTGGGGTAGTACTTTTTCTTCTTATTTTTTATTATGATTTTTCTCATAAGCTGTTTGGGAGAAGGTAATAACTGCCCAGGTTTAAGCTAAAAAGTAATAAAATATAAATCACAATTAAAAAATGAGAAGTAAAACATGTTTATATATTATTAAAATCTCTGAATTCTCCTTGTTATTCAAAAATATATAAAGTAGCAAAATAATCATTTAATTAGTATTATTAGTGACAAATGATCCAAGAAAGCTAGCTTATAAAGAATCAGCCTTAAAAATGCTGTATGAAGTAATGAAATTTTTGGATATGGCACATATATGGTAAGAATATATGCAGCCCCTCGACATAACATGGCCTGGAAAATGCTCCCCCCCCCTCCATACACACGACTTGGACTCCCTCCAGTCACTATCTGGCAGAGTAAAGCCAGGGAGATTATATACTAGCTCAGTGGCTTTCAACCTTTTTTAATAACAGTACCCCTAAGTAATTTATTTTATTTTGTGGCACCCCTACTCAATTTTCTAAATATACAGGGTGTTTCAGTTAAACGTTTCAGAACTTCTAAGAGGGGTAGGGTACATCCTGACAACTCGAAATCATATAGCAATGTGGGGTCGGAAATGCTTTCCTGAAGCGGTGTTGTACACAGAAGCACCATAAAGAAAAGAGACCGTAAGTGAGAAATCGTTTTAATAATACATGAAAAGAAGCAAAAGGTACATGGATTAAAGTAAGTGTTCGAAGTTTCTTCCACGGGCTACAATGCACGCCTCACATCTCCGACGCATGGACATCCGAACATTCTGGAATACTCCAGGCGAATTTCGAATTTCTTCGGCAGCTACTGCGATTCTTGCAACCAGCTCCTCAGCATTGTCAACAGGGGTGTCATAAACTAGCGATTTCATATGACCCCAGAAATAAAAATCAAGACATGATAGGTCGGGTGACCGAGCAGGCCAACGCACGGGACCACCACGTCCGATCCACTGTTGACCAAATGTGACATCCAGGTAGTTACGAACATCTCCGCTATAATGGGCAGGGGCTCCATCGTGTTGGAACCACATTGTCTGTTGCGTCGATGCAGAAATCTGTTCATCTCTCAAAAGTTGTGGCAATACTTGCTGCAGAAAGATCAAGTAGATAGGTCCGGTTAGACGACACGGTAACAGGTAAGGTCCGATGAGGTGATCTCCCATAATACCGGCCCATACATTGACCGAAAATCGAATCTGTGCTGCACGACGTCGCACGACGACTTCTGTGTACAACACCGCTTCAGGAAAGCATTTCCGACCCCACATTGCTATATGATTTCGAGTTGTCAGGATGTACCCTACCCCTCTTAGAAATTCTGAAACGTTTAACTGAAACACCCTGTATATATATTTATATATATATATATAATTTGTATTATGAACTGTAATTTTTATTAATTGTAGTTATTTATTACAATAACATAATTATAAAAATTACAGTTCATAATACAAATTATATATATATATATATATATATATATATATATATATATATATACAGTATATAATTTTATTCTTTATATAGAGGTACTAAGTAAACAACAATTATAGATCACCACAAAATTAAAAAGATACTGTACACCTTTTTATAATGAAATAAACATATAAATTAAAAAATAATAATAAGTTTAAGTAACTTAAACCCAAATTACGTGGCACCCCTGGACTGTTGTTGTGGCACCTTAGGGTGCCACAGTACCCCGACTGAAAACCATTGCACTAGCTGATCTGAAAGTCCTCTAGAGCAGCATTTCCTAAACTGGGGTCCACTGGCCAGTTGCAGAGGGTCTGTGAAATGGAACCTCTGGAACTGGTCAAATTATTCATTCTATGTATAGCAAATTGACGATATATATAGAGTTATTTTATTTTTTATTTTTTTATTTTTTTATGAAAACCCCAAACACGAAAGGTATCAAAACCTATAGTACTTAGTACCGTGCATGGGTTGAAGGAGAAGTATGGGAGGAGGGGATGCGGGAAACTTTGCTCTAGAGACTAAACATTATTATTATATATTTATATAAAAATAAGAATAAAGATAAGTTGTTTTAAACAAAAAACTTTGAATTTTCTTTTCAGAAAACCCAGTGTTCGTGCACACACATGCAGAACCATATGAATATACAGGGTGTCCAAAAAAAAATGTATACACACTTTGATCGTTAATAACTTCTATGTTTATTTTCATAAATTCAATTTCGTAATTTTATAATGAAGAAAAAATGTGAGAAAAAATATGCATTAATGCAAGTGTTCAAATTGTCCTACATTCTCATTCAGGCATTGTTGACATCGTCGAGAAACTGAATTGCATACATCATCTAAGGTATCTTTTGGTATTGCTGCACATTCTGCTTCAATAGCTTGTTGCTGGTTTTGTGCCATAAACTTTATCTTTAAGGTATCCCCATAAATAAAATTCCAATGGCATTAGATCTGGAGAATGCAGAGGGCCTCAACGCTGCCTCTTTGTCCAATAAATATGTTGGGAAAGTTTCATCCAGATAAGCCCTAACATCGCAAAGAAAATGGGGAGGTGTCCCATCATGTTGGAAATAAAATTCATCATCATCCTCAAATAGCTCATGAAAGTGTGGGACAACTGAGTCCTGAAGCAAGTTGAGGTAAACAACACCAGTAAGAGTTGCATCAAAAAAGAATGGTACAATCAAACCCAAGGATGATAATCCATACCATACTGTAATGCCCGGTAAATTCAAATGTTTTTTCTCAGTAACGTGTGGATTCTTGGTTGCCCAGTACGAAAAATGGTACAATTAATCGCCACGAACAATTGTGGAGTTTAATTGTACCATTCAACTTGAATGTTGTCTCATCACTCCAAACGATCTTACTGGCAAACAGAGCGTCCTCTGCAGATTTTCTTAAAAACCACTTGGAATCAACCCTATGATTAGAATCATTTTCGTTCAGGGCCTGCACTAATCTTGGAATGCACCTTTTCCATTTTGCACGCTTTAAAACATTATGCACACTGAATTTGGGGATTGCCGTTTCACAAGCACTTTGTCAGACATATTTCCTTGATGTTTGTCAGAAAAGTTCCAGCATCTCTTGTGATCTCGTGGATGTGTGAAGTCTTCTTGATCATTGCCTGTGTACATTTTGCACAGTACCATACTCTTCAAACCTATCACGAATACGGGAACGCATTGGTGGTTCAGTGTGGCATTCACTCCTAAACTGTCTCTGGACTTCGTTGATATTTTCCAACTTCCAATACCATTTCAACACAAATTTCCACTGTTGAAATGTAAGTCTGGTCTTCTCCATTATTACTACCAACTTGCAACTCAAAAAGAAAAACGGTTACTGAGTTATGGGCTGATAAAGTGTGTATACATTTTTTTTGGACATCTTGTATATAGGGGTCCACAAGCTTTTTTTTGATTTTTGAAGGGGTTCGTAGATCTCAGTAGTTTGGGAACCACTGCTCTAGCCAATAGGTTTGGTCCGGTGGACTATCTAGCAGCCAGCCTGCGAACACCATTTTAGATCTGTACCCTCAAAATGTAAGGAAGATTGGACTCGTATGATGTCCATCATAACCTCAAAAAAAATCATACTGCATGATGGAAGAGATGGGGGGGGTTTGCAGGGGCTCTGCTCTGGAGACTAAACACGAGTTCCACCACTTCAAGTCTCCAATAAGCAAAGTGGTGGTATTGCACCACCACTGAGATGCTGGGTGGTTGATGAGGCAATGCTGGGTGGTTGATGAGAGTCATCTACCACCCAGCATTGCCTGGTAACGCAGAGGAGTGGCATTCCTCCATTTAGTTTGGGTGTTACACCTCGACCCATGCTTATGTTGGTTCGCACAGGGTGATCACTTACAGTGCGCTGGTACTATATTTCAGAACTTGCACAGGGTGGTTAAACCCAGGGTTACTAACAGTCCAACCATCATGAAGGTGCAAGCAGGATTTGGCTGTCACAAACCAACTGGCTTTTGCCAAAATTAGGTGCACGTAACATGAGTGCCACCCAGAGGGGCTTTTCTCGGCAAACATATTTCCAAAAGTCTTTTTCTGATGGTCTGGTTTTTAGGAAGATATCGTTTCGAAATGTAATAATATCATTTTCAAGTAATATTTTCTCCATGTGAAAAATCTCAGCGATTTTTTCTGCAATTTGTTTCGTATCTAAGTCGACATTAAATGGATAAGTAATATACTCAACAATGTTTCTTCAATTTTTTTAAATAACCGAATCTGGTTTCAAAATCATCCCCAACTTTCTCAATTTCAGAACCATATTTCTCACTATTAAATTCAAAAACAGGATATCACATCTGGTGAGTATGGGCCTGGCACACCCAGAGTCCTGAGCTGGATATTATCATTCTTCTCTGTCTTGGTATATTCCCCTCTCTCTCTCGCACAGCTTATCATACCCGAGAGAATGTCTGCAACAGCCTGAAGAACTATATATATTTTATTTTTAAATAAATTCTTTAATATTCAGATCAATGGTTGAAATATTCTTATGAAAATATTATTATTTGTATTAGAAATATTATGCAAAGGAAGCAAAGCTTATACAGCATCAGCCAAAACCCTTTAATCATTTAACTAATTCTTCTAATAATTGGATCTGAAAGGAAAGTAGAAAGAGAAATTGTTGTTGAAGATGGACATAAAAAAGGCTACTATTCAGATTTTCAAACATTGGCATAACAATTAAAAGAAATGAGCTGATTACTTTATTAAAGCCAGAAGAGAGTACGTGAACAGAATTTCTTCATAAGTAAGAATGATATGCCTAGATTTATCAGCTTTCTTGGCTAATTTAAGACTGCTTTTAGCAGAAGTTTGAACCTCATTTTGAAACATTAGTAGAACAATTAAAAGAAACAAGCTAATTGCTTTATTGAAGCCAGAAGAGAGTATGTGAACAGAATTTCTTCAAAAGTAAGGATAATATGTCTAGAATTATCAGCTTTCTTGGCCAATTTAAGACTGCTTTTATGAGAAGTCAGCACCTCAAAAGTTCTTTTTCTTGAGTTCATCAATTTATTTTCTATCATGAATCACCTCACCTGACCAAGGTGAGGTGATTGACCTCCAAGAATTTACTTGTTCTTCCTTGAACTCATTCAAACAACCCACTTCAACAAAATCTGTCCAAAAATGAAAGTCAGATGGAATCAACCACCTGCCTGAAGCTAACCTACAACCAGCCTTCCTCAATTTGAATTTATGCTCGCTCACGTGTGTAGTCTTGACAAAAGAAAAATGATATCAACATTGAGCTTACTCAATCCATTAAAGGCCTTAAACACCTCAATCATGGGTGCCTAGCAATGATGACCCAGTTGTAAAGTATAACTCCATAATATGAGAGATGTCTAGAGGTGTGCAAGTAATTAAGAACATTTATCAAGCTCTACCAATGGCTTCCTAGGCTCTCGCCTATATGCCACTTTATGATAATTGTTAATTTTTACACAATTGTTTTTTGTGATAAATGTAAAGTACAATTTATCACAAAAAACAATTATAACAGCCTTATCTTGACTAATAACAAAACTTTGAATAGTACAACCTTTAGCCTCGTGGCAGAGTTGGCATCTCCACCCCCACCACGAGGAGGTAGGTTGCCCTATCCAGGAAACCATCCAGATGCCCACCGGACAAATAATAATAATAAAACAATTGATCATATTATACATAAAAGCTAAAAGCTTCCACCATTCTTTATCACATTGACACCGATCCAGTCCCTATGAACCCAACAACGGCATTATTGTGACTCAGCAACTCCCAGCACCAGCCAGGAAGTGCCAACGAGTTTAGCTGTTAGAGGAGTCCACTCCGACCCAGCACTAATTAAACTCAATCAAGTTCATTTTTTCGTTTCAGTATGTCTACTGCATGTAGATAATTAGGACAAATTCTATCATTTGCAGCATGGGCCGAAGGGGATTTCCTCCTCCAACAATTTACACACTTCGGTGCTTCCACACGTCTCGTGCAGGTCTTGAATGTATGGCCTTTCCAGGCACAGTGACCACAGAACTCGTCTGAGTCACAATACCGGGCCACATGGCCATACATTTGTAACATTGTGTTAGAGTCCATAAGTCCCAGAC
This sequence comes from Mastigoproctus giganteus, assembly GCF_048544385.1. Lineage (NCBI taxonomy): Eukaryota > Metazoa > Arthropoda > Arachnida > Uropygi > Thelyphonidae > Mastigoproctus > Mastigoproctus giganteus. Next base: position 172,235,174 of record NC_143577.1, read on the forward strand.
CAGGTGGGAACTCCAATCAACAAAAATTCTTGAACGGTTTAACAAGATTTTTCTTAACATGGGGAAACCTCCACCACGAAATTACATCCGAGAGAGTTCCTGGCTTTATTTCTTGTTAGAACTTTGACTTCTGAAACTTGGTCTTTACTGACACCTTGGCCAACCAAATTCCTCTCCCAAAGCTCCATCAAAAAATGTTCCTGAGTAACCTCTGGATCTATGCCGAAAACCACAAGTTGAGGCATCCTCCGGAGGGGCTGCTCAACCTCCAGTCCCAGATCTTGTACTTTAGGGTACTCTTGTATTTTACGGACATCTTGTTCAGTGGCAGCTTCAATTACCACTCTTTTATTTCTTATTGGTCTCACAGAAATCACCCTCACATCAGGTAGAACCGGGGCAACTCGGCCCATCAGTTCAGACTTGACATGGTCACTAGATTTATATTTACTTGACTTAGCCTTTAAAATTATTGATTTTGTCTTGGTTTATATTGCTTGCGAGCCCACAGCATCCGCATACGTTTTTGGTTCAGAAAGTCTATCATCTGTTAGAATTTCCAATTTAGCCTTTAATTGCTTATTCTCAAGCGTCAACATAGTAACAGCGGCTGCCATCTTATCCCAGCAATTCATAATAGCATCCAATTCTTTTCCTGTGGCTTTAAGATTTATTGCCATAAAAGACCTTAACTCATGCCAATAATGATTCAATTCCTCCAGACCCATCTGCTCGAGGAGCTCGACATCGATGGTACCATTTTTTCTGGAGAAATCAGCCTTGGACTCACCCTGACTGACGTCTTTCTCAATGGTGGTTCAACTAGAACCTCCTCTTCCGATTCTTCTGAAGAAGAAGTCTCAGGTACTTCTACCTGAGGCACTGGAACCTTCCTTCGCCTCTTTGGCATTGTTAGTTATTAGTTGTTAGTACAATAATCAGAACTTGACAAATCACAACCAAAAAATAACTACTCAGAATTTTGAAAAAACAACAGCCTAATTAAGCTCACTCTGCCAGCTGGGGGATCAATCACCCCAGCTGCCCAGCCCACACCACTAGGAGGTAGATCTTCCTCAGGCAGTTTGCCAAATAGGGAACCAAACAATTTAACTACTTTATCAAAGACCTATGAAGTCACTGTGATAAATAACAACCTACTATTTCACAAATCACTTGGCACCTCAGCCAGTAAATAAGAACATAAAGCACTTTAGGGCTATAAGCTTCAGGTTGCGAAATAGTTAACTGGTGTGTAAGTTAGTGCAAGTGCATCATTTGTACATGCAGCCAGCTACAAAGTAACTAGGAATTGGCATCGTTAAGTATTTCACAACGGGGTCATCACCAGAGTACCTGCCCGCCCACGGACAAGGAGCCAACAAGCTCCGAAAAGGTGCCGCCTGAGTGGTGGTATCCACCGAGAATAAGTAACAGTAGTCTTCTCCATTGGTGAAGCATTACTTATTCTAGGTAGTGCAATATCATAGTAATTCCTCAGACTGTGTTGATGTAAGAAGTGGGGTACCCCAAGGATCAGTATTAGGACCATTGTTGTTTTTGATTTTCATAAATGACATCTATGAAAGGACAGAGGGTGTGATGTCTAATTTGCAGATGATGTAAAGATTGGTAGAGTAATTAATGATTGCCACCAAGCAGAGCTTCTTCAGAATGACCTAGATAGACTTCAGAGATGTTCAGAAAAATGGCAGCTATGCTTTAATCCAGCAAAGTGTAAGATATTGCACCTGGGAAACAATAACCCCAAAATAATTTAATCACTTGGCAGAGTTGAACTAAAGCCGGTAGTTGAGGAAAGGGTCTTGGGTATTATGATATGGTCAGATATGAAGTTCTCCAAGCATTGTAGACTGGTTGCAAGGAGGGTCCATAGTATCCTATCGATGATTTATCGAACAATCGCTAGTAGAGATATGGATATCATAATCCCAATATATAAGGCTATTGTTACACCACGCTTGGAATACTGTGTTCAATATGGAGACTGCACCTAAAGAAAGACATTGTTCTTCCTTAAAGGGTCCAAAGACAGGTAACTCCCTGGTGAGATCAGCAAAAGGGCGTCCATATGAGGAAAGCCTTCAAATATCTGGGTTGCAGAGCTTGGAAACTAGGTACATTAGAGGAGACTTGATTGAGGTGTTTAAGGCTCTGAGAAGCATAAGTAAAATGAATAAGAACAAAATTTTCATGGTTATAAATGATTCTAGAACTAGGGGCCATAATTTCAAGTTATGGGGGGGGGAGAGTTGTTTAGACTGAATTACAGGAAGTTTTATTTTAGCCAGCAAGCTAAAAATTACTGGAATAAGTTACCTACATGGGTGGTAGAGGCTGACAGTCTAGGGAAATTCAAAAGTCAGCTGGATAATTACCTAAGGGAGGAGGGAAATGCACAGGTTGTCCATTTCCTTTTCTCTTATTAATTTTTATGATTATTATTTCTTTTTAAATTTTCCTCTTATTATTATTAATTTGTTTTTATTCTTATTATTTTATTTTATGTTATATTATTTTATAATTATTATTATTATTTTTTTTTTTGACTGGTACAGCATAAGCCATAGGCTTCCTTGCACCATGTGGCCATTACTAATACTAACTCGTTGTGCAGGCATTCGCAATATGAGATGTACTTAATGATGCAAATTCCTAGTTACTAGCTGGCCGTGTGTAGAAATGATGCACTTGCATTAACTTACATGTCAGTTAACTGTTTCGCAACCTGGGGTTTATAGCCCTAAAGTACTTTATGCTCCCCACCAAGTGTATGAGTCAGTTTGGAGTTACTATTCCCAGGTGTAAGACCTTGCACTTCGCTGGATTAAAGCATAGCTGCCACTATTCTGACCATCCCTGAAGTCTAGCTGCTTGGCAGTAATCATTAACTACTCTACCAATCTTTACATCATCTGCAAATTTAGACATCACGCCCTCTATCCCTTAATCGATGTCATTTAAAAAAAAACTCAAAAACAACAGTGGTCCCAATACTGATGCTTGGAGAACCACACTTCTTACATTAACCCAATCTGAGGAATAACCATTTATCATAACCCTTTGCCTTCTGCCCTGAAGCTATCCTGCTATCCATCTAAGGATTTTCCCTCTTGATTCAAACCTGTTACAGCTTATAAAGTAACTGCTCATGTGGGACTGAGTCAAATGCTTTGCTGAAATCCGAATAAACAATGTCAAAATTATTCCCTAAATCTAGCTCACGAGTGACCCTGTCAAAATAGCTAACCAGAATTGTTAAACATGATTTTCCCTTTGCAAAACCATGCGGCATATCCTTCAGAATTCCATTTTTATCCAAATGATCCTGAATTCCACCCTTGATCATTGCCTCCATGATTTTTCTTACTACTGAAATTAGACTGCCCGGTCAGTAATTTCCCACTACACTCTTAGAACCACCCTTACATATTGGAGATGTATGAGGTGCTACCCAAATGTTCCCAAAATTTGAATGTTTCGGGAACATTTGGGTTCCCGAAACATTCAAACTGCGTCTGGTATGGACTTGTGGCACTAGGCAACACTGCATGCATTCTTTGAGAATCAGTGTGCCATGTGGCATCAGGCTGGATAGAGTCATTGAATATTTATGAGCAGTTCTTTGGTGGTGTGTTTCACGTAGTTTGCAATTGTTGTGATGGCTGATGTGAGAGAGTAATGTGCTTGCATCAAGTTTTGTTTCCTTCTTAACAATACAGCAGCAAAAACTCATAAGAAGTTGAAACAAGCTTTTGGTGACAATGCTTTAGGCCAGATGCAGACCTACTACTAGTTTAACCATTTTAAAAATGGTCGAATGTTGGTTGATGATGATGATTGCTCTGCGCATCCATCATCGAGCACCATCCTGGAAAATATCGCAAAAGTTCGGGCAGTGATCCGTGAAGACTGCAGGGGACCATCCACGATATTTGTGGCATTGTAGGACTATCATACGGCACATAACAGCGGATTTTGTCAGACGAGTTGAACATGAGAAGGATTGCGGCCAAGTTCATGCTACAGTTACTGAGTGAAGCTGCTTCACACAATTACTGAGTGAAGCAGCATCGCATGAAAGTTAGCAGAGATCTTCAAGAACGGGCCAGGAGTGATAAAACGTACTTTCTATGGTCATCACTGGTGACAAGAGTTGGGCATATGGGTATGACCCAGAAACCAAGCAACATCATCCTAGTGGAAGAGCCCATCTTCGCCCCAACCGAAGAAACCGACAAGTGAAGAACAATGTGAAGTCCATGCTGATCTATTTATTGGACACTGATGGTATTATCCATAAGGAATTCGTCCCTCCTGGCCAGACCACCAATGCAAAGTTCTACTGCAATGTCCTGAGGCAGTTAAGGGAAGCCATCAGGAGGAAATCTCCACAGAAGTGGCACACAAAGAACTGGGTCCTTCATCATGACAATGCACCGGCCCACACATCTCTCGTTGTGTGTGGCACCTCTGTAGCCAGATGGGAAGGAGCAGCAGTGCGTAGCACACGCTTCTTGATTAGAATGGGGTTCGAGCCCGTCACCACCAAATACGGAGGATGCGGAAAGGTCAGGGAATGACCACTGCATATCCAGGAGCAATATGTCCTTAGATGCTAATGCTCCTAAAAACCGAATAACAATAACAAACATCTCTTGTTGTGGCACAATTTTTGGCATCCAACAACATGACAATCGTCTCCTACCCTCCTTTTTGCCAGACTTAACTCCCTGTAACTTCTTCCTCTTCCCAAGAATGAAAATCAAGCTGAAGGGCAGAAGATTTGACAGTGCAGAGGATATCCAAACCGAATCGCAGGTGGTGCTAAACATTCTGATGAAGGACTTTCAGGACGCATTCAAATCATGGTAGAAACACTTGGATCGGTGTTTATGCTCTCATGGGGACTACTTCGAAGGTGACAGTGGCGAATAAGACCCAGGGTGAGTCTATATTTTATAAATACATTTTGGGAACTTTCGGGTAGCACCTCATATTGGCACTTTTCCAATCTAATGGAATCTCTCCTGAGTCCAGTGATGCTCTCATAATTAGCCTCAATGATTCAATGCCCTCACTTGCCACCTCCCTTAAAATTATAGGGTATATGCCACCAATGCCAGTATACAGGAAGGACAGAGGAGAACAGAAGGTGTGGAGGGGTTATGCTCTTAGTTAAGAAGCATATTAAATCTAAGGCAGTGCATCCAGTTGATGTAGGTGACCAATGCAATGTTGAGCCAGTTTGGGGGTGATATGTCTTATGGGTAATTATTAGCATTAGCATTAGTAGAGGCATATGATGCAAGAAAGCAAGCTTATTCAGCATCAGCCAAAAAAAAAACACACAACCACTACTCCCATTTCACCCCTCCGTTCGTTCGAAATACCTGTCCAGCTGAGCCTTAAATTTGTTTAGGCTATCAACTTCAACAACAAGTGATGGAAGTCTATTCCACAAACCAACTGCCCGCTGGCTAAAGGCAAATTTCCGCACATCTATCCAACATCCGTCCTTCCTCAATTTGAATTTATGCCCTCTCAGGTGATTATTCTGAGCAAGAGGAAGAATCCCATCGGCATTGAGCATGCTCAAGCCATTCAAAGCCTTATACACCTCTATCAGATCACCTCGCCGATGCCTAGTCCCCAGACTCTGTAATTCTCCACAACTTCTCTCTCCACAACTGTAGAAGGGGTATGATTCCAATCCAAAATAAAATGATTTGTCTTTTAATGAGCCACTTAATATATAAAAGATATTACCATATCGAGGTAAAACCGTTTCTTTTTGTTATTTCCAAAATCAGTCGCAACCTGTAGTGTAAAAAATCCTGTAACTGCACCAGTTTCAGTAGTATTCCACCTGTGCTCTCTTTTTCAATAAGTTTATTCATTGTCTCTCTTTTCCCATTTGATATTGTTTACTGGATTAGTAGTAATGCCTAACGTAGTCATTGACTTTCCTTTATGCAAGTTAGAACAGAAACCCTGTATATTATACAGGAACTCCCCGACTTACGTAAGGGTTGCGTTCTGCGGAATGCTACGTAAGTCAGATTTTACGTAAGTTGAAATTTCCCCCATGCTTGTACAGCACTCGGATCTGTCTTTGCTGAATTGATTGAATCAAAAAATAAATGTTTGACGAACATTTAAATAGAATTATTTATTGTATTTATTCAATTTTTTTATCTCGTGCACAGGAAAAATTACAAAAGTGTGCAATTTAAAAAATTTCAAAATTATAAAATTACAAAAAAAGAGAGGAGACAGGCATAACATCAGTAAGTTTTACCTCTTGAGCATCGTTTTCAGAATCGACTTATTCAGCTGATAAGTACACCGCTGCGGAGGTTGAGGGCTCTGGAGATTTAGAAGGGTCGGCTGCTTAACTTTACGAAAGAACATATTAATGGATGACTGGACAGTGGCTTTTTTCTTTTCATTGTAATTTCTTTCTAACAAGCAAGCATATCATTCACCTGTTTGTTAACTTTTAAGAATTGTTCGCTGTCAGGATCCATCTTCTCAAATCTCGCCATTGCCAATTTAATTTCACGAAATGCCATTGCCATCTCTCTGGTGATGAAACATCTCGGCTCCTCATTTGGTTCATCTTGAGCTTCATCAGCATTTTCTTCTTTCACTATCGCTGCATGCAAGTCAATAAGTTCTTCGTTAGATAATTCCTTCTCTTCTTCCTCTGTTAATTCCTCCACATCTTTGGCATCAACCTCAAACTGAAGTAGCTCTGCAACCTTTACAATTTTTTTTTTTTTTTTTTTTGGCTGGTGCAGCATAAGCCTCAGGCTTCCTTGCACCATATGGCTAATAATAATAATAATAATTTGCAAAACTTAAGCCTTTCTTCGTAAGAGCAACCCTTTGTTCCATTCACTAATCTTGTTGCCCTTCTCTCTCTTTGTTGCCCTTCTCCATGTCATAGAGCTAAAAACCATAAGAACTACATCATAAAATTAGCAAAAGTTTTAAATTTATGAAACATTGTACTCTTTGCTTAAATAAATGTAAGTTATTTCACTGTCTTTACAGTCCACAGGTGCAAAAATGGTTTAATGATGAATCATTTCACAAAATAGTATGGCCTGGGAACAGTCCAGACCTCAATCCAGTTGAAAATTGTTGAAACAAAATGGATGTTTCAGTAATACAAAAGAACCAAAACCACTTAGAGAGCTACAGGAGACATTAATCCGGGTTTGGTACCATGAGATTTCCCAGGAATACATTCAGAACCTTATACATCATCAGAGAAAGAGATGGATCAATGAAATATTAGTGTGCACTTTATTATATTCTCTGGTTGTATTGTCTGGCGGTATTCTCTGTTATTTTGCAGAAAAGTACTTATTTCATTATTGTATATTTACCCATAAGGCATAATTTACCCATAATGCAGTGCAGACGAGCTGCAAGAGTAGCTCATGGTGTCTTGTCAATGATATACAGGAATTTTTCTAGCAGGGATAGGGATGTGATTATTCCCTTGTATAAGGCATTGGTCAGGCCACACCTTGAGTACTGTATACAGGTCTGGAGGCCTCATTTCAAGAAGGATGTAGAGCTGCTGGAACGAGTACAGAGAACGAGTACAGAGAAGTACTGATGATGTATAAGGTTCTGAATGTATTCCTGGGAAATCTCATGGTACCAAACCCGGATTAATGTCTCCTGTAGCTCTCTAAGTGGTTTTGGTTCTTTTGTATTACTGAAACATCCATTTTGTTTCAACAATTTTCAACTGGATTGAGGTCTGGACTGTTCCCAGGCCATACTATTTTGTGAAATGATTCATCATTAAACCATTTTTGCACCTGTGGACTGTAAAGACAGTGAAATAACTTACATTTATTTAAGCAAAGAGTACAATGTTTCATAAATTTAAAACTTTTGCTAATTTTATGATGTAGTTCTTATGGTTTTTAGCTCTATGACATGGAGCAGAGCCGTCCTGAAAAACGCAATTGTCAGCATCCCCATAATGATCTGTAATTGTGGGAAGTGACGTAATTCTGTCTTAAGAATGTCCTTGTATGCCTCAGCATTCATTGTACCCTACACATATTCAAAGACAACCAACTCCTCTACATGAAATACAGCCCCATACCATTTGAGATGCAGAATGTTTCAGTGTGGAGACAATACAATCAGGATGAAATTCTTCTCCTCTTCTTCATCTAATAGTCTGCTGGCAGTCTGAACTATGCAATTGAATTTTGATTCATCAGAGAAAATAACACATTTCTACTGATCTGCAGACCAATTAGCATGCTTTTTTGCCCACTTTAGATACTGAGTTTCATATTTTTGCATCAAAAGTGGCTGTTTTCTTGAGTGACATTCTACTAATCCCAATGAAAAAAGCGTTTACATACTGTAGCAGTACAGGGACCTGATATCTGAGTCCCCACAGTTACAAGGTTACAAATAATGCATTAAAAAATATATGAAAACATAAAAAATATAATATTATCCATGTAAAGCACATGGCACACACAAATTGGAACTAACACAACATGTAGAAGTGGTATACAGTGGTATAAAAAGTTTTTTATATGATTGAAGATTTTGGTGAGGGGAAACACATTTCACCATAATAATAATGGAAAAAACACACTGAGTTCCAGCTATTGGTATTAACGCAAATGCAATAAGATCGAGTTTACTAATGTTTATGGTGCTGACCTCCAAAAATGTGCTTTAAAAAATATCACAGAGGCATTCAAATTTGAAGCACTTGCGTCCTGTTGACTCGACTCCGTCTACCTACGGTCAATTTCTTGTTTACTGTTACTTGTAGTAGTTGCATCTGATATTTTCAATAATTTTTACGTTAAGTGAATTCTTAGTTTTCTTATTTTTATTAAACATGAGTTCAAAGAGAAGTGCTGAGGGTAAAACGTCATGAAAAAAAGACAACACAAAAGTTATGGTTTAAATGTTAAATTAGAAGTTATACATCGTAAAAGAAGTGGAGAACGAGTAATTGATATCGCGTGTTCCCTTGAGTTTCCGATAAGAATATGATTCGGCATTCTGAGGTTAAATTAATGAGAAAAAGGAATAATGTATTAGAGATTATGGAAAGATGACTAGCTACCTGGATAGAAGACCTTTATCAACAACACATATACAAAAGAGAATGCAGCTGAAAATCCAAAAAAATTTGTAGTTTCTAAAGGTTGGTTTCATCGATTCCAAAACAGTGTGGATTCAAAAATGTCAAAATTCAAGGAGAAGCTGCTAGTACAGATTCAAAAGCTGTGGAATCTTATCTTTTAGAATTTAAAAGACTCATTGAGGAGGGACAATATAGTCCTAAACAAATTTTTAATGTTGATGAAACCAGATTAAATTGGAATCGAATGCCATCAAGGACGTACATATCAATCAAACTATATAATATTGGTGTAGATACACCATAGTTTACCCATAAATTTGAACTATGTATGTAGTGCATATGTAAGGCATCGTTTTTATAGTATCTCATATTGTGGGTGCCTTCACAACGAGATAGCTGCTATTGCACTACTTCAAATAAATAACGCTTCTCTAGTAGAGAAGACTACTGTTATTTATTTTCAGTGGATACCACCACCCAGATGATCGTTTCGAAGCTTTTTGGCTTCATCATTAGTGAGTGGGCAGGTACCCTGGTAATGCAACATGCCATCACAGTTGAAGTAGTTATTTGAAGTAGTGCAATATCGGCTATCTCGTTGTGAAGGCACCTACAATAGGAGATACTACTAAAACGATGCCTTTTGCACTACATACATAGTTCAAATTTATGGGTAAACTATGGTGTATCTACACCGATATTATATAGTTAATTACCTAAACCCATAAGAAATTATGCCTTGTGCATTTCATCTTCTAATATTAATCAAAGAAAAGAAAGCACCTGGTTTCAAGGTATCAAGAGATCACATAACTTTACTTGTTGGTGGAAATGCAAATGGTGACAAAAAACTAAAGCCTTTACTTGTCTACAGGAGTGTAAAGCCGAGAGCATTAAAAAACATACCAAAAAGTTCGCTACCAGTGATATGGAAGTCCCAACGAAAAGTGTGGATTACAACAGAAATATTCCATGACTGGGTTATTCATTTCTTTGTGCCTGAAGTAAAAAAATATTGTGAGGATTCAAATATAGAGTACAAGGAATTGTAGACAATGCCACAGCTCATAACATTGAAGCTGACAATAACTTGTGCCCTAACGTTAAAATTATATTTTTACTGCCACAAATGACATTAGTAATGCAACCCATGCACCAAGGACTTACTGCTGTTTTGAAGGCTTATTACCTTCAACTTACATTTAGAAAATTAATTTCTGAAACCGATACAAGTAATGAAAATAACGTGGATGATTTTTGGAAAAGTTGTAATATTCTGCACAGTATAAAAATGATTGAAGAAGCTTGGAAAGAAATTTTGTCTAGATTAATGAATAACTCATGGAAAAAGTTATACGCTGACACTGTTCGTGAATATGAAGAATGCAATTCTGACCGGAATTGTATTATGCCTCTGTGGAAACTTCAATAAAATGAAATTGCAAGTCTTGAAAAAGAAGCGGGATTCCACGAAGTTGATGATAGAGATATTGCACAATTGCTTGAATCAAGTGCAAAACCACTTACTAATGAGGAGCTAGCAAAATTATATCAACTACCCATTAAGAAGAGGAAGCTAAAAATGATGACGCAATTGAATCACCAAAGAATAAAGATTTTAAAATTAAAGAATTAAAGGAAGCCATTGAGAAAATTGACCAAGCACTTGAATATTTCTGTGAGAAAGACCCTCTTCATGATCATGCAGCAAAAGTTAAGCGCGAAGTTAAAGACATAACTAAATGCTACGACATAATTTTATCTGAAAAAATACAGCAAAAAAAACAAACAACTCTGGATTCATTCTTTATTAATAAAACTTAAAAATAGTACTGTATAACTTCAAAATGAAATTGCAAGTCTTGGAAAAGAAGCAGGATTCCACGAAGTTGATGATGGAGATATTACACAATTGCCTGAATCAAGTGCAAAACCACTTACAAATGAGGAGCTAGCAAAATTAAAGGAAACCATTGAGAAAATTGATCAAGCACTTGAATATTTTTGTGAAAAAGACCCTCTTCATGATTGTACAGCAAAAGTTAAGCGCGAAGTTAAAGACATAACTAAATACTACAACATAATTTTATCTGAAAAAATATGGCAAATAAAAACAAACAACTCTGGATTCATTCTTTATTAATAAAACTGAAAAATAGTACTGTATAACTTCAATAAACTTTAACTTTACAAAGTTCAACACATTATAATAATAAAAAAAAAAATGTCTAATAAAATAATCGCTTAATTTTTCAGTCCCAATAAAAAATATATAATAAAATAATTGTTTCCTTTTTCAGATCCTTCAATCCATTTTTTACTATGTACAAGTGCATAATACACATTACGAAAAATTGGTCCCCATTTTAAGTGAAATTTTCTGGAACCAATTATCCTCGGATAGCAAGGAACCCCTGCACTGCCTTTATTCCTGTAACCCACCTTCCATGCTGTTTTAAGATCTGTCCATGAGGATCTTTTGGGCACACAGATGGACCAGAAATCTAAACTGCGCTGCAGAAGGTATTTTTGGAAATCCACTTTCTTTCTGCTTGGACTGCCAGTTTCTGATAAGTTTCATAATAAATATGCCACTGTTGACTGATTACAGTGAATTCTTTTAACCATTTCATGCATAGAATATCCCTCTGCATTCAATGCAGCAGCAATACTTTTACTGCATGGTGTTAATTGTGAAAACTTAGCCATTGCAATACTACAGAATACTGGGCTCATTGCATATGCACTATATTTATACTGCCACTAGAATGATGCAATCATGTATGGCTTGTGATATCATCTAAGAGCACTTGCTAGAGACGAATGATGCAATAGGATCAGGGCTCCCACTCACAAATTTTAAAAAAACTTAGATTGCAACTTAAATAAACCCAAAAAAAACCTAGTTTTCATCATATAGTATAGCAACACAAATAAGACAAAACTTACCATGCAAAAATATCTTTTATTTAATTGTAATCAGAATTTTCATCCCATTCAGTTCCCTCCACATTTATTTTTTGAAGTTCTTTCATTTTTTTCAAACGTTCTTCGTATCTTTTATGACAAGTTCCTTGTATGACTTCTTTTACCAATTCTGATTTAGGTTTCCATGTATAGCAATTTTGATTAGATCTATTTATCGCCTGTTTTGCCATTAGTCGATTTTTCACAGTTTCTGGTTTAAGGGAGTTTGTGGCTTTTGTTTTTATATGGTTTACTTGGGAGAAGATTCTTTCTACGCTTGCCGAAGAGTGAGGTAAAATAGTTAGACTGGTCATAGAGTTAGATAAAATCTCATATTTAGAATTATTAAAGCCATCTTTTACATTACGTAACAGATACCAAAACTCAGGGATGGTTTTGTAAGAGAAATCTAAATCTTGATTTAAACGAAATGATCTCCATTCATCATCTAGAAGATCTAGTTTGTCTTCAGAAACGAGGTGAGGGAACTGCATTGCTAAATGGAAAATTGAGGATGGCGAATTGGCACGATCATGTATCACTGCTTGGTCAAGAACATTGAGACTAGCGATAATTCCATCATCATTTAGAGGAAATCTTTTTCTGATTTCCATACAAAGTTCAACAAGAAATTTTAAACAATCATTTTTAAACCTGCTTTCACTGTCACCAAGTGGTGTTGAATTTAATAAGGCCGTACAACGGCCTCCCAAATATATTTTATTTAGAGGCTTATGATTTATTGCATTGCTTGGATCAATTTCAACCAGCTTGTACGAAGTAATGACTTCTTCTTTTATGAAAAAACTAAGAATATTTTTATACTCAATTGAAACCATTGAATGAAGTAAGTGCAATCTGAAATGCTCAGATTGAAATTCAATATTCAGGCAGTTTATTTTCTCCAGTACATATCCTAAAAACAACAACATATGCTTAGTTCCTTTGGTGATCATAGTATTGTAAATATTCCCTCCACCATCGATTTTGTCAATTTTTGATTGAGACTGAAAATAAAGAACTAACGCATCCCACTGCTCAATAATAATTTTTATTACATTGCGACGGGATAACCAACGTGTTTGTGCTAATTTGGGGATTTTATGCTTAGCAGTATCTACAACATCTTGAATCATTTTGAACTTGTTTAATCTTTTACTACTACGGGAAAAATAACAAGAGATATCTTTTATAAATGTTTCTAGATATGATGGAAGTACCTTGACTGAATGACTAGCACATAATGCAAAAGAATGGCAAACACATCCCATTATAAATACTGATGGTATATCCTTTTTTAGCAATGACTGGAACCCACTCTTAGTACCCATCATAGTGGCACAATTATCACTTCCAAAGCCAACGAGATGACTTACTTGAATGTTTTTTTCTATGAAAAGATCTTTTACAGCTTGATAAAGCCCTTCTGAAGTGCCATTTTCGACACAAACAGTGTCAAGTAACACATCTACAACATCAAGTTTTTGAATATCAAAATATCTAACAACAACAGCTAGAACTTGAGATAAAGATAAATCTGTACTTTCATCTATTATCATTGAAAACTTGTTGTTTCTGCATATGTTAGAAATGTATATTTTTTCATGATAGGTTATGCCATCTTGTATAAGATAAGAGACTTTAGTCGCCTTCATCTGAACTTGTTTTGCAATATTGCTATCGTGAAATGCTTTCTTACATGCTTCTATAAGGTGATCACATTGCGCAAATGGAATATTATGCTCAGAAATGAGTGCAGCGATTGTTAACTCTGCCTTTGCTACTTCTTCATTCTCCGTAGGTTTACGTTTTGTGAAGAATGTGTCTAATGTTGAACTTGTCTTAGCAATATTTGCACTTTTTTTATGTTTAACTGTATTTTTATGCGCTAGTAACATCGATTTATTGGCATTCTTTAATTTCATTTCACAACAAATACAGTAAGACGCACCTTTTTCATTACTGTCTTCTTTCAACCAATCCTTTAATTCCGGATCTTCTAGCCATTAATTTCTAAAATGTTGAGTATATCACCGTTTACTCATCTTTCTCTGTGGGGAACAAGTTTCAGACATTGTGGGCAATTTGTGGGTATGGCTAATTAGCAGTTATCTTATTTAAAATGTTCTATAAAATAAAAAATAAATCACTAATCCATTAACATAAAATAGAAATAATCACTACAATTTAAATTTATTATATCACTGTATGTAGTACACACATAAATGTAAAAATCATACCAAATAATGCAATAATACCACGAACGATCACGAAAGACTGTGCAGTAAAGACCGCCTTCCGCCTGCTCAATAGGCTGCGCATACATGTTAGTAACACGAACATGTATGAACATGTAAGCGTAATTTCATAGTGTAGAACCCTGCAAAAACTCTGAAATCCTTTTACATTTGTAGTATTTTGTACAAGCACTTGAGATATTACAAATTATGATCAGTATTGTTAGAATATAAAATTAAGAAAATTGTAAACTGTTATTAAATGTATTAAATTTTATTGTATTTACAAGAAATAAAAATAGATTTTGACTTAAAATTAAAAATTACCGAAAAAACCCAGATAATGAGATATTTTTGTGAAAAAAACCTATCAACCCAGATGACAATCAAAAAACCCAGATCTGGGTGGAAAAACCCAGGAGTGGGAGCCCTGAATAGGATAATGCTATTACAAAATATATATGATATATTTCCAAAGAAATTCGGTGAATTTTGCAAGTGATGCAATTTTTTTGAGCACCACTGTATTATGCCTCTGCAAGTGTATGTGTGCATGGGTCGATTTGCATGTTGAAGGCTGAAAACAATTATTCCTTTGCCTGAGATTGGCTATCTGCAACCCTAACTGAAGATGCATTTAAAAAATCATCCCAGTCTCCAACGTAATTCAAAACACCTATTCTTTCAAAAAGAATACTTGATGCAATGTGAAAGATTTCAGAGTGTGAAATTGCCAGCATTGCATCAAGAAACACTTCATGTTTCTTAAATCATTAATGATAATTAACTTTTACCATGATTATTAGTACCAGAAGCTAAAGCACTCTGGTGCTCCAAAAATGCAAATACAAAAGATATAGTGTGCATGATAAACAGAAAATACTTACTTGATGAGATCCAACAGGATCTGTCAACAGCATGTCTCCAAATATTTTTCGGCAATACATAGCCATTTTAGCTTGTTGTTTAGGTCTAAAAGAGTATATTTTTCATAAAATTAGTATCAACTACTCAGACATAAAATATCAATATAAAATACTGCTGAGTATTTTATATCAATAATGTAAGATTCCAAAAGTATTACTCTAAATTGAATATATTGATAAAAATATTTAATTACTTCTATAACAAAAAGGAACAATGATTATAATATTTTAATCATAATGTTCATTGTGTCATAAATATTTCAAATAAAAATATATAAATGAAGAAAAAATGAAAGGGACTTACGAGCAGTGATTCTCAAATGAGAGTATTACAGGATAAACAGACGTCTTAAATGCACAATCAGCAATTGCTTCAAGTACTTCCTAAAACAAAATGTGACAAAGTTATAAATATTATAACTGTTATAAATATCACTGCTTTTATTCAAATTTCATATTCTTCGTGCATATAATAGATAGTTAACACCTTTGGAAAAAATTTCAAAATATATCAAATCAAGTCATTAGATATGTTGAGGATTAATAATGTTTACGAGAAGGTGTATTTTATACACCTTCTCGTAAACATCTCTTATTCTGAGCCCACATTATATATATATATATATTGAATGAAATATGAAATATATATATCGAATGAATGTTATTAAGTCAAAAACAAGATGAAGATTGAGCGACATACATTTCAAAAATAATTTGTGAGTTGCAACATCTAAGATTCTCTCAAATATAATATCGAAAATTTGGTAAAAAAAATTGTAGCCCCAAAATCTCACTATAATTTGGTCAATACAAATATTTTTTCCTAAATTTTTCATCTACAATTTTAAATTTAAAAAAGAATTATATAATTTTATCGCTTTTATTGCAATCTTACATACGAGGTGTGACAATAAAGTTTTGAGAATAATTTTGTTTCTGTCGAAGTGGCCACACTGTAAACTGTTACGTCCTCCTGAACAAGCCTCTACCTGCATGCAAAGGGTAAATGTTGTCAGCCATTTCAGTCATTGTACAAGTTGGTTTGTGTAAAGACGTGTTCCAGTTCCGCGTTATGTGAAAAATGGAACACAATTTAGAGCAGAGTTGTGATAAAATTTTTGGTGAAAAGTGGCGACTCATCAACGGATATTTATGAAAAGTTGACCGAATTTATGGAAATGATACCATATCGAAACCACAGATTTTCAATTGGGCAAAACAGTTTCAAGAAGGACGTGAATCCGTTGAAGATGCTAAGCGTTCGGGGTGTCTTTCCACAACTCAACATGATGAAAACATTGTTGGTGTGCATGATCTTGTTCGAAGTGATAGGCAGTTAACCACAAGAATGATTGCCGAAAAACTAAACATTAATCAGGAAAGTGTTAAGATTAATTTTGACTAAAAATTTGTTGACGAGGAAAGTGTGGCAAAGCTGGTACTGAAAAACCTCTCTAATGAGCAGAAAGAAATTTGGTTGGGACATTCTAAAGAGATGTTGGAAAGCATTGAAGATGTTCCAGATTTGCTTTCTCGTGTGATTACAGAGGATGAAAGCTGGATATTTGCTTATGACCCCGTATGCAAATACAAAGGCAAAGTCAACAATGGAAGGGAGCTTCCTCGCCAAGACCCAAAAAAGCAAGAATGTTTAAGTCGAAAGTGAAAACCATGTTAATTTGCTTTTTTGATTGAAAAGGAGTCGTCCACAAAGAGTTGGTTCCAACTAATGAAACTGTCAATTGACAATTTTACCTTCAAATTTTGGAAAGGCTTCACAGCGAGTCAACCAGGTTCGACCTGATATTGCTTCATCATGAATTTTGCATCGTGACAATGCTCCCGCACTTTCTGCCATTGTAGTGAAAGTTTTTAACTTCAAAATCGATCACAATGTTGCAGCACCCTTCCGTATTCACCTGATTTGTCTCCTTATGACTTCTTTTCATTTCCTCAACTAAAAGGAGTCATGAAAGCAACACATTTTCAGTCAGTTTCTGAAATTCAGAGTAATGTAATGTGGGTATTAAAACAGATACCAGAAAGTGAGTACAAGCAATGTTACGATCAATGGATACTACGCTGGAATGTATGTGTACAGTCTGACGGGGACTACTTTAAAGGAATGGCCTCACAACTGTACAATTTTCAAAATAAAATTTTTAAATGAATTATTCTCAAAAGTTTGTCATACCTCGTATTGGAGGCCCTTTTTGTTTTGTTTTTTTATGGTCCTCCAAGGCTCCCAGAAGTTTGCCGGCAGGCAAAAATGAAACAGGAAAATAATTAATAATTTATTACACTACACAAGTTTACAATTTGATAAAGAATGCGTCATATTTTATTTATTTACAGATCCATTTAACATTTAATTATGGAAATTGGTAGAAAATTAGTTAGGACTGTGGTTCATACAGTCGTGCCCTGAAAGTCTCGCAAGGACCCGCAGCCAATAAAGGGTTGCCCATTTAGTGTTTACCTGGGATAACTGTATAGTGCTACAGGTCAAGTGGCACTGGGGGGGTTTCCTCCAACACTGCAATATAGCTTTGAGATGCAATACAAACTTTGTAAAGGTCAGACAGTGTGTGGGATTGTGCAGTCTACATCATGCTGAGTTGGTTTATGTTGGTCTTGTTCATCTGGACACAGCCTACGGGACTGTGGTGGTTCCTGCAGAACCCCACAATTCCCTAATTGACATCTGCAAACATGGGAGGTGGGCCAGGAGGTATAGATTAAAGATCTCTAGCTGGGTGAACCCTGGCATCACCTGAGCTTTCCAGGGAGGGCCCTAAAAAAAAAAAGGGGGAGTTTATGTTGGAAAAGAGTACAGGGATGACAAGTTATGGATAATAGGTGAAAGCAAAGATGGCAGATGAGAAGAAGACTTCCACCAGGAAATTGGAAGATAAAGGGACAGGGGAGCATCCCTAAGAAGGCAACCGACCTTCCATGGGGGGAGTGTGTTAAGAGGAGTAAAAGTATTTAGAATGGTAGGACTCTCCAGGTGAAATGCTTTGAAAGGAGCTGGGAATGAGATTAAGTCATAGGAACATGTGGATGTGTTATTGTTAAGGGCAGCTCCTAGAATGTTAGTTCAAATCCACCTCATGTCACTGAAATTTTATAGACTATAAAAATGGGCCAGACATGTTGTGTAAGGTTTGTGTAGTTAGTGCGTATTGTGTTGTTTGTGCTGGTCGCTTGGTTACCCAGGAGCAGCAATCACCTGGAAAACTGCTTCTGAGTCCACACTATGGGAAGGTGGTCTGGCTCCAGTAAATAGGACACTAAGGGTCTCAGTTTATGAGACCAAAAAAAAAAAAAAGAAAGAGAAAAAAGAAAGAGGAATTTAAAAAACAAAAGAAACTAAAAAAAGGGGAAGAATTAAAAAAAAAAGAAAGAAAAAAGGAAAAGAAAAGGGAATTAAAAAAAAACAAACAAACAATAGAATTTGAAATTCTTAACCCTTCACTTCACCACACAACTGTCTTCATAAAGTATTTATACAATACATTCTTCTTAATAAAAATTATTAGTTGTCTACTTGATTTTTACAAAATACTGGACCTATACAAAGCCATTCGTTAGTTAGTTAGTTATTTGGTTTTTAGGAGCATTAGCAACTAAGGCCATATTGCTCCGGGATATGCGGTGGTCATTCCCTGACCTTTCCACATCCTCCGTATTTGGTGGCGACGGGCTCGAACCCCGGTCTAATCAAGAAGCCTGTGCTATGCACTGCTGCTCCTTCCCACCTGGCTACGGAGGTGCCTGCAAAGCCATTCGTGTCAGTAAAAATTTTCAATGCTTAAACACCTGATTGGCAAACACATGAAGTGCATTTAGATTAAAGGGAGTTTCAATAAGTTTAGTCTAAGTTTAGTGAGAAATTGTTCCCACAGTAGTTTCAAATTCTGTCCTATGTCCAAATATTGTGGACAGTCACACAAAACATGGATCCAACTCTCAGCCTCTCCACAAAAACAGAGAACTGTATTGCTCAGGCCAAATTTATACAGTTTATCATTTAACGAACCATGTCCTGTAAAATATAAGAGCTGAACATGCTCACAGAGAACCACTTATTTGTCCTTATGTCCTTAAATAAGAAACCCAAGCAATAAATTTCTTAGTCACTAATCCTGCTTTGGATGTATTCCATCTGTCCTGCCATTTGTTTGCTAACTCATTCCAACATCTTTGTTTCTCTCTCTTAGCATCTTGTTGTGTGTCAATCTCAATCCCCATAAATGTAGTTGGAATCTGTTTAGAGATATGAAAACATAGCCCTTGAAATACTAAGAAAAAGTGCAATGGTAACACTACAGCTAATACCTGCAAAGCAGCCATTGATACTGTTTGACAAACATGTAGAATAGCCAACAGCAATGTCCTTTGCAGTGACATGAGTTTTAGTTTAAATTTAACAATTAATGCCCTATGGTACCATGCACCAGCAGCATAGGTAACCATAGGGAGGAAGACTGCAGAATAGTATAACTTCAAGGTTTTTCTTGACAATCCCCACTCTGCTCTTGATACCTAAAAATAGCTGCAGTGAACTTCTTAACTTTACTAGATAAATAAGATGTGCAGAGAAATTTAGCTTGTAATCAATTGTCACTCCTAAATACTTCACTTCAGTTACAAGAGGAAGTTGAGTCCCATTAATTTTAATTTCAAGAGGTCTGTTTAGATCTAATTTAGTCTTAAAAATAATCATCTTAGTTTTAGAAGAACTAATGGTAAGCTTGTTCTGAAGAGTCCACTTATACAGATCCTTTAATACACGGTCAGCAGAAGACTCTAAAGCCCTTTGGGAATTGCCTTCAATTAAAATAGCTAAATCATCAGTAATAAGTCTAGTCCTACCAAACATTTTTGCTAACCATTCCTATAATACCATATTCCACATTAATAGTCCCAAAATCGAGCCTTCAGAACATCCTTGAGAAACCTTCCGCTCTACACAGAAATTTTGACTTGATGTCATAGTTGTTGTTGAGTTTAATGATACATAGGCTGCTGGGGCCATATTGTGTCTTTCTAATGGTGAAAATGAAACAATAACTATATTTTATGATATATTCCTATCCGATTTAGGAAAGAAAATAGTTCCTTTTTATTAGGATCATCTCCCAGAATCTGCATTAAATTTATTGATGACTGCGTATTAGAAATTGACTTAAAGGTGTCTAAGCGGATAGTTTGAAAGTGGGGACAGTCCACTAGCAAATGGCGAATGGTCAGTTGAACTTGGAATGATGTGCATTGGGGAGTGCTGTCATTAGTTAATAGATACAGGTGAGTGAGGTGAGTATGCCCAATCCTAAGCCTTCCTAAAATTGTTTCTTCTCATCTATTTTTCCGGAAACTGGAGAGCCACAGCTTTGGTTCTGGTTTTATTTGGTATAGTTTGTTTCCTGGATAACCTCTCCAGATCAGTGACCATGTTATCATTACAAAAGCATGTTACAATGATATTGTAACATGCTTTACGGATGATATGTTTGAAATCAGAATATGGAACTTGACAATTCTGTAAAATAGAGGTATCTGGTTGTGTGGCTGCAAGATCTGCTCTTTCATTTCCTGCTATACCAGAATGCCCTGGTATCCATCAGAATGTCACAGTTTGGTTTAACTCATTACACACAAGTAATTTAGAATGGATTTGTTTGATAACAGGGTGAGAGGAGGTGGTATTACTATTTATGGCAGAGACAGCACTGAGCAAGTCAGTGTATATTAAGGCAGATGAAATTAGAAGTTTAGTAATGTGATCTAGAGCCAAGTTAATAGCATAAAGCTCAGCAGTGAAGATACTGCATTCTACAGGTAATGAGACAGAAGTGGTGAATGACAGGAAGATTGCCGCAGCATCTATTTGGGTCTCAGTTTGTGATCCATCTGTATAGATCTTACAGGCCTGTGAATTAGAAGCAGAGTGAGTTTCACGTAACTGTGCAATACTGAAGGGAAACAAGGTGTTTTTTCCCCACTGTTTGAAATAGTAATCGTAAATTGCAGGGATATTTGTCCACAGTGGATCAGGCGGTGTTAGGTCCTGATATGTATTGCCAATTTCAATATTCCATGTTTGAGTTAGTTCTTTAAGTCTAAGTGCAGCAGGTCTGTTTTCATTTGGTTTACTATTGTAAAATGAGTCCCATTCGGTATTGTACAGACATCACCAATTCGGGTGAGAGGGAAGACTGTGGATTTTTGCGGCATACATCAAAAGCAATGTTTTCCTCCGCAGATGTAAGGGAGGGTCGTGGGCTTCAATGTAAAGGCTCTGAACTGGGGAAGTTCTGAAAGCCCCTAGAGAAACTCTCAGAGCACTGTGCTGGATCGTGTTCAATTGCTGTAAAATAGTTTTCCTAGCAGAGTCATACACTGGGGAGCCATAGTCAAAACAGAACCTGATGAGAGCTCGACAAAGATGGATCAGGGTATGTCAATCAGCGCCCCATGACATAGATGACACACACCAGAGGCTATTCAATTTCTTCAAGCAGATGGTCCGAAGATAGGTCACATGTGCTTGAAAGTTTAGTGTCCTATCTAGCACCAGACCAAGAAAACGGGCAGTGTGAGCAAGAGGTATTGGCATGTTATTGATCTTTAGCTCAGGATCAGGATGAAGTGATCATAGTTTGCAGAAGTGAGTAGCGGTGGATTTCTGTTCAGCAAGACGATATCCATTGCATAAGGTCCAGGCTTCTATTTTGAATAGAGCAATTTGTAACTGTCTTTCGATAGTATTCATACTTTGTGATTGGCAGGATATAGTGAGGTCATCCGCATACATATAAATTTGAATGGTTTTTGGATGATCTTCCAATATTTTGTTGACCCGAATCACAAATAGGGTAGCACTCAGTATTGAACCCTGTGGGACACCCTCTTCTTGCATGTGAGATGCTGACAGCACGTTTTGATATCGGACTTGAAAGGTGCGTAATTTTAAAAAGTTCTGTATGATTTGAGGAAGATAGCCTCTCAGCCCCAACTGATGCATATATTTAATAATGCCATGACACCAGGTGGTATCGAATACTTTGTGAATATCTAGGTTGACCATCACTAGGTGCTGTTTCATGATGAAGGCATTTCGTATGTTGCATTCAGGTTTTACAAGTAAATCTAGGGTAGATCTGTTTTTACGGAAGCCATATTGGTGATCAGAAAGAAGATTCTGAGAATCTGGAAACCAGGTGAGCCTCTTATGCATCATCCTTCCTTTCAAATATTTTGCCTAAACAGCTTGTTAATGATATCAGTCTGTAGTTCTGGACCAGAGTGGGATCTTTGCCTGGTTTTGGAATAGCACAGATATAGGAATGCCGCCAGGACAGAGGATAAGTATTTTCTGAAAAGGTACGGTTATAGAATAGTAATAATATGCCAAGGTCAGCTTCCTATAGATGCCGCAGCATACTGTAGTGAATACCATCTGGTCCTGCTGCACTATTTGACGATTTGCTTAAGCATTCCTTGAGCTCAACTAGAGTAAAAGGCTGGTTATAAGGAAGTGAGAGTCTAGTTTGAAAATTTAATTTTTGACATTCTTCATTAGCTTTAATGTGTTGAAAGGATGTTACATAAGAGGACGAGGCGGAAATGTTATAAAAAGGCTCTGATAGTGCATTTGCAATATCAGTAGGGAAAGATAATTCCTGCCAATTCCATTGTTTTATTGGTGATTGCAGCGGTAGAAATTTCCCATTGAGTGCTTGTATTTTTTTCCAAATAATTCGAGTGTCAGTATTTTTGTTAATGGATGAGGCGAAGTTAATCCAGGATTCATGTTTTGCTTTTTTTCTAATTTGTCTCGCTTTAGCTCTGAGTTTTTTGTAAACAATTAGGTTGGCGGTAGTTGGGAATTTAAGAAAGTGGTTCCAAACTCAGTTTTTATCACACTTTGCTTTGGGGCATTCTTCATTCCACCACTGATTTTGGTGTATACTTTTGCGCTGGTTAGATTTTGGAATGGAAATTTCTGCTGCAGATAACACATGGCTGGTAATGTGGTCAATTACGTCACCAAGATTCTGTTGCTGTACATATTGCTTTTCAAGTATGACACAACTGGAATAGGTTTTCCAGTCTGCTTTTTGGAAGTTCCAAGAAGTACGGCCTTTAGGGCATGACACACGACCTGTGTTTGAATTCAACTGATGATAGCGAAATGGTCACTGTGGAATGGATCATTTAGCACTAACCATGCCATGCTTGGAAAAACAGATGCTGAACAGATGGATAGGTCTATGGTGGATGTAGCACCAGCAGGTAGTTGAACATGAGTTGGAGAGCCAGAATTTAAAAGAGTCAGGTTATGGCTATCAGGAATGTTTCGATTAATTTGCCTCTACTATCCATGGTGGAGGATCCCCACAATGGGTGGTGACCATTGAAATCACTAAGTAAACAGAAGGGAGATGGAAGTTGTGTAATAAGACTGTCCAGTCCAGTCTGGGAGGAAGGATAATTCGGTGATATATAAATGGATGAAAGTGATAACGATATTCCCATTGCTATCCGGACTGCTACAACTTCTGAGGAGGTTTGTAGTTGGAGATGTCTTGAGGGAATTGTAGATTTCACAAGTATAGCTACCCCACACGAGCAGGAGAGTTAGAAACCCTGTCTCGCCTAAACATAGTATAATTTTTGAATTTGACAAAAGCGTGTGGTGATAAAAACGTTTCCTGTAAGCACACACCTACTGCATTAGTTTGAGTTAATAAATCACTGAGGTTGTCTATATTACTGCGTAATCCTCTACAGTTCCATTGTAGGAATTTATTCATTGGTTGGATTTGTTTGAGGAAGATTGATCTGACTGCTTTTTTCTGAGAAGGTTTCTGTCTGCTTGGTTTTGGTTTTTCATTTCTGGGAAAGATTGGGCATCCTGTATCCATGATATCACTAGCATGTAACTCTAGTACTGTGTCGTCATCCTCTGATTGAACATCAGTTTCCATGTTGCTATTTCATGGCTTCACCTTTTTCGGATTTTCAACGGTAGTTGATTTTGTTGTTTTGGGCAAGGTTGAGATAGCATCAGTTGGGATGCTGATTGGCGTACTGCTGGTTTCGTTGACTGTAGGTTTCTTATTGCATGATAACACAGTTTTGGCCCAGGTGGCAAAGGAAATGCTCGGTTCTATGGACACATCTGTTTGAGTTGCAGCTGAGCGGCTGGTTCTGGTGACAGATGCGTATGATCGGCTAGGTGTGGTTAGTAGCACTTGCTTTCTTGCTTCAGGGAAAGTGACTTTATGTTCCATTTTATATTTCTGGATTTTTTTGCCTGTTTTCCAAAGGTCACATGCTTTGGAAAATTCAGGGTGGTTTTCCTTACAGTTTGGACAAATAGGAGTGGAAGCTGTACAGTCTTCTTGAGAATGCTCCTTGGAACCACAAAGAGGTTCCAAGAGAGGTTAACACTCAGGGCTTTGATGTCATAGGAACAGAGTGCCCTGTGTAAAAGTGGAGGTTGCTACTGGGCTACAGTCCTACACCAGAAAGACCAGCTGCAGCCAGTGTCAGCATACAATGGCAAGTCATCAAGAAAAGAACAGTATGGTGTCAGCAATGGTGGAGTTGGGGAGCAACTGCTAGGCAAACTAAAGTTACAACATTACGTACATTCCATTAGTTGCACACCTATCATTAGCATTAGCATTAGCATTTGTACTAATGCTAATGCTAACATCAAAGGCAGATATTGTTGGGATATCAGAGACGTGGTGTCACACAGATATAAGGGATGCAGAACTGCAATTTGGGGAGTACAACGTCTGCAGAAAGGATAGACAGGATAGGAAGGGGGGAGGGGTTATGCTATTAGTTAAGAAACACATAAAAACCAAGAAAGTGAAGCCAGTCGACATCGCTGGACAGTGCAGTGTTGAGTCAGTTTGGTGTGACATAAGCATTGGGAGATCAAAATTGAGAGTAGGAGTGTGCTATAGGCCTAATGACTCTGATGAGTATAATAAGGAACTGTACAGGGAAATAGAGTGGGCCAGTAAATCAGAGAGTCTTATAATGGGAGATTTTAATTTCCCAGATACTGACTGGAATTTGGGGGCTGGTTACTCACGCTCTGGCAGGGCTTTTGTGGATTTATTGGATGATTGTTTTCTACATCAGCATGTTCGGGAGGCAACTAGAGGGAGTAATACTCTTGATTTGATTATCAGCAGTGATTCTTCACTGCTGATAATCAAATCAAGAATAAGCAGATAAATTTATAAGCAGATGCATTAAGAATATGCAGATAAATGAACCACTAGGTGGCAGTGATCACAGTGTGCTGAAGTGGGATTTACTCAAACAGGTAACTACCATTAGGGGTAAAGGGAAGGGTTATTGCTTCCGTAAAGGCGACTACGATGGACTGAGACAGTATTTAAATTCTATACAGTGGGACCAACTGATGATGTTACCAACAGCAAATTCAAAATGAGAAGCATTCAAAGAACTTATCTTGGAAGCTACTAGGCTTTACATACCAACTAAGAAATATTGTTCAAGGTTTAGACCAAAATGGATGTCAGATGAACTAATGAGGCATATGGCAGAGAAGAAAAATGCATGGGATATTTACAAATTAACACATGACACAGAAGCCTATGATAGATACAAGTTGATATGCAACCAAGTTACAAAGGAGGTTAGGCAGGCGAAGGCAGATTACGAGAAATCCTTGGCAAGGGATGCAAAGAAAAACAGCAAAGAGTTCTTTACTTATGTAAACTCTAGAAGGAAGGGGATGAATCAAATTGGTCCACTTGATATTGATGGGTCAACTGTTGATGATCCTGCTCAGGTAGCTAACAAACTAAATGAATATTTTGCATCGACATTCACACATGAGGAGTTATTCAGCAAGGGGAATGCCAGAAGTGTATTCAACTCTAGGAGTAAGCTACAGAATCTTGAAATAACTGGGAGTAAAGTGGAGGAGAAACTGTTGAAGATAAACACAAGAAAGGCACCCGGGGTGGATGGGATCTATCCAGTTATATTAAAGGAGGCAGCAAAGGAAGTAAGCAAACCCTTAGCCATAATTATGAGAGCTTCCTTGGACTCAGGGGAGGTACCCATAGACTGGAAATGTGCAAATGTGACCCCAATTCACAAAGGAGGATCAAAGGCTGACACAAGTAATTATAGACCTGTGAGCTTAACTTCTGTTCCAGGAAAATTAATGGAGGCACTGGTTAAAGAAGTACTGCAGGATCATTTAGACAAGACTTCAGTTATAGCTCAGACACAGCATGGTTTTGTTAAGGGGAAGTCTTGCCTGACCAACTTGATTGGATACTATGATGCAGTCACAAAAAGAACTGGATGCAGGGAATAACTTTGATATTATATACTTGGATCTTAGAAAGGCTTTTGATACTGTTGCACATGGAAGACTGCTACACAAATTGGAGCAGTGTGACATTGGAGGCAAATTGCTGCTATGGATAAAGGGGTGGTTGAGGGGGGAGAAGACAGAGAGTGGTAATCAATGGACACTGCTCATCGTGGACTAATGTTATTAGTGGAGTCCCTCGGGGCTCAGTGTTGGGTCCATTATTGTTTTCTGTATTTATAAATGATATTGATGATGGTATATCAAGCTTAATGTCCAAGTTTGCAGACGATACAAAGGTTGGCAGGGTTGTCAAGGACACTACTGACACTATGCTGCTGCAACAGGATCTGGAAAGGTTGAGCAGATGGGCTGAGAGGTGGCAAATGAAATTTAACATTGACAAATGTAAAGTACTACACATGGGAAACAGCAACCCCAGAGCAACGTATCAACTCTGTGGTACTACACTGACAGTGGTAGAGAATGAAAGGGACTTGGGGGTGGTTGTGCAGGCAGATATGAAGTTCTCTGAGCAGTGCAGACGGCCGCAAGAGTAGCTCATGGAGTATTGTCAATGATATACAGGAATTTTTCCAGCAGGGATAAGGTTGATTTGATTTTGATTTGATTTGATTTGAATTTTATTGGCGCATTAGCATCTAAGGCTATAATGCGCCAAGACCAGCAGGGATAAGGAGGTGATTATTCCATTGTATAAGGCAATGGTCAGGCCACACCTAGAGTACTGTATACAGGTCTGGAGGCCTCATTTCAAGAAGGATGTAGAGCTGCTGGAACGAGTACAGAGAAGGGCAACAAGATTAGTGAATGGAACAAAGGGGTGCTCTTACGAAGAAAGGCTTAAGTTTTGCAAATTACAGTGTCTGGAGACTAGGCACCAGCGAGGTGATCTGATAGAGGTGTATAAAGCCTTGAATGGTTTAAGCATGCTCAATGCTGATGGGATTCTTCCTCTAGCTCAGAAAAATCACCCGAGAGGGCATAAATTCAAATTGAGGAAAGACAGATGTAGGATAGACGTGTGGAAATTTGCCTTTAGCCAGCGGGTGGTTGGTTGGTGGAACAGACTTCCATCCCTTGTGCTGGAGGTTGATAGCCTAAATAAGTTTAAGGCTCAGCTGGACAGGTATTTTGAACGAACAGAGGGGTGAAGTGGAAGTGGGTTTTTTTTTTTTTTTTTTGGCTGATGCTGCATAAGCTTGCTTTCTTGCATCAAATGCCTCTACTAATGGTAATGCTAAAGTCAATGGCAAGTCATCTGGGCTACAGTCCTACACCAGAAAGACCAGCTGCAGCCAGTGTCAGCATACAATGGCAAGTCATCAAGAAAAGAACAGTAAGGTGTCAGCAATGGTGGAGTTGGGGAGCAACTGCTATGCAAACTAAAGTTACAACATTACGTACATTCCATTAGTTGCACACCTATCGTACTACATGTGCACAAGACTTTTTTTTTATATATATTTATAAATTACATATATTCAGTCAAAATAAATAAAACTGCAGAAAGATAAATTACACATATTCAGTCAAAATAAATTAAGTAGAAAACTGCAGTGCTACTACACTGCAGTTTTCTACTTTATTTATTTATATAGTTATATTATTTGAAGTTATACTATACACCATTCAATAATTCACAAATAATTTTTAAATAACATGCTTTTGTATCTTCTAACATTACAACAAATGTTTTAAAAAACAAAAAAACTGTCATAAATAAATTAAGACATAACTTTCTGATAATGATAGTTATGATAACTTATTATAACTTAACATGATAACTTATTTTACAATAAATTTTAGAGAAAAGAAGAGAATTCAATTTACCGACATTTCTGCTGTTTACTGATTATGAAAAAGCATATGACAATGTAAACCGGGAAAAACTTTAGCAGATTCTACGTGAATAAAATATCCCAACTCAACTCTGGAAAGCGATGCAAAGCCTATATAAAAACTCAAAAGTCTGTATAAAATATTCTAATGGCCAACTATCAGACCCAATTAACATCATAAAGGGGTCAAACAAGGATGTCGACTCTCACCAAATTTATTTAATATCTACATCAATAAAATTCTTAAAGAATGGAAACAAACAATTAACAACGGAATACAGTTGAACAACAGGAATAAAATTCAAACTATATTATATGCTGATGATCAACTTACAATTGCAAAATCCGAAGATGAACTACAGATAGCAGCAAATGAACTGAATAAAATAGGTACAAAGTACGAGATGAAAATCTCCACCTCAAAAACAAAATCAATGGGATTATGTGGTAAAAACACACAAAGAGTCAAAATTGTTATTGATAATAAAATAACAGAACAAATATCTGACTTCACCTATTTGGGAAATTTAATATCAAATGAAGGGAAAGACATCCACACTAAACTACAAAAATATAATAAAATGAATGGAACGATTAAACGCCAAATGACAACTGAAACATAATTACGACTGCACAACGTTACTTCAAAACCAGCCCTCTTCTACAGCTGTGAGACTTGGGTCATAAATAAGAAAGATGCCAACAAACTAGAAGCAGCACAAATGAGATTTTAAGACCATTATTAGGCTTTACAAGACTAGACCACCAAAGAAATTTAGATATCCACGAGAAATTAAAAGTAGATAACATAGTAAATTACATAAAACGGTATCAGGAAAAATGGATCAGCCACATAGAAAGAATGAACCCAAACCAGATCCCAAAATTAGCCTTTAACTACAAACCTACAGGCAAGAGAAATGTTGGTTGACCAAGACAACAATGGCAAGATCAAGACCACCTCCAAGAGCTACAGCAGAACAGGTCTTAAAAGATCTAAGCTGGACCAAGTTCATGATGATGATGATAACTTATTTTCCTGCTATTTTTGCAATCATTATTTGCCCACACAATGGCAAGATCAAGACCACCTCCAAGAGCTACAGTGGAACAGGTCTTAAAAGATCTAAGCTGGACCAAGTTCATGATGATAACTTATTTTCCTGCTATTTTTGCAATCATTATTTGCCCTGCTTCAACCCAGATCTTTCCTTTTATTTACAAAAATTTCTTCTCTAATAACTGCACCTTAATATTTGTCCTATTGATTTTAGTCTATTTAATTTTTATATCTCTATCCTATGTACTTTTATTCAAGCACACAACTATGATTTTTATTTCACCATGGCATCTGCAATCTGTTCTATCTTCCCTTACTTTATTTCTGCTGCTTCAAGCTTCCTTATTGTCTTTCTTTCCTGGGAACATTGGTTTCTGATACAAAGACTCGTATTACACCTTATTTCACATAAACCTCTTCCTAATTTATTGACAACATATTCTGCATATTAAATTCCATTTATTAGCTCTTGGTCAGGAATCCATACAATACAGAGTCAACATAAAGACAAACAGGCCAATGGTCTCAGGTTTGTCCAGAGGCATAATCGACAAAGTGACAGACCGACATAGTCTTGTCAAGATGCACCACCTATAATGATCAGAATTATGCTGACAATATCAAGCAAGCCCAGGGACAATCAATGAAGCAGCTATAGGAGTTTTCAAGAGAGAAGAACATAAGCTTAAAGTATAATAAAACTAATAGTAATAATAATAAAATAATGACAAATATTGTAATAATAAAGTACATACAGTTGACATGAAATGACTAAAACAATTCTCCAGATGGTTAACATTGTTAATAAATTAAATGTAGTTGTAGTTCAGGATACATTAAACTGGAAATAAATGTTATGCAGAAGGTAAGCAACCACACAAATGGCTAAACATTTGTGTGGTCACTTATTATTATTATTAGCCATACGGTACAAGAAAGCCTGAGGCTTATGCTAGAAAGGAATCACCAAGAAAGAGAAGAATGATGATATCCAGCTCAGGACCCTGGGTGTGCCAAGTCCATACTCACCAGATGTAAGCCCCTGGAGTCATTCCCGAATTTCTGGGCAATCAATGGCAGAGTACAATTTGGCAATGAATGAGAGATTGTTGGACTAAATTGAAGAGAGAAATCAGAATAGTTAAGACAGTCAACCAGGAAAGACTGGAAAGAAACAGGTTCATAGCTGGATTTAAAAAATGTCCATCTGAGAAACCAATATTCAAGAGAAGAGTTTTTTTGAGATTTGCATTGGCCACACCAGCCCAGACAGGAAAAGCATAAAGAATTTTTGGCTTGATCATTTTGGAGAAGAATTGGATAATACAGGCAGAGTGTATGTGTTGTAGAGTTTTGTTTTGCTGACCAAATGGCTTTTGTGAGTTGTTTTGACAGATAATTTAAATGAGTGGAGAAGATAAATTTGGAGTCATAGAAAATTCCAATATCCTTATGGCCAGGTACAGTAGATGTTCTTTCTATGCAAAATTTGGAGCTGACTAGATTTTGAGGAGTTGAGTGAAAGATTAAAAGAGATGAGATATGACAAGAATTCTTGGAGAGTATTACAGATAAACTTGTGTACTGATAGATGATTGAATTGAATCTGAGGTGGCAATGATTTGAACATCATCAGCATAAGAAATTACATGATTATGATGATAGGAAAAGTTGGAGGATTGCAAAGAAAATTATTGCCAATAGCGTCCCGCCCTGGGGTGATTCCAGAAAAGCATATAGAATGATAAGATTTATTACTGAAGTTTGCTACAAGAACCCTTTCATTCAAGAGGTTGGTAAAGAAATTTAATAGATTTCCATTGATGAGGTAAAACTGTTGGAGGAGATTCAGCAGAGAGTTTATTGAGACAGCATCAAATGCAGAGCTAATATCAGAGTAAATTATATCAATTTGATTTTTAGAGTTAAGGGCATTTAGAATGATTACGTTTGTTGAGTAAGTTGGGCAAAGTGGACTTGCCATTAATTCCATAGTGAATCTGATTATTATGTATTGGGAAAAATTGTTTCCAATTCTTGAAAGCATAGATCTTTCCAGTAGCTTTAGGACAGAGGATGAAATTGATATTGGCCTAATGTCCTTGTAGCTTTTAATGCTTTTGAATTTTGGCAGTGGGAAGATTTTGTAATGAGCCCATTCAGATGGGGAAAAGTTATCGTAGGACAGTTCACTAAACTATCCCAGGAGTACAGGCTTAGGAGATCCAGACTAATGTCTTGAATTCAAATGTTTGAGGTTAAAAGAGCTCTTTTTAGACAGGATTCTTATCAGATTGAGATAGTATGTTAAAGGACAAACGAAAGTAGTAGTAGTAAATTTCTGCACATCTATTCTACAACTGTCTTTCCTCAATTTGAATTTATGCCCCCTCAGGATCGTAATCTGAACAAGCAGAAGAATCCCATCAAAATTCAGCATGCTCAACCCATTCAAGGCCTTATACACCTCAATCAGATCACCTCACAGGTATCTAGTCTCTAGTACTAAGCCTTTCTTGGTAAGAGGACCCCTTCATTCCCCTCACCAATCTTTCTGCCCTTCTCTATACATGCTCAAGCAACTACTTCCTTCCTAAAATGAGGCCTCCAGACTTGTATGCAATACTCAAGGCATGGCCTGACCACTGCCTTATACAAAGGGATAATCACCTCCTTTTCCCTACTAGCAGAATCCTTCATATCTGACTGCACAATTACTCCCAGATCTTTTTCATTTTTTACCACCCTAAGCACAGTGCTGCACAGTTGGTACATTTCTCTGGGGTTATTTCTATCCATATGCAGTACTTTGCATTTGTCAATATTAAACTTCAGTTGCCACTTCTCAGCCTATCTGCTCAAATTTTCTAGATTCTGTGGCAGTAGCACACTGCCATTACTGTCATTAATAACCCTGCCAACCTTTGTATCATCTGCAAACTTCGACATTAAGCTTGATATACCTTCATCGATATCATTAATAAATATACAAAACAACAGTGGGCCCAACAGCAAACCCTGGGGGACTCCACTAATAACACTAGTCCACAAAGAGCAGCATCCATTGAATACCAGTCCCTGTCTTCTCCCACTCAACTAATTTGTACAGTAGCCTTCAGGCCCAACAGTGTCAAAAGCTTTCCTGAAATCCAAGTATATAATATCAAAATTATTTTTTGCATCCAATTGCTTTGTAACCACATCATAGTATCCAACCAAATTTGTCAGGAAAGACTTTCCCTTAACAAACCCATGCTGTGTCTGAATTATTACTGCAGTCTTGTCTAGATGATCCTGCAATGCATCTTTAATGAGTGACTCCATTATTTTTCCCATACAGAAGTTAAACTAACTGGTCTGTAATTACTCGTATCACCCTTAGATAACTCCCTTTGTGAATTGGGGATACATTTGCACATTTCCAGTCATTGGGGACTTCCCCTGAGTCCAAGAATGCTCTCATAATTATGGTTAAGGATTTGCTTACTTCCTTTGCCTCCTTTAATATAACAGGATAGATCCCATCCACCCCAAGATAAATCCCATCTACCCTTTCTTATGTTTAACTTCAACAATTTTTCCTCCACTTTGCTCTCAGCTATTACAAAATCATTAAGCACCCTGTTACAGTTTTATAAACTTCTGGCATTTTCCTCTCTGAATAATTCTTCGTATGTGAATGTAGATGAAAAATACTCATTCAGATTATCAGCTATCAGAGCAGGATCATCAACAGTTGAACCATCAATATCAAGTGGACCATTCTGATTCATCACTTTCCTTCTAGAGTTTATATAAATAAAGAAGTCCTTGCTGTTTTTCTTAGCATCCTTTGCCAAAGATTTCTTGTAATCTGCCTTCGCTTGCCTAACCTCCTTTGTAACTTGAAAACAAGAAATAAAACAAGTAGGTCTAAAATGTAGACACTAGCAATTTTGATTATGAATATAGGTATATTATCGTAGCAGTAGCTTTTTTTTTTTTTTTTTTTGGTAGTTGTTGGCGCATAGGCTGCTGTGGCCATAATGCACCTCCCAAGGATTTTGCAGTGCTTTGATCCAAGCCCGATGCAAGAATCAAACCCGCGACCTTTGGGTTGCCAGGCAGGCACTTGACCCGCCCAGCTAGCCCAGTCGGTGCAGTACCTTTAGAAGAAATTTTTAATTGAGTCTTTAATTATATCTTTTGATATAGAAATATTGCTTAAATTGTTAATAGACAGTATACATTCTCTGAATTCTTGGCAATGATTGGTTTCGTTGTTGAAACGAGTTGTGTTCCTGTTCCAACCAACAGCTGAAATTAAAATCTGGTGGTAAGGGGTTGGATATTTTGGGGTATATTGTAGAACTCATCTTAATCCTAGGAGATGTGAATTGTTGGATTTCTTTTCTCTTTAGTTTGTTAAATTAATTACGATGAGATAAAAAAGTTAGATAACCATTTTCTAAGGTTGGTTTTTTATAGTTCCTGAAAGACTTTTGTTTTAATTTGAAAAGGGAATCAAGTTGAGATTCCCTTTTCAAAAATTTCACTGTTTATAATAAACAATGAAATTTTTGACGCAGCAATTTTTGAGACTGAGACCATCCAGGTCATGAAGAAAGTGTATGCCAAATCTGTAGGACAGTTGATAAACTATCCCATCCCAGAGGTATATGATTAGGAGATCTTGACAAATGTTTGAGGTTAAAAGATCTCTTTTTAGATAGGATTCTTATTAGACTGAGATAGTATGTTAAAGGACAGTTGTTTAGAAACTGGATCATGGTCAGATACAAACGATATTGACAGTGGGTGTTCAGAGGACATAGCAGCATTAGAAAAGATTTGGTTGAGTGTGTTGTTTCCTCTGGTATATGATGAGATTAAAGGCTTTAAACCAAAGATTTTAAACTGATATGTTACAAAGTTGGAAAGATCACTGGATGATGAAGATAAATTAAAGTATTTGCTATTAATAATGGAGTTGTTTTTTGAGATTTTAATGACAGCCCAATTTATAAATTCAGTATATATTTCCATGGAGGACTAAGTGGCAAATAAACAAAAATGATGTCGAGAAAATTTTTTGTCAGTTTAGTTCTGATGTGAATTGCATTGCCTCAAAATTAATTGATGGGCATTTGGATTCAGACACAATCACAAACAAATTCTTCAAGAAGATGACAGTTCGTCCACCTTTATTTGAAGATCTAGCTGCAGCATTGTACCTCGTGATAGAGGGAATAATAAAATCTTCTTGTTCAATTGATGTCCAGGTTTCAGTAAGTAGGATGAGATCATAAATTTTAGGCAAGGTGATTGTTTCAAGTGTGGTTATATTATTCCGAGCACTTCTGATGTTCTGCAGGGGAGTTTTAACCAAAAGGAGGCTTATTTAATTGGATTTCTCTTAAGTAAGTTTTTCTCTATTTTTGCATGTTTTCACTCTGCTTTCTGTGGTCCACAGCCTTATTATTAATCTGATCGATTTTACTTTTATACATGACTCAACTGCAACTGTTGTTGAGTCAAACAAAGAGATCTTTTGTTTAGGAACTGGAGTTTTTTTGTGTTTCAAAGTAGTCTTCGATTTAATGATGCAGTTACAGTTCATTCTTTTCCAGCTTTTTTACCTCTGGAAGATTTTATGATGGACAAAATGAGCTTATTAAATATAGAAGACTGGAGCCAGTAGTTTTCCTTCAATTCTAAGAGGCTAGATTTTGAATATGAGATTTCCACTGAACTATTCACATTGTTAGTTAACCAGAAGCCAGCTTTTGACAAGCAGTTGTCAGTTCTAGAGCCAGCAGAGTATGGCCAAGCAAGGTTTAACAGTATATGTGAAGGCTCTGTAGCCAAGTGGTCAGGAGTGGGAGTGCAGTAGCACACGCTCTTTGAGTAGACTGGGGTTCAAGCCCCTGATTGCTAAATATGGTCGATCTGCCATATTTAGCAATCAGGGGCATGCTAAATATGGTCGATCTGCCAACCCGCCCTGGACCAGCGTGGCACATTATGGTCCATTTCCCTCAACATAAATCATTGAGAAGGCTTCCATCCTGCAGTGGATTGATAATGGTTGCAGTTTTTATGTTAGATCTAGAGCAATGGCATGCCAAGAAGCAATTCGGCTTAGAGATTTGTAGATGAACGTCACTTTAGATTCCAAAGCAGTACTTACGTCGCGTCCACAGCAAATTACAGAAAGATATGAAACATGTGGGCTGCAATCTTCAACTTATTTGATTTTAACATAATTCCTGTAGACATGAAAGCACTGTAATATTTAATGTGAGGAGACACAGAAATTAAAAAAAGGCAGCCATTACAAACTAGCAGCATCTACACATAGGACTAAGTTAGCCACATATAGAAACTGTAAAAAAAAAGTAGGCAGGTGACTGCCAAGTTGCACGATACTGATATAGTCACCATTTATTTCTGCTTGGATGTTTCAGGTTAAGCTCATATCACAGTATGAAAATATAATTGCCTTGTTGTAATTGCCTTTTGATAATCCTCATTAGCATTATTACATGATGTAAAGGCACATGATGTAAGAAAGCAAGCTTATATAGCATTAGCCAAAAAAAACAAATTTTCTTATTTCACCCATCCACTCGCTCTGAATGTTTGTCTAGTCATTAAAAAAAGGCAGCCATTACAAAAGGCAGCCATTACACTCGGCAGGTGACTGCCAAGTTGCACGATACTGACATAGTCACCATTTATTTCTGCTTGCATGTTTCAGGTTAACTCATATCACAGTATGAAAATATAATTTATGAAATTTTATTTACTCGCAGGAATTCATTTTTATTTTCCTTTTTTTTTAAGTGTTAATTAAAAAAAAAACATCAGTTTTTAAAAATTTAAAAACTGATAACACATGGTCACTGTCGCTTAAAATCGACTGAGTGTATATGGCTCAGTCAGATGGGTAAAAGCTTTAAAACAAGCATTTTTAAAACTGGTACAATTGGATATAATATGATATACAGTTAAAACGGTGTCACAATGCTCACACATAGGAGGGTCATCAGCCCTCAGAAGAACTTTCTCTGCAAATGAAAGATATGTGGTAGGAATTTCAACTTATTATTGAATACAAGCCCCAAGAATTTTATCTCGGTTGCTACTGGAATGATGTTTTGTCTGAGTTTTAGTTCTAGTTCAGGGTGAGAGTTCGGTTTGCAACAAAAATATATGCAGATCGTCTTCTGAGACAAGAACCTGAAACCATTAGCCACTGCCCAGGTGATAAGATGGTTGATGGATTGTTGTAATTGCCTTTTGATAATCCTCATTAGCATTAGCACATGATGCAAGAAAGCAAGCTTATATAGCATTGACCAAAAAAAAACAAAAAAACAAATTTTCATATTTCACCCATCCACTCGCTCTGAATGTTTGTCTAGTCATTAAAAAAAAGGCAGCCATTACAAATTAGCGGCATCTACACATAGGACTAAGTTAGCCACATACAGAATCTGTAAAAAAAAAGTAGGCAGGTGACTGCCAAGTTGCACGATACTGACATAGTCACCATTTATTTCTGCTTGGATGTTTCAGGTTAAGCTCATATCACAGTATGAAAATTTTATTTACTCACAGGAATTCATTTTTATTTTCCTTTTTTTTAAAGTGTCAATTAAAAAAAAAAAACCAACAATACAAGTTTATGAGTAAATTCCCGTAAACATAGAATGTGCTTATTTGTATATTGAATGTATGGTGAAGAAGTAATGAATTTTAAATGAATTTTAAAATTTACATTACATTTACATTAAATTATACATTATTCATGTTTAACTAGAATATAATCACATTCTAATTAAACCTGAATAATGATATACTCAGAGAATGTTCCACATCATCAGCAGTAAAGGGGAAGGATGAATCATAAAAATGTCTGATTTTTGCACAGCTGGGTTTTGGATTTTTTAACGTATAAATTTCCAACATTTATTTTACTGTCAATAAGTTTTTTCAGAGAAATACAGAATACAGATTTATTAAATTCATTTCATAGGACGATGGATAAAAATAAGTTATAATAAACAGTTAAAATAAACATACATAAATAGCTTTCAGGAACAGGTTGCTCTTCTTCAGTCGAAAAGCATTGGTACAAAATAAATAATAAAGAATGCCTGGTATGGTGGTCATGGGAGGTGAACCGACGAGCAGGTGCTAACAACAATTAGCAGTTGGAAGTAGAAGCTTGTGGCTGCAATTGCAAAGCTTGGGTTTGCTGTGTGCACCAACGTCCATCATTCAGGAGGCTGCTTCAATGATGGGATGGACATGACCGCCTTTGTTCCGCGATTCTAACCATATGCGACGGTGGTACTGATGACAATGGTCAATAATCTTAATGTTGCGTCTGGGGTTGATGTCGTGCTAGGTTGACCAGAAGTGTTTAGTGACAGATGAATGCTCCACATCAGCGGAGTGGATTGCTCTCTTGTGCTCAGTGATTCAATCTTTGAGCCATCTGCCAGATTCACCAATGTAGCAGCCTGTGCAGTCACGGCAGGAAATGCGGTAAACTGAACCACTCTGTAAGAGTGGGGGAACTGGTGTCTTTACCTTTGACACAAGGGACGGCAATTTCCTGCTTGGAAGCTGCAGGCACTTTGTCCCGTAACTCCGTAAGACATATGACAGTTGCTGTGAAAAGTTCAGGTAGTGTGGAATAAAAATGGTCGAGGTTGGTTCAACATTATGTGTGGTTCTAAGATTTGCCATGTGGTCACAGACCTGCAGGTCGCATCTAAGGCACTAGTGGGTTAACCACTGTCCAAATCTGTCTTCACTCTAGTGATCGTATTACATCTTTCATCCGCAGAGCTGGAGTGAGTCCAGGCGAGGGTTAATAAGGCTTGTTCTGTACTAAGAAGGTGACCACAAGAATGTCCTGCCCGACAGTTAGTGAACTAGCCTGCACAGATCGGTTTATGATGAACGGAGGTCCTTAGATGTGTGCCCTTGCGCCGAACAAGGATATCCAAAAAATGGAAGAACATAGCCATCACATGTGCTAAACAACTTCTGGACAACAACCAAACCATAAGCAGCAGGACTTCACTTTCTGACAACAACATTCACACTGCCCTTAAGTTGTGCCTGACTGGTAGTGTAGTCATCTATGGTGACTCCCTTTACCGGCAAATCCATGATATAGCTATGGGTGCCTGCAGTGCCTCCATCGGCTCAGTTGTGGCTAACATCACCATAGAGGACCTAGAGAATGGCACGTTTGTAGGTCTGCCAGTCACTATAGCCTTTTGATCAACCTTCGACAATATATTTACCATCATTCCTCGCGAGTTGAGAGACCGACCCTTATAGCATCTCAAATCTCTTTCACCCTTTATTCAGTTCACCACCGAGCTAGAGTCAGACAATGTTCTTCCATTTTTGGATATCCTTGTTCGGTGCAAGGGCACACGTCTAAGGACATCTGTCCTTAGACACGTGCACACACTCTGTCAGCACATGCTCGTGGTCACCTTCTTAGTGCAGCACAAGCCTTATTAACCAGTGCCTGGACCCACTCCAGCTCTATGGATGAAAGGTAATAAGATCAACAGTGAAGACAGATTTGGACAGAGGCTAACCCATTTGTGCCTTAGATGCATCCTGCAGTTCTGTGACCACATGGCAAATCTTAGGACCACGTATAACGTTGAATCAACCTTTACTGCTTTTACTCCATATTACCCGAATTTGTCATAGCAACTGTCAAAAGGCTTACAGAGTTATGGGATAAAGTGCCAGCAGCTTCCAGGCAGGAAGTTTCAGGCCCTTGTGTCAAAGGTAAAGACACCGGTTCCCCCACTCTTACAGAGCAGTTCAGTGTACCACATTTCCTTTTTACATTGGTGAATCTGGCAAAAAGCTCAAAGATCGAGTCACTGAGCACAAGAGAGTGATCCGTTCCACTGATGTGGAGCACTCAGCCGTCGCCAAACACTACTCGTTAACCCAGCACAACATCAACCCCAGAAGCAACATTAAGATTATTGACCGTCCTTGTCAGTACTGCCGTTGCAACTGGTTAGAATCACTACACATTACATCTTGTTGTGATTCTTTTAATAAAGGATGGACAAAGGAGGTCCTGTCCATCCCATCATTGAAACAGCCATCCTCCTGAATGATGGATATTGGCACACACAGCAAACTTAAGCTTTGCAATTGCAGCCCCAAGTCTCTACTTCCAACTGCTAATTGTTGTCAGCACCTGCTTACGTGGTTCACCTTGCATGACAACCATACCAGGCATTCTTTATTATTTATTTTGTACTGCTTTTCGACTGAAGAAGGTCAACCTATGCCCAAAAGCTATTGATGTATGTTTATTTATGAAACAAATTTAATAAACCTGTATTCTGTATTTCTCAGAAAAAGCTGAACTTATTGACATTATGAATTCTGAGAACATAGGCCTTTTCCATTTCATTTATTTTTATTTTTTTATGAAACCCCCAAACACGAGAGGTATTAGAACCTATAGTACTTAGTACCGTGCATGGGTTGGAGGTTGAGAAGACAAAAGAAGATATTTGTTGACTTGGCCAAATCGGTCTTCATTCTAGCGATCTTATTACGTCTTTCATCCGCTGAGCTGGTGAGAGTCCAGGCAAGGGTTCGTGCTGTACTAGGAAGGTGACCGCAAACATGTGGTAAGACTGATAGTTAGCTAACTGGCCTGCACACATCGGTTAAACTTCCATCATTTGCCACTACTAATGCTAAGTGCAGTGAAATATAGAATATATATATTTGGCAGCTATACATACAGGAGAAAAAGGTGATATTCTACCTTCAATAAGATTTCTGTGACAACAGTATATCCATGAGTGATAATTGGTTCTTCATCTGAATTGCGACCATTCCAACAGTCCAATTCTACACATCGGCAACCTGCAAGAAGGCACTGTCTGTACATTTCAACAGAAGACTTTCCAGTAAGTTGATGCCCTGTGGAGAAAATAAGAAAATAAATAAGCTGAATACCTACATAAACACACACACACACACACACACACACACACACACACACACACACACACACACACACACACACACACACACACACACACACACACATATTTAAATTTGATATATTTAATGAATAAGCTTATTCTCCCTGTTTGGTTTGAAAATATCTTTGGCGGCACCTACTAAAATTCAGACTGAAGTAAAACTAATTTGTCACAAAAATGCGATAAGGAAATGAGCAAATTATGCTCATTTCCGCATTGCATTTCCTAAATAAAGCTAACGTGCTAACTCAGTGAAATCCAAACCAATATCCTAATTACCCATTTGATTGCAGCCATTTGAATGGCTATAATCAAATGGCAGCTACAGGAAGTATGATTGCAACAATACAAGTTATGATAATTCGCCTCTGGCAGAAACTGCAAATGATATCACTTCTGTATTGCATTTTTTGTGACCAATAAATCAGATTTACAGGGTTGACGTGAAGTAAAATGCAAATGATATCACTTTGAGCGGTTGATGGTTTTATGTGAAGCATCCTTTACATTTCTTTTAGGTATTTTGGTTTCGAAAAAAAAAGAACTTTTGTATTGTATTTATTGATCATTCACAAATTTCCATAATTTCAGCTGGAAGACAAGATACAATGGATTTATGATAACTAAAGTAAGAGACATATACTTGCGATTGCAATGTATCTAAATGTCTCTGGAAAACAGTGTCAATTGAGGTACCCGATCTTGTATTTGAAATAACATGCGCAGCTCTTGGGGCACCTAACAATGGAGGTGCCTCCATAGCCAGGCAGGAAGGAGCAGCAGTGCATAACACATGCTTCTTGATTAGACCGGGGTTCAAGCCCGTCACCACCAAATACGGAGGATGCGGAAAGGTCAGGGAATGACCACCGCATATCCCGGAGCAATATGGCCTTAGTTGCTAATGCTCCTAAAAACCAAATAACAAACAAAACAACAACCTAACAATGGAATGTAAAAAATGAGACAAAATTAGAAATTGCTGACATATACTTGTATTGTTACAATCATACTATTCAACATCTTTTGTGTGTAAAAGGTATATACGCATTTTTTTTAACTATCTTACTTATTTTTACTTACAAAAACTTGTAAATCTCCTACAATAAAATTCCTGTGTTAGTATACAAAGTGGTTACTATCTGAATACCTGTGTAATACTATGCCCTTAAACAAGTTTTATATAAATTTACTTGAAAGATTTCTTATTATGTAAGAAATTATTACTATTTATGTATGGAAAACACTTAAGTCCATATGTAATGCCACTAAATTTGATCTAGGTTATATTTCTGGATTCTTGAAAAATCCTATCCTCTGATCTGTATCAGGAATGTAAAACATTGTAATAGTTAACAAATAACAATATAAGATCCATATAAATATAAGCATTTGTTCCTATGGATCTGATCTCTATGAGGATTCACACAGTGATCCATAAAGACAGTGTAATGTTGTACACACTTTATTATAGTATATTGTATCATACATTAATCTCAAAAAAACTACATTTTATGAAACTCCATGTGGATTCAGTGTTATTATTATTATTTTCTTTTTTTTTTATTAGCTATATGGTGCAAGGAAGCCTGAGGCTTATGCTGCACCAGCCAAAAAAAAAATTCCCAAGTTTCCCTGTGTGTGTGTGAGAGAGAGAGAGAGTCAAAAGTAGAAGGGAATCACCAAGAAAAGAAGAATGATGATATCCAGCTCAGGACCCAGAGTGTGCCAAGCCCATACTCACCAGATATTACTGGGATACATTTAGTTGTTGAATACACTACTACCACCCTTCAATATCTAGAGCTGATGACAAACTAATATTTATAGCTGACAACCCAATCTTAACAAAAACTAAACTTTTATCGAATACTATGATATAACCCCCCAGGGGCTCACATCTGGTGAGTATGGGCTTGGCACACCCAGGGTCCTGAGCTGGACATCATCATTCTTCTTTTTCTTTGTGATTCCCTTCTATTTCTGACCCCCCCCCTCTCTCTCTCTCTCTCTCTCTCTCTCTCTCTCTCTCTCAGGGGTAACTCAGAATTTTTTTTTTTTTTTTTTTGGCTGGTGCAGCAAAAGCCTCAGGCTTCCTTGCACCATATGGCTAATTATAATAATAATAATAAACACATCACTTAACAGAACAGCAGAGGTTCCACCATCTAACAGCAACAAAGGCACAGAGTCTGACATGAAAAAAGTTTTTAGTTTTCTTGAATTCTACTTAGAGTAAACCAATGCTTTTCCTACTAATGGAACTCAATGCCTATTAACCTGGCAGTAGGGTACCTGGTCTAACAGATCCCTATTGAACTATGTATTGTGCATTAATTATCACAATTCAAGGTAAGTGGTTGAAACTCTATTCATCTACCTAATTATGCACACAGACTTACTTCAGCAGTTTTAGAAGCAACATATTATTTTCTAATTACTATATGTGAAAGTGG
Organism: Mastigoproctus giganteus; assembly: GCF_048544385.1. Lineage (NCBI taxonomy): Eukaryota > Metazoa > Arthropoda > Arachnida > Uropygi > Thelyphonidae > Mastigoproctus > Mastigoproctus giganteus. The sequence goes on from NC_143577.1 coordinate 172,278,276, forward strand.
TATGCATCAGCAATTGTTTCAAAATTAACAGCTTAGTAATGCTTGAATTGGCAGATTTGTCAAATTTAAAAATTTTCTGAAAGTATCACTTTATTGTGTGATTGGAATTCATGTGAAATGATCAGATATTATCGTGCTTCTTATATTTCCTCCTGGCTATCTTCAGGACAATTTAAAATACATGTACAGTTTAGATGCCATTTTTTTAATGCTTGAATTATTATACAAAACAGTTTATTATATTTATTACTTATTTATTTAAAAAAAAAAAAAAAAACATATTGCAGATGACATTCATCATAGTAGATGAGAACATGTTCGAGAACATGTAAGGAATACAAAATGCAAATATGTATTTCCCACTTATATTTCTCACAATATGAGTATGGGTGTAAAATATGAGTATGAGTATAAAATTTTTTTTTTTAAATTTCCAATTTAAATTTTAAAAGGTTGCTCCACATCAAAAGCATATGAAATAAAAGAGTATATTCTAAACAGATCTAATTAACTTATTGCCTTTAAACAATTAAAAACAGCAAACACACAGTCATCGTCAAATAGTATCTGACTGAGTGTATAGGATTTGGTCAGATTAGCATTAGCATCAGTAGAGGCATATGATGCAGGAAAGCAAGCTTATACAGTATCAGACCAAAAAAAAAAAAAAAAAAAAGAAACCTTCCCATTTCACCCATCCATTCACTCCAAATGTTTGTCTAGTTCTATCTTGAATTTATTCAAGCTGTCAACCTACAACGACAGACAGAAGCTTATTCCGGCAATCAACCACCAGTGGCTAAAGGCAAATTTCCGCAAATCTAATCTACAACTATCTTTCCTCAATTTAAATTTATATCCTTTCAGGCAATTAATCTGGGCAAGAGCAAGAATCCCATTAGAATTGAGATTGCTCAAACTATCAAAGGCCTTACACACCTTAATCAGGTCACCTCGAAGGTACCTAGTCTCCAGACACTGCAATTTGAGAACTTAAGCCTTTCTTCATAAGAAAGACCCTTTGTTCCATTCACCAATCTCATTGCCCTTCGCTGTACTCGTTCCAGCAGCTCTACATCCTTCTTAAAATGACCATTGCCTTATACAGGGGGATAATCACCTCCTTATCCCTGCTAGCAAATGTCCTGTATATCACTGACAACAGCCCATGGCCGGCAGCCTGTCTGCATTCCTCAGAAAACTTCATATCTAACTGCACAATTACCCCCAGGTCTTTTCATTCTCTACCACCCTGAGTGTAGTACCACACAGTTGATAGGTTACTCTGGGTTACTGCTACCCATATGCAGTACTTTACATTTGTCAATGTTAAACTTCAATTGCCATCTCTCAGCCCATCTGCTCAACTTTTCTAGATCCTGCTGTGGTAGCGTACAGTCATTAGTGTCATTAACGGCCCTGCCAACATTCGTATCATCTGAAAAGTTGGACATTAAGCCTGATATACCTTCGTCAATATTATTAATAAATACAGAAAACAACAATGAATCCAGCACTGAATGGACTCAACAATGGACCCAGCACCGACTAATGTTATTAGTGGAGTCCTGGTTGTTATTGTTATGTGGTTTTTAGGAGCATTAGCAACTAAGGCCATATTGCTCTGGGATATGCGGTGGTCATTCCCTGACCTTTCCGCATCCTCCGTATTTGGTGGTAACGGGCTTGAACCCCGGTCTAATCAAGAAGCGTGTGCTACGCACTGCTGCTCCTTCCAACCTGGCTACGGAGGCGCCCTGTGGAGTCCTGGAGGACTCCACTAATAACATTAGTCCATGAAGAGTATCCGTTGATTACCACTCTCTGTCTTCTCCAACTCAACCATCCCTTTAGCCATAGAAACAATTTTCCCTTAATGCCATACTGCTCCAATTTGCACAGAAGTCTTCCATGTGCAACAGTATCAAAAGCTTTCCTAAAATCTAAATACAGTCAGTCCTCGAATAGCACGATAGTTATGTTCCTAGAAACCCTCGTGCAATGCAAAATCGAGCAATATAAACAACAGGCCCTATGGGGAAAATAGGGTTAGGTGCCAACCACCCAAGATTGAACACATTTGTAACCAAAACATTACCAAACACAATAAATAATCGTAATAAAATATGTAAGTATTCTATTATGTAATAAAATGCTTTTGTTGTAAGCAAACTTGTTCTTTGTTTGATTTTCTATCCAAACAGATGACAGCCGTTCCATCTCTTCCAATTCTTTGTGTCTTGATCTAATGGATTTTAATTACACTTTGAGTTGTTCCTGCTATGAAAGTTGTTTTTATTTTCTCTGCATTCTTTCTAATTCTTGGCATTGCCTCATTTAAGCCTGTAGCATGTGCAATATCACATGGTCTTTCATTTTGCTCAAAGCGTTTCACAATTTAATATTTTTTTCTCTATGGACAGAGGCAGACTGGCCATAAGCCTTAGTGGAAAAACCCCAGTGGGCCGGAAGCAAGTGTGATTTTGGCCACAAATGCTAGTATGAGGCCACTACAAATTTTCCCGAGTAAGAATTTTTTTACCCAGTCTGCCTCTGTTTATCGATATTTCTTTTCTTATTCTCTCTGAATCTGTAGTGTCTTCACCAGGACGCTTCCTTTTTACTCATTTTTAAGGAATAAAGCACAATTACAAAATGAGGAGGCATGTTTGATACACACAAACAAAGCTGCGCGCGTGTGTAGCAACTGAATAAACAACGCCGTAAAGGCAGAGACACACTATGAACGCCTCATTAGCTCACATTTTACTAAAGCACATTTCTGGGGGTTACTGCCATAAAACAATAAAAACAATTTCTACTTGCATTTCTGCTAGTGGAATCTGTTATAAACTGGCAGTAAACTCGATCTAATTGCATTTGCAATAATACCGATAGCTGGAATTGTGTGGGTTTTTATGTTATTATGCTAAAATGTGTTTCCCCTTCACTGACATAAAAAACATAAATACATTTTCTGAATCTTCTCTTCATTCCTATCGTGTTGCGTTCAGTTGGGGTGATTCCGCATTCGACTGCCATTTCTTGTAAACACAACGGCGAATCGTGCATAAGCAAATTCTGTTTGTTTGTGTTATATACAATATCGTTCCCCTATTTATAAATTGTATATGATTGAATTTGTGTAGTGTAAACACGTATTATATGAGGACTGACTGGATAGATATCAAAATTATTTTTTGCATCCAGTTTCTATGTGACCACATGTAAGAGTAGCAAGTTGTAACTTACCAAGTCACTAGTTAAATTAAAAAATATGCTGACGAATGCTAAGCCTATTTAATCTATTTGTAAAACACAAATTAATACGTTAACTAATAAAAAATACGATAAAACTTCAAGGAAGGCTTATCCATTTGCAGCAGCTACAGAAGTCTACGTCTTCACCAAGCAACAACTGGAGGAAAATTCTCCAAATACTCGCTCAAGCAACTCTACATTCTTCCTAAAATGAGGCCTCCTGTATGCAGTACTCAAAGCGTGGTCTGACTGTCCATTGTCTTATACAAAGGGATAATCACCTCCTTTTCCCTACTAGAAAAGTCCTTTATATCATTGACAATACCCCATGGCCGGATCTGGCAGCCTGGCTGCACTGCTCAGAAAACTTCATATCTGACTGCACAATTACTCCCAGGTCTTTTTCATTTTATATCACCCCAAGTGTAGTACCACACAGTCCGTATGTTTCTCTGGGGTTACTTCTACCCATATGCAGTACTTTGCATATGGCTAGAATCAGGATAGGGTAGGGTAGTCTAGCAGAGTTTCAGTTTAAAAGCATGTTTTAGTGACAAATGCTTTCACTGCAGTGACAGAAGCGGTTCAGTTGCTTCTATGTATAAACTCTGGACAGAGGATGTTCTACAGTAGCAATGCGGATGGCTTGATGGTGAACTTAGTCTAGCATTGAAGTACACAGTTTCTAGCAAATACATACGCTTGTGGAGTCCATAATCTAATTTAGATTGGACAAGTGCATGATAAAAGCAGAGTAAATTGCAGCAATCTGCTCCCCAAATGTTAGTTGAAATGGGACACAGGAGGTTCAGTCCCCCTAGTGCACTTCGTCTGCTGGTTGTTTTTTGGCTTTTTTATGGCACAAAAACGACAAGGTTATATTACACCATGAGAGATTTTAAAATTAAAAAAAGGTGTATTTCATAGCCTTCAAAAAAGATTACCTCATCAAATGTTCATATACATATATATCAATAAATAAAAATCACTATATGAGTAAAAATATATTGAATATTTCATATAAGTGTATATATATTAATTGCTTTTAAAAATTTAAAAACTGATGACACATGGTCACTGTCACTTAAAATTGATTCAGTGTATATGGCTCAGTCAGATGGGTAAAAGCTTTAAAACAAGTATTTTTAAAACTGGGACAGTTGGATATAATATGATATACAGTTAAAACGGTGTCACAATGCTCACACATAGGAGGGTCATCAGCCCTCAGCAGAAGAACTTTCTCTGCAAATGAAAGATATGTGGTAGGAATTTCAACTTATTACTGAATACAAGCCCCAAGAATTTTATCTCGGTTGCTACTGGAATGATGTTTTGTCTGAGTTTTAGTTCTAGTTCAGGGTGAGAGTTCGGTTTGCAACAAAAATATATGCAGATTGTCTTCTGAGACAAGAACCTGAAACCATTAGCCACTGCCCAGGTGATAAGATGGTTGATGGATTGTTGTAATTGCCTTTTGATAATCCTCATTAGCATTAGCACATGATGCAAGAAAGCAAGCTTATATAGCATTAGCCAAAAAAAACCAAAAAAACAAATTTTCTTATTTCACCCATCCACTCACTCTGAATGTTTGTCTAGTCCTGTCTTGAAACTATTTAAGCTATCAACTTCTACAACAACAGATGGAAGTTTGTTCCAGCAATAAACCACATACTGGCTAAAGGCAAACTGCAGCATATTTATCGCACAACTGTCTTTCCTCAATTTGAATTTATGCCCTCTCAGGCGATTATTCTGAGAAAGAGGAAGAATCCCATCAGCATTGAGCATGCTCAAACCATTCAAGGTTTTATACAACTCAATCAGATCACCTCGCAGGTGCCTAGTCTCCAGACACTGTAATTTGCAAACCTTAAGTTTTTCTTCATAAGGACAACCCTTTGTTCCATTCAATAATTTTGTCCTTCTCTGCACATGCTCCAGCAGCTCTACATCCTTCCTAAAATGAGGCTTCCAGACCTGTATACAGTACTCAAGGTGTGGCCGGACTACTGCCTTATACACGGGGATAATCACCTCCTTATACCTGCAAGAAAAATTCCTGTATATCACTGACAAGACACTATAAGCTTCCCTTGCAGACCGTCTCCACTGCTCAGAAAACTACATATCTGCCTGCACAATTACCCCCAAAGTCCTTTTCATTCTCTACCACTGTCAGTATAGTACCACAGAGTTGATATGTTACTCTGGGATTACTGCTTGCCATATTCAGTACTTTGCATTTGTCAATGTTAAACTTCAGTTGCCACTTCTCAGCCCATCTGCCTAACTTTTCTAGATCCTGTTGCAGCAGCATACTGTCTTTAGTGTCATTAACAACCCTACTAACCTTCGTATCATCTGCAAACTTGAACATTAAGCCTGATATACCATCATCAACATTAATAAATACAGAAAACAACAACGGACCCAACACCGAACACTGAGAGACTCCACTAATAACATTAGTCCATGAAGAGCAGAGTCCACTGATAACTACTCTCTGTCTTCTCCTACTCAACCATCCCTTTATCCATAGCAGCAATTTGCCTCCAATGCCACACTGCTCCAATTTGTGTAGCAGTCTTCCAGGTGCAGCTGTATCAAAAGCTTTTCTAAGATCCAAATTTATGATATCAAAGTTATTCAGTGCATCCAGTTGCTTTGTGACCACATCATAATATCCAATCAAATTGGTCAGACAAGACTTCCCCTTAACAAAACCGTTCTGTGTCCGAGCTATAACTGAAGTGCTTCTTTTACCAATGCCTCCATTAATTTTCCTGGAACAGAAGTTTAACTAATAGATCTGTAATTACTTGTGTTTCCCTTTGATCTTTCTTTGTGAATTGGAGTCACATTTGCACATCTTCAGTGCATGGGTACCTTCCCCTGAGTCCAAGGAAGCTCTCATAATTATGGCTAAAGGTTTGCTTACTTACTTTGCTGCCTCCATTAATATTACTGTATAGATTCCATCCACCCCAGGTTCCTTTCTTATGTTTATATTCAACAATTTCTCTTCCACTTTGCTCTCAGTTCTTACAAAATTATCTAGCTCACTGCCAGAGTTTAATTCACCTATGGCATTCCTCTCTCTGAATAACTCCTCATGAGTGAATGTAGAGGAAAAATACTCGTTTAGTTTGTTAGCCCTCTGAGCAGGATCATCAACAGTTGAACAATCGATATCCAGTGAACCAATCTGATTCATCCCCTTCCTTCTAGAGTTTTCCTTTCTTTGAAGCCTAGTAGCTTCCAAGATTAATTCTTTGAATGCTTACCATTTTGAATTTGCTGTTGGTAACATCATCAGTTGATCCCACTGTACAGAATTTAAAAATTGTCTCAGACCTCTGTAGTCATCTTTATGAAAGAAAAAACCCCTTCCGTTTTCTCCTGATGGTAGTTACCTCTTTGGGTAAATCACACTTCAGCATACTGTGATCAGTGCCACCTAGTGGTTCCTTTATCTGCAGATTCTTAATGCAAGAAGAATCACTACTGATAATCAGATTAAGAGTATTACTTCCTCTAGTTGCTCCCCGAACATGCTGCTGTAGAAAACAATCATCCAAAAAATTCACAAAAGCCTTGCTACTGTTTGAGTGACTAACCCATAAATTTCAGTCTATATCTGGGAAATTAAAATTCCGCATTATAAGACTCTCTGATTTACTGGCCCACTCTATGTCTCTTTACAGTTGTTTATTATACTCATCAGAGTCATTAGGTCTGTAACACACTCCTACTCTCAATTTTGATTTTACCAGTGCTTATATCATACCAAACTGACTCGACACTGCACTGCACTGCACTGCACTGTCCAGCCATGTTGACTGGCTGTACTTCCTTGAATTTTAAGTGTTTCTTAACTAATAGCATAACCCCTTCTCAACTTCCCATATCTATCCTTCCCGTACACATCGTACTCCCCAAATTCCATTTCTGCATTCCTTATATCTGTGTGACACCATGTCTCTGATATCCGAACAATATCTGCCTTTGATTTTTTGACCAACACCTCAAATTCATCAAATTTATACAACTTGAATTTGAAGCTCCTAGCCATGCAAGTATATATGCACCTGTTCTTATTCTTAGCTACCCTAACATAGCCCATGTGTTTGCTTATACTCTAACGACTCCCAGCAGTCTCTGAAATCCCCTGCATCTTGTTTTCCAGGCTGCTGCTCATTCCAAGAGAAGCAGTGCAAGAATCACTTTTACCTCTGCCAGTGGCTACTGTTACTCTATAGTGCATGTACCCCCCCCCAAGCTAGCAGTTTTCTGACTCACCTAACACTGCCTCGATAGCATCAGCAAATATTCTTGCACCCTTTCTACTTAAGCGTATTAGCATCCCTGTAGAAGCAGTTTCTCCTGTTAACAAGCACAGACCAGGATGAAAAAAATTCTATCCCTTGAGCCTTGCACAATCTCATATTACATGAGTGAAAGAAAACACTGACATAATCAACAAATAGGGCACTTTTCACTGATGAATGAAGTTGTTCAGTAATAGAATTAACTTTGACAGCAAAATGCATAGCACTTCTAACTTACCCTTGGAGAACTCGCTCCTCTTGACAAAAAAGGTTGAGACAGAACAGATCCCACACAAACTTGCAATAAGTGGTTTGACAAAATGTTTTTAATAAAAATACTAGATGATCCTTAAGACCAAATTATAGATATCTTTTAAATTTCCAAAACTTCGAAATCAAGTCATATGCTTTTCCATATCAAACAAAACTGATACTAGGTGGTCACATTTGAGGAAAGCATCTGAAATATGTTTCCAGTTTTATTAAATGTTCAAGAGTTTTTTCTTTCCCATTTTGTTTTGGTGGCTGTGGAACACTAGGAAGTACTGATATTGGAGTGTCAGCTCTGTACTGTAGCTAGAGCTTTTGCCACCAGTTTCCCAACCATCTCAATATACAAACCAAAAATACTACAAAAAGTCGAAACGATGTATAGGGTAATAAATTAAAACACGACGTTTATTTTTAAAGTAAAACTTTAATTTCAACATTCTAAAATGTTATTTTTCTTGCTTTTCTGTTAGCAAAATCATTGATGACATTGTTGAAGTCTATTTCATCACTCAATTGCTGTTCTATAGATCATCAAAAAATAAAATTGTGTCTCACGTGAAAAGTGCCGCCGGGGTGGACCCCCCCCCCTCCTAGCCACGCCACTGTGTCAGCTGCCTTTGTTTTTAGGGTGGACTTTTGTGGGGTCAGCAAATGACTCCCTTGGTGAAATAGTCATATCAGTTTGCATCCTGACAAAATGCTTCCCTGCTTTCCTTATCTCCTGATAGGAATTTTTCATCTATACCTTGAGCCTTATATCTCTTTTCTTCCTTCCACCACTGGCATGCTCTTTGATACACAGAATGTTGTCTTTGGCAGTTGGTGCAGACAGGTTTTGTAGCTGAACATGCCATAATTTTTTGATTGTTTGCAAGTTGTTGTTGTTGTTGTTGTTGTTGTTGTTAGATTTGTTGGTGCATTGGCAACTAAGGCTATAATACACTAATTACTGTCTGATATCTTCTTTGTTTGTCTTACAAGTGATAGGGTTCAGATAAAGTAAGTTATATTTATTTAACTTACTTTTGATGATCTATATGAAACTTTAAAAAGAGAAAAATGTCCTCAATTGTGAGGACATGGATGACATTTTTCTAGTTAATATTACAGTGTGGTCTAGGAGATTGCTCTAGAACACACTGTAATATTAACTGGTTGCAATTATGAAAATGAGAGGAGAAAGCAGTTTTCCGTTCTTTTAGATATGTGTGTGCACCATTAAGCAGCCATACAACATGTGTGGTATGGCTGCTTAATGGTGCAGAAGCTGCTGTGGCTATATTGCACCTACTTTTAGATATAATGGGCATTCTATGATGATATCCTTTACTGTTACTGAACAAGCAGTTACTGCATTGTGGAGGGTCATTATTTGTGAGTAAGGAATGTATGACCAAAGTGTAATCTGGCTAGTATGGTTTCTTCCTTTCTGTTTCATCTCAGGCTGGATTGCCACTGTTTGGGTTCCCTCTTGAGTTCAAGAAGTTTATTATATGTTTAGCACTTTTAGCAGCTAAATCTTCCTGCTCACTTTCTAGGATTCCAACGTGTCCGGGGAACCAACAAAATATTATGAGTTGTCCATGTCTGTGAAGTTCTAATAACTTTTCTCAAATTTTCTGTAGCAGAGGATGACTAGGGGCATATTTGCACTGTAGGGCATTAACAGCACTTAACAAGTCTGTATATATGATGAAGTGATATATGAGGCTTCTTTTATGTTCTCTAGGGTTAGTAGAATACCATATTATTCCGAGGTGTAAGTACTGCATTCTGAGGGGAGCTGATTGAAGATTATGGCATTTAGCAGTATTACAGCTGTACCAACTTTACTACTAGTCTTGGATCTATTTGTATATAGTTAAATGAAACTTCTAAACTCAGTAGAATGGGCCAAATGAATTTGCCTAATGTCGATATCGGGAAGGTTATACTTTCTTCATTGCTGAAAATGTCTATCAATATGTACTGGAGGCATTTGCTGGGTTTCGATACTAGTATCCTGAAGTGTGTTAGTAAAGTTCAAGCCCTAGCTTGTGATTAGAGCTTGAAGCCTAATGCCAGATGGTTTGTTAAGCCATGGTTTACTTAGATAGAGGTCTCTCCATTTCTGCATAAAGAGATATTGCCACAAGGGATGATGTGGGAAACGGCTGATTTTGGGCTGCATAATTTAGTAGCAGAACTTGTCATCGAAGGTGCAGCGGCAGTTCATAGGCTTCTGAATGTGCAAAAAGCCCCATTGCCACTCACAGTGCAGTATGATGTATGGGATCAAACCATTTTGGTACACTCAGCCTGGTCGAGTCATGTAGGAGAACCATAGTCTAACAGGGATCTGATCAGTGAGAGGTATAGATGTAGCAACGTGTAACGATCTGCACCCCAGGAAATAGAAGAAATTACTCTGAGAAGATTTAGTATTTAGTTTTCTAAGACAACTTGTACAAATATGTTTTATATGTTCCAGGAAGTTTAATTTTTTATCAAATATTAAACCAAGAAATCTAATAGTAGGCTGGAAAGTAATACGATGAGAATCTAATTAAAGGTCTGGATCAGGATGTAAAGAACGTTTGCAACAGAAGTGCACAGCAGTTGTTTTTGGTTTAGAAAGTTGATATTCGTTCTTTATTGCCCAAGAAACTATTTGGTTAATGGTGCCTTGTAGTTGTCTTTCAATTAGTCGCATATTTTGAGAATAACATGAGATGGTAAGATCGTCAGCATCAAGTATGCATCAAATATGTCAGTATACACTTTTTTTGTTTGTTTGTTTGTTTGTTTGTTTGCTATTTGGTTTTTAGGAGCATTAGCAACTAAGGCCATATTGCTCTGGGATACACGGTGGTCATTCCCTGACCTTTCCGCATCCTCCGTATTTGGTGGTGACGGGCTCGAACCCCGGTCTACACTTTGTTATAGAATCAATCCTAATACTAAAGAATGTGGCACTCAACACTAAGCCTTAGGGCACTCCCTCTTCTTGTACCTACGCTTGAGAAAATGAAGAATGGAATCGGACCAGAAGCCAACTATTGCCTCGAAAGTTCTCAATAAATTTTGGGAGATGACCCTCGAAGTCCAGATTTATGCAGTTCCTGAAGACTCCCATATTGCCAAGTTATATCAAAGGATTTTTCATTATCAACACATATCATGACTAGGTGCTAATTTCTGAGGAAAGCGTTCCAGGTATTTGCTTCAGCTTTGATAATGAGATCAAGCATAGATCTAATTAGTAGATCTATGCTTGATCTAATAGATCTATTTAGCCATGTCAAAAACCATACTGACTTGGACTTAAAATGGTTTGAGTCTCTAGAAACCATGTCAGTCTAGCATTAACTATTTTTTCCAATGTTTTTCTGAGACAACTGATTACAGAAATAGGACAGTAATCTGTCAGATCTGTGTGGTCTTTTCCTGGTTTCGGGAAGGCTTGCACACGAGAATGGCCTCAGCTAGCAGGGTAATATTCCTCTAAGAAAATTCTTTTATACAGTTGTAAGAGAGCAGTTAAGGATTCCTCACTTAAATGATAGATCATAGTGTAATAAATTCCATCAGGGATTGGAGCACTATTCTTCACTCGTGTAAGCACATTGCACAATTCAATCATGGTCAGCAGTAAATTGTATGAATGTACGATGGCAGGATTAAAATTTAGTTTGTATTTTTCTGTCCAGGACTTTAAAAATTGAAATGCTGGATCATATGTGGCAACAGCTGAAAGTGTTTCAAGGAGGTGCCTAAGGCATTGGCAATTTTTACAAGTTCAGAAATTTCCTTCTCTTCCACAAGTAGATTTGGAGAAGTTGTCTGTGAGTATTCACCATTAATTCATTTGATTTTTTTCCAGATTGTAGCAGTATCTGTGGATCTGTTCATGGTGGAAACACAATGTGCCTGTGCTTCTTTTTTACTCACTTGTCTTATATGATAAGCTTTAGCTCTGGCTCTCTTAAACTTTAGGCGGTTGGTTGTGGTTGGATGTTTTTGAAACATATTCCAGTATTTATTCATTTCTTTTTTAGCACTGTTGCATGCTTCATTCCACCACATTTTTGGATAAAGCAGGATCTTGGATAATGATTTCAGGATAGCAGACTCAGGTGCTCTCATTATTTTTTGTGTAATGTAGCTGACAGCAGAATAAACTGTAGGTTGCAATGACAGAGGTATCTAATTGAGCGATTTTTTGGTATTTAGTTCAGTTAGCCATGTCAAATTTCTAGGTTGTCCTAATGTTACTCTGGGGAGGAGAATTTATACAGAAAGTACAGGTGATAGGAAAGTGATCGGAACGGTCCAGTCTATGAGAGGAAATATCGTTGATGAACATACTGAAAGATGAATAGCAGAGCTTGAACTAGATGATAAATGCACACATGTGTGATCGCAGTGTTTAAAATAGTTAGGTTATGTTTGTCTAAAAACTTTTCAATTATCTGTTCTCTGCAGTCAAGATATTGAGAATCCTATAAGGGGTTATGGCCATTCCAGTCTCCCATAACACAAAAGGGAGCAGGTATTTGCCTTACTATATCATCTAAATTAGGAAGGGTGTATGTAAGATTTGGTGATAGATACAATGAAACTAATGTTATTGTTATACCAATGGTGACACGGACTGCAACTTTCTCTAAATATGTTTGCAGGGGGGAACTACAGAGTTCACTATGAGTGCTACTCCTCCATGAGCTAAATTAGAGGAGTTACTATCTTTTCTATACATAGTGTAAATTTTAATTTTCATAGATATTGTATTTGTCAGAATTGTTTTTTGAATTCATACTGCAACAGGCTTATATTCAGTTAGGAGATCGTATAAGTCATCTAAGTTAGCTCAGAGCCCACAACAATTCAACTGAATAAATGTATTCATTGTTTGATTTTAACTAGTGTCTGCTAACTTCCTTGAGATAGTTTGCTTATGCCTGTCTATTTTCACTTTTTTCTCCTTCGAAAAAACTGGTCTGCCTGTGTCAATGTCATCTTCTGGATACATTTCAAGAACAGTATCATTTTTATTGCTTTTTCATCGATGTCTGTGGTATTAAAACTAAATTTGTATCAGTTCTTTCAGAGCTCTTGGTTTATTCTTTCGGTTGCTGATTAGGATTTTTATCTGGAGGTATTGTTACCAATGTATTTACTTCTTCAGTTGCATATTTGGAGGAAGATTTCTCTTGATGAAGAAAGCACTGATTTCGCCTAACCAGATATCGAGATATTTGGAGAGACAGAGCAGTTGGTCTGAGTTGTTGTTGAGTCTTACTCAAAGGCTACTGTGTGCAGCTGTTGAGTAACTGACACATATGTAGATGATTTAGAAGAAATTATAAAGTGTTTCTTGCCTCTTGATATGATACTTTATTCTCCATCTTATATTTCTGAATGTTCTTCTCGTTTCCATTGAAAGCAGTCCTTAGAGAAGGCAGAATGATTACCATGGCAGTCGGGAAAATAGTAGTAGTAGTAGTAGTAGCAGTAGTAGTAGTGGCATGTGATGCAAGAAAGCATATGTATGAGCTTATGCAGAATGAATCAACAAAAAAAAAAAAAAAAAAAAATCACACCACCATTCCCTCCAAATGCCTGTCCAGTTCCTCCTTAAATTTATTCAACCTATCAACTTCCACAACGACAGATGGAAGTTTGTTCCAGCAATTAATCACCCGCTGGCTAAAGGCAAATTTCCACACATCTGTCTTTTCTTAATTTGAAGTTATGTCCCCTTAGGTTCGTAATCTGAACAAGTGGAAGGATCCCATCAGAATTCAGCGTGGTCAACCCATTCAAGGCCTTATACACGTCAATCAGATCACCGCGCAGGTGCCTACTCTCCAGCCACTGCAATTTGCTGAACTTAAGCCTCTCTTGGTAAGAGGATCCCTTCATTTCCCTCACCAATCTTGTTGCCCTTCTCTGTACACACTCGAGTAAATCTACATCCTTCCTAAAATGAGGCCTCCAGACCTGTACGCAGTACTCAAAGCGTGGCCTGACCATTGCCTCATACAGAGGGATAATCACCTCCTTTTCCCTGCTAGCAAAATTCCTATATATCATTGAAAAACCCCATGACCTGCCCTGGCAGCCTGTAACAATGAAAGTTTTGACTTTCATTGTTACAGTTCGTATGTGTGTGTTCTTTCGAACGACAAGAAGCACAAGTGATTATGCCTCTGCACACAGTTTGCAAATGACCAAATTTTTGGCACTTAAAGCACTGGACTGGATTAGGAATGTATGGTCAAACATGGCATCTAAGGTTTCCAGCTTTTATAGTTGTGGGGATATTTGGTGTTTTAAATGTCTGTATGACTGTCCAGAGTAGAGAGGCTCTCCATCTTTTTTTGATAACAATTCTTTTCTCATGGACTACATTTTGGTCATCCAATAAATCCACAGAAGTCTTGCTAATGTGTGAGTAAGTTCCAACCAATTCTATTTCTTTGTATAGCTGTTTGTTATACTCATCACTGTAATTAGACTTATAAAGCACTCCTATTCTCATTTTCATTTTCCCAGTGCTTAGTCACTGGGAAAATGAAACTGAGAAACCAAACTGACTCAACATTGCATGGGCTATCTGTCAACTTAGGCAGTTGCATCCAGTCGACAGGTGACCACTGCACTCTCCACCTGTCGACTAGATGCGCTGCCTAAGATATTACCCCTTTAGAGGGGTAATATCAGAATGGGATGTGGGAATTCCAAAGGTAGATATTTTCAAAAGTCTTTCAAAATGACAGACAGAATGACTTTCAGAAAGTCACTAGAGCTGCGAAGTAAAGATCACAGACTAGCAAGAGTGCTGTGGCTTGGGGGAGGAATGAAGGGGGTGATTCTCCAATGCATCACAGTCTCAAAAAATGTGCAAAATGTGAAATGCTTGCCGACCTTTCTAAAACAAGACATGATCTAGCCAAGGAGGATGCCTTTGTGTGTGCTAGTTGTCTGGAATATCAAGAAATTAGGCCCCAACCCAACATTCTATTGGGCGTCTATGACAGCTTGAGGTGTAGGATAAATGCCCTCAAAGAAATTAATATGAGTGGCCCATCAGGCTTTCAGTTGTCCAGCTCAATGACAGAGCTCACTCCTATGCATCAGGCAACACAGAGGCAATCTCCAAGACAGAATGCGCTGGTCCCAAAGGAACTAGTTATTGTTGGTGACTAATTGTTGTTGTTGTTGGTCACTAAATCCTAAAAGGAGATGTTAATGGTCATTAAATACAAGACTTTATAACCAACATAGAAAGCTTAATGAATGCTGAAATAGGAATAACAAACAATATCACATTATTTTCACAAAGGTTTATAATTAAGTTGTCTACTATGTAAAAAAAAAGCCCTTCAAAAATCCTAAAACAACCTCAGACCACTGTTCAAACAGCGATTAAATTCTTTTGTCACACATAACTGATGATACTACCAACAGAAAATTCTAAGTGGGTAGCATTCAAGGAACTAGGAGGATCAAAGGGAAATGCAGGTAATTACAGACCTGTTAGTTTAACTTCTGTTCCAGGGAAATTAATGGAGGCACTGGTTAAAGAAGCAGGATCATCTAGACAAGACTTCAGTTATAGATCGGACCCAGCATGGGTTTGTTAAGGGGAAGTCTTGTCTGACCAATTTGACTGGATACTATGATGTAGTCACAAAGGAACTGGATGCAAAGAATAATTTTGATATCATATATTTGGACCTTAGAAAGGCTTTTGATACTGTTGCATAGGGAAGACTGCTGGCTACACAAACTGGAGCAGTGTGGCATTGGAAGCAAATTGCTGCTAATGGATAAAGGGATGGTTGAGTGGGAGAAGACGGAAAGCGATAATCAATGGACACTGCTCTTCGTGGACTAATGTTATTAGTGGAGTCCCCCAGAATTCAGTGTTGGGTCCATTGTTGTATTCATTAATGATATTGATGATGATATATCAGGCTAAATGTCTAAGTTTGCAGACGATACGAAGGTTGGCAGGGTTGTTAATGACACTAATGACAGTACGCTGCTGCAACGGGATGTAGAAAAGTTGAGTAGATGAACTGAGAGGTGGCAACAGAAGTTTAACACTGACAAATGTAAAGTACTGCATATGGGAAGCAGTAACCCCAGAGTAACGTATCAACTGTGTGGTATACACTGACAGAGGTAGAGAGTGAAAAAGACTTGGGGGTTATTGTGCAGGCAGATATGAAGTTTTCTGAGCAGTGCAGATGGTCTGCAAGAGTAGGCACGGTGTCTTGTCAATGATATACAGGAATTTTTCTAGCAGGGATAAGGAGGTGATTATCCCTTGTATAAGGCAATGGTCAGGCCATACCTTGAGTACTGTATACAGGTCTGGAGGCCTCATTTTAAGAAGGATGTAGAGCTGTTGGAAAGAGTACAGAGAAGAGCAACAAGATTAGTGAATAGAACCAAGGGTTACTCTTACGAAGAAGAGCTTAAGTTTTGCAAATTACAGTGTCTGGAAACTAAGCACCTGCGAGGTCATCTGATTGAGGTCTATAAAGCCTTGAATGGTTTGAGCATGCTCAATGTTGATGGGATTCTTTCTTTTGCTCAGAATAATCACCTGAGAGGGCATAAATTCAAATTGAGGAAAGACAGTTGTAGGATAGATGTGCAGAAGTTTGCCTTTTAGACAGCGGGTGGTTGATTGCTGGAACAAACTTCCATCTATCGTTATAGAAGTTGATAGCTTAAACAGATTCAAGGCAGAATTAGAGAAACATTTGGAGCGAGTGGATGAGTGAAATGAGAAGGATGGGTGTGTGTGTTTTTTTTTTTTTTTTTTTTGGCTGATGCTATATAAGCTTAGTTTCTTGCATCATGTACCTTTGCTAATGCTAACTAATAGTGGAAGCTACTAGGCTTTTCATACCTATTAAGAAATATTGTTCAAGGTTTAGGCCTAAACGGATGTTAGATGAAATAAAGAGACTCATGGCCAGGCATGAATCTCATTAATTATGGCAGAGATAAAAAATGCATGGGAGATGCATATAAATTATCAGGCGACAAAGAAGCCAATCGCAGATATAAGCTAGCCTGTAATCAAATCACAGAGGAGAATAGGCAAACGACGGCAGATTACGAGAAATCTTTGGCAAAGGGTGCTAAGAAAAACAGCAAGGACTTCTTTACTTATATAAACTCTAGAAGGAAGGGAATGAATCAGATTGGTCCACTTGATATCGATGGTTCGACTGTTGATGATCCTGCTCAGATAGCTGATAATCTGAATTTGATTCTTGGAAATGAGTATTCTGCATCTACATTCACACGTGAGGAATTATTAAGGGAGCAAAAGGCCAGAAGTTCATCAAACTGTAACAGAGTGCTTAATGATTTTGTAATAGCTGAGAGCAAAGGGGAGGATAAATTGTTGAAATTAAACATAAGAAAGGCACCTATCCAGTCATATTTAAGGAGGCAGCAAAGGAAGTAAGCAAACCCTTAGCCATAATTATAAGAGCATCCTTGGAAGTCCCCACAGACTGGAGATGTACAAATGTATCCCCAATTCACAAAGGGAGTTATATAAGAGTGATACAAGTAATTACAGACCAGTTAGTTTAATTCTGTTCTGGGAAAACTAATGGAGTCACTGGTTATAGTTCTTGTTGTTATTTGGTTTTTTTGGAGCATTAGCAACTAAGGCCATATTGCTCCAGGGATTTGCGGTGGTCATTCCCTAACCTTTCCGCATCCTCTGTATTTGGTGGTCACGGGCTCGAACCATAGTCTAATCAAGAAGCATGTGCTACGCACTGCCGCTCCTGCCCACCTGGCTATGGAGTCACTGAAAATCTACAAAGTCAAAATGGAGCACCACCATTAAGGTCAAGAACATCACAACCGGACCAAACCCCATCAGGAGGGGAATCTTTCAAGGAGATGCCCTGAGCCCATTGTGGTTCTGTCTAGCATCAACCTGCTATCCATCATGCTCAACAGCATCAAGTATGGATATAACCTCAAAGAAGGAAGGAAAAACCTGTACACCCTCACCCACATGATGTACAGGGATGACATCAAGCTCTACACAGCAACCGAGAAGCAACTACTCCGGATCACCGAAGAATTCAGCAATGATATTAGAGTACTGTATACAGGTCTGGAGGCCTTATTTCAAGAAGGATGTAGAGCTGCTGGAACGAGTACAGAGAAGGGCAACAAGATTAGTGAATGGAACAAAGGGGTGCTCTTACGAAGAAAGGCTTAAGTTTTGCAAATTACAGTGTCTGGAGACTAGGCACCAGCGAGGTGATCTGATAGAGGTGTATAAAGCCTTGAATGGTTTGAGCATGCTCAATGCTGATGGGATTCTTCCTCTCGCTCAGAATAATCACCTGAGAGGGCATAAATTCAAATTGAGGAAAGACAGATGTAGGATAGACGTGCGGAAATTTGCCTTTAGCCAGCGGGTGGTTGGTTGCTGGAATAGACTTCCATCCCTTGTCGTGGAAGTTGATAGCCTAAATAAGTTTAAGGCTCAGCTGGAAAGGTATTTTGAACGAACAGAGGGGTGAAGTGGAAGTGGTTTCTTTTTTTTTTTTTTTTTTTTTGGCTGATGCTGCATAAGCTTGCTTTCTTGCATCATATGCCTCTACTAATGCTAATGATATCAGGATGGAATTTGGTCTAGACAAATGCAAGATCCATGGATTGAATTATTTTTCCTGCAAAAGAAGTTAAGCATACAAGTCTAATTACCCATGTCACCTTTTTATCCCCCACTGTGAAGTGGGAATATATTTGCACATCTCCAGTCCATACGGACCTCTCCTGAATCCAAAGATGCTCTCATAATTATGGCTAAGGGTTTGCTTACCTACTTTGTTGCCTCCCTTAATGTAAAGGGATAGATTTTATCTGGCCCAGGCATCTTTTTTATGTTAAGCTCCAACAACACCTTGTCCTCTTTACTCTCAGTTATCACAAAATCATTTTGTTTCCTGTTAGGTTCTGGAAAACTACTGCAAATCCTCTGAATAAAGAATTCCTCAAATGTGAATACAGATGCAAAATACCTATTCTGTTTGTCAGCAACCTGAGCAGGATCATTAACAGTTAAAGCATTATTGTCAAGTGGGTCAATGTGATTCAATCTCTTCCTTCTACTTGTAATATAAGTAAAGAAGTCTTTGCTACATTTCTTGTCATTCATTACAAGAGACTTCTCATAATCTGTCTCAGCTTGCCTGACCTTCTTTGTGACTTGATTACAAACTAGTTTATACCTACCATAGGCTTCTATTCCACTTGATGATTTATATGCATTCCATGTATTTTTCTTCTTAGTCACAAGTCTCATCAGTTCATCTGACATCTGATTAGGTCTACGCCTGGAATGGTATTTCTTAGTTGAAAAGCCTAGTAGCTTCTATGATTACTTCTCTGAATGCTGCTCATTTAGAATTTGCTGCTGGCAATGTCATCAGATGGTCATCAACATCATCAGCGTCATCATCTAATGAACAGAATTTAAAAACTATCGGAGACTTCTTTAGTTACCCTTATGGAAGCAAAAGCCCTTCTCTTTACCTGTGACAGTAATCATGTCTTTAATTAAGTCTCACATCAGCATACTGTGATCACTGCAACTCAGAGGGTGTTTTACCTGTAGGTTCTTAATGCACGAAGAGTCTCTGCTGACAATCAGATCAAAAGTATTCCTTCCCTAACATGCTGCTGTAGAAAACAGTCATCCAATAAATCCACAGAAGTCTTGCTAATGTGTGAGTAAGTTCCAACCAATTCTATTTCTTTGTATAGCTGTTTGTTATACTCATCACTGTAATTAGACTTATAAAGCACTCCTATTCTCATTTTCATTTTCCCAGTGCTTAGTCACTGGGAAAATGAAACTGAGAAACCAAACTGACTCAACATTGCATGGGCTATCTGTCAACTTAGGCAGTTGCATCCAGTCGACAGGTGACCACTGCACTCTCCACCTGTCGACTAGATGCGCTGCCTAAGACTTAACATGCTTCTTAATTATATGATAATTCCTATAATTACTACAATACAAAAAGGTATTATTTGATAAAAAATTATATCTGTTCTGCTGTTATATTTTATCATAGTTATGCTATTAGTTTTGTTATATTTTACTCATTAGTAAAATATAACAGTAAAAGTTTTAAATTTGGTTCTTGTTAGAGCCTTAGTTTTAAGAAAAAGGACTTAAATATTCAATTTTAAAATAAGAACAAAAAAAAAAGGACCAAGCCAAAAAATGATTAATAGGAAAAATAAGTACCATCTGGCAGGTCCTGTATATATCACATGGAACAGAAGTGATACTGTGCATGCACAAATTGCTTTATTGGAAATTTCTGGTGGTATTCCTACATTGACTCATTCATGTCTAAAATCTCATAATTTAGTATTTAATCTGTTGCTCTCTTTATAATTT
This sequence comes from Mastigoproctus giganteus, assembly GCF_048544385.1. Taxonomy (NCBI): domain Eukaryota; kingdom Metazoa; phylum Arthropoda; class Arachnida; order Uropygi; family Thelyphonidae; genus Mastigoproctus; species Mastigoproctus giganteus. The sequence continues at coordinate 172,298,595 of NC_143577.1, forward strand.
TAATTAACAGGTGTCATATTGCATGTCATATTGCATGCATATTTACAGGCTTGTCAATTGGTTTCAGTCAACACTGAGATTACATTTCATCTTTTCGGTTTGATTCAGATGCTTCCTGGTAAACAGGTAAGAATAGGTGAGACTTACTTTTCATCTTATATCATCTCCTATAGGGGCACCCATGGTTCATTTGTTATTAGCAGTCCCACAATTGAACATGTTTTGAATTTTCCACAGGACTGATGCCTCCTTGATCACTGTGGTTCCCCTAAACTTTCCCATGTTTTTCTTCTTAGGTGGGTGTCTGTATATATTTACTTTTATGGTATATATATTTCATCATTTTATTTATTTATTATTGATTTTCATTTTACTTTACTTGATTCTGCTTTACTTTATTTATATATAAGGAAAATAAAACAGAAATTACTACTTATATAGTATATATGAGAAAAATTAGCTAATTTTTTTGTACAAAGAATAATTCTTTTAAAATGATTTTTGGCAATATTCATTAGAATGAAATTTCAGTACAACAAAATGATCTGTGCACCCACCCCAAGTAGTTTACTGTAATGGAACTTTAGTAATCATAGTACATAAATTCTCAATGTAATAATTCAGCCACTAGCATTACTCAACTAGATTTCAATTCATTGTTTACTTAATGGAAAACAAGGGATCTTAGGCTAGTAACAACTGACTGACAATCTCTCAGGTATCTCATAAAATACAACAAATGACAGATAAAGGCAACTATCATACAAATGAAACGGCAATGTTATAATTTTGGGCATATTAATGAAATTTGAAATGAAGTGTCACAAAATGTTAATACAGTAGAACAAAGACCATACTCAACTATAAGATGATTTTACCTGTGAGATAAGTGTTATGAGAAGAGTTGATGAAATAATGGCTGAGTGGTTGATCCATATCCAAATTTAGATCAAATTTATCTGGTGAAACAATGGCATTATCTTCACTCATAAGATACATGAGAAATCCTTCACTTGATAATATTCCTAAAACAAATCAAAGATGCCATTACAACAAACTTAAGCAGCAATATTAATCATAATAAAAATTTCAAACTTTTCAAGTTACTAGCAAAAGTTGGAAATATGAGTTGAAGTATAATTCATGGACTTTATTTTTTATATATCTTGTGATATTTTGTATACCTCTACATATAAGATACAATATCTTGTAAAATGCTGTGTCGTATATGGCATACTTATATAATAGAATTGTTCAGTTTTCTTATAGACAATAAATTGCCTTAGGCTTAACTAAGCAGTGGGTGCTCTCTCTATTTTGTAATGCAAGTGGCTATTATGGGTGGTTGTGCAAAGACATTTCAGTTAAGACACCATAAGGTGAGAAAGCACTATAGGTTAAATGCCATCTCTCTCTCTCTCACACACACACACGCACACACGCACACACACACACACACACAATGTATACCTTTCATCCACAAATTGCATTTCCTAGGACACCAGTCTGTTGATGAAAAGAGGTAGAATTATAGTGTAAATATGTCATTAGTTACTCTGATTATCAGACTAGTGATTACCAAAAAGTAATAAATTTTTCACAGAAAACATGATTCTAAACACGAGTGCTTGCACATTTAGAAATTTTTGAAATGTGAAACTTTTCCATTGAATTTGTTCATAGATGGGTAACATAAGCCAATATATCACCAGTGGATCGTTACCGAAGGAATCCATATTGGTGACCATTAATCAGCTGAAAGTTTCAAGATAGTTTAAGAGTTGGTGATTAATGGATTTTTCCATTACTTTGGAAAGAGGTAAAGGCAAGTGCAATGAGACAACAGCTGGATGGGAGGGATTACGGAGGAGTTTGGAATAAACAATTTCATTCCTCAGTGACATCATCTGAGCAAGCATTAAAATCAGAAGATTTAAAAACAGTAATCCAACCAAGTAAAAGAACAGAAATCTATCTTTCTTTTTAAGAATTCTTGTTTTTGGCATTACAAAAAATGCCAGGCCAAAAATATCATGAGAAAAAGACTCCATTAGAGAAGGGACATTCACTAACTTGTGATCTGAGATGGCCAGTAGACCACTTACCTCAACCACATACTTTAAAGGGTTGTTTATAGAAAAATACCAAGAGTGTAGGGTGTGTAATTAGGATTTTTTGGAAGGTACAATCTCTGAGGTCATTAGTAATTGCAAAAGGCTCAGCATCTTAACCAGCAGGGTGTGACTAGAAAACTGAAGCCAGCTGGAATTGTGAACATTAAAATCACCAAGGGAAATTACCTCACTTTTAGCAAAGTTGAACCAGAGAAAGTAGAGTTTCAAAGAAAGAAAGTCAGAGACCCAAGTCATTAATGGAGTTGGGAGAAAGATATAGGCAACAGAAGACTTTGATAGAATGGGGATAGAGAGATTTTAAGCCACAGAGGATTGAAAAGAAGGGATTCGAAATGAGCAAGTCATTGAGAGGGCCTATTACAGGAGATATGCACAAGTACCACTTTTGCAAAAAAAAAAAAAAAAAAAAAGGAATCATTGAGCAAATAACTGAGACCATATGTATTTGTGAATTTTCTGTGTATTTAATGTAGACCACACATACATACAAATCTGCCTAATTCACTGGATTTGGTTCTGTGTGTGTATTCCCCCAAACTTAAAACCTCCCTTAAAAGGTCAAAGATGTGCAACAACTGAGAAAATAATAAAATTGAAAAAGGTATTAGCAACTCCAAAAGAAATGCTACCAGAAGTTGCCGAACCATTTGAATCTTCCCATACAGTGTCAAGGAGACTACTTCAATGGGATTCCATCCACATAACTGGTAAGAGTCATCATTTCCCAAATATTAGTTCTGTCTCTGAACTTTTTTAATACCTTGTCTGAGTAGGTCACATTTTAATCCGCAGGTCTGTTTATTTATTTATAATCTAGGCTTTATGGCACAATGGCAACAAGGTCATAATGCACCAAGTCCACAGGTCATTACATATCATAATCAGTAATCAGTGTGAGAATCAGGGATGGAATCAAAGTCAAATGCAATGTCTTCCTGCTTGAGCTGTATGTGTGTTTCCAGGAATCCAGCAAAAATTGACAGTCACTTTATTTTAATTGAGATAAAGTAATGGGGATCTGATTTGTGTTAGAAGTGGATAGAAAGTCTCAGATTTATTTTGTAGGGCCATCACTGTATTTAAAAAGTTTGTATATACAACAGTTATCCCAAAAGTAATGCACCAAAGTGGTTTATTTAAAATTTATTTTATAACATAATTTACATTAAAAAACCTTCAATGTCTTCTTCATGCCTTACAACATTCAGTTGCAAGTGCTTCACAATGTTCAGGTAATTTCTGAATGCCATTTAACTGTCTGTTGAAGCTAAGATCAGGCCATGGCTGCACTCAATGCTTCTGAAGACAGAAATTTTTGTCCACAAAACAGTTCCTTAAGCTTGGAGAAGAGATCATAATTACAAAGATAAATGCTGAAAAGTAGTCTCTAGTTACTGACCTTCCAAGCGACATGGTAAGTAGCAATAATGCCTTCATAATCTTAGATGGTGATGATCTGTTACATCTTTGATTGTTGCCAGTGACATTTAGAGGGAGTGTGGATGCTTCCACTGAGCTCATTGTGACTTCAGTTCAAGTTCAAAGTTGTGTGTCAGTGTCTCATCAATGGCAACAATGCATTTGAAAAAATCTTCACCTTATTGATAACCATGTTGCATTTTCTTTAACTTTGTTTGTCATTCATCTGATAGCAACTACAGGTCTCATCAGGAGGCAATCTTTCATTTGTGTAACACCTCAGTTAAAATTTAGTGACCAGATGATTTTTGTGTTCCAGATTCATTGGCTTTTTCTTCATGTTATACATTTGTCTTCTTCCAAAATGGTAATAATAATGACTGTTAATGTGTTGTCCGTAGATGTTCTCAGTCTACCTGAGCATTGCTTGTCTTTAACGCTTTAATGATCTTGATTTGAGACCCTTTGAGACCAACATGAAATCACACTACAGTCTTGAATCACCACACACTTCTCACAACAATTCATAATTTTGTTTCATCATCTGACCATGCAAAATTGTGTCATCATTCAACCAAGTAAGGTTAAAATTTTTATAAAAGATCTTTGATCCGAAACTGTTATCTAAACTGAAGCAAAATCACCATCCATTTCTAAAAGCTTCTACACAAACATTCAATACAGGAACTCTGTTTCATTAAGGTTAAACTTCAAAATATTATCCTGATAAATATCAGTTGCACAGGCATATGGAATGAACAGCATGTGCGCAATGTGCATTACTTTTGGGACAACTCTCGTATTATGGTCTGAACTTAAAATATTATTAAGAAGGGTTAAAGCGATCTTGACTACACGGAGTTCAGCTGTAAACACACTCCATTCAAATCATAACAAGATAGACACAGCGAATGCAGGAAAGATTACTGCTGCTCACATGTTTGTTGTTTTCTTATGCACTGGCCAAGAGGTGAGCTGCACATAACTCTGCATATAAAACTTTGGTTTGTCAGGGAGTGTTTTTTCCTCACTTACAAAAGTAGTTATCACAAGGAGGTGTGTACATTGTCCACAATGATTGTACTGTGTCTGATGCTTGGGAAATATTTGCAAAATCTACATTCCATTTTTTGTGTTGGTTCTTGTAACTGGATTCCTGTGAGTTTATTTTCAATGGGTTTGTTTCTATATACGTTTACACTGAGAATAAAAACGACATGTCTAGATGGGATGAAAAGGAAGACCACATAATCTAGCTACACAGTTAAGAAATAGTACCTTTCTTCCTAATATGTAACATATGTAGGTTCACTGGCATATATACAGAAATTGCACTGGAGATGTCCAAAGGCACCAAGGAAAATCTTGAAAGCCCTGTGCTGGACTAGATTTAGTGAAGACACTCCATACGCCAGTGCAGTCTTCTATGCAGAGTCATAAACTGGAGCTCCACAGCATCAACTGGATCTCATTAAGATTTGATATAGGTGTGGTACCACCATCATCATCATCAGCCATTTTCAATCCACTGCAGGATGAAGGCCTCTCCAGCAACTTTCCAGTTCCTTCTGTTTTGAGCACTGGCCATCCGTTTACTACCCAAAAACTCATGAATTTCATCTATCCATCTCCGCCTTTGTCTTCCAGGTTTTCTTCTAGCTCCTCTTGGGTACCATTCTGTTATTTTCTTAGTCCATCTGTCATCATGTCTTCGAGCTATGTGTCCTGCCCAAGACCATTTTAGTTCTTTAGTTTTGATAAGAATATCCTTTACTTGAATTTGCTGCCTAATCCATGTGTTTCTCTTCTTATCTAACAGTCTGATTCCCAATATAATTCGTTCCATTCTTCGCTGTGTAGTTCTCAGCTTCTCTTCCATTCTTTTGGTGAGTGCCCAAGTTTCACTTCCATAAGTCATGGTGGGGAGTATACATTGATTCATTATTTTACGTTTCAGACAAACTGGGATATTGCTCTTCAGTATGTGACTATATTTCCTGAATGCTATCCATCCAAAATTTATTCTTCTCTTGATTTCCAGCCACTTATCATTATTACAGCTAATAACTTGTCCCAGATAAGTACATGACTCCACCTTTTCAATTACTGCTCCTTCAATCATTATTTCCCTTTGCGTGGCATACTTGTTCATCATTACTTTTGTTTTAGCCATATTCATCTTTAGTCCAAAATCCTTACTAACTGTGCATAACTGATTAAGATTTTCCTCTAATTCTTTGGGATCGTGGCTTATGACCACAATGTCATCTGCAAATCGTAAATGGTTTAGGTACTCTCCGTTCACATTGACTCCTTTCTGCGACCAGTCTAATCTTCTGAAAGCTTCCTCAAGGGCAGCAATAAACAGCTTCGGAGATATTGTGTCTCCTTATCGAACTCCTTTCTTGATTTTAAATTTGCTACTGTCTTTGTCTAGTCTAATAAAGGAGGTAGCACTCATATATTTTCTTCAAAATCATAATATATGGAGTATCTATGCCTTGTCTTTCCAGTGCCCGAAACATTGCCTTATGCTGTATGGAGTCAAATGCCTTTTCATAATCCACAAATGCCAGGCATAATGGTGTTTTATATTCATTTGCTTTCTCCATTATCTGTGATATTACGTGAAGGTGATCCATAGTTGAGAATCCTGTCCTAAAGCCAGCTTGCTCTTTCGGTTGATTTTCATCAAGTATTCTTTCTAATCTGTTAGTAATGACCCTTGTGAACAATTTGTAGATGTGGGATAACAAGCTAATTGGTCTATAATTTCCAATTTCTGATTTATCTCCTTTTTTATGCAGCAAAACTATGATTGCATTATTCCACTGCTTAGGCATCACACCTTTTCTAATGCACTTTGTGAAGAGCCTTGCCAGTTTTTGTGTTATGTCTCTTCCTCCCAATTTTAACAACTCTACAGTAACTTCATCTTCCCCCGGGGCTTTCCGATACTTCATTTTCTTCAATGCATATTCTACCTCATCAGGAAGAATATCGGGTATGTCGTATGTGTTGCTACTTTGCAATCCATCTTCCCCACTGCTGGTATCATTCCCTCGCTCCTTGTATAATTCTCTATAGTAGTCTTCTGCTATTTTAATTATGCCTTCTCTGCTGTTTAGTAGTAGCAGTAGCAGTAGTGGCATGTGATGCAAGAAAGCAAATGTATGAGCTTATGCAGCATCAGCAAAAAAAAAAAAAAAAAAAAATCACACCATTCCCTCCAAATGCCTGTCCGGTTCCTCCTTAAATTAATTCAACCTATCAACTTCCACAACAACATGGAAGATTGTTCCAGCAATTAACCACCTGCTGGCTAAAGGCAAATTTCCGCACATCTATTCTACATCTGTCTTTTCTTAATTTGAATTTATGCCCGCTTAGATTCGTAATCTGAACAAGTGGAAGGCTCCCATCAGAATTCAGCGTGCTCAACCCATTCAAGTCCTTATATACCTCAATCAGATCACCGTGCAGGTGCCTAGTGTCCAGCCACTGCAATTTGCAGAACTTAAGCCTCTCTTGATAAGAGGATCCCTTCATTCCCTCACCAATCTTGTTGCCCTTCTCTGTACACGTTCAAGTAAATCTACATCCTTCCTACAATGAGGCCTCCAGACCTGTATGCAGTATTCAAGGTGTGGCCTGACCATTACCTTATACAGAGGGATAATCACCTCCTTTTCCCTACTATCAAAATTCCTATATATCATTGACAAAACCCCATGACCAGCCCTGGCAGCCTGTCTGCATTGCTCAGAGAACTTCATATCTGATTGCACAATTACTCCCAGGTCTTTTTCATTTTCTACCACCTTAAGTGTAGTACTACACAGTTGGTACGTTTCTCTGGGGTTACTTCTACCCACATGCAGTACTTTGCATTTGTCAAGGTGAAACTTCAGTTGCCACTTCTCAGCCCATCTGCCCAAATTTTGTAGATTCTGTTGCAGTAGCACACTGCCATTACTGTCATTAACAACCCTGCCAACCTTTGTATCATCTGCAAACTTCGACACTAAGCCCGATATACGTTCATCAATATCATTGATAAATATACAAAACAACAGTGGACACAACACCGAACCCTGTGAGACTCCACTAATAACATTAGTCCACGAAGAGCAGCACCCATTGATTACCACCCTCTGTCTTCTCGCACTTAACCATCCTTTTATCCATTGTAGCAACTTACCCTTAATACCATTCTGCTCCAATTTGTACAAGAGTCTTCCATGCGCAACAGTGTCAAAAGCTTTCCTGAAATCCAAATATATGATATCAAAATTATTTTTTGCATCCAGTTCCTTTGTAACCACATCATAATATCCTATCAAATTTGTCAGACAAGACTTTCCCTTAACAAACCCATGCTGTGTCTGAATTATTGCTGCAGTCTTGTCTAGATGATCCTGCAATGCATCTTTAACCATCGAAGAATAGCAATGGTGTACTTTATAAGTACATCATCACTATTCTTCAGTTTCAGTATCATTTGTCTTTCTGTATTACTGCTCATGGCTTCTGATTTAAATCCTTTGTTTTCCCTTAATGCTTGTTCTACTTTTCTTGTGTTAAATCTTCTTATGTCCTCTCTGAGTCTCTTTTTAATGGCTTTGCATAACTCAGTATACTCAATTTTCTCCCTGTCAGTGTTTTTCTTGCTCTTCATTTGTCGTCTTCGGTTCATCATGACAAGTGTTTCTTGACTAATTTTTTCTTCTTTGGATTTCTGTTTCCCTATAGGTTTCTTGGGCTTTATCACTTTCAGAAAGTTGTAATATTCCTCGTCGATATCTTCGTCCTGAGCAGTCTGCAGAAGCTCAAACTTGTTCTTAAGTTCCAGTACATACTGCTTTTTCTCCTCCTCTGTTATCTCAAAGACCTTTGTATTATTTACTCGAGTCAGTTTTTTCCTTTCCTTTCCTACATCTATATCAAGTGTACATCTTACCATTCTGTGATCACTTCAAACATTTACCTTATTCAGGACGGTAACATCATTCACAATATATCTTCTGTTAGTGAGGATGAAGTCGATTTCATTAGTTGTTAATCCATTTGGACTCTTCCATGTGTTCTTTCTGTTCACCCTTTTCTTGAAAAAAGTGTTCATTACTGACAGTCCTTGAGATTCTGCAAATTCCACAAGTCTTTCACCTCTTTTATTTCTTTCACCAATTCCAAAATTTCCTATAGTTCCTCTTTCTGCACTGTTTTGCCTTTTTACAACCTTAGCATTGAAGTCCCCCATAATAATAGTGTAGTGGGTTTTCTGCTCATCGGTGTGGTACCATAGAGCCATCCTTTTCCCATGTTATGGAAGATATAACAATTGTATTCATTATATTCATCTTATTTGCACAATTAGTTCATATTTATCCCAGGGGCTCACATCTCTGGTGAGTATGGGATTGGCACACCCAGTGTCCTGAGCTGCTGGATATCATCATTCTTCGCTTTCTTGTTGATTCCCTTCTACTTTTCTCTCTCTCTCTTAGGGTAACTTGGGAATTTTTTTTTGGCTGGTGCAGCATAAGCCTTGGGCTTCCTTGCACCATATAGATAATAATAATAATAATAATAATAATAATAATAATAATAATAATAGAAGATATCAGACCAGTTAGAGAGTCAGAACATAATGGCCTAACAGCAGAAAGGATGCAAGCAGAGGAGCAAAGGATGCAAGGAGCAATTAGTCATAGATGCTGCAGTTATGGAGCAAGCCTTCAAGAAGCACTGCAACCTATACACGGCCTACATCAATTACAGCAAGGCCTTCAACTCCGTACCTCATAGCTGGCTAATAGAGACCCTGAAGATCTACAAGGTCAATCCGATAGTGACAAACTTCCTAGGAGCAACAATGGTGAAATGGAGTACCACCATTAAGGTTGAGAACATCACAACCACGCCAATCCCCACTAGAAGAGGAATCTTTCAGGGAGATGCTCTGAGCCCACTATGGTTCTGTCTAGCACTCAACCCGCTATCCTCCATGCTCAACGGCAGCAAGTATGGATATAACCTCAAAGAAGGAAGAAAGAACCTGTACACCCTCACCCACCTAATGTACATGGATGACATCAAGCTCTATGCAGCAACCGAGTAGCAACTCCAGCAACTACTCTGGATCACCGAAGAATTCAGCAAGGACATTAGGATGGAATTTGGTTTAGAAAAATGGAAGACCCACACACTGCACCAGGAAAAATTAGTTGGCCGAAACTACCAGCTGCTGACTGGTAAAGAGATTGAAGCTATGACAGAAGGAGAGACCTACAAATACCTAGGGATGATGCAGGCTAAGCAGTTGAAACACAAGGAAATCAAGAAGTGCCTGAGCGAAAAATATCATCAGAGACTCGGAAGCCTGCTGAAAGTAAAACTGAATGGAGGGAATATAGTTAAATCCATAAACACCTATGCAGCTCCAGTAATAATATACACATTCGGGGTCATAGATTGGACTAACACCGAGCTAGAAGATATCATGCGAAAGACAAGGACAATGATGACTAAGAGTCGGCAACACCACCCAAAGTCAGTGGAGAGAATAACAGCAGAATTGTTATTCTCTCCAGCAGTGGAGAGAATAATAATTCCTCAGAAAGAGGGAGGAAGGGGCCTGATAGGCCTGACAGAACAACAGAAAACAGTGATAGTTAACCTGAAGGATTACTTCGAGAACAACACAGCACCACTCCACCAGGCCATAAGGAAGATAGATAGATAAGTGGTATACCCCACTCAACCTAAGTGAGGAAACCCCTCCCACCCAAACAGTACAAGAAACGAAGATAGAAAAATGGGCAAAGAAGACACTCCATGGCAGACACTACAATGACCTCCATCAAGATCACATCGATAACATTGCTTCCAATGTATGGCTCACAAGCGGGATGCTCTTCCCCAAAACTGAAGGATTCATGCTGGCCATCCAAAACCAGGTAATCAACACCAGAAACTATAGAAAATACATTGCAAAGGAGACCGGAACATCAGATGACACATGTCAACGATGCCACCTGGCCTCAGAAATGATCCAAAACATCACCATGGGGTGCAAGGTGATCACCCAGACTGAGTACACTCATAGACACGACCAGGTAGCCAGGATAATACATCATAAGGTAGCGAGGAAATACCAGATGACCAAAGAAAGGTACTGCCTGGGGTTCATACTACAAGTATGAACCCCAGGCAGTACTAGAGACCCGAACCCACAAGCTGTACTGGGACTGCGCCATAATAACGGATAAGACCATCCTGCACAATAGACCGGACATAACCCTTGTGGACAAGATTGAAAAGGCTACCTACCTGATTGACACAGCGGTGCCGAACACTAGCAATGTCCAGAAAACCCATGAGGAAAAAATTAGGAAGTACATGAACCTGATTCATGAGATCAAGGAGATGTGCCATATACAAGAAGTATCAACCATCCCAATCATCGTATCAACAACTAGTATGGTACCAAAGACTCTACATTGCAGCCTAGCAGCAATAGGTCTCCCAGAGAACACCTACAAGGAACTTCAGAAAGTCACAATCCTGAATACCTGTAGGATAATCAGAGATTTCCTCGACCGACAGTAACACCAGACATTACGACCACCCTGTGTACTTAGTAGCAGTACCCGTCACGGGTGGAATACCCCAATCAGGGAGAAATAATATAAGAGCAATAATAATAATAATAATAATAATAACAGTTGATCGAAGAAAGTGCACCGTACTACAAGTACGAACCCCAGGCAGTACTAGAGACCCCAACCCACAAGCTGTATTTGGACCACGTCAAAATAACGGATAGGACAATCCCGCAACAGACCGGATATAACCCTTGTGGACAAGAAGGAAAAGGCTACCTATCAGATTGACATAGCGGTACCCCACACTGGCACCCTGCAGAAAACCCATGGGGAAAAAATCAGGAAGTACGCGAACCTAAGAGAGGAGATCAAAGAGATGTGGCATATGCAACAAGTAACGACCATCCCGATCATCGTGTCAACCATAGGTATGGTGCCAAAGACCCTACATAAGAGCCTAGTAGCAATAGGTCTCCCAGCGAACACCTACAAGGAACTCCAGAAAGTCGCAATCCAGAACACCTGTAGGATTGTCAGAGAATGTCTCGACCAACAGTAACATCAGACATAACAACAACCACCCTGTGTACTTGGTAACAATACCCGTCACGAGGTGGAACCCCCAATTACGTAGAAATAATATAAGAGCAGAAATAATAATAATAATAACTGCATAGATGCTTCTTGAAGTTAAGTTTAGAGTCAAGTATTAGGCCTAAGAACTGTATACTGTTGTTAAGTGGTATTAGTTGGGTTCTCAGCACCAGCTCAGGATCTGAATGAAACTGGCACCTTTTACAAAAGTGGATGGCTGTGATTTTCGACACAGAGGGGTGTAGCTCTTATGGGAAGCCAATGACTCTATTTTGTTTATTGAGAACTGAAGTTATCATTCAACAGAGCAAATATTCATCAGGGGCAAGATATTGTCAATATTAGCATGTGCCAATATTAGTTGGAATGTTCTCACTTTGATTGTTTACCCTAAGCAAAGAGCATGGCACTCAGAACTGATCCTTGTGGTACACCTTCTTGGGCAACTGATTGCAATAGAACACTAAGGTAACAAACTTTAAAAGCTCTGTTTTGGAGAAATCTCTGTATAATCTGCCCCAAAGTCTTGTGACATCAGATTTTGAAGAATGCCATAGTACCCTGTGATATCAAAGGATTTTTCAATCCAGGCACACCATGATCATTTTGGATAAAAGTATTCTGTATGTTAGACTCTGCCTTAATATAACACTGACCAATTTTTTTCAGAACCTTTTCTTTTTTTTCTTTTTTTTTTTTTGTCAGAGCTTTCTTGTCAAGATGCTGAAGAAAGATAATATATCCCATCTGGATCTGGTACACCATTTGCTAATCTGCTTAAGATATCCTCAAATTGAAATATTTTATGGAAAAGGCACAGCTGTAATGAAATTTACATTATACAGTTCTTCACTTATTTTTCTTGTTCATATGCTGCTATGCCTAAAATTTGGACATGTGATTCTGCTCGGGCATTTTAAAATTTACACTGGAGAGGATAAATCTTTACTGTTCAAACTCAAAATGGATGAGGGAGGAGATGATGGCAGAAGAGCTTTACCCTTCAGTTTGTGATTTTAGTTTAAGTTTTTTTTTGAAATTAATAAGGTTGTTATTTATTGGCTACTTGTAGAATAAGTTTCTCTTTGATAAATAACATAATTTTTATTTGTTAGGGTTACCTGCTGGGTTACTGGACTATACTGTTTGACTAGGTCATATGTATATCAACAATACCTCTATATAGATCTCTACAGCTCCACTATATATTAGAGACTGTGCATGGTTCTATCTATTTTTGGGATCCAGCCTCAGTCTGTTTGTGGTGATCTAGTTTTATCTTTTTTTTTTGGGGAAAGTAGAACATCCAGTGTCCATTTCATCATCCACTTAAAGATCAAAGATTAGCTTATCCTCAGAGGTACTGACATCAATTATCCACATTGGTTGAGAATAGAATACCTGGCCTTTCTTAGATATCTAGAAGTTGATTCTTTAATTTTACAGCTTCTGTGGAGTATAAGAAGAAAGTAGGCAAGCAGGGTACTGTTAGTAACACCTACTGCAAACTGCTCCTTAGAGGTGTTTGAGATGAAAGTATGATGTGAGCTAAGTGAATAATTAACATGGAGAGAGATACAGTGACATCCATGTACATTGCAATTGACTGGTGATTCTGAGTTGGTGCAGCATAAGTGAGTTCTGACATATTGAACATAACCTGCTTCCTAGCTTCTTGAAAAATTACTTTCTGTTCAACATTGTTCTTTTCATTCTTTTTTTCTTACATTCAAGCATTAGTATTAACAGAGACTTGAATTTGATCTTGCAGTTTCTGAAATAGCTAGTTTAACATTCATCAGCTCTCACTCTGAAGTTACTCCTTTGGAACTATTTAAAATTACCTCCACATAGGTAATCCAATAAAGTTTGAGATCTTAAGCAGAATTTCATAATGCTTATGGCATGCTGTTTCAACAAATAAATCTCTCCTCACCATTTTGAGTCAATCTGCAGCATTTCTAAACATTTTTGAATTATAAACAGTGGAAAAGTACTCAAAGATTTGGGCAAAAATGGTCTAAGATAAGGAATGTTGGATATTATTGTTGGTGAATCTGTGTCTAGCCTTTTTTATTTCAAAGAGCCATGGTATGTTTCTTGTAAGTCTGAGTAAGATGAGATCTGGGCTCAAGTGTAGCATGATTGTAATAATCCACCTTTGCTCCATTTAGGCAAGGAGGATAATGTTAACTTCAGGTGACTGGCCCACTACATGGAGGCAGGAGGGGTACCACAAGTGACCAAGCAGTGAATAATGATGGTTAAGTTAGTAAAGTTAATAAATATATTAAGAAAAGAAAGGAGGATTTCCATTTGGCATTGTTACTTGAAATTTTTTCAAAATAGAATCATGTGAAATAAACAAAAGAGAAAGATACTAGAAATGAAATAAGTGTTACTTATAAATGGCACTCTAAAAATCATACAAGAAAATCACTTGAGCAGTACTGCTTGGCACTCAGAACCAAAAGCCAAAGAATACAAAACACTGACAAATACTGTTGTGTACTGTGATTTTTGTTCTGTGGTGGTGGTGGTGGTGGTGGTGGTGGTGGTGGTGTGTGTGTGTGTGTGTGTGTGTGTGTGTGTGTGCGTGTGTGCGTGTGCGTGCGTGCATGTACACATACTATTTATAGATACACATTTATATAATATAAAGCATAACATACATTACCCTCCAAAAATATCCAGAATATAATTTCACATTAACATCACTGTCACTCATTTCAATAGCATGCCAGTTCCCCCACTCCACCTCCCTTTAAGAAAAGAAAGGAAGATTTCCTTTCCACCCTCCTGGGTAAGCTTTCCAACAATGAATGATAAACTACAGTGGGTATAGTCTTCCATTTCTTCAGTAGAACAGTGGCTGGTTGAGACAACCAATGTTCTAGTTCATCCAACAGCTGTTCTGCAGGATTCAAATCAAGACACGACAGATATTTGAACTTTTCTACATCCATGTCCATGAAACATTCTCAAATGGCACTAACGATATGGCACAGGGAATTATCCTATACACAAACATGGCTCCATATCAAAGAACTGCCCCAACATAGGAAACATGGAACTATCCAAAATCTTAATGTAGGCATCTGCATTCATGGTTTCCTGTGCAACCACCAAAGGTCATAGGCCACCCATGAGGAACACTACCACACGATAACCCCAACTCCTTCAAACTTCATTGTGAGCACAATTCATTCCAATGCAAGGCATTTTCTGCACATCCTTCATACCCACAGTGGCCCATCTGATAGCGGTGTAGTAAGATTTATCACTCCATACAGTACTCTATGGGCCAATTATGGTGATAATTTCATCCTGCAACACAAAATGTGGTTTTGTTTTATTGTTATTTGGATTTTAGGAGCATTAGCATAAGGCCATATTGCTCCGGAGATATGCGGTGGTCATTCCCTGACCTTTCCGCATCCTCCTCATTTGGTAGTCACGGGCTCAAACCCCGGTCTAATCAAGAAGCGTGTGCTATGCACTGCTGCTCCTGCCCACCTGGCTATGGAGGCACCTGTGGTTTTGTGATACTGCCTTATGTGCCATTGCTCAGTCATGAAAAGTGAGGCTGTAGATCTCTGTACAAAGATGTCCAAATGAAACATACTGTGCTATTAAGCACTGTCTGATTACATTGAATGAGCTTGTCTGTGGTCCTGGTGTACTATTGTATGGTAGTGGTACCTTCACTCTTCCATTTCATGATACTATCACCAATAGTGTAGATACCACCAATACTATCACCAATAATGTAGGCCATCAGTAAATGCACATATTGACAAGATAGAAATGTGATATTTGTTAATAACGTCTGTCTCAAAATCAGTCAGCTTGGCTATATGCACAATGATGAGACACTAACTTGTGTAATTAATATGTCTTCCTCATATACCAGTCTGAGTCACTTATTTATCTGGGAAGTATGATGTACTATGAAAAAAAGGGTGTCCAGATTCTTACCTGGAAGGTAGTGTAAACACTATCTTCCAGGTTTTTGGAAATCTGGAGGGTACACTCCAGATTTCAAAAAAGTAACAATAACATTAAAAAAAATAACATAAAATTTGTTACTGGAATGAATGATACCACTACAGCATTATATGTATGTGAAAATCACTTGTGATTTATGAACTACTACTCAGAAATACATGGTATTTTTAAATCATGAAAGAGTTATACTGACAGATTGTGAAGCTGTATAAACAAACTGTTGAACTAGTAAACAATTAGATCACAAAAACCAGGTAAAGAAAAGCTTTGTTACCAAGCACTCATATAACTGAAAAGTTCTAGTAACCAGCATATTTATAGTGTCATTAACTACAGTAGTTTTCTTTGTGGTTCATATTAGAAAAAATGTAACTTGTTGTGGACCGAATCCCTTTTTGTCATAAAATTAATAAAACGTCAAGTAATATTACAATAATATATTTTTATTTCCTTTTATTAGAAAACATTTACTTATTACAGTACACAAATAAAGGGCATTCAGTGTGACATATGATATATATATATATATATTTTTTTATTCACACATGCAATTAAGATACCTTATAAAAATGCAAAACTAAAATGATTACTTGTTGCCTGAAAAAAACTTACTCCCTACTATATAAAATTCACTATTGTGATCTGGCCAATTTAGTCTGCTTGAGAGAACTGAA
Organism: Mastigoproctus giganteus; assembly: GCF_048544385.1. Taxonomy (NCBI): domain Eukaryota; kingdom Metazoa; phylum Arthropoda; class Arachnida; order Uropygi; family Thelyphonidae; genus Mastigoproctus; species Mastigoproctus giganteus. The sequence goes on from NC_143577.1 coordinate 172,315,032, forward strand.
GATTCAGTTATTTGCATTTTTGCAGCTATAGCTTATACATTTTGAAAATATTTAATTTGAATTGATGTTGAATTTCTATAGTACTATCATCATCATCATCAGCCATTTTCAATCCACTGCAGGATGAAGGCCTCTCCAGCAACTTTCCAGTTCCTTCTGTTTTGAGCACTGGACATCCATTTACTACCCACAAACTCATGAATTTCATCTATCCATCTCCGCCTTTGTCTTCCAGGTTTTCTTCTAGCTCCTCTTGGATACCATTCTGTTATTTTCTTAGTCCATCTGTCATCATGTCTTCGAGCTATGTGTCCTGCCCAAGACCATTTTAGTTCTTTAGTTTTGATAAGAATGTCCTTTACTTGAGTTTGTTGCCTAATCCATGTGTTTCTCTTCTTATCTAACAGTCTTATTCCCAATATGATTCGTTCCATTCTTCGCTGTGTAGTTCTCAGCTTCTCTTCCATTCTTTTGGTGAGTGCCCAAGTTTCACTTCCATAAGTCATGATGGGGAGTATACATTGGTCCATTATTTTACGTTTCAGACAAACTGGGATATTGCTCTTCAGTATGTGACTATATTTCCTGAATGCTATCCATCCAAAATTTATTCTTCTCTTGACTTCCAGCCATTTATCATTATTACAGCTAATAACTTGTCCCAGATAAGTATATGACTCCACCTTTTCAATTACTGCTCCTTCAATCATTATTTCCCTTTCTGTGGCATACTTGTTCATCATTACTTTTGTTTTAGCCATATTCATCTTTAGTCCAAAATCCTTACTAGCTGTGCATAACTGATTAAGATTTTCCTCTAATTCTTTGGGATCATGGCTTATGACCACAATGTCATCTGCAAATCGTAAATGGTTTAGGTACTCTCCATTCACATTGACTCCTTTCTGCGACCAGTCTAATCTTCTGAAAGCTTCCTCAAGGGCAGCAGTAAACAGCTTCGGAGATATTGTGTCTCCTTGTCGAACTCCTTTCTCAATTTTAAATTTCCTACTGTCTTTGTCTAGTCTAATAAAGGAGGTAGCACTCTCGTATATTTTCTTCAAAATCATAATATATGGGGTATCAATGCCTTGTCTTTCCAGTGCCCGAAACATTGCCTTATGCTGTATGGAGTCAAATGCCTTTTCATAATCCACAAATGCCAGGCATAATGGTATTTTATATTCATTTGCTTTCTCCATTAGCTGTGATATTACATGAAGGTGATCCATAGTTGAGAATCCTGTCCTAAAGCCAGCTTGCTCTTTCGGTTGATTCTCATCCAGTATTCTTTCTAATCTGTTAGTAATGACCCTTGTGAACAACTTGTAGATGTGGGATAGCAAGCTAATTGGTCTATAATTTCCAATTTCTGATTTATCTCCTTTCTTATGCAGCAAAACTATGATTGCATTATTCCACTGCTTAGGCGTCACACCTTTTCTAATGCACTTTGTGAAGAGCCTTGCCAGTTTTTGTGTTATGTCTCTTCCTCCCAATTTTAACAACTCTACAGTAACTTCATCTTCCCCCGGGGCTTTCTGATTCTTCATTTTCTTCAATGCATGCTCTACCTCATCAGGAAGAATATTGGGTATGTCGTACGTGTTGCTACTTTGCAATCCATCTTCCCCACTGCTGGCATCATTCCCCTGCTCCTTGTATAATTCTCTATAGTAGTCTTCTGCTATTTGAATTATGCCTTCTCTGCTGTTTATAAGTACACCATCGCTATTCTTCAGTTTCAGTATCATTTGTCTTTCTGTATTACTGCTCATGGCTGCTGATTTAAATCCTTTGTTTTCCCTTAATGCTTGTTCTACTTTTCTTGTGTTAAATCTTCTTATGTCCTCTCTGAGTCTCTTTCTAATGGCTTTGCATAACTCAGTATACTCGATTTTCTCCCTGTCAGTGTTTTTCTTGCTTTTCATTTGTCGTCTTCGGTTCATCATGACAAGTGTTTCTTGACTAATTTTTTCTTCTTTGGATTTCTTTTTCCCTATAGGTTTCTTGGGCTTTATCACTTTCAAAAAGTTGTAATATTCCTCGTCGATATCTTGGTCCTCAGCAGTCTGCAGAAGCTCAAACTTGTTCTTAAGTTCCAGTACATACTGCTTTTTCTCCTCCTCTGTTATTTCAAAGACCTTTGTATTATTTACTCGAGTCAGTTTTTTCCTTTCCTTTCCTACATCTATATCAAGTGTACATCTTACCATTCTGTGATCACTTCCAACATTTACCTTATTCAGGACGGTAACATCATTCACAATATATCTTCTGTTAGTGAGGATGAAGTCGATTTCATTAGTAGTTAATCCATTTGGACTCTTCCATGTCCACTTTCTGTTCAACCGTTTCTTGAAAAAAGTGTTCATTACTGACAGTCCTTGAGATTCTGCAAATTCCACAAGTCTTTCACCTCTTTCATTTCTTTCACCAATTCCAAAATTTCCTATAGTTCCCCTTTCTGTGCTGTTTTGTCTTTTTCCAACCTTAGCATTGAAGTCTCCCATAATAATAGTGTAGTGGGTTTTCTGCTCATCTAGAAGAGTCTCAATTTCAGTGTACATTTCTTCAACCTCTTCATCATCATGGCTCGATGTTGGTGCATAAATCATTATAATCTTTAGCTTGTATCTCTTAGAAATCTTGAGTATTAGTCTTGACACTCTTGGTGATGTACTTTTGAATTCCAAAATGTTGTTTTTAAAATCTTTATGGACCAGAAACCCAATTCCACCTTCACTCCTTTCACTGTTTCCATTGGTGTACAGCAGATTTCCACTTGATAAACTTATAAGTGATTCATTTCTTCTTCTTGTTTCAGCCAAACCGATGATATTCCAATTCACATTTTCTAATTCCTTTTCCAGCTCTAATATCCTGTCTTCACCGATGAGTGTTCTTACGTTATAACAGGCCAAGTTCAATTTCCGTGCATGGCAGCCTGGTCGTACCCAGAGATTCTTAGCACCCTCTGCTTCCACTCTGATCCTCTCGCTGCCGTAAGAGGGAGAGTGAAAGCTGCTGGGGACTGAGGGCCATTTGTATTGTTGTGCTCTCATTGCTGGAGGGTTTGGTCTTTTCCTCTTCACGCTGACCATGCGTCTTGAAGAGAACCACTCTACACGTTCGTTGCCACCTAAGTGACGTAACAGGGCTTACCATCGAGAAGGTGTGCATGAGTGGATTTTAGGGAGGCAGGCCAACCGGACTTCTCCTAAATCTTCTGTAATAGAGAGATATTGGATCCATCAGTGTTTTAGGCTGAGTGTCTGATAACACACAGGATACCTGTTCCCCTCTAAGCCTCTATAGTACTATACAATAATTAAAAGGGGTTTTTTTTTTTTTTTAATATAAAATAAGATTAAATTTCACTTGTTTTCCTGTTGGTTTGTTGGTTATACTTCCAAAATTTTATTTTCTATTTTTATCCATTGGGTTTTCCTAGATTCATGGGATGCTCATATAACCATATACCTTAATTCCATGTGTGCTGGATAACACAGCTTTTACTATAACAATAAAAATGTACAGTAGAAGCCCTCTAAACAACCCACCAGATTTCTTTATTAATCTGGTGGGTTAGTAAACATAGGGGATTAATCAACGTCCCTTTCCCTCTTTAAAACATACTGTTTTGATGCCCATGGCACATTGATTTATTTTAAATGTCATATATCCAATTAAGATTAGTAAATCAGTAAATGTACAAACTGACAAGCATTCAGCATGACTGCAGCCAATACAGTACACACCACACTCACCTATTGGGTTATATGCTCCCCAAGAGATCAGCTATATGTTTGTTCTAAACTGTGTTTGCACCTGTAAAGTTATTTGTTATTGTAATTACAGCACATAATTTAATTAAATATGTCAGTTAATAAAATATGGATGAGGTAAAAGAAATTTGTCATTTCTGTGAAAACTATGTTGGAAAGGTAAGGAAAGGTTCAATAAAGAACTAAAAAACTGCTGCTGAATTAGGTGTGGGTGGGATAACTGTAAAAGACTGGAATAAAAAATCATAAGAAATCTAGAAGGTTTAGGAGTCAGCTTGCTTCATAAGGGTCATTAAGTTCTTGCTCCACTTTAAAGAAATCAAAATTACATATAGTAAACAAGGCATTATGGCTGTGATTTATGTAAAAAAGAAAACATGTAACTTTAATCAGCAGACCTATAAAAGGAGCATCAAATAAAAGAATTAGGTCTTTTATGAAAAGACTGATGGTGCAGAAAGTGATGGATAGCGTGGATATTAGAAAAATTGCCTGGTATTAATGTAACGGGTATTAGTGGAGGATAATATCTGCTGATCAGTCTGCTGCTCAAAAAGTGAAAGAAGATTTAAAGTCATTTATGAACAAAGAAAGTTGATTGAAGAATAACTCCACAATATGGACAAAACAGATCCAAATTATAAAATGTTACCTACAAAGAAGGTGACTGACAAAAAAAAAAAAAAAAAACAGGAGAACCTGCCACGCTAGAAACAAAAAATCTAAAGAGAAAATCATAGTAGTCACCTGCAGCAATAAAAACGGAACTCACAAATTGCTGCTTTTTGTTCTGGCAAATCAACTAATCCTAGAGCTTTTAAAGAAATAAAAATTGTTCATCTTTACCATTTTACTATCACCCACAGAAATCAGCATGGATGGACTTGCATTATTCAAGGAACCTTTTTTTTTTTTTATCCCCAAATTTGTACCCTCTGTAAAGAAACATGAAGGAAATAAACTTACCTGAAAATGCTATTCTCTTTCAGGATAATGCTCCTTCACTTCCTAATTGTGAGGAACTCAAAGAAGGGGCCATAAAGTTCATGTTTTTACCACTAAATGTAACAGCCTTGATCTAGCCTATGGATAAAGAGGGAACTCTAGAAAATGTCTAAAGAGATGACATAGGCAAAAGTTTTTGAGTTCAATTTTGGAAAAAATAGAAGACACGAATATAGTTGCACAGAATCGTTAAAAGTTATTAACATCACAAACACATAAGGAGCACTAGCATGGAATGATATTCCAAATTCAAAATTGACTAAATGGAAAAAACTTTGGCCTAAGGTTGACGACACTGATTAAAGTTCTGAATTATATGAAGATAATGAAGAACATGGTTTATTATCTGATTTCAGATAAATTGAAAGTTACAATGATTTATAGTAAGAAACTATACACATTGTAATGATCTGTTGGAAACTGAAATGGACAACAGAGAAAACATACACACCATGATGAAAACAGCTGGATCTATATATGATAATGAATCAAATCCACGGCTGAAATTTCTCACACACTCACCAAAAATGCCCCAGATACAGCTTTACATTATATTGAACAACAGCAGTCTAACTGAACAGTAACAATGTGATGTTTATAAAAAGAAATTAATGAATTTAATCACAAAAAAAATGAAACGATGAAAAGTTAATCACATTTCATCAACTAAACAGATGAAAACCAATGATTTTATGAAAATGAATGTACATATATATACGTTTTAAGTAAAAACAGAATTCTTAAGGTATGTATGCACACACTTTTTTTTTTTTAATGATTCCCTGCATTAACCAGCTTTTTCGATTAGCATTAGTAGAGGCATTTGATGCAAGAAAGCAAGCTTATGCAGCATCAGCCAAAAAATAAATAAATAAATAAATAAATAAAAATAACCACTTCCACTTCACCCCTCTGTTCGTTCGAAATACCTGTCCAGCTGAGCCTTAAACTTATTTAGGCTATCAACTTCCACGACAAGGGATGGAAGTCTATTCCAGCAACCAACCACCCGCTGGCTAAAGGCAAATTTCCGTACGTCTATCCTACATCTGTCTTTCCTCAATTTGAATTTATGCCCTCTCAGGTGATTATTCTGAGCGAGAGGAAGAATCCCATCAGCATTGAGCAAGCTTAAACCATTCAAGGCTTTATACACCTCTATCAGATCACCACGCCAGTGCCTAGTCTCCAGACACTGTAATTTGCAAAACTTAAGCCTTTCTTTGTAAGAGCACCCCTTTGTTCCATTCACTAATCTTGTTGCCCTTCTCTGTATTCATTCCAGCATCTCTACATCCTTCTTGAAATGAGGCCTCCAGACCTGTATACAGTACTCTAGGTGTGGCCTGACCATTGCCTTATACAAGGGAATAATCACCTCCTTATCCTTGCTGGAAAAATTCCTGTATATCATCGACAATACACCATGAGCTACTCTTGCAGCCCGTCTGCACTGCTCAGAAAATTTCATATTTGCCTGCACAAACACCCCCAGGTCCCTTTCATTCTCTACCACTGTCAGTGTAGTACCACAGAGTTGATACGTTGCTCTGGGGTTGCTGTTTCCCATATGTAGTACTTTACATTTGTCAATGTTAAACTTCATTTGCCACCTCTCAGCCCATCTGCTCAACCTTTCCAGATCCTGTTGCAGTAGCATAGTGTCAGTAGTGTCCTTGACAACCCTGCCAACATTCGTATCGTCTGCAAACTTGGACATTAAGCTTGATATACCATCATCAGTATCATTTATAAATACAGAAAACAATAATGGACCCAATACTGAACCCTGAGGGACTCCACTAATAACATTAGTCCAAGATGAGCAGTGTCCATTGATTACCACTCTCTGTCTTCTCCCCCCTCAACAAACCCTTTATCTATAGCAGCAATTTGCCTCCAATGCCACACTGCTCCAATTTGTGCAGCAGTCTTCCATGTGCAACAGTATCAAAAGCCTTTCTAAGATCCAAGTATATAATATCAAAGTTATTCCCTGCATCCAGTTCTTTTGTGACTGCATCATAGTATCCAATCAAATTGGTCAGGCAAGACTTCCCCTTAACAAAACCATGCTGTGTCTGAGCTATAACTGAAGTTTTGTCTAGATGATCCTGCAGTGCTTCTTTAACCAGTGCCTCCATTAATTTTCCAGGAACAGAAGTTAAACTAACAGGTCTATATTTACTTGTGTCGCCCTTTGATCCTGTTTTGTGAATTGGGGTCACATTTGCACATCTCCAGTCCATTGGTACTTCCCCTGAGTCCAAGGAAGCTCTCATAATTATGGCTAAGGGTTTGCTGCCTCCTTCAATATAACTGGATAGATCCCATCCACCCCAGGTGCCTTTCTTGTATTTATCTTCAACAATTTCTCCTCCACTTTACTCTCAGTTATTACAATATTCTCTAGATTACTGCCAGAGTTGAATACACCTCTGGCATTCCCCTCGCTGAATAACTCCTCGTGTGAATGTCGATGCAAAATATTCATTTAGTTTGTTAGCTACCTGAGCAGGATCATCAACAGTTGACCCATCGATATCAAGTGGACCAATCTGATTCATCCCCTTCCTTCTAGAGTTTACATAAGTAAAGAACTCTTTGCTGTTTTTCTTTGCATCCCTTGCCAAAGATTTCTCGTAATCTGCCTTCGCCTGCCTAACCTCCTTTGTAACTTGGTTACAGATCAACTTGTATCTATCATAGGCTTCTGTGTCACATGTTAATTTGTATGTATCCCATGCATTTTTCTTCTCTGCCATATGTCTCATTAGTTCATCTGACATCCACTTAGGCCTAAACCTTGAAAAATATTTCTTTGTTGGTATGTAAAGCCTAGTAGATTCCAAGATAAGTTCTTTGAATTCTACCCATTTTGAATTTCTGTTGGTAACATCATCAGTTGGTCCCACTGTATAGAACTTAAATACTGTCTCAGTCCATCGTAGTCGCCTTTACGAAAGCAATAACCCTTCCCTTTACCCCTAATGGTAGTTACCTCTTTGAGTAAATCCCACTTCAGCACACTGTGATCACTGCCACCTAGTGGTTCATTTACCTGCAGATTCTTAATGCATGAGGAATCACTACTGATAATCAAATCAAGAGTATTACTCCCTCTAGTTGCCTCCTGAACATGCTGATGTAGAAAACAATCATCCAATAAATCCACAAAAGCCTTGCTAGTGTGTGAGTGACAGCCCCCAAATTCCAGTCAATATCTGGGAAATTAAAATCCCCCATTATAAGACTCTCTGATTTACTGGCCCACTCTATTTCCCTGTACAATTTCTTATTATACTCATTAGAGTCATTAGGCCTATAGCACACTACTATTCTCAATTTTGATCTCCCAATGCTTATGTCATGCCAAACTGACTCGACACTGCACTGTCCAGCAATGTCGACTGGCTTCACTTCCTTGGATTTTATGTATTTCTTAACTAATAGCATAACCCCTCCTCCCTTCCTATCCTGTCTATCCTTTAGACATTGTTCTCCCCAAATTCCAGTTCTGCATTCCTTATATCTGTGTGACACCACGTCTCTGAAATCCCCACAATATCTGCCTTTGATGTTTTGAGCAATACCTCAAATTCATCAAATTTATTTACTGAACTCCTAGCATTGGTGTACACACAAGTATACATGCACCTGTTCTTTTTCTTAGCTGCCCTAACACAACCCATGTGTTTACTTGGACCACAATGATTCCCAGCAGTCTCTAAAATATGCTGCATCTTATTTTCCAGGCTGCTGCTCATTCCAATAGAAGCAGTGCAAGAATCACTGCCAGTGATTTCACCTCTGCCAGTGGCTACTGTTAATCTATTAGTCCTTGTATCCCCCCAATCTAGCAGTTTTCCGACCCACCTAACACTGCCTCGATAGCATCAGCAAATTTAACAGACCAACTACCAGTCGTGATGTCGGATAAGAGGGTTGCTACTGTACTTACATCCATTTTTATTATTAAAATTCTACATTGCCCAAAAAATTCCTTCACTAATTCAAATTGGTATAAAATTATGGTTATTGTTAAGTCTGTTTTCATTCTTCACATATACTAATGACTTTACTCCAGAAGAAACTATGCATCTAGATTTTGAATGCTTAGATAAATTACCCAGGTGTAAAAAAGGAAAACATGGATACCTTTTTGAGCATAATTTTTATTTGGTTCATACTGCTTAATAAGATCTTTTGCTCTGGCCGGATTTGCATATGGATATAATATTTCATTCAAACGTGGATCTCTCTGTTCTTTATTTAAAAAGTCAACTAGTTGGTCCACAGTCATACCTTTTTTCTTATTTCCGCCACATCTAAAAAAAAATAAATAAACATATACAATTTAAGCTTATTAATTTATTAATGTAAATTATATATATATATCAATTCCCAATTTAAAATAAGCATTGCCTTTCTGTGCAAAACAATCTCAATGGACTCTGTTAATACAGTAAACTTTTATTTCAACTGTCGAATATCTAGTTTTATGCAACATCTCATCCATTTTAACTGAGATACAAATTAACATATAACATATCATGGAATAACTGTAAATATTTAAATATTATTTTGTTCAATGTGCATTTCATTACTTTCATGTTACCGTTGTCCCGCAAGTGGCCAGTAGCAGTGCACTTGAAGCCCCATTCTGTTCCATGTGTTACTGTTGTTGCTTTTGGAGCATCAGTGACCATATTGCTCCATTGCATATTATGTTTGTACAATGTGTATTCAAGGGTTGATTTGCATGTTGTGCTGATTTTATTTCAAAACAATTCAATAATTCACGAGGCAAAGCCTTACTCCCTCCACCTAAGGTCGATAACTATAATCCCAATTGAGGTGACCTTTAGAAATTCCTCCAGTCACTAATAGAATTTTAACCCAAACCTTTCTGAATGAGTGATAAGTGGCAAAACCACCATACTATCATGGAGCACCCATGTTTCAATGCTGATCAGTACTCTTGTAGACCAAGTATTATTTTTCCGTTGAAACTAAATTTAACATAATGTAGTGCCAAAACTAGGTATTTTTGTGACAGTGGTAAAATATTAAATATATACTTCATTCTCTAATTACAGAATGCCTCCAGCTATATTTCTGTATGGATAATTATGGGACATAATAATCCATACAAAAATATAGATGGAGTCATTTTCTTTCTTTTGATTTTTTTTTTTTCACATGCAGAAGATGTTCCATCTCTCTTCTTATTCCAGCACTACGTAATATCCCCATATATCCCCATCTGTTGTGATTGTGAAATTTAAGTGTAGTGAATGATCAGAATGAACCTTGTCTAAGGTCCGTAATTTGACAAAGTGTGTGACAACTGCTGACCTGAACTAGTGACAACTGCTGAAAATAAAAAAAAAATAATAATAAATAAAAAATAGCTTTTCCTAATTGAAAATTGTTTCAAGCGTCATTTGAAATTTTTTTTTCAGATTTGAGGAACTTTCTAGGAACTGGTATATTGATATTTTCTCTAGGAACTGCAAATTTATAAATGCATGCCTGATAATGGTAATCCAAAAATAGAGGTACAGTAATAAATAAGTCAAAAAATGGATATAATAAAATTCATAAAAAAATATAATAGTGGTTCATCAACAATCTGTGATATGAAGGCACAGAAACAAGGCAATGAAATTTCTGCAGCTTTCAACAACAAAAAAAAAAAAAAAAAAAAAAAAAAGAAGAAAAGAAAAAAAAGGAGGGGGGATAAAAGGCCATATACTATGCAAATCATGGTTGGAAAACTCGAAATTTTGTTTAAACAAATGGTTTAAGCTCAAACTTTCAGAAGATGCTTTAATCTTTTGTCCAATGCTAATAGAGAAGTATAGACTTCCTTTGCATGTAACACAACATTTGTATTGCATTTTACTGTTTAACACTCTAATAAGTACTTCTGACTGTGTCTATAGTACAGCTCATCCTGCTAAAGCACACCATCTTAATGTGGGTTTCAAGTTATGCACATATTTATTTGACATATTATATAGAATTACATGCACAAAAATTCAAAGTTGGACACAGAAAGGGCTTAGGCCTAAATGGACATCAGATGAACTATTCAGATGTGGCAGAAAAGAAAAGTGCACAGAATGCTTATATGTTATCAGGCGATACAGAAGCCTATAGTATATATTGATTAGTCTGCAATCAAGTCACAAAGGAGGTTAGGCAATCTTAAGCAGACTATGAGAAATCTCTGAGAAAAAAATGCAAAGAAAAGCAATAAAGGCTTTTTTCCTTATAATAACAGTAGAAGGAAGGGGCTGAATTACATCGGTCCACTTGATGTTGATGGTTTAATTGTTGATGATCCTACTCAGGTTGCTGAAAAACTGAATAGGTATTTTGCAACTACATTCACACATGAGGAATTCTTTAGAGAAGGGTATGCCAGAAGTTTATTACACTCTAACATGGAGCAAAATAATTTTGTGATAACTAAGAGGAAAGTGGAAGAGAAACTGAAGCTAAACATAAATTAAAAACCTTAATATACCTGGATGGGACCTATCCAGTTATATTAAGGGAGGCAGTAAAGGAGATAAGCAAACCCTCAGCTATAATTACGAGAGCATCTTTGGATTAAGGGGAGATCCTTATGGACTGCCAATCTTCTAATGTGTCTACAATTCACAAAGGGGGAGGGGATCATAACAGTGATATGAGTAGTTACAGATCTGTTAGCTTAACTGTACTTCTTAACTTCTGTTAAGAAGTTAAGAAGTACTACAGGAACATCTAGACAGGAATGCAATTATACCGAGGTCACATAATAGATTTGTTAAGGGGAGATCTTGTCTGACCAATCTGATTGGATACTATAATGTAGAAACAAAGGAACCGGATGTAAAAACAAATTTTTATATCATATATTTGGATTAAAGAAAAGCATTTGATGCAATTACAAAAAAAAAGACTGCTGCACAACTTGGAGCAGCATTGCATTAACGGCAGGTTAGTGTTATGGATAAAAGGATGGTTAAATGGGAGAAAATTGTTACGCATTTCAATTAGTTAACATATTAATTTGTTTTACAAATAGATTAAATAGGCTTAGTAGCATTCATTACCTTATTTTTTAAATTTTTAGCTAGCGATTTTTGAAAGTTACAACTCCCTACTCATACCGCTATTGTATCGGTGTTTTGGCGGGAATAACGTAGCACATAACCAGTAGTGCAGAAGAATAGTAGGGTTTTAATTTTAATAAATAAGTATTTTGAAGGTTTTAATTACTTTTTTTGGCATATATCTTTTGTATTTAGCTAAGGATATAACTATTTAACATTGTGATCGTCAAAGTATAGCGTAACTTGATAGCATATATCTTGAACTTGATAGCTAGGGTATAACGTAAAACTATATAGTGGAATATGCATTAGCTTAGCATAGTATTGTATAGCCAAGTAAAGTATAGTCAATTAATCAATTAAATTTTTTAACCTTATTAATTTTCATTGTTAATTAATTACATTGTATTTAAATGGAAGTCATTTCCCAGACTAGAGCAGCAAGGCAACATGCACAAAAGGCGAGAGTGCTGTGGCTCAGAGGAAAACTGAAGGAGGCCATTCTAAAACATATTGCAGCCTAAAAAAATGTGCAACTTGTGAGATGTTTGTGGACCTTGGCTAGATCATGATAAAAATTAGGTCAAGAGTGCAAAGAAATTAGGCACCAACACAGAGTTCTGATGAGTGTCTATGAGAGTTTGAAGAGTAGAGTAGATGCCCGAAGGAATTAAAAGGGGGAGCTCTCAGCTCCCCAACTCAATGCCAGAGCTCACTTTTATGCATCAGGCAGCACAGCAGCAATCTTCAGGGCAGAATGTGCTGGTCCCACAAGAGCTAGTTATTGTTGGTGACTTTTTTTGTGCATGAAACATATCATGCAAAAAAAATAGTAGAAAAATCGATGATGTTGTAGAGGAGATATCATATTTTAAGGGTACAAAGGATGATGTTGGCACTTAGCATTAGCATTAGTAGAGGCATACAATGCAAGAAAGCAAGCTTATGCAGCATCAGCCAAAAAAAAAAAAAAAACCCTTCCACTTCACCCCTCCGTTCGTTCAAAATACCTGTCCAGCTGAGCCTTAAATTTATTTGGGCTATCAACTTCCACAACAAGGGATGGAAGTCTGTTCCACCAACCAACTATCCGCTGGCTAAAGGCAAATTTCCGCACATCTTTCCTACATCTGTCTTTCCTCAATTTGAATTTATGCCCTCTCAGGTGATTATTCTGAGCAAGAGGCAGTATCCCATCGGCATTGAGCATGCTCAAACTATTCAAGGCTTTATACACCTCTATCAGATCACCTCGCCAGTGCCTAGTCTCCAGACACTGTAATTTGCAAAACTTAAGCCTTTCTTCGTAAGAGCAACCCTTCGTTCCGTTCACTAACCTTGTTGCCTTTCTCTGTACTCGTTCCAGCAGCTCTACGTCCTTCTTGAAATGAGTTCTCCAGACCTGTATACAGTACTCAAGGTGCGGCCTGACCACTGCCTTATACAAGGGAATAATCACCTCCCTATCCCTGCTAGAAAAATTCCTATATATCATTGATAAGACACCATGAGCTACTCGTCAGTGTAGTGCCACAGAGTTGATACGTTGCTCTGGGGTTGCTGTTTCCCATATGTAGTACTTTACATTTGTCAATGTTAAACTTCATTTGCCACCTCTCAGCCAATCTGCTCAACCTTTTCAGATCCTGTTGCAGCAGCATAGCGTCAGTGGCGTCCTTAACAATCCTGCCAACCTTTGTATCGTCTGCAAACTTGGACGTTAAGCTTGATATACCATCATCAAAATTATTTATAAATACAAAAAACAACAATGGACCCAACACTGAAATCTGAGGGACTCCACTAATAACATTAGTCCACGATGAGCAGTGTCCATTAATTACCACTCCTATCCTGTCTATCCTTTCTGTAGATTTTGTACTCCCCAAATTCCAGTTCTGCATCCCTTATATCTGTGTGTGACACCACGTCTCTGATATCCCAACAATATCCACCTTTGATGCATTCAGCAATACCTCAAATTCATCAAATTTATTTACCAAACTCCTAGCATTGGTGTACATGCAAGTATACATGCACGCAGTCTTTTTCTTAGCTACCCTAACACAACCCATGTGTTTACTTGTACCCCAATGACTCCCAGCAGTCTCTGAAATATCCTGCATCTTATTTTCCAAGCTGTTGCACATTCCAATAGAAGCGGTGCAAGAATCACTTTCACCTCTGCCAATGGCTACTGTTAATCTATTAGTCCTTGTATCCCCCTCCCAATCTAGCAGTTTTCTGACCCACCTAACACTGCCTCGATAGCATCAGCAAACATTCTTGCACCCTTTCTATTTAAGTGTATCCCATCCCTGTAGAAGCAGTCTCTCCTGTTAACAAATACAGACCAGGCTGAAAAAAATTCTACCCCTTGAGCCTTGCACAATCTTTCCAGAGCTGAATTGATCGACAGGGCTCTCATCATATACTCCCTCCTATCGTGTCTGGGCAGAATTGCAGACACTTTCAAATTCAACCCTAATTCACGGCTTTTTTCAACAGTGACCTGTACTTGTTAAGTAATTCTGCCGGTCTCCTACTCTTAATATCATTAGTGCCAATGTGTACAACTACATCACCTTTTGTGCCCTTAAAAGATGATATCCGCTCTACAACGCCATCAACCTTTGCCCCTGACAGACATACCCTGGTCCTGTTCCACCTATCCTTTTTACAAAGCATGTTTCCCATTTCCTTGACAATAGAGTCACCAACAATTACTAGTTCCTTTGGGACCAGCGCATTCTGCCTTGGGGGTTGCCGCTGTACTAATTACATTAAGAGTAGGAGATCTGCGAGCTAACTTAATAAGTACACGTCAATGTTGGAAAAAAAAAAGTAGCCAGTTAGAGTTAAATGTGAAAATGTCTACAATTCTGCCCAGACACGATAGGAGGAAGTATATAATGACAGCCTTTCAATCAATTCGGCCCTGGAGAGATTGTGCAAGGCTCATGGGTAAAATTTTTCCCAGCGTGATCTGTGAACAATCACAGATCACGCTTGTTTCTACAGGGATGGGATACACTTAAATAGAAAGGGTGCAAGAATATTTGCTGATGCTATCAAGGAAGTGTTAGGTGGGTCTGAAAACTGCTAGCTTGGCTGATGGGATTCACAGACTAAAAGATTAACAGTGATCACAAGAAGAGGTGAAAATCATTCTTGCACTGCTTCTATCGGGATGAGCAGCAGCCTGGAAAGCAAGGTGTTGGGGATCTCAAGGACTGCTGGGAGTCATCGTGGAAGAAGTAAATACATGGGTTGTATTAGGATAACTAAGAGTGGGTGAATATATACTTGTGCATGCACCAATGCATGGAGTATAATAAATAAATTTGAAGAAATTGAGGTACTGGTAAAGATATCAAAGGTGGAGATAAAGAATTCAAAATTGGAATTTTGGATGTACAATGTGTACAGAAAGGATAGACAGGATAGAAGGGGAGGAGGGGTGATGATTTTGTTAAGAAATATATATAAAATTTAAGGAAGTGAATCCAGTTGACATGGGTGAACAGTGCAGTGCTGAGTCAGTTTGGTGTGACATAAGCAGTGGGAAAGCAAAGTTGAGAATAGGAGTGTGTTATAGGCCTAATGACTCTGATGAGTATAATGAACAACTGTACAGAGAAACAGAGTGGGCCAGTAAATAAGACTGTCTTATAATGGGGGATTTTAACTTCCCAAATATAGACTTTTTTTTTTTGTATGATGTGATCAATACATGAAAGAACCAGTCTTTTCCTGTTGTGATTTTAAATGTTTCTCACCAACCACTTATATAAAATAAAACAAGGAAACTGGAATTTTGAAAACTATGTGTTTATTACTATATATTTACAATTAAAATAACTTTACAACTACAAAGGATAAGATACATAAAATATAATATACATTGAATAAAATACATTAAAATACCGGGTTAGGAGTGATAAAACCGACCGTAGCTTTCGAAGGCTCCTGCCTTCTTCCTCAGCAGTAGCTTCCTTGTACTGCGGTGCATCTTAAGTACCAGCAGGTTTACGGTCTAAATCACATGTTTCATCGTCACGTGTTCTATTCTCCTATGTACTGGGACCGGAAGCGGCTCGGGAGCGCGTCATATGAAATCATTCATCCCTTCTGAGGAATGATTCGGGCACATAGGTTCTGGGACACAAGTGGCTCGAGAGTTTGCGGATTAATTCGACAGAGAACATTAACAGAGACAAAGGTTTGCGGGTTCCTCAGAAGGGATGAACGATTTCATATGACACACTCCCGAGCCGCTTCCGGTCCCAGTACATACGAGAATAGAATATGTGGTGATGAAACACGTGATTTAGATCATAAACCTGCTGGTACATAAGATGCACTGCAGTACAAAGAAGCTACCGCTAAGGAAGAAAGCAGGAGCCTTCGAAAGCTACGGTCGGTTTTATCGCTCTTAACCCGGTATTTTAATGTATTTTATTCAATGTATATATATTTTTTATCCATTTTAGTTGTAAAGTTATTTTAATTGTAAATATATAGTAATAAACACATAGTTTTCAAAATTCCAGTTTCCGTGTTTTATTTTATAAGTGGTTAGTGAGAAACATTTAAAATCACAATATGAATTTACCCAACCCCAGAGACCTGTTTGAAGAACAGTCTTCTCCTGCTTCTTTCATGTATCGTGGCTGTGAGATCCAACCAAATAGTACAGCACCATCGTGATATCCAAGCCCAAGGCAGGAATCAAACCCGCGACCTTTGGGTTGCCAGGCAGGCACATTAACCACCCGGCTAGGCCGGTCGGCAGATATAGACTGTAACTTGTAGATTGGTCACTCGCACACTAGCAAGGCCTTTTGTGGATTTATTGGATGATTGTTTTCTACAGCAAAATGTTCAAGAGGCAACCAGAGAGAGTAATACTCTTAATCCGGCCAACACTTCCCTATCTCTTCCATTATGCAGTATGATTGATGATTTTTGAGGTTATGATGAATATCGTGGCGAGATCCAATATTCCTTACATTTCGAGGGTACAGCTCTAAAACGGTGTTCGCAGGCCGGCCGCTAGTTAGTACACCGGACTGAACCTATTGGTAACTCTCTAGGAAGCTTCCGGATCAGCTAGTGTATAATCTTGCTACCTCTACTCTGCCAGATAATGACTGGAGGGAGTCCGAGTAGTGTGTATGCGGGGAGCATTGTCGAGGCCACGTTATGTC
This sequence comes from Mastigoproctus giganteus, assembly GCF_048544385.1. NCBI lineage: Eukaryota > Metazoa > Arthropoda > Arachnida > Uropygi > Thelyphonidae > Mastigoproctus > Mastigoproctus giganteus. Next base: position 172,332,144 of record NC_143577.1, read on the forward strand.
AAGGATCTGGGTATATTCTTACCACATGTACGCCATATCCAAAAATTTCATTACTTCATACAGCATGTCCCACCCACTTTTTCTTACTATTGAATACACCATGAATTGTCAAAATAATAGAGCAAGCTTATCTGCGAAAAGATGTAAACCTCCCAAGGACTTCCTAATTCATTTCACAAATATACGTGGTCTCAATTCTAATCTCAATGATGTCCATTTCCACTTGCAGTCTTCCAAACCCCATGTACTTTTTCTGACTGAATCTCAGTTATCAGTTGATTCAACTACTGCTCATCTCAGATGTCCAAATTATTTGCTGTATGATTCCTTTCGACTCAAAGGTGGTACTTGTGCATATGTCCATTCTGATATTCCCTGTCAGAGACTTGGCAATTTGGAATCTCCTCTCTTTGATCTTCTCTGGCTTAAAATCTCTCTACCTCATTGTGTAAAATTCATCTGTTGTCTCTACCGTTCTCCCAACTCCACTAATCACTTGGAGCTCTTTGACTTCCTCTCTTTGCAACTTGACTTTCTCCAGTCCAACTTTCCTAACAGTGAGGTAATTTTCCTTGGTGATTTTAACTTTCACAACTCCAGCTGGCTTCCGTTTTCTCGTCACACCGACCCAGCAGGTCGAGATGCTGAGGCTTTTGCAATTACTAATGACCTAGCACAGATTGTTCATTTACCTACAAGAATACCGGACAATCCTAATCATACAGCCAATACGCTTGATCTTTTTCTCACAAACAACCCTTCTAAGTACAAGGTTGAAGTGAGAGGTCCTTTAGGCACTTCAGATCACAACTTGGTGATTGTCTCTTCTCCAATGGAACCTTTATCTCATGGCTATTCCCAACCTCGTATTGTTTGGCATTACAAGAATGCAAAATGGGATGACCTGCGAGACTTCTTTTCTTCTTTTCCTTGGTCTGATTACTGTTTCAAAACTTCTGATGTCAACGTTTGCTCAGATCGTGTCAGTGAAATTATTCTTGCAGGAATGGAATCCTTTATCCCACACTCCACTTTAAAATCTCGTCCTTTATCTAAACCTTGGTTTTCCAATAAATGTGCTAAGGCTGTCCAAGAGAAGAACGTTGCATATCGTAATTGGCTTGTTTCTAATTCTTCAGTTTCATTTTCTGCCTACACCAAAGCTCGCAACAATTGTAAAGCAGTTATTAATCAGTCCAAACTAGAGTTTGAACAGGCTAAGAGTAGAAAACTTGCTTCTTGCCCTAATGGTAGCCGAGCATTCTGGTCTCTTGCCAAAGCAACTTTTGCCCATCTCTGATCCCACTTCTGTCCAAACCAGATGATTCTGTTGTCACTTCAGCCAAGGATAAAGCTGACCTGCTAGCATCCCATTTTTCTTCGAGCTCATGTATTAATGATCTTGGTAAAACACTCCCACCATTCCTAACATGCTCCATTCAATGCCTCCTGTGGTCTTTCGTCAAAAGGATATCAGAAGGATTTTGATGAATCTTGATGCTAAGAAAGCTCCAGGTCCTGAAGGTATTTCTCCACTTGTTCTCAAAACCTGTGCTCCTGAACTTACTCCTATTCTTTGCCGTCTTTTTTCACTTTCTTATTCCAAAGGTGTTTTTGCTTCTGCTTGGAAATTTGCTCATATCCAGCCAGTTCCTAAAAAGGGTGACAAATCCCTCCCATCCAATTATCGTCCCATTGCAATTACTTCTACTCTTTCTAAAGTAATGGAGAAATCAATTAACTGCCAACTCTTAAACTACCTAGAAACCTTCCGTCTGATCAACGATCGCCAGTATGGATTCCGTCAGTGTCGATCCACGGGTGATATTCTGGCTTAGGTTACCCATTTATGGACTAATTCAATGGAAAGGTTCGGTGAAACACAAGTAGTTGCTCTTGACATCTCAAAGGCTTTTGATCGTGTTTGGCATAAAGGTCTTCTAAACAAGCTTCCATCTTATGGTTTGCCAACTGTTTTTAGTAATTGGTTATCCAGTTTTCTCTCTGATCGCTCACTGAGGGTGATGGTAGATGGCTCTCTGTCTTCTAACTTCTCCACTAATGCCGGTGTCCCCCAAGGTTCAGTTCTTTCCCCCACTCTTTTCCTCTTGTATATCAATGACCTTCTTCCATTGACTGGAAATCCTATCCATAGTTTTGCCGATGATAGCACATTGCATTCAACTTTCCATTTTGAGAAACCTTGTCCAGCTCAATCAGCTTCAAGTTCTCGAAAATCTGCTGCCAATTCCTTAAATGCCGATCTTCAGGTAATTCTCCAGTGGGGCAAAGACAACTTAGTTGATTTCAACCCTTCTAAAACTCAATCTTGTCTTATATCTCGCAAAAAGGATTCTTCTGCTCCTATGCTTATCTTTAGTGACACTCCGATTTCTAGGCAAAATGATATATCTCTTTTGGGGATTACCCTGACTTCTAATCTCTCTTGGTACAAGCACATTACAAATATTGCTTCCTCTGCATCTAAAAAACTTGGTTTTCTCTTTCGCTCTCGGCGTTACTTTTCTCCCAAACAGCTGCTCACTCTGTATAAATCGCAAATCCGCCCTGCCATGGAATATTGTTCCCACATCTGGGGTGGTGCCCCGAAAACCTCTCTCAGGCTTCTTGATTCCATTCAGAAGAGGGCAGTTAGGTTAATTAATGATTCATCTCTAACAGAGTCTCTCCACTCGCTTTCTCATAGACGCACTGTTTCTGCTGCATGCCTCTTCTACAGATACTTCCATGGGCACTGTTCTTCTGAATCGGCTTCTATAATTCCCTTTCAAAACAGTCCGAACACGTGCCGCCACCAGTCAACATCCATTTACTGTCCAACTTCAAACCCACAGAACCAACTTTTCATCTTCCTCATTTATTCATTCAACTGCTGTTTTCTGGAACAACCTTCCTTCATACGTATTTCCTGAAAATTACAATCTACAGAAGTTCAAGTCCAATATCAACAAATATCTTCTTTCGTCTTCTCAACCTCCAACCCAAGCACGGTACTAAGTACTATAGGTTATAATACCTCTCGTGTTTGGGGTTCTCATAAAAAAAAAAAAAAAAAAATCTGATTATCAGCAGTGATTTCTTGTGCATTAAGAATTTGCAGATAAAGAAATAAGTGGCAGTGATCACAGTGTACTGCTGTGGGATTTACTCAAAAATGTAACTACCATCATGGGTAAAGGCAAGGGATTTTTCTTTCGTAAAGGTGACTACAGTGGTCTCGGAGACTTTTTAAATTCTATACAGTGGGACCAACTGATGATATTACCAACAGCAAATTCTAAATGGGAAGCATTCAAGATATTAATCTTGGAAGCTACGAGGCTTTTCATGGGCCTAAATGGATGCCAGCTGAACTAATGAAACTCGTGGCAGAGAAGAAAAATGCATGGGACGCATATAAATTATACTAGCTGAAAAAAATATTTTTTGTTATACCTCCGCAATGAAAATATGTGATTATGGAGGAAATAAATATGCTGGTTCCAAAAAAACTCACCATAGAAAGTCTCTATCATGTCTACATAAAAATATGTACTAACATTTAATGTTAAAATAAAGGGATATATATGTATAATTCAAGTTTGTAATACAAGTGTAAAAAAATATTATACGTTCTCTATAACTTATTTAACTTCATAAAAAATATCATTAATAATAGTGAAATAGTTATATTTCAATAATATATAATCACCTGTAGCTGTCCTTAAAAATTTTTGCTACTAAGAGATTTTCTCTTGCATTCCTGTTTACTCTACCTCACAACGAACCAGCAGTAATCCCCCATCATTACAGGATCCCAGGAACCTGATACTGCTTTTTCATCATAGAAATATCTTGATGAAACCGCTCCCCTTGTTCATCACTCACATCTCCCAGATTTTCAAAAAAAAATTCGAGATGGGAAAGGAGAAAATGAATTTTCAACGACATTCAACAACCAATGTTTTGTAGATTAGATGCAAACATTTCATAGTTTTTTCTTTCCTATTACCCAAAAACCCGTGCACTACCACCTTCCTTAAATTATTACCAATCTGCCAATTCAACCTCCTTTAACTGGGTTCAAACATCATCTTTCAGGAGTTTCCTAATTTGAGGTCCTATGAAAATTCCTTCCTTAAGTTTGGCATATGTTAAATTAGGAAAAACACTTCTCAAGTATGCAAGTCCATTACCTACTTTATCTAGTCCCTTCACGAAATATCTCATCAATCCAAGTTTGATGTGCAGGGGTGAAAGAAGAACCTTGTTTGATTGCACTAAAGGAATATATTTTACATTACTGTCCTGGTATGGACTTGTCCCAATGTTGTACAACATAATGTTCTTCTGTCGCATGGCTGTCCCACAAACACAAAAAACAACAATTTTTTTTTATGAAACTACAATATTTTTTGTGACCCCCCCCCAAAAAAAAACCAAAAAGAGAATCAATAACCTTAAGATCACTGCATATGTTCCAACCATAATCCTGGTATTTTATAGCATATAGAACCTTAGACGTACTTTCATCACTTTTTTTTAAATCCAACTGAATGAAACACAGGAACTGATGGAAATTTGTTGCCATTAAGAAGCAAAACTGCTTTTAAACTTAATTTTGAGGCATCTATGAATAAATGCCATTCATTTGACTTATGCATGACACCTAGTCCTTTCAGAATTCCAATAATGTCTTTGCAAAAACACATACTGTCCTCCGTAGCAAAATATTTCAAAAACATTTCCTACTGCAAGGGTTGTGGGCTACACCCTCCTACTCTCGAGGGGATGTTTATGTCTGGAGGTTAGATTTAGAACCCTGAGAACATGTAACGATCCGTTAATACCTGGAAAATCTTGGCAGAGCCTACAAAAATCTCACGAAAGACGCACTAGATGTACTCTCTTCAAATTGTAAATTGTTGCATCAGAATTTGAACCTAAAAACCATAGGTAGAAGTCTGATTATGTTTATCACAGGAAAACCAAGGCCAGAATTGATTCATAAAATTAAGAGAATTAGCATATCTGTTAAAATAAATTAGTATGTCATACATTACTGGCTAGATTATGCAAAATTGGCATATTTTGGTAAAATGTAACTCCCTCTGTATTTAATAACTGTGAATGTGATGTGATATGAAACTACAATGGTGATTTTCCAAATCCACCCATAAAAATTGATTAAAAACAGCATTAAAGTTCTTGGAGGTAAAAATCATGTTGGCTAGTGTTATCAGGAGACAAAGATGCCTATGGTAGATATAAGATAGTCTGTAATCAACTCACAAAGGACGTTAGACAAGCAAAGACAGAGTACAAGAAATCTTTGGTTTTCGCTTACGTAAAAATGACTATAGTAGTTGCAGAGATTTTTTAAATTCTATACAGTGGAACCAACTGATGTTGTTACCAACAGCATATGCTAAATGGGATGCATTCAAGGAATTAATCTTGGAAGCTACTAGATTTTTCGTATCAACTAAGAAATGCTGTTCAAGATTTAGGCCTAAATGGAGGTTAGATAAACTAATGAGACTCAGGGCAGAGAAGAAAAATGCATGGGATGTATATAAATTACCGGGACACACTGATGCCTATGGGAGATATAAGATAGTCTGTAATCAATCACAAAGGACTTAGGCAAGCAAAGGCAGAGTGTGAGAAATCTTTGGCAAAAGATGCAATGAAAATTAGTAAAAACTTCTTTACTTATGTAAGTAAGCTCTAGAAGAAAGGGATGAATCAGATCGGTCCACCTGCTATCGATGGTTCAATTGTTGAGGATTCTGCTCAGTTAGCAGGCAACCTGAACGAGTATTTTTCATCCTACATTCACACATTAGGAATTCTGTAGGGATGTGGAGGACAGAAGCTTATCAAACTCTAACAGGGAGTTAAATGATTTTGTAATAACTGAGAGCAAAGTGGAGGAAAAATTGCTAAAGTTAAACATAAGGAAGGCACCTGAGATAGTAGTAGTAGTAGTAGTGGCATGTGATGCAAGAAAGCAAATGTATGAGCTTATGCAGCATCAGCCAAAAAAAAAAAAAAAAAAATCACACCATTCCCTCCAAATGCCTGTCCAGTTCCTCCTTAAATTTATTCAACCTATCAACTTCCACAACGACAGATGGAAGTTTGTTCCAGCAATTAACCATCCGCTGGCTAAAGACAAATTTCCGCACATCTAATCTACATCTGTCTTTTCTTAGTTTGAATTTATGCCCCCTTAGGTTTGTAATCTGAACAAGTGGAAGGATCCCATCAGAATTCAGCGTGCTGACCCATTCAAGGCCTTATACACCTCAATCAGATCATCGCGCAGGTGCCTAGTCTCCAGCCACTGCAATTTGCAGAACTTAAGCCTCTCTTGATAAGAGGATCCCTTCGTTCCCCTCACCAATCTTGTTGCCCTTCTCTGTAAATCTACATCAAGTAAATCTACATCCTTCCTAAAATGAGGCCTCCAGACCTGTACGCAGTACTCAAGGCAATGGCCTAACCATTGCCTTGAGTACTGCGTTCCCTGAGTACTTGAGTACCTGATTATCCCTCTGTATAAGACAATGGCCTGACCATTGTCTTATACAGAGGGATAATCACCTCCTTTTCCCTGCTAACAAAATTCCTATATATCATTGACAAAACCCCATGACCTGCCCTGGCAGCCTGTCTGCATTGCTCAGAAAACTTCATATCTGCCTGCACAATTACTCCCAGGTCTTTTTCATTTTCTACCACTTTAAGTGTAGTACCACACAGTTGGTACGTTTCTCTGGGGTTACTTCTACCCATATGCAGTACTTTGCATTTGTCAAGGTTAAACTTCAGTTGCCACTTCTTAGCCCATCTGCCCAAATTATCTAGATCCTGTTGCAGTAGCACACTGCCATTACTGTCATTAACAACCCTGCCAACCTTTGTATCATCTGCAAACTTCGAGACTAAGCCTGATATACCTCCATCAATATCATTGATAAATATACAAAACAACAGTGGACCTAACACTGAACCCTGAGGGACTCCACTAATAACATTAGTCCAAGAAGAGCAGCACCCATAGATTACCACCCTCTGTCTTCTCGCACATAACCATCCTTTTATCCATTGTAGCAACTTACCCTTAATACCATTCTGCTCCAATTTGTACAATAGTCTTCCATGTGCAACGGTGTCAAAAGCTTTCCTGAAATCCAAATAGATGATATCAAAATTATTTTTTGCATCCAGTTCCTTTGTAACCACATCATAATATCCTATCAAATTTGTCAGACAAGACTTTCCCTTAACAAACTCATGCTGTGTCTGAATTATTGCTGCAGTCTTGAGATGGATGGGATCTATCCAGTTATATTAAAGGAGGCAGCAAAGGAAGTAAACAGGCCCTCAGCCATGATTATGAAGGCATGCATGAACTGAGGGGAGGTCCCCCACAGACTGGAGATGTGCAAATGTATCCCCAATTCACAAATGGAAATTGAAAGGTGACACAAGTAATTACAGACCTGTTAGTTTAACTTCTGTTCTGGGTAAAATAATGGAATGGCTAAGGTAAAAGAAGGTCAACACGAGAACGATGAGAAAGGTCAGATAACTTATGCAGAAAATTAGTTTCCCAACACCAGACTCCGATGCTGCTTGCTAAGTAAACAACGGTAGGTGTTAACGGTCTGGAGCCAAAATCGAGAAGGATATGTTGATTGATAGGTAGGCGTGGCAAATGATGAAATTATTGTTGGTGGGCACGACAGATGGCAAGCTACTGTGTAGTCATTGGTTAGCATTATAATGAACAGTAAACAGAATGAATCTTTTAAAGATGGAAGAAATTTTTAAGGAAAATAAAAAGTTTGTTGATTTTTTGATGAAAACTAAATTAATAAAAGTTTCGTTCTGTTCATTTTTATGTTCTTCATTATGTTTTTTTCTCATTATTAAAGCAGATTTTTGGAGTTCATGAGTGTTTTTACTATATTGTTGATTTAGGTTTGGTTACGAAAAAAGGAAAAAGTTTCTTTATTTTTCGTTATATTTTGTAACCTGACCTTAAATGGTAGGTTAGGAAATAATAGAAAAGGTTTCCTTATATTTCGTGACCTAGGTTAGGAAATAATAGGAAAAGAAAGAAAGATTCTTTATATATATATAGTATATATATATATATAGTTAACTATATAATATCGGTGTAAATACACCATAGTTAACCCATAGATTTGAGCTACGATTGTAGCATAGAAGGCATCGTTTTAATTGTATCTCATAATGTGGTTGCCTTCACAACAAGATAGCTACTATTGAATTACTTCAAATAAATAACGCTTCTCTAGTAGAGAAGGCTACTGTTATTTATTTTCAGCATACCACCACCCAGACAATCGTTTCGAAGCTTTTTGGCTTCGTCATCAGTGGGCGGGTAGGTAATACAATGAGCCATCTCAGTTGCGAAGTTATATCCACATTATGAGAGATGCCAGAAGGGTGTGGTGGTAATGTATTTGGAAAATTAAATGCACTAGGCATAATCCTTATGGGTTTTGATAATTAACTATATAATATCGGTGTAAATACACCATAGTTAACCCATAGATTTGAGCTACGATTGTAGCGTAGAAGGCATCGTTTTAATTGTATCTCATAATGTGGTTGCCTTCACAACAAGATAGCTACTATTGAATTACTTCAAATAAATAACGCTTCTCAGTAGAGAAGGCTACTGTTATTTATTTTCAGCGTACCACCACCCAGACGATCGTTTCGAAGCTTTTTGGCTTCGTCATCAGTGGGCGGGTAGGTAATACAATGAGCCATCTCAGTTGCGAAGTTATATCCACATTATGAGAGATGCCAGAAGGGTGTGGTGGTAATGTATTTGGAAAATTAAATGCACTAGGCATAATCCTTATGGGTTTTGATAATTAACTATATAATATCAGTGTAAATACACCATAGTTAACCCATAGATTTGAGCTACGATTGTAGCGTAGAAGGCATCGTTTTAATTGTATCTCATAATGTGGTTGCCTTCACAATGTGGATATAACTTCGCAACTGAGATGGCTCATTGTATTACCTACCCGCCCACTGATGACGAAGCCAAAAAGCTTCGAAACGATCGTCTGGGTGGTGGTACGCTGAAAATAAATAACAGTAGCCTTCTCTACTGAGAAGCATTATTTATTTGAAGTAATTCAATAGTAGCTATCTTGTTGTGAAGGCAACCACATTATGAGATACAATTAAAACGATGCCTTCTACGCTACAATCGTAGCTCAAATCTATGGGTTAACTATGGTGAATTTACACTGATATTATATAGTTAATTATCAAAACCCATAAGGATTATGCCTAGTGCATTTAATTTTCCAAATATATATATATATAGTGAATAACTATTGAGGTGTTGATTGACGTTATGATACATGTGTATCCGCACGAGTGTCTTTAAAAATAAAAGTACAGTAATAAAAAATTAATATTTTGTTAATAAACATTTATGTGCTAATCCACCATGATTCTAAAGGCAAAAGGTTAGGTTACCCCCTCCACTTCAGGAGGGGTTCAAGCTCCCATGGGATTCAAGTGGAGGTAACCTGACCTTTTTTCACCATTATGGAAAGCATTCATTACAGCAAGTTACCATTAGTGCTTCTGAGTGCTACTAAAGTGATACTAAACTGATGTTATTGTGTGTTGTGTTCGCTCACCAGTCAGCACATCATTTGCCACACCTACCTGTCAATCAATATATCATTCTCGACTTTGCTCCAGACCGATAACACCTACTGTCTGTTTACCGAGCAAAGCAGCGCTAGAGTGCCGTATCGGGAAACTAATTTTCCACTTAAGTTATCTGTTTCTCGTCATTCTCGTGTTGGCTTTCTTTACCTTCGCCAATGGAATCACTGGATAGAGGAGCACTCCAGGATCATTTAGAAAAGGCTGCAGTTATAGTTTAGACACAACATGGGTTTGTTAAGGGGAAATCTTATCTGAACAATCTGATTGGATACTATAATGTGGTCACAAAGGAACTGGATGAAAAAAAATAATTTTGATATCATATGTTGGATTTTAGGAAACTTTTAATACTGTTGCACATAGAAGACTACTGTTCAAGTTGGAGCAGTATGGTATTAAGGACAAGTCGCTATAATGGATAAAAGGATGGTTCAGTGGGAAAAAACAAAAAGTGGTAATGAATGGACACTGCTCTTCATGGGCTAATGTTATTAGTGGAGTTTCCCAGGGGTTCGTGTTGGGACCATTGTTGCTTTCTGTATTTATCAATGATATTGATGAAGGTAAAACAGGCTTAATGTCCACATTTGCAGATGATACGAAGGTTAGTATGATTGTTAATAACAGTAACGATGGTATATGACTGCAACAGGATCTAGAAAAGTTGAGCAGATGGGCTGAGAGGTGGTAACTGAAGTTTAACATTGACAAATCAAAGTACTGCATATGCGTAGCAGTAACACCATAGTAACATACCAACTATGTGGTACTCAGAGTAGCAGAGAATGAAAAAGACCTGCTGATAATTGTGCAGCCAGATATGAAGTTTTCTGCGCAGTGCAGACAGGCTGCAAGAGTAGCCTATCTGTACTGACAAGACAGGCTACTCATAGGGTCTTGTCAATAATGTACTGGAAATTTACAGTCTAAATAAATTCAAGGCTGAAGTAGACATACTTTTGGAGTAAACTGGATGGGTGAAATGGGAAGGGATTTTTTTTTTTTTTTTTTTTTCTTCTTCTTTTTGGCTGATGCTATATAACTTTGCTTTCTTGCATCATATGCCACTACTAATGGTAATGCTAAATAATACTCAGAGACGGTGTACAATGTGTGGAAAATATGCAAAATTTGTGTGCATTAAATGCAATGTTGGACTCCATTCTGATGAATGTTTCATACTTTATCATCAGTAAATGTTATTGTGCTCTTCATAATACCAATAACCAACATTTAGTGTATTTGTTTTGACAATGATAAAATAAAACTTTTATTTATCCCTAATTTTTAGTAATTCGAAAACACTATTGTCCAGTGTGTGATATATCTTACAGGCAAAAAAATAGAGAACACTACTTTTTTAAACAAATTTTAATGAAACTAACTTAGATATGCTATACTGAATATAATATTTCAGTTTCAACAAAAAATTCAAATTTTTTTTGGGCATTAATGGGTTAAGAGATGTTAGAAAATGTTTCTGCAAAAACATTAACTATTTGCAGTTGAATCCACAAACAGTGTATCCATAACACTCCAATATAGATGGAGAATGTGTATTTTTCCTTAATTTTCCAGATTTCGTAATTGTAATTTTTAACTCATTTTTAACTCTGAAGTGAGCACATCTCACTTCAGAGTGGGACTTGAATGTGTTTGTGTTGTTGGTTTTTTTTTTTTTTTTTGTTTTTTTGTTTTGTAAATGCAGAATAATCAGATGAGGTATATGTTAAGTGCATTGTTTGCATTTTTTGTCCTTTGTACAGTACTATCAATTCAGTCTTTTCTAAATATTTAATTTAATATAATGTAATTTACTATTTTAGCAACTGTTGAAGTATTTTTATGGTTGTACTTAGTCCCTCTGGCCTGCATGCCATCCAAGGTCATGTAAGCACTTTCTAAGCACATTAGTTTCCAGACAGTCAATTTACAGAACTGAAATCTTTTTTTGGTAAGAGTACCCTTTTATGTTCCTAGTTAATCTTGTTTGCTCTTCTCTGCACCTATTCAAACAGGTATACAGCTTTCCTAAAATGAGGCTTCTAAACTTGTATGCAATAATAATATAAGCAAATTGCCATGAATATTGCATACAAGTTTAGAAGCCTCATTTTAGGAAAACTGTATACCTGTTTGAATAGGTGCAGAGAAGAGCAAACAAGATTAACTAGGAACATAAAAGGGTACTCTTACCAAAAAATGATTTCAGTTCTGTAAATTGACTGTCTGGAAACTATGCACCTGAGAAGACCTGAATAAAATGTGTAAGCTTTCTCAGACAATGCACACAAAAGAGGGCATAAATTTAAAAAGGATGGTTGTAGGATAAATGTGCAAAAATTTGCTTTTTGCAAGAGATTAAGTGATTTTTTGGGTACTTTAAATAAATTTAAAGAAGGATCAGGTAAATTATTAGAAAAGACAGGCTAAAGAACACACTCTCTCTCTCTCTCTCTCTCTCTCTCTCTCTCTCTCTCTCTCTCTCTCTCTCTCTCTCTCTCTCCCTCCCTCCCTCCCTCCCTCCCTCCCTCCCATTTGTTTCTTCATAATTCTGACACTGCTAATAGTAATACAAATGCTAAATAATGAGAGATTCAATAACATCATTTAGCCCAATCACTCAGTTAAATAAAATAAAAAAAGTTTTTCACTGCACTTTCATTTACTCCTAGACAATGACTAAGTCCTATTTGCATCTTAGGCTAAATTTATGACATAAAAAGCATTGCTCTACATACAAAAAGTATCATTATTTTAAAAATAAATATCTTATACAATAAAGGTATACATAGATTATCTGATGAAACAATTTTCACTTACAACTGTTCATATATTTTATCCACTTCATGTCTTCCTGTTATTTGTCGATAAAAAGTGAAGAACACTTCAAAACTTAATTTTTCTGGGTTAAAGGAATCACTCTATTAACAAAGAAATATTAAGTTATCAATCAATTATTGATAAATTTATTTTGTGTAGCATTAATAAGTCATGATACACACATTTAACAAAACAGTCAGAGATTTATGAATAATGACCTATACCATCTTATAATATGCCAACAGTGAATTTAAAAGGTAATTCAACTGCAGAAAGCATTCTTATTAACAGTGTTTATATAAATTAGAATATAATGTTTATTAATAAGTACATAGTCTTATTAATAGTAAAAACCTGGTATTAATTAACTATGGCTTTATAATAATAAAAAAAATTACAGAATAGCTTTTTACACCAGTCAATCTGAATTTTTTTTTTCCCTCCTTGGAAACATGGAAGATGTTTAGAGGCTTGATGTTTTGTTTGTGAGTTGTTATGAGGCTTACAATGGTAACTAAGGCCATAATGACTATCTGTCAGAGTCATTATTTCTATATCCATTCCAGTTAGTTAAGGTTAAATTATCAAACAGCATCTAATGTTCAGAGGCATTTAAAATACATAAAGAGTTCACCTAGCATATGAGAGATTCAGAGGAAGTTGCAGGTTTACTAAGATGGCTGAAAAAAAAATCAATCAAAATGTGCCTACTGTGAATTATATCTAAAAAACCAGCTTTGCAAGTAAGAAAGCTGCCCAATACATGGTTCTGTCAGTATAACTTCTTTTGATATACTCATTTATAAACTGGAACTATGTAAACACAGTATTTTTAATTCTACAGAATTTATTACACAATTTATCTCTCTAGTTGTGCACAAATGGAACTATATTAATCTCCATTTGACAGATATTATCAAGATGTCTTTTAATAACTTAAAAGTTATCACTGTGTAATGACCTTGATTTTTTGTAGCTTGAACCATTTCTGATCCTTGATCCATCTCCTGAATTATTTCCTGAGATTCCAACATGGCTAGGGATCATAGGATAGCAACTTGTTTTCTTGCTCTTTGAAAATCTCTAAGATGATTCTTAAGATGTTGAGTCAATGTGTGTAGGGAAAGTTCACTCTTCTGTAGAACCAGTAGCATACTAAAAGAATCAATATAGATAAGGGAAGAAAAAAAACTGGTACGTGGTAATACAATCTAAGACTAATTTAAAAGCACACTGGTCTGTTGTAAAAGTACAAAAAATAAGGAGCAGAGAAAGGGTATTATTGATTCTGGAAAAACTATTGCTGCATCTATTGAGTTTTTAAATTTTGATTCCTCTTATATATCTGTTAGTTGTTTCTGTTTCAAAACAGTATTGACAAGTTATGGTATAGTAACTTGTCTTGAGAAAATACTCCCCCCCCCCCAAAGAGCGGATCCAAAACACTGACATTAACTGTAATTTTATTAAGTTAAATGAATATGCCTTTGTGTAGGAAATCCACTTTTTCACCTCTGCATGTCAATCAATATAATTTGCAAACAGACAGAGAGTGTTATCTTTTTTTTTTTTTTTTATCTTTTTAAAGTTAATTGGAGATATATTATTTTTCCTCCATTTTGAAAGGCATTAGAAAAGGCCTAGTCAACAGCAAAGGCAGTTCTGAATATTTGTTTTGGGTGGAAATACAACACAGATTTCTTTCACAATTTTCAATTAAGTATCTGAAATGCAATCCACTTGGTCTACTTTCATTTGACTTGCATCCCTGGTTGACTACCCAGGGATGCAAGTATGGTACTAGTCAAAGTGGGGTAATTGACTATGTATTTTTGCCAAATGCATGCAGAGTAGATAATCTTGAATATGTAGCAGAGGTTCAGATTCACCTGTGCACAAGGCTCCTGGGGCTTTATGTAAATCACTGTGATGAAGGGTATGCAGGCACTGCTGTAATATACTCCTCTTACTGAAGCATATACAGGAGCTCTTTAATCCAAATAAGACTAACCAGAGTTTTATACAACTGTAGCAATGTAAAGGGTGGCCATAATTAAAGTATCCCTATTCAGAGCTCTCTGTAGCTCTAGGTAATAAGCGGAATGCCACCAAAATTAGTAAGTAAACTATTCAAGGCATCTGGAGAAGGATCCCGTGGAAAAAAAAAAAAAAAAAAAGTTCCAAAATCTGCCAATTGGAGATAATATGGCAGTGTACAGGAGGAAAGACATGACAAAGTACCAACAAAAAAATAACTAGGACAAACTTTAATGAAATTACAAATTTTTATTTGTGCTCTTTGCAAAAAAAAATGAAAAGAAATTGAACTAAACTGTCAGAGAAAATGGTTTCACGGCTCCAAACTCACTCACAGTTTACTCCTGATGGTATGGTCAATGATGTTGCTGATGATGGAGTTGGTTTTCGATGTGATTACCATTGTTCTGGACCAGAAATTGCATTCGATGCAGAGTGTGCTCAACTGCAGAATGAAACAATTCTGGAGTAATGTTCCACACATGCTGCATTACGTTGTCCTTTAGGACAGCCAGGTTAGGGCCATTTCCCCGGATATACATTGGCCTTGAGGTGACCCCACAGCCAAAATTCACACGGTGTAAGGTCAGGTGACCATGGTGGCCATGCAATGGGAAACAAACAACTAATGACTCTTTCTGCAGTAAAATCATCCCAGGGGCTCACATCTGGTGAGTATGGGCTTGGCAAACCCAGGGTCCTGAGCTGGATATCATCATTCTTCTATTTCTTGCTTTCTTGGTGATTCCCTTTTACACACTCTCTCTCTCTCTCTCTCTCTCTCTCAGGGTAATGTGGGAAATTTTTTTTTTTTTTTTTTTTTTGGCTGGTGCAGCATAAGCCTCAGGCTTCCTTGCACCATATGGCTAATAATAATAATAATAATAATAATAATAATAATAATAAAATGATGCTGGAGAAGCTGCTTTACTGGTTGTGCGATATGAGGAACCCCATCTTGCATAAAAATTGTCTTATTCAGTCATCCTCTTTGCTGCAGTTGAGGAATAATGAAACTGCTCAGCATGTGATGATATCTTTGTGCTGTAGTAAAACAGGTGGCTGCTGGGTGCAATTCCTCGAAAAAGTATGGTCCTAGGATGAAATTTGAAGTCACACCACACCAGATGGTGATTTTTGGAAAGTGCAATGGGATTTGCAGAATAGCATGCAGTGCTTCTGAATCCCATATTCGGCAGTTTTGAGTGTTGACAGTCCCATCGAGATAAAAATGGGCCTCATCTTCCCAAAGAATATTCCATGGCCAGGCAACATCCACTTCCATTCTGGGTAAAAACATTAGAGCAAATGCCATTCGTTTTTCAGGATCATCTCTTTGCAGCTGCTACGGCGACTGATCTTGTATGGATAATAGTGGATTAATTTCTGAAGAATTTTCCACACAATGGAATATGAGACATCCAATTGCCTCGATACTCCTTGTACGTTGCTACTAGTTCCAGCAGCTGTATCTGTGGATTGGTTGATGATAGCCATTTCAACTTCCTCTGCTACCTGAGGTGAAACAGGTAGCATGGGAAGCCTTTACAGACAAAATATTAAATAGAATCAGAGCCAAGGATGATTAAGAAGATGAAAACAATCAATATAAATTTATTCATTGACAGAATAAAAATCATAACACCTCCCAAATAGAACTGGAATTTACTCAACAAGAAGTGTATGAAGCAGTCAGGAAAATCAAAAATGACAACTTCCTTGGCAAAGAGCAAACTGAATGATGAGGCAGTAAAAAAAGTTAAACGAAGTACCCCCCACAACCTTGTACAATAAATGTCTCTCTGAACACACCTTTCCAAAAACCTGACACAAAGCACTGCTCAACATTATACATAGAGAGCATAATAAACAAGAAACTGACTCTAGCTTGTATCAACCAAATGCCTTTTTCCTAGTGCTTGGAAAAATATATGAAACAATAACAGCCCAAAGAATAACAGAAACTTTTGTGGCTAAGGCCCTTAGCCAATTTTACTTCAGGCTGGGATCACTGAGTATGCTCTTTACAAAATCTTAGAATTGGTCTGCAACACATCACAAAAATATGTGCTAGGCATTTTCATTGACTTTCAAGATGCAATTGACCAGCTCTAGTAGGGCAATATCCTAAATAGTGTTTACAGCAGAACTACTGCTCAACAGAAATTTAAAAATCATTCAGGAATATTTCACTGAACAATGAGTAACTGTAAAAAACAAATATTACAAAACTGAAAACACTGCTACCATGGGCTATCCTCAGTGCTCTGTTTTGAGCCTGCCCTCTTTGGAATCTAGTACTTGATGAGTGGCTTAACGAAAACATTGCTAATACCAGAATAGTTATACAAGAACATTATTTGATTCTCGTTATTACAGAAATGTCAAAAATAATTTATTTTTGTAAACTAAATCTTCACATATTGGCAACATTGCCTTCTGTCATTTGCTTCTTGATCTGGAGAGTGCCATGGAGCAGTGTTTATCAGTGTGAGCTCAGTTTATTTTTTAAGATTATTAGGTCAAACTTGTGCTGAAAAGATGAGTAAAATATATTCAAGCAAGTGTTTGAATGATCCTTCTTTTGTTATATCTGTGGAAGTTATGTAATCTCAAGCAAAGACAAGATATTACAGAATTTGTAAAAAAAATAATGTGTATTGTGCTTATTTTGGAGTGAAACTCAGTGACCAAGATAAGCAATGGACACTACACAAAGTTTCTCAAACCTGTGTTGGAGCACAGAAACTATGGAAAAATGGTAAAAAGGAGACTATGCCATTTGTATGGCAAGAGCCCACAAACCGTGATGACTGTTACTTTTGCTTACTTAATGCACATGGATACAATGCAAAAAAGGAAGAAGGGCATTGTATATCCTAATATTCAATCTGCCATTAGAGCAGCCCTACATTAGCATTAGTAGAGGCATTTGATGCAAGAAAGCAAGCTTATGCAGCATCAGCCAAAAAAAAAAAAAAAAACCACTTCCACTTCACCCCTCTGTTCGTTCAAAATACCTGTCCAGCTGAGCCTTAAACTTATTTAGGCTATCAACCTCCACCACAAGGGATGGAAGTCTGTTCCGCCAACCAACCACCCGCTGGCTAAAAGCAAATTTCCGCACGTCTATCCTACATCTGTCTTTCCTCAATTTGAATTTATGCCCTCTCAGGTGATTTTTCTGAGCTAGAGGAAGAATCCCATCAGCATTGAGCATGCTTAAACCATTCAAGGCTTTATACACCTCTATCAGATCACCTCGCTGGTGCCTAGTCTCCAGACACTGTAATTTGCAAAACTTAAGCCTTTCTTCGTAACAGCACCCCTTTGTTCCATTCACTAATCTTGTTGCCCTTCTCTGTACTCATTCCAGCAGCTCTACATCCTTCTTGAAATGAGGCCTCCAGACCTGTATACAGTACTCTAGGTGTGGCCTGACCATTGCCTTATACAATGGAATAATCACCTCCTTATCCCTGCTGGAAAAATTCCTGTATATCATTGACAATACTCCATGAGCTACTCTTGCAGCCCGTCTGCACTGTTCAGAGAACTTCATATCTGCCTGCACAACCACCCCCAAGTCCCTTTCATTCTCTACCACTGTCAGTGTAGTACTACAGAGTTGATACGTTGCTCTGGTGTTGCTGTTTCCGATGTGTAGTACTTTACATTTGTCAATGTTAAACTTCATTTGCCACCTCTCAGCCCATCTGCTCAACCTTTCCAGATCCTGTTGCAGCAGCATAGTGTCAGTAGTGTCCTTGACAACCCTGCCAACCTTTGTATCGTCTGCAAACTTGGATATTAAGCTTGATATACCATCATCAATATCATTTATAAATACAAAAAACAATAATGGACCCAACACTGAGCCCTGAGGGACTCCACTAATAACATTAGTCCACGATGAGCAGTGTCCACTGATTACCACTCTCTGTCTTCTCCCCCTCAACCACCCCTTTATCCATAGCAGCAATTTGCCTCCAATGTCACACTGCTCCAATTTGTGTAGCAGTCTTCCATGTGCAACAGTATCAAAAGCCTTTCTAAGATCCAAGTATATAATATCAAAGTTATTCCCTGCATCCAGTTCTTTTGTGACAGCATCATAGTATCCAATCAAGTTGGTCAGGCAAGACTTCCCCTTAACAAAACCATGCTGTGTCTGAGCTATAACTGAAGTCTTGTCTAAATGATCCTGCAGTGCTTCTTTAACCAGTGCCTCCATTAATTTTCCTGGAACAGAAGTTAAGCTCACAGGTCTATAATTACTTGTGTCAGCCTTTGATCCTCCTTTGTGAATTGGGATCACATTTGCACATTTCCAGTCTATGGGTACCTCCCCTGAGTCCAAGGAAGCTCTCATAATTATGGCTAAGGGTTTGCTTACTTCCTTTGCTGCCTCCTTTAATATAACTGGATAGATCCCATCCACCCCGGGTGCCTTTCTTGTGTTTATCTTCAACAGTTTCTCCTCCACTTTACTCCCAGTTATTTCAAGATTCTGTAGCTTACTGCTAGAATTGAATACACCTCTGACATTCCCCTTGCTGAATAACTCCTCATCTGAATGTCGATGCAAAATATTCATTTAGTTTGTTAGCTACCTGAGCAGGATCATCAACAGTTGACCCATCAATATCAAGTGGACCAATCTGATTCATCACCTTCCTTCTAGAGTTTACATAAGTAAAGAACTCTTTGCTGTTTTTCTTTGCATCCCTTGCCAAGGATTTCTCGTAATCTGCCTTCGCCTGCCTAACCTCCTTTGTAACTTGGTTGCATATCAACTTGTATCTATCATAGGCTTCTGTGTCATATGTTAATTTGTAAGTATCCCATGCATTTTTCTTCTCTGCCATATGCCTCATTAGTTCATCTGACATCCATTTTGGCCTAAACCTTGAACAATATTTCTTAGTTGGTATGTAAAGCCTAGTAGCTTCCAAGATAAGTTCTTTGAATGCTTCCCATTTTGAATTTGCTGTTGGTAACATCATCATCAGTTGGTCCCACTGTATAGAATTTAAATACTGTCTCAGTCCATCGTAGTCGCCTTTACGGAAGCAATAACCCTTCCCTTTACCCCTAATGGTAGTTACCTCTTTCAGTAAATCCCACTTCAGCACACTGTGATCACTGCCACCTAGTGGTTCATTTATCTGCAGATTCTTAATGCATGAAGAATCACTGCTGATAATCAAATCAAGAGTATTACTCCCTCTAGTTGCCTCCCGAACATGCTGATGTAGAAAACAATCATCCAATAAATCCACAAAAGCCCTGCTAGTGTGTGAGTAACCAGCCCCCAAATTCCAGTCAATATCTGGGAAATTAAAATCTCCCAATTATAAGACTCTCTGATTTACTGGCCCACTCTATTTCCCTGTACAGTTCCTTATTATACTCATCAGAGTCATTAGGCCTATAGCACACTCCTACTCTCAATTTTGATCTCCCAATGCTTATGTCACACCAAACTGACTCAACACTGCACTGTCCAGCGATGTCGACTGGCTTCACTTCCTTGGTTTTTATGTGTTTCTTAACTAATAGCATAACCCCTCCCCCCTTCCTATCCTGTCTATCCTTTCTGTAGACGTTGTACTCCCCAAATTGCAGTTCCGCATCCCTTATATCTGTGTGACACCACGTCTCTGATATCCCAACAATATCTGCCTTCGATGTTTTGAGCAATACCTCAAATTCATCAAATTTATTTACTAAACTCCTAGCATTGGTGTACACGCAAGTATACCTGCACCTGTTTCTATTCTTAGCTACCCTAACACAACCCATGTGTTTACTTGTACCGCAATGGCTCCCAGCAGTCTCTGAAATACCATGCATCTTGTTTTTCAGGCTTCTGCTCATTCTAATAGAAGCAGTGCAAGAATCTCTTTCACCTCTGCCAGTGGCTACTGTCAATCTATTGGTCTTTGTCTCCCCCCAAGCTAGCAGTTTTCCGACCCACCTAACACTGCCTCGATAGCTTCAGCAAATATTCTTGCACCCTTTCTATTTAAGTGTATCCCATCCCTGTAGAAGCAATCTCTCCTGTTAACAAGTACAGTCCAGGCTGAAAAAAATTCTACCCCTTGAGCCTTGCACAATCTTTCCAGGGCTGAATTGATCGACAAGGCTCTCATCATATACTCCCTCCTATCGTGTCTGGGCAGAATTGCAGACACTTTCAAATTCAACCCTAATTCTCGGCTTTTGTTCAACAGTGACCTGTACTTGTTAAGTAATTCTGCCAGTCTCCTACTCTTAATATTATTAGTGCCAACCTGTACAACTATATCACCTTTTGTGCCCTTAAAAGATGATATTCGCTCTACAACGTCATCAACCTTTGCCCCTGGCAGATATGTAGATAACCTGTCATTCCATGCCCTCCACTTATATTGGAGAATGTAGAAGCAGAGAGTGCTGAAAGTGAAGCTTCTGAAGATGGAACTGAAGTCTACATGCCTGGAGACACTGAATCCAGCCCTGAACTGTCTCACAGCATGAACTCAATGATATAGTAAGAGATTTAAATTTACCAAAAGAATCTGCAGAACTCCTTGCTTCTAGACTTAAGTCAAAAAATCTTCTAGCACATGGGTTGTTTTTTTCGTTGTACTGACACAGAGAATGAGAACTAGTCCCGTACTTTTTCTGAGGACAAGTCTATGGTTCTTTGCGGCAATATATATAATTAATGAATGATTTAGGAATCGGTTACAATCCCCCACAGTAGACACTTCTTATTGACTTTTCAAAGGTGTGTTGCTCCACAATAGAAATATATATGGGTCAATTCCAGTAGCTCACTCTTGCATTTGAAATAAAAGTATGAGAAATTGAAGAAGTTGTTGACAAATATTAGTTACAAAGAACATGATTCATTGGTCTGTGCTGACTTTAAAGTGATAGGCACATTACTTGGACAGCAACCTGGTGTTTTTGTAAGTGGGACAATCACACAAAGAGTAAACACTAGAATGTCAAGGTCTGCCTAAAGAGGGCCAGTTTTTGGGCTGGATCAAACAACATAGTTCATAAACCAGTGGTAGACCCTGAAACCAACATCAAGTTGGTTTTGATGAAACAGTTTCTGAAAGCTTTACCTCAGGAAGTTACCTGCTTCAACTACCTTTGTTCTAAATTCCCATCTATTGCCCAAGAGAAGCAAAAACATGGTATTTTTGTTGAACCTCAAATTCTCAAAATGATGAGAAACAGAAATTTTAGAATTAGCATTAGTAGAGGGATATGATACAAGAAGGCAAGCTTATATAGCATCAGCCAAAAGAAAAAAAAAAAAAAAAAAAAAAAACTTTCACATTTTACCCATACATTCATTCCAAAAATTGGTCTAGTTCTGCTTTGAACTTATTTAAGTTGTTGACCTCTGCTACAACAGACAGAAATTTCTTCCAACAATCAAACACCCGCTGGCTAAAGGCAAATTTCTGCACGTCTCTCCTACAGCTGTGTTTCCTCAATTTGAATTTATGTCCCAAAACATGAGAAATCTGAGCAAGATGAAGAATTCCATCAGCATTGAGCTTGCTCAAACCATTCAAGGCCTTATACACCTAAATCAGATCATCTCACAGGTGCCTAGTCTCTGCATGCTGCAATTTGCAGAACTGAAGCCTTTCTTAAACTCACCAATTTCATTTCCCTTCTCTGTACTCATTCAGGCATCTCTACATTCCTCCTAAAATGAGGCCTCCAGATCTGTATCCAGTACTCAAGGTGTGTGGCCTGACCATTGCCTTGTAGAAGTGGATAATCACCTCCTTATCCTTGCTTGGAAAATTCCTGGATATTATTGACAAGACACCATGAGCTACCCTCGCACCTGTCTGCAGTGCTCAGAAAACTTCATATCTGACTGCACAATTCCCACAGGTTTTTTTCATTCTCTACTTTTGGAGAATGAAAATAGTCCGCTGGTGACATATCGGCTGTTTACCCAACTGTGTAAAATTTTGGTGGAACTAAAGCAGTTGCTGTTGTCATTTGTAAGGCTTTTGATCATGTTTGGCATAAAAGTCTTCAAACTAAGCTTGTGTTTTATGAATTCTCAACTGTTCTTTGCAGTTGGGTATCCTATTCTCTCTCTCTCTCTCTCTCTCTCTCTCTCTCTCTCTCTCTCTCTCTCTCTCTCTCTCTCTCTCTCTCTCTCTCTCTCTCTCTCTCTCTGTCCACTCACTGCAGGTGACAATTAATCTCTATCTTCTAACCTTTCCACTAATGCTGGTTTCCCACAAAGTTCAGTTCTTTCTCCCACTGAGGCTTCTCCATAGCCAGGTGGGAAGGAGCAGCAGTGCGTAGTACACACTTCTTGATTAGACCGGGTTTCGAGCCCGTCACCACCAAATACAGTCAGGGAATGACCACCGCATATCCCGGAGCAATATGGCCTTAGTTGCTAATGCTCCTAAAAACCAAATAACAAATAACATCTCCCACTCTTTTCCTCTCGTATATTAGCATTAGTAAAGGCACATGATGCAAGAAAGCAAGTGGATATCAAAGTTATTCCCTGCATCTAGTTCCTTTGTGACCACATCATAGTATCCAATCAAACTGGTCAGACAAGACTTCCCCTTAACAAAATCATGCTATGTCTGAGCTATAACTGAAGTCTTGTCTAGATGATCCTGCAGTGCTTCTTTAACCAGTGCTTCCAGTAATTTCCTTGGAACAGAAGTTAAACTAACGGGTCTGTAATTACTTATGTCACCCTTTGATCCTCCCTTGTGAATTGGGGTCACATTTTCACATCTCCAGTCCATGGGTACCTCCCCTGAGTCCAAGAAAGCTCTCATAATTATGGCTAAGGGTTTGCTTACTTCCTTTGTTGCCTCCTTTAATATAACTGGATAGATCCCATCCCATTCCCCCCAGGTGCCTTTCTTATGTTTGTCTTCAACAATTTCTCCTCCACTTTCCTCTCAGTTATTACAAAATCATCTAACTCTCACTGCCAGAGTTTATTTCACCTCTGGCATTCTCCTCCCTGAATAACTCCTCATGTGTAACTGTAGATGCAAAATACTCATTTATAGTGTTAGCTACCTGAACAGGATCATCAACAGTTGAACCATCGATATCCAGTGGACCAATCTAATTCATCCCCTTCTTTCTAGAATTTACATAAGTAAAGAACTCTTTGCTGTTTTTCTTTGCATCCTTTGCCAAAGATTTCTCGTAATCTGCCTAACTTCCTTTGTGACTTGGTTACAGACTAGCTTATATCTATCTTAGGCTTCTGTGTCACCCATTAATTTATGTGTGTCCCATGCATTTTTCTTCTCTGTCACATGTCTCATTAGTTCATCTGACATCCATTTAAGCCTAAACCTTGAACAATATTTCTTATGTGAAAAGCCTAGTAACTTCCAAGATTCTTTGAATGCTTCTTATTTTGAATTTGCTGTTGTACATCATCAGTTGGTCCCACAATATAGAATTTAAATACTGTCTCAGACTTCCGTAGTCACCTTTACGAAAGCAAAAACCCTTCCCTTTATCCCTGATGGTAGTTACCTCTTTGAGTAAATCCCACTTCAGCACACTGTGATCACTGCCACCTAGTAGTTCCTTTAGCTGCAGATAAAGGAACCATCAGGTGGCAGATAAAGGAACCACTAATGATAACAAACTGCATTCTACTTTCCAGTTTGAGAACCTGGAAGGTAAAACTAGATTCTACCTTTCCCTGCACAAACAGTTTATCTTCTTGAATATCCACCACTAATTCCTTAAAATCCTCATCTCCAGGTAACTCGCTTTTTTTCCCAACTTTATTTTTCTTCTGAATAAATTAAAATCTGCTCTACTGGAATACTGTTCTCATGTCTGGGGTGAAACTCCCAAAACCTCTCTGAGGTTTCTGTCATCAATTCTAAGTTTGGTTAATTACTGATCCGTCCCTCACAAAGTCTCTCCGCTCGGTCTCATAGACATTCTTTTCTGCTACATGCTTTTTCTATGGGCACTGTTCTTCTGAAATGGCATCCATAATCCCAACCCCCAATAACTACTTCCAAACCAGTCCAAACACTTGCCACAACTGGTCAGTATCCATTCATTTTACAACTTTACTCTTACAAAACCAACTTTTCTTCTTAATTATCACCTTCAACTTCCATTTTCTGGAACAACCTTTCTTCTCATGTGTTTCACAAAAATTGCAATCTACAGAAATTCAAATTTAATGTCAAGAAGTATTTTCTGTCTTTTCAACCTACACACAATACTAAGTACTATAGGTTCTTACAACTTTTATAATTTGTGGTTTTCATTTACAAAAAAAGAAAAACTCCTTCAAGTAGATTTCTTTCCTTAATTTTTTTAAGATACAAAAATAAAATTCTCAGATTAGATTAGTCTGCAATTATTTTTAATGTTCTCTTGACAACCATTTATTATCTCATTAAAAAAAAATTCCTGATAATATTTCCCATGATTCAATTTATATTACATATATTAATGCATTCATTATAATTATTACTCACTGAAATAAGTTTCTCTAGCACTCACTGAGAGACTTCTAGATGAACAGAAAACTCACTACAACACTGTTATGGGAAACTTCAATGCTAAGGTTGGAAAGAGACAAAACAGCACAGAAAGGGAAACTATAGGAAATTTTGGAATTGGTGAAAGAAGTGAAAGACTTGTGGAATTTGCAGAATCTCAAGGAATGTCAGTAATGAATACTTTTTTCAAGAAAAGGGTGAACATAAAGTGGACATGGAAAAGCCCAAATGGAATAACAACTAATGAAATTGACTTCATCTTCACTAACAGAAGATATATTGTGAATAATGTTACCGTCCTGAACAAGGTAAATGTTCACGTAATATCACAGCTAACAGAGAAAGCAAATTAATATAAAACACCATTATGCCTGGCATTTGTGGATTATGAAAAGGCATTTGACTCCATACAGTATAAGGCTTTGGGCACTGGAAAGAAAAGGCATAGACACCCCATACATTATGATTTTGTAGAAAAATGTGAGAATGCTACATCCTTTATTAGACCAGAAAAAGACAGTAGCAAATTTAAAATTGAGAAAGGAGTTCAACAAGGAGACACAATATCTGCGAAGTTATTTACTGCGGTCCTTAAGAAGCTTTCAGAAGATTGGACTGGTCGCAGTCCAATCTTCTGAAAGGTAGGTTCATATATTTATCTTGGACAAGTCATTAGCTGTAACAATGATAAATGGCTGGAAGTCAGGAGAAGAATAAATTTCGGATGGATAGCCTTCAGGAAATGTAGTTGCATACTGAGGAGCAATGTCCCAATTTTTGTCTGAAACGTAAAATAATGAACTAATGTATACTCCCCACCATGACTTATCGAAGTGAAACTTAGGCACTCACCTATGAAACAAAATAAAAGAATGAAACAAATTATATTAGGAATCAGACTGTTGGATAAGAAGAGAAATTTATGAATTAGGCAGCAAACACAAGTAAAGGACATTCTTATCAAAACTAAAGAACTGAAATGGACTTGGGAAGGACGTAGCTCGAAGACATTATGACAGATGGACCAAGAAAATAACAGAATGGTACCCATGAGGAGCTAAACGAAAACCTGGAAGACAACAACGTAGATGGACAGTTGAAATTCAAGTGTTCATAGGTTGGATGGCCATTGCACAAAACAGAAGGGACTGGAAAATTGTGGAAAGGCCTTCATCCTGCAGTGGATTGAAAATGGCCGATGATGATGGGCCCTCAGTGTATTAGAACCATGAGAACCCTCCAGTAGGCCCAGTATCCCCTATTGCTTTACACTTTGCTACATGTCCCAACAGGATGGTTTAAGAGAGTGCAAGAATAAGTTCTACCTCATCTTATTGCCACTATTAAATGATTAGTCATTGTATTCCCCCAAATCCCCACCGCTCAGCTCCCTCTGAAATGATGTATCTGTTCTATTATGTGTATCCACCTCTAAAAATCAGTCCCTATGTCATTAAGTGTAAGTCAGTCTTAGAGAAACCTTACCACTTGCAAATGGTCTACAAGACTCATACAGTTAAACACCCTCCTAACTTGTCTCAACAAAATTCTAACTCTTGTATAGATGGATGAAAGATAATTCTGAGCTTATAAATAGATATATCTCATGCTTTACTATTCATAAAACTTACTGAGAGAATTAAAAATTATATACCTTTCCACTTGGGAGATTACAGTGCTCCAGGCCCTTTTCTATTCTTTTCTTATCATCTTTGTGTTGAGCAAATCTCTTCATAATGCTTCAAATGAGCAGAGAAGAAGAAAAACAAAAATCATGAAAATATGCACATTTATAAAAATAACAAATTAATTTTATTCAGAGTAAAACCATTCTTCTTCCTAAAACCTCAGGTACTATTTCCACAATGGAGAGCTGGTTAGGAAAGAGCTATTTCCATAATGGTGATCTGCTCAAGAACTATATCACTGTGATCTTGATATACTTGTATATATATAGGATCATCAAGAAAAAATCAGTTTTGAATGTTTACATTTTTTGACATATTGCACTGGCATTTGGTGAATTGGTGAAGGTAAAGAAAGCTGACAGGAGAACCACAGCAAACTTCAGGACTATTACCAGACAAACTTGTTTCCCGCTACTGCAGTTTCTCCCTTCATTCTCAATAAACAGATGGTGCATGTTATCAGTAGAAGTTGATAAAGATGTACTGATTAGTTTTTTCTTCATTATTAAAAGCAGATTATTGGAGTTCGTGAGTGTAATGCCTTCGGGGCTGAAATTTACTTATGGGTACACCCTCAAAATTGACTCAGTCTTAGGGTGTTTATCTCCCCTTCCTGCTGTTTTAAAATAGGAAAACGCCTTCAATAGATGGTGTGTGTTATCAGTAGAAGTTTGTTTTCCTATTTTAAAACAGTGGGAAGGGGAGGGATAAACACTCTAAGACTGAGGCAGTCTGGAGGATATACCCAAAAGTAGATTTCAGCCCACTCATGAACTCCAATAATCTGCTCTTAATAATGAGAAAAAACTAATCAATACATTGTTATTGACTTCTACTGCCACTACTGATAACACGCACCATCTGTTTACTGGGAATGCAAAAAGAAACTGCAGTAGCGGGAAACCAGTTTGTCCGGTAAAAGTTTCCCATGGTTCTCATCATCGGCTTTCTTTACCTTAGCCAGTGAATTTAGTGGTCTTAAATAACAGAGGCACATTACTACAAGCATGGTTTTGTTGTGCTTTGATTTTTCTGGTGCAAAGGCTACTTAGGCCATATTGCACCTATCATACTGTTGTTGTTATTTGGTTTTTAGGAGCATTAGCAACTAAGGCCATGTTGCTCCGGGAATATGCGGTGGTCAGTCCCTGACCTTTCCGCATCCTCTATATTTGGTGGTGACGGGCTCGAACCCCGGTCTAATCAAGAAGCGTGTGCTGCACACTGCTGCTCCTTCCCACCTGGCTACGGAGGCACCACCTATCATACTAATACTAATACTATTGGCTTCTATGGAAGCAGTTAGAAATGGTTATATAAACCTATTCATTTCAGAAAGAAGAAAAATTCTGTAAGGTTTGAATTTTCGCTGATGATATGGCTAAGTGACAATTCCCGTAAGTTCGAGAAAGAAGTGAATGAAATTAGATGAGAGTTATTATACAAGGTGCATTCCAGGAGTATGTGTTTTATCGTGAGTGACCTGTGGCAATATGTACACTGTGGAAGGTCATTACCTGATAACAGGAATAGATGGGTCAAATGAGTGTGGCCTATTCGGGCTCTGGCCAGGACTACCTCTTCTTGTCTGTTTGTGCATTAATTGTAGTACAAGTTTAATTTCAAGGAGTTTGTTATGTATATGTGTTTGCCACTGAAGTGTTCATCATTCCTTACATATATTTGGTATATGCATTTTGTAATCACTGAACGAGACCAGAAAATTCAGTGGGGCTGTGCTGGATGGATGCTTGGCAGCAGCATCTGCAATTTCATTTCCTGGTATTCCAGTATGACCTGGGATCCAGCAGAAGACAACCTTTTGCCGATGATCTCTGAGATGAATCAACTCTGATCTGATGAGCTGTAGTAATTTATTATTTATTATTAGCCATATGGTGCAAGGAAGCCTGAGGCTTATGCTCACCAGCCAAAAAAAAAATTTCCCTATTACCCTGAGAGAGAGAGAGAGAGAGAGAGAGAGAGAAAAGTAGAAAGAAAGAGAAGAATGATGATATTCAGCTCAAGACCCTAGGTGTGCCAAGCCCATACTCACCAGATGTGAGTCCTTGGGGGTGATGGATGAGTAGGTGTGGAAATCTTTTGCATTGCTAATAGGGCACTTTTCAAGCCTGTGTAGATTATGCTCTTTTGGATTGAGAGAAGGAAAATGTTTTCCAGAGCAAGTTTTTTTTTTTTTTTCTGTCAGAAGTGATACAGAAATGGTAGTGTCGTGGAATACTGCTGCTGCACCTGTTCCACTCTCAGACATCGATCCATCAGTATATATATTTTAGTGAAGTCAGGATAACATTGTATACATACAATGTGCAGCTGTTGGATGTTAATACCCGTTAAAGAGTGTTTTCCCCATTGGTGGAAATATTTGTCACAAGATGACATGATGACAAACCATGGAGGAACGTGATCTATAGGATCTTGGTGGACTTTATTGAGTTGTATATTCCAGTTTTCTGCTAGTTCCATTAACCTAATACCTGCAGGCCTAGTTGCTTGTGGTTTGTTTCTATAAAAGGTCATGAGTTGCAGATCATTAAATATTGACCAATTAGGATGGACGACTGGCTTGGTTGCATAGTTCAGTAATAACATCTTTCTTCTGATCTTTAGAGGAGCTTCATAGGCTTCTACATACTTTTAGCATTAGCATTTTAGCATTAGCATTAGTAGAGGCATTTGATGCAAGAAAGCAAGCTTATGCAGCATCAGCCAAAAAAAAAAAAAAAAAAAACCCCACTTCCACTTCACCCCTCTGTTCGTTCAAAATACCTGTCCAGCTGAGCCTTAAACTTATTTAGGCTATCAACCTCCACTACACGGGATGGAAGTCTGTTCCACCAACCAACCACCCGCTGGCTAAAGGCAAATTTCTGCACATCTATCCTACATCTGTCTTTCCTCAATTTGAATTTATGCCCTCTCAGGTGATCATTCTGAGCTAGAGGAAGAATCCCATCAGCATTGAGCATGCTCAAACCATTCAAGGCTTTATACACCTCTATCAGATCACCTCGCTGGTGCCTAGTCTCCAGACACTGTAATCTGCAAAACTTAAGCCTTTCTTCGTAAGAGCACCCCTTTGTTCCATTCACTAATCTTGTTGCCCTTCTCTGTACTCGTTCCAGCAGCTCTACATCCTTCTTGAAATCTACATCTCTACATCCTTCTTTGCACTGGAGATGTTCTGAACACACCTAGGGCGATTCTAAGAGCTTAATGTTGAATAGGGTTGAGGCAAGATAAAGCACTTTCCCTAGTAGAATCAAAGACAAGCATGCCATAGTCCAGTCGAGATCTGATTATGGATCTATATAAGTGAAGCAAGGTGTAACGGTCTGCTCCCCAGGTTGTTGCTGATAAGGCTCTAAGCATGTTCATTTTTTTTTGACAAGCTCTCCGGAGATGTTCAATGTGTTTTTGATAGTTTAACTTGCTGTCAAAAATTAAACCAAGCAGACAAATACTATTTGCTATTGGAATAGGATGGTTATCTAATTTTACAGGATGCATTTTACATATGGTACAGAAGTGAATGGCAGTGGATTTCTGGCTGGATAGTCTGTAACCTGTAAGCTGATAGTCTGTAAGTATGTAAGTAACCTGATAGTCTGTAAGTATGTAAGTAACCTGATAGTCTGTAAGTTTTGTGTCATCCAAATCTGGATCCGATTTATTGATATCTGCAATTGCCTCTCAATATAATTCATGTTTTGAGAATGGCAGGAGATTGTGAGATCATCGGCATAAAGATATGAGTCCACTGTTTTCGGAATGAGTTCAGTTAAGTGATTAATTCTAACTGCGAATAGAGTGGCACTGAGAAGGGACCCTTGAGGGATTCCTTCCTGGACAAAGTTTTTGGAGAGAGTTCCCTGATAATGAACTTAAAAGGATCTTTGTTGTAGGAAATTTTGGATGAAATATGGCAAATTTCCTCTCAGACAGACCATAACAAGATGCTCCTTTTTGATGAATGCATTTCTGATGTTTGCTTCAGCTTTAATTATAAGGTCCAATGATGATCGATTTTTTCTGAATCCTAATTGATTGTTATTGATCAAATTTTGGGACTCGAGATACCAAGTCAGATGGCGATGAATCATTTTTTCGAGGGTTTTGCTCAGGCAGCTGGTAAGTGAAACTGATCTGTAGTTATGAGGAACAGAATAGTCTTTACCAAGTTTTGGGATAGCCAGTATGTAGGAATGATGCCAGGAGCTTGGGAATGTATGTTAAGTGAATCGATTGAAGAATCTAAATCAATCAGCAGTGACAAGTGTGATTTTGGATCTAAATTTTTGAGCATTACATAAAATATCCCATCAGGGCCAGCAGCACTGTTCCTTGTGTTGGTAAGAGCATGCTGCAGTTCAACCATGGTGAATGGTTGATTATATGTTAATGCACATCTGTCAGTGAAATTCAGTTTGGATTTTTCAGTTACATCTTTAATTTTTTGAAATGATTGGTCATAAGCAATTGAGGAGGACAACTGAGAAAATACAGATCCTAGTGCATTTGCGATTTCTGCAGGGGGTAGAGAGTTCCTGTCCATTCCGGTTAATTAGTGGAGTAGATGTTGGAAGAAATTTGCCATTTAACAGTTTTATCTTATTCCAGATCAGTCTGTTGTCTGTATTTTTATTAATTGAGGAAGCAAATTTAATCTAAGATTCTTTTTTTGCTTTTCGTCTGATATAACGGGCTCTTGCTCTAAGTCACTTATAATTAATAAGATTGGAAGTGGTTGGATGTTTGTGGAATTGATTCCATGCTTTGTTTTTCTCTTTTTTTGCATTGTTGCACTCTTCATTCCACCAATAATTTAATTTTTGCCTTTTCCTGACTTGGTATTGTGGAATGGCAGCGGTTGCAGCTGTTAGAATTTGGTTTGTTATGTGTTCAGTAACATGACTGATAGAAGAGCACTATATGATATGGTTGTTGAACGAAACAAGCCTGCTGTATTTTATCCAGTCAGCCATTGCAAATTTCCATTTTACTGGATTATCTCTTTGTAATGAACAGGAAGTTTGAATTTTGCATATTATTGGGAAATGATCGCTGTTGTGAGAATCGTTAAGAGTTACCCAATCGATACTTGGATAGAGCACTGGAGAGCAAATGGAAAGGTCTATTGCGGAGGTTAATCCGGTAGGAAAATGAACATAGGTAGGAGAGCCAGTATTCAACAATGTTAAATTCTGTCTGCCTATCAACATTTCAATAAGCTTTCCATGCTTGTCTAAGCAGAAGGAACTCCATAATGGGTGGTGAGCATTAAAGTCACCTAGACAGAAGGGAGGTGGTAGTTGCAACACAAGATCTTCGATTTCCTGAATAGAATATGGATGATTAGGTGGAAGATAAATTGAGACCAATGTAACAGTGATTCCAATTACTATGCGTGTGGCAACAGCTTTTAAGGAGGTTTGCAATGGAATGCATCTGGAGGGAACTCGAGTCCAACAGGATAGCTACTCCTCCATGGGTATTATTAGGGTCGGATCTATCCTGTCTGAAGATAGTGTAATTTTTGACTGTAGGGGAAACTTGGGGCATCAAGTTGGTTTCTTGCAGGCACAAGGCAATGAGATGAAGCAGTGAATTAGTTCATTGATATTGTCAATGTTGCTGCGAAAACCTCTACAATTCCATTGAATGACGTGTTCCATTATTTGGTTTTGTTTGTGGAAGATGTATCTGACTGCTTTTTATAAGCTGATTGTTTGTGATGGTCTGGTTTTTATTTTTCTTTTCGGGGAAAAGTGGGAGGTCCTGATTCATTGCTATCATCCATATCACCTTCTGCATGTATTTCAAGCAGTTCTTCTTGACCGATAGTATCACCTGTATCTATGCTTGTTAGGCATGATTGTTTCACCTGAACAGGATACAATCTTTGCAAATTTTCTGCTACCTGACAATGCAGAGGTCTCAGGGATGGAATTGTGAGTGGCATATTATTGCTATGGTCTACCGAATTTGTTTTAGATGGATGCTGGCCGAGAGTACTGATCAAGCCCAGTCTGATCTTGATATTTTTGGAAGATGGATACTTCTGTCTGACATGCTACTGATTCGTGTCTGTGAATAGTAGAAGCATAAGTGCGTTTGGGTATATTTAAATTGACCTGTTTTTCTGCTTCTTGGTAAGAGACTTTATTTTCAATTTTATATTTTTGTATTTTTTTTCCTATCTTCCATAGTTCACAATCTTTGGAGTTTGGCTGGATGCTTGCCACTACAATTAGGACACGGTGGTGTTGGAGCCTTGCATTCTGCTTGCGTGTGATTTTTGCACCCACAGTTTGGACATACAATGTCTCCACGGCATGCTGTCTGAAAATGGCCAAACCTTTGACATTTATAACAGCTAAGCGGATTTGGGATATAGGGCCTAACGCAGCAGTTCAAGTAACCTGCTTTGGCAGAACCTGGTAGATTTGGAGTACTGAAAGTTAAGATTATGTTTCACATAAGAATTAAGTTTCCATCTTTTCGGATCATGATTCATTTTGCATCACACACACTTTGATCTTTTAGCTTCTGAACTATTTCTTTCTCAGAAACGTTTAATAGTTCACTCCCTTGGAAGAATTCAATGTGTTGTGTGGGGGTGACCTGAACTGGTATTCCACTTAAAGTTAGTTGTAATAGTAACTCAGAATGTTTTTTTTTTTTTTTTGTTAGTTGTTGGCGCATCAGTTTCTGTGGCCATAATGCACCTCCCAAGGTTTTTGCGGTACTCTGATCCAAGCCCGAGGTGGGATTCGAACCTGCAACCTTTGGGTTGCCAGGCAGGCACTTTACCCACTCGGCTAGCCCGGTCGGCAACTCAGAATGTCTTGAGTGAGATGTCTCTATCAGTAAATCTCCTAAGTGGAGACGTCTGACCATTTTTGATGAACCTGCAACATTTTCTAGGCATCTCTGGATGATGAAAGGGAAGAGCTTGCTCACAGGTTGGGATGACAAAGAATGTACTATGAGGAAAGCTGGAGATTCCTGCTTCCTTGTGTCCTTTTTAAGTCTCTTTGAAAGACAGAAGTCATGGTCGGTGTCATTGTCAAGTGGAGAGCTCTTAGGCTCTAAATGTGGAAATACATCAGTTTCTATTTCTGCTCCTTTTAGCCCTGAGGGATGAATTTTCCCCCAGATTACCAGCCCCACCACATGGAGGCAGGAGCTGTACCACCAGTGACCAAGCGGTTATTGAAGTTAAGAGTGGTTAGTATTTGGTACTACAAGCATGGCCTCCCAAATGAAATGCTTCTTCTTCATGTGTGCCCAAACTCTTTTTTTCAAAAGTTAATTTGAAAACAAAAATTAATTTATTTGTCATAGAATTAGTTTGTAAAAATTAGTTCACAAAATATATATATATATATTTTTTTTATGACCTATGCTGCATATAAACTTAGTTTCTTGCATATTTTTTTCCACTACTAAGACTAATTAATTCATTACATAAAGGAATGTGATGTATAAGTATTTTTATTATACAATCTTAAGTTAGTGTTAAAAACCCATGCTAAGTGTTTCAAACAACACATTAACAATTAAGTTCCTTAAAAAATCAAGCAAGGATGGAAAATGAATCTCTGCTCATTTTTTAAAAGGTTTTGTTTAAATTAGTAACAGTTTAGGTTAGGTTATGTTAGATTTCCTTAGAACTTACCTAAGCTGTCCAATTGGCCAGTTCACCTTTCAGTATTCCATGGTCCTTTTATTTGTTCAAAATTTGTTATATTACAAGCTTCAGGCATTTTACAGATGGCAATCAGCTGTGCTATGGAATTTTTTTATGCGGAGTTTTGGAAAATATGTCTAAACATATTTTCCAAATTAATATTTTATAAATTAAAGTAATCAACAAAATCAACTTTAATCACATTATCTCATGCCTTACATTTTAACTTTTCTTACTTTTGTTTCTGCAGATGTTTTGATGATTTTCTTGTTATTTAATTTATGCACCCATTGATTTCCTATAGATAAAATGGAAGGTCTGGGTTACCATCCTTGTCATTGTACTTCTAAGACAGTTCTTAATTGTAATTTTGAAAATGAGCATTCCATTGTTGCCAAGATTATTAGAAGAGTAAGCAATAACAAAAGATCCAGAATATTTGAAATAAGAGAATGGTTGTAAATAATTAACAATTAGGATACATCGTTTATTGTAAAAATCTTGGCTATTTATGGTTTCAAACTAATCCTGAATGATGCAAGTTGAGCTCCAAAGAGGATGTTAGGTCAGATTTATATTCGCTCATGAGATGGCCTTTTTAATTACTCTAATGCAGTGCAACATGTCCACAATCTCATTCAAACTCTAAAAATGTCACTTGATTGCTATAATGGCTCGGTTAAAGGTAAACAGTGGATTGGAGGTAACCCTTCAGTTATGAAAACATTTTTCACACTCATAAACCTCTGGTCTTCACACACAGCTCACCATCCATATATTTTACTTCAAGCAAACAAGAATCCCGAAATTTTGTTTATATTCTACCATAACAGTGTCATCTTTTTGCACTTGCATTAGAGCAATTAAAACTGTTTCTTAATTACTCTTTCTAATGCAGTATGCAGCAACTGGAAAGCTTTTGGCAGATCAACATCTGCTGATTGTGGGAGTTTGGACGTAACATCCAATGAGTACAAAATTTTTTGACAATTTTTCAAAAAGAAAAACATTTTCAAAATTGAATTTCTTTCTTAATGTCATTGCACGTAAAACTTTCTTTATTTCTACTAAGCAGAATTATCAGTGATGTCTTCAACACAAGAGTAAATTTATATTTCAGATGTAGTGATTTGTGTCTTTTTGACCAGTGAATTGTAGATGATTTTTTTAATATCACTTTATAAGATTCAGAGAAACCTAAGCAGTTTCCTATCTTTTACTACTATTAGAAAAAAACTGATAAAGTCATTCAACTAAACTGAACACTTTTTTTTATCTTCAATGACGTAAAAAAGAAAGCATCATTAACTACAACGTTCAGATTCTGAGGGGCAAAGTGAACATACTTTAATTAAATTGGCCTACACTCCACTATGTTCACACACCATGAGATAGCATTTTAAGCTCTCTCTCTCTCTCTCTCTCTCTCTCTCTCTCTCTCTCTCTCTCTCGGACATTTCTGTCCCTCCCTAAAATTGTTTCCCAAGTACAGGGTAATAGTGAGAAAAAGTCATGAGTCAGGATTTTGCTTTAAACTTGATTTAATTTTGTAAGTGCCTGTAATTCTGCCCAGACACAATAGAAAGGGATTACACGATGATAGCTTTAGATAAAAATTTTTTAATGTAATTTCTGTTTTCACTAAAAAAGACATTACAATTTTAATTTTAGGTGTATCGGGTTGGCTAGAAAAAGAATTTTCCATAATCAGAGTTGTATCATTCAATTGTAATGAATCATACAGTAATTGCAAATGACAAGCATCTGACAGATTTATTGAATCCTTGTCCACACAATCATCTTTTTTTTATCTTTCTTACAAATTGCACCACAATCCCATTGCAGCTTATGTGATTTGCACATACCTTTGTAAGTGTTTTCCTGAAATGAACACTTGTACTGATAATCACTTACAGAAGCATGGAAAATAGCTTTTGAATCAGTCGTTCACATATTTTGTATAAGCTGTTACCTCTGCACAGCATACTTACATAGAGAATTGAGAAATAACCTTTTACTGTCAATAATATTACAAAAAAAAAAACCCAAAATAATGCACGTATTGTCTAGAAATTCTCTATCAGCAGAATTGGAGGAGAAGGAAAAGAAATGGGATCATAGAGTGGATTAA
This sequence comes from Mastigoproctus giganteus, assembly GCF_048544385.1. Taxonomy (NCBI): domain Eukaryota; kingdom Metazoa; phylum Arthropoda; class Arachnida; order Uropygi; family Thelyphonidae; genus Mastigoproctus; species Mastigoproctus giganteus. Next base: position 172,368,831 of record NC_143577.1, read on the forward strand.
CACTGAGCTAGGATGGGGGGGGTATCATGAGATGAAACCAGGAACAATGAAGGGCTGCCAACACTATCAGAAGGCATTGAAAGACTGACCATTGCCAGAAAAGAAGAAAAAGCCTTGAGAGACCTCACTGAACAGAATAAAGCAACTGAGAATCTGGACATAACCCTCAAGAAGGAAAAGACTACCTACATGATCATCCTAGCAGTGCCCAACACCAGCAACCTTCAGAAAACCTACAAGGAAAAGATCAGGAGGCACACACACCTTAGACAGGAAACTAGTCAAAGAGATGGAACAAGTAACACTCATCCCAATCACTGTGTCAACCGCAAGCACAGTGCCAAAGAGCCTACAAAAGAACCTAGCAGCAATAGGCCTCCCAGAGAACACCTCCAAGGACCACCAGTAGGATAATCAGAGTTCCCCGACCCAATAATAATAGCTGAACATAACAACCAACCCATGAACCCAGTACCAATATCTCTCATGGGATTGAAAAAACCTATAAGGAGAAGTAAAATATAATTAAAATATGCTGATAGAAAAGTAATTTATCTAGATTATTTAAAAATATTTTCCCCATTTTGTTTCCCTTCCCTTACCCCAATAAATTAGGGGCAAAATTAAATCACCATAACAAGACATACTAGTTTAGCCATTCCATTTGCATGCAGAGGGTCATAATCTTCACAAACTTCTAGTCTATAAATTATGTACATGATTATACTTTTTCTTCCAACTAAATCACACCACACAGATTCTACACTAGCATACGTAACATCTGAATCTGCAAAAGCATCTGTTGTGCTCAATTGGCTTTTCATACACCCCACTAATTTCAACTACTCGATCATAACTTTGAAAAATTTTTTATTTAGTTCAAGGTTACAGTCTTAAATTATCTTCCAGAAGTTTCAAAACCCTTCTGCCAAATGATCACTTGATACAGTAAACCATATATTTAAAAAATAGATCTTTACTTATTTCGTCACAAATATCATACTTCATATTATTGAATAGCATTTGAATTATACTTAGAATCATTTCGTACTTAAATATTTTGCTATATCTTTACCCATTTTTGGGGAAGGAAAGGGGGTACCCTTCCCTCCCCCAAAAATGTTTGCAGAATGGGGTCAGACTTAATGATATTGAAGGGAACAAAATCATATCTTTACCAAGAAAGGCTTAAGTCCTGCAAATTGCAGCATCTGGAAACTAAGCACCTGCAAGATCTGTTTGGGATGTTTAAAGTATTAAATGAATTGAGTAAGCTAAATGCTGATGGCATCCTTCCTATTGCTGATGGTAACAAAAGTTTGGGAATCATGGTATATATATTTTTAGTATTAATAGTAGCAAATAATGCAAGAAAGGAAGCTTATACATCATAAGCAAAAAAAATCCCATTTCAGGTCTCCATCTCCTCCAACAATCTATCCCTTCCTTGAATTTATTCAAGCTATCCACTTCGACAACATCATATGGAAGTTTGTTCCAGCAATCAACCACCCATTGGCTAAAGGTAAACTTCCATTCATCTATTCTGCAACCATCCTTTCTCAATTTGAATTTATGCCCCCTTTATGTGCTTAGTCTGAGCAACAGGAAGAATGCCATCATCACTGAACTTCCCAATTCCATTCAAAACCTTAAACACCTCAAACAGACCTCTTGAGGGTGTCTAGTCTCCGATGCTTCAATCTGCAGGATTGAATCCTATCTACCTAAGAGAACCCCTTTGTTCCACTCACCAGTCTCTGTACCTGCTCCAGAACTTCTGCATCCATCCTAAAATCAGATCTACAGAATAAACACTTCCTTATCCCTACCAACAAAATTCCTGTAGATCACTGACAAAACCTGAAGCTCTGTCCTGGCAGCCTGTCTGCACTGTTTTCTCAACGGTGCAGCCTGTCTGCACTGTTGAGAAAACTTTATATCTGACTGCTCAAGTACACCCAGGCCTTTTTCATTCTCTGCTACCCTTGTGCAGTACCACACAGTTGGTACGTTTTTCTCTGGGGTTACTGCTACTCGTATGCAGTACTTTGCATTTGTCAATGTTAAACTTCAGTTACCACTTCTCAGCCCATCTGCCCAACTTTTCTAGATCCTGTTGGAGTAACATACTGTCATTACTATCATTAACAACCCTGCTAACCTTTGTATCATCTGCAAACTTGAACATTAAGCCTGATATAACTTCATCAATATCATTAATAAATATACAAAACAACAATGGGCCCAATATCGAATCCTGGGGTGACATTACTAATAACACTAGTCCACGAAGAGCAGTATCCATTTATTACTACTCACTGTCTTCTCCCACTCAATCATCCCTTTATCCATTGTAGCAACTTGCCCTTAATGTCATACCGCTCCAATCTGTACAGTGCAACAGTATCAAACCTTCCATGTGCAACAGTATCAAAGCTTCCAGGTGCAACAGTATCAAAGCTTTCTTGAAATCCAAGTATCTTTCTATACATTAAAATAATTGTCCTCCTAGTGATATTTATTCAGCCAATGAGAGAAGAGGGATGCAGGTAACGTGTTAATACATAACAAATACTAAAATATGTAGCAGAAGTTTGTTTTACTGTTTAAGCATGGTCATGCTAGATAAACCTTGTGCATATACTTTATTTATCTAGCATTACCATGCGGTACCATTCTTGATTTCCATATGTAACATATTTATGTATTCATAGCTGGGGAAAAGACACAAACAGTGTCAAAAGCTTTTGTAAGTATTTTATTTTATTTTATTTTAATTTTTATTTTATCAAAAGGAGAGAGTGAAGCGAGAAGAGGGTGAAGCCCCCTAGTATGATATTAAATATAATATTTGCATCCAGTTTCTTTGTGACCACATCATAGTATCAAATCAAATAGGTCAGACAAGACTTCTCCTTTACAATTCCATGCTGTGTCTGAATCATTACTGCAGTCTTGTCTAGATGATCCTGCAATGCTTCTTTAACCAGTGACTCCACTATTTTTCCCAGAACGAAAGTTAAACTAACAGGTCTGTAATTACTCGTGTCACCTTTTGATCCTCCTTTATGAACTGGGGATACATTTGCACATCTCCAGTCTGTGGGGACCTTCTCTGAGTCCAAGGATACTCTCATAATTATGTCTAAAGGTCTGCTTACTTCCTTCGCTGCCTCCTTTAATATAACTGGATAGATCCCATCCACCTCAGGTGCCTTTCTTATGTTTAACTTCAACAATTTCTTCTCCACTTTCCTCTCCATTATTACAAAATCATTTAGCACCCTGTTAGATTTTAATAAGCTTCTGTCCTCCACTTCCCTACAGAATTCTACATGATACAAAATACTCAATTAGTAGATACAAAATACTCATTCAGTTTGTCAGCTATCAGAGCAGAATCATGAACAGTCAAACCATCGATATCAAGTGGACCAATCTGATTTATCCCCTTCCTTCTAGAGTAGATATAAATAAAGAAGTCTTTGCTGTTTTTTTTTGCATTCTTTACCAAGGATTTCTCGTTATCTGCCTTCACTTGCCTAACCACCTTTGTGCCTTGATTACAGACTAGCTTATATCTACCATAGGCTTCTGTGTCACCTGATAATTTATATGCATCCCATGCATTTTTCTTTTCTGCAACAAGTCTCATTAGTTTATCTGATATCCATTTAGGCGTAAACCTCGAACAGTATTTCTTAGTTGATATAAAAAACCTGTAACTTCCAAAATTAATTCCTTGAATGCTTCTTATTTAGAATTTGCTATTGGTAATGTCATGAGTTGGTTATGATGAGTTGATTAATGAAACATGAGGGGAAACTGATGGCATTTTTGGATACAAAAATAGAAGAAAGGTGGAAAGCATTTCTTATATGTTAAATAGGATGCCTCATTCATTGGAAATTTAGAATGTATTCTAAATGTTTTTCTTCCCTGTAAATTTGATAATACTTTAATAAAACCTATTTCTTTTCTGTCCAGGATCTGTTAGCTGTTCTGAATAACAACTTTGGGAAATATGCAGAGCACATTTTACCTGTTTAATTACTTTTTGCAGGACTGCCCCATAAAATTGTTGATAATTTATTATCACTATTCTTATGAAGTACTGGTAATAGGAGTTCATATGAATCATCAAATATAATCTCTTGAATGTAAGATGTATGCAAAAACACTGAATTCAGAAGTATTTGGGTGGCACATCCTGATTCTGTGTCAAAAGGTATGCGAAATATTTTTAAAGTTATTAGACAGTTTTTTTTTTTTTTTTTTTTTGGCCTGTTATTCCCCTTTGACACTGCTATGGAGAACAATTACCAGATTGTTTTCTGTATATTAGGCAGGTTACCTAACTTATTCTTAGAACTCACCTTGCTAGAGCTTCAGCAGGAGCACTTGGCTGAATATCACTTTGTTCACTGGGTGTTACTTCTGTTTAGGGAGTAGATGCAGAGCCTGCTTCATTGCTGCAACTTGGTGAACAGAGAGAATGTTAAACACACTTGTTTCAGCAATCATTTCAGATTTCCTTGGGCAGCAGGTAGTCACTTCCTGCACACATGCAATATTTTCAGGACCATTTTCTACCCAACAACACAGTTTTCTAAATGCCTATCACAGAACCAGAATATTCAAATGTGTAGCTCAAAATTGTTGATTATTTTCTGAATAATTTTTTTCTGAAAATTTCAATTCAAACTCATGCTGTACTGTAACAATACTGTCAATGTGATAAAAACATTTTCACCCAAAAAACATGCTGCTGCTCGGTAATGCATTCCATCTCGCTTGCAAAATGCTACTGCTACGATACATCACTAACCAATAAAAACAAACTAACACATCCTATGTGTTTAACAATACCAAACCCACTAATAAATTCCAGCCCAACATCATAAAATATAGCAATTTAAATGGATACATCTTTCTTTGAAGATCCTGAAAATGCTAAAAATTCCTTTAAAACACTCCAATCACCATGATGTAACCAATTCAACTGCAAAATTTTATGATGTGAAACACAAGCCAGCTTACAATTCTTATTATTTCTTCAACAGCTGGAGAGGAAGAAAAGTCAGCTATTCCAAAATTAATGTTGAATGGAACTAAAGTAGCAAATTCTTAACTTTAGAAATCAGATAAAAACAGTCAAATTCCACAGCTGATCTGAAAATAATAATTTCAGACAGCCTGCAGTTTTCAGCAACATTTATTTTATTATTTGGTTCTAGTAATAGCAGTAATGGAGGCATGTGATGCAAGAAAGCAAGTGTATGAGCTTATGTATCATCAGCCAAAAAAAAAAAAAAAAAAAAAATTACACACATCCATTCCCTCTAAAGGTTTGCCCAGTTCCTCCTTGAATTTATTTAGGCTATCAACTTTCACAACAGATGGAAGTTTGTTCCAGTAATTCACCACCCATTGGCTAAAGGCAAATTTCTGCACATCTATTCTACAACTGTCTTTCCTCAATTTGAATTTATGCCCCCTCTGGTTCGTAATCTGAGCAAGCAGATGAATCCCATCAGAATTCAACGTGCTCAACCCATTCAAGGCCTTATACACCTCAATCAGATCACCGTGCAAGTGCCTAGTCTCTAGCCACTGCAATTTGCAGAACTTAAGCCTCTCTTGGTAAGAGGACCCCTTCATTCCCCCTCAATAATTTTGTTGCCCTTTGCTGTACACTCTCAAGCAACTTTATATCCTTCCTAAAATGAAGCCTCCAGACCAGTACGGAGTACTCAAGGCATGGCCTGACCACTGCCTTATACAAAGGGATAATCACCTCCTTTTCCAGGCACCTCCGTAGCCAGGTGGGCAGGAGCAGCAGTGCATAGCACACGCTTCTTGATTAGACCGGGGTTCGAGCCCGTGACTACCAAATACTGAAGATGCAGAAAGGTCAGGGAATGACCACCGCATATTCCCGGAGCAATATGGCCTTAGTTGCTAATGCTCCTAAAAACCAAATAACATAACCTCCTTTTCCCTACTAGTAAAATTACTGTATATCATTGACAATACTCCATTACCTGCTCTGGCAACCTGTCTGCATTGCTCAGGAAACTTCATATCTGACTGCACAATTACTCCCAGATCTTTTTAATTTTCTACCACCCTAAGTGTAGTACCACACAGTTGGTACATTTCTCTGGGGTGGGTTACTTCTACACATATGCAGTACTTTGCATTTGTCAATGTTAAACTTCAGTTACCACTTCTCAGCCCATCTGCCCAAATTTTCTAGATCCTGCTGCTACCAGCAGCATACGCCTTTACTGTCATTAACAACCCTGCCAACCTTTGTATCATGTGAAAACATTGACATTAAGCCTGATATACCTTCATCAATATCATTAATAAATATATAAAACAACAGTGGGCCCAACACCGAACCCTGGGGGACCCCCTCTAATAACATTAGTCCATGAAGAGCAGCGTCCATTGATTACCACTCCCTTTCTTCTCCCACTTAACTATTCTTTTATCCATTGTAGAAACTTACCCTTAATACCATACTGCTCTAATTTGTACAGTAGTCTTTCATGTGCAACAGCATCAAACTCTTTCCTGAAATTCAAGTATATGATATCAAAATTATTTTTTGCATACAGTTCCTTTGTGACCACATCATAGTATCCAATCAAACTGGTCAGACAAGACTTCCCCTTAACAAACCCATGCTGTGCCTGAATTATTACTGTATGCAGTCGTGTCTAGATGGTCCTGCAATGCATCTTTAACTAGTGACTCCATTATTTTCCGTGGAACAGAAGTTAAACTAACTGGTCTGTAATTACTTGTGTCACCCTTAGATCCCCCTTTGTGAATTAGGGATACATTTGCACATCTCCAGTCTGTGGGACTTCCCCTGAGTCCAAGGATGCTCTCATCGTTATGGCTAAAGGTTTGCTTCCTTCCTTTGCCACCTGCTTTAATATAACTGGATAGATCCCATCCACTCCAGATGGATGAGATCTATCCACCAGGTACAAATGGTAAAAACACACTATAAAACAAAATCAATCTTGAATTTATCGTTGATGAAAGATATTAATCATTTTTTTCTAATGATATCAAGTAATATACTTGGTCAAAATAGATGATAATTCAAAACATGTTTATAACTAAATGTGGAGAACACTTACTTTTTAACAGTAATTTTACCATCCTTATCGGTCACTAGGTGAAGTCTGGTGTATGCCTTTTGTAAAAAGGTAATAGCTGGTGCATTCAGAGCAAGCAGGTTGTAAGACATTTTCAGCAAAGCCTCTGTCCATTCCTAGACAGATAAAAGTAAGCTGCATTACACGAATTGTTTAGAATGCAGTACTAGTAATTTTTATAGGAAGGCAATTTTTGAAGATTCCTGAATGCATTACATATCACATATTCTATCCATACTGCAAATACATTTAGTATCAATACTAATTCAATTACAAATCCTATGATAACTAGAGTTACCATCTTTTCAATATCCCTGACCAAAAGATTGAAGAGGTGAAAGAAGTTGTGAAATTTTTTCACATAAAGTACATTTTTAGGTTACTCTAACTAAAAAATAAATTTATCATTAAGTGAAGGAGACTGTTTACCAGTCTAATACCCCTTGGTTTTTAAATGCTATCAAAATTGTTTGAAAATTACCTTTGTTTGCTATTCATGGTGTTACTTTAAAATGAATACAGTATTAAAATACATGTTTTAAAAAAATTTATAAATCAATGAATTTTGGAGCTCTTCTAATAAATCAAATATTTTATTAGCATGTAACTTTTCTAACAAACCAAACATTTTGAGCATGCCCATAGCAGATGACAAAATAGCCAGGAAGAACCATTCCATCCTGAACTCTCAGGGTATCATACATGTAATTTAACAAAACAAACCAGAAAAAGAGAAGTCTCATGAAATAAAAATCATTGTATGACAGACATGCCTTTGGTAGCTTCTTATAGCAAACTCAAGGTAAATTAAGTACAGTAAAACCCCGCTATTCGCGGTATCTGTATTCGCAGTTTCGTGTATTCGCAGTCGCTGATTTAATATAAAATGAAACCTAAAAAAATGTGAATTTTAAAGCGCCGTGAACATTTTCCGACATAAAAAAAACATGGGCGTGGCTAAAATTATCTTCACCGGTCAAAACAGTGCTCGGTGGGTGGGGGGAAAGGGGTCACAAAATTGCAAGCGTGGATGTTTCTCGCTAATCCTTGTTCAATATGTGTTATGCTCTTGTCATGGAAGATTTCGTGCTATTTTATATGCTAATAAATTTATCAATTTATAAATTTATATGCTACAAAAGTGATAAATCTACCGTTTTGCAGTGTAAAACAGATCGGAAAATCGGAAGAAAAAATCCAACGTAGTATCCATGAAAACGCGCTAATTGCTTCAAAAATTTGCTCTGTAACTCATGAAGTTAAATTAGAAAAAATGAAAAAAGCTTTAAATCTGTGGATAGAAGACCGAACTCAAAATAAAATTCAGTTAAGTTCATTTATCATTCGTGAAAAGGCAAACCTCCTTTATCAACAGTTTAGCGAAACTGGTGATAGCACTGGTGGGATAAGTCTTTTAGCTAGCAAAGGCACTGGTTTGAAAGATTTGTTTGAAATTTTATTTTTTCTTATTTTCATTTCGATGCCATATGCTTGACATTTCACTATGTACTGTCTATGTACATAGTCATATTATGAAGGTACATATAATACATACATAGACAAAATTTTAGACTAGTTTTTTCTTATATATTTCATACTTTGGAACGGAACCCCTTTATTACTATGGGAGCCATAACTCAGTATTCACGGCATTTCTCAGGAACGTAACCCCCGCGAATAGCGGGGGTTTACTGTACATTACATTTTGAGAGTTCAGATCGACAGGTTGCTGGCTTTTAGGAACATGCTTCAAATGTTTGATTTGTTAGAAGAGCTCCAATCACTGATTCATAAGTCATTTTAAAATATGTGATTAACTATTAATAAAATACTTAATTTATTACATGTTCCATATTAGGAAAACAATTAACACAAGGACTGCTTTTGTGAATGTGTGAACTGTTTACCAGTATAGATTTCTAATTTTTTAGTTTAGTGCTTATCAGTGCTATAGTTGAAAATACAGTAATGTGTTACCTGATACAACTATTTAACAGTTTCTGAAGTTAAAAAAATTCTAAAAGAAGCATATAATAATATACAATAATAATAATATTCATCTCAAAATGGAATGGATATTTTATTTTGTCTCTATCATTCCAGCAAGCCCATGGAGCCATAGAAAGTAAACATATGTCTCTGTCATCCCAACCATGAATACTTATGTATAAAAAAAACAGTTAAGAAAGTTACATTTTCCACTACATGTATAAACTGGAGAAATATATTCATATGTAACTTTTCACATGCATGTTCAGGAAATGCACAGAAAATTTGAAAAAAAAAAAAAAAAAAAAAAACCTACAGAAACATGAAACTTTTACACCCTCTTTCAGAAACAGCTAACAGATTTCAGTGATGGAGAGCCACTGGAAAGATGAGCAGGGACTAATCACATGTAGAGGAGGTTCTTTTATATCTCCAAAAGTGTCATCTCAAGGTTACAAAACAAATTCCAGAAAAGGAACATGTAACCCAAGAAATACAAAAGCTTCATGCCCAACATTTGGCCTAAACAACCAAAAGCAAAAGGAAAATGTCTCCATACAAACTTGCACTAGAATGTGCATCATAAACAAAGGAATCTCAATGCAAAGAAAGCTGTCATTTCCATTTCTCTTACCAAATCTTCCAAGAGAGCCTGTTTGTTGTGGGGAATGAGGAGTATAATAACTGAGGCATTGAGCAATGGATTCAAGTTCAGTTCTATAATGTGTCAAGATTCAACCTGAACAGTGCTTGTTGTTGTTGTTGTTGTTTTATGGCTCAAGAGTTGCTTCGGCTATATTGCGCCTGTTCAAGTTTTGTTATTTTCAGTTATGTTGTTACTGACGTTGGCATATCAGATACGGTTGATAAGATTTATCAACCGTATGCAAATTAATTTATTAATTTGCATGCGATTTGAAAGCTGATTGGTGAGCAACTTAGTAACGTGGACATTCTATGATGACATGCCTCACTGTTAGTATGGTCAAACAAAGTGGGCATTCTGGAGGATCATCTTTTATTAGGAGGTAGGAGTGTGTTAAATGTGTGTGGCTGATGTGAAGCCAGGCGAGAATCAACTCTTTGTGTCGGTTTGACCAAAAGCTTGATTTCCAAGATTTCGGCTGCTATTTTATTTAGTATAATTTGTTGTTAGTTTGAAATTTCCAGGCCTGTTTCCATATATTTTCGGAGACCTTTCGAATGATGTCTTTAAAGTCATTGTGTGGAATTTTATGTAGGTGAAAATTTTAATTTGACGGATGCTTTGAAGCTTGATCCGCACATTTATAACCCAGTATTCTAGAATGTACAGGAATCCAAGTGAATATGACTCTGTTTTTTTGTCCTAAGATGTGATAAGCAGAAAAGAATTTTCATATATATGGATGAGATGGATGATCTGTCTGTAAAGCATATACTGCACTTAATGAATCTGTAAAAATTATACTTTTTATAAGGGAAGTTTTGGCAATGTGATCTAGTGCAAGTACTGCGCTCTAGAGGAAGAGACTGAGAAGAGACACACATGAAGACTGTTTGGCAAGATGACTACAGCACCAACATGTGTATCTGTCTTGGAGCCCTCAGTATACACATGGGAATAGCTTTAAATAAGAGGAATGTAGCTGTTTTATATGTTGATTTAGGATATTGTTCTGTTTCCATTTTGTGAGGTCCATGTCACAGTTGACTGAACTGATTTCCCATGGCAGAAGGGATGTGGAGGTATTTTGGTAAATTTTATCCATGCTTAAGTTCCATTGTGAAAGTAATTGTGAAAATTCTTTGAGTTGGATACCCACAGGTTTGCCTGTTAGGTTTATTCGCATATAAGATTTCCCATTTTTTATTATAGAGATACTGCCGTGTTTGATGTCTGAGAAGCTTTGAATTTTCACTGCATACTTCAGAAGAAGAACTTCTCTATGAAGACTGAGTGGGAGTTCGTGGATCTCTGAGTATATCATTCCAGTACACAGAGGAAGGACGAAATGCTTTGGAAACAACATGTAATGCACTGTGATGAATTGGATCTAACCAATTCAACACACTTTTCCTAACTGAGGAGTAGACGGGAATACCGTAATCTAATCTGGATTCTATCATTGCACAATAGATATGCAAAAGTGAATAACGATCAGCCCCATGTCATGGCAGATATTGCTCAGAGAATGTTTAATTTGTTTAAGCATAGTGTGCGTAGACATTTTATGTGTTCTAGGAAATTTAATTTGTGATCCATGATTAGTCCTAGAAGTCTGATACTATGTTTGGATACGTTTTAAGTATGGATACGTTTTAAGAGTAACAGTAAGTTGCAGAATGGTAATCCCTTTGACTCTTAATTCATGCTTAGCAGCAGCAGCACTAATTGCCTCAATTGCCTGAAGGGCAGTGGTGCGAACAATGTGTTTCCAGTTAAGCCTCTCCTAATCCATTCATTACATGGAAATTTCTTTGTTCTGTGGAAACTATTTTAAATGTTCAATATGAAACGAAATATAAACATTGAGGATGAAGTATATGCTCAGAGTGATTTTCAAGTCAACTCGCAAAAGTGCTCTTTGAGTAACGATAATGTAGGTAACTAGACATTTTGACGCCGGTAGGCTCGTTGATAGAAATGTTGAAAAGACGCAGATGATATTATTATTTAGACCATTTGTGCACAGGAGCCTATTTGACAGAACCAGGCGCAGGACCCTGTTTGACAGAACCAGCTCAACATGCTTGTGGCCAGTGCTGGAAGGATGTGGCACAGCCTAGGGCACACAACATGGTTATGGACATTTGTGAGGAGTTCATGGAGGTTATGTAGATTTCCTGCAATGAGGAACTGAGACCAAGGGATATAAATAAAGTTAGCATATATTATAGATCTCAAGATGGTTAAAGAGTGACCAGTAACATAGTTCAAACCACCTTAATACCCAATACTTGATACCTACAAACTTTTTTGATGTTAGTTAGGCAGATGGAGGTTAAGGCATACATGAGAATCAGAACAAAACATGTTTTGTTCTGATTCAGAATTTGTGGTTCTTTCCTCTGGTTATTTTCTGTCTTATCACTCACACTATTAACAGAATCGTTGCTTAAATTTTGGCAAAGTGCTGTTTGAAATTCAGGTTCTCATCCCACATAAGCCCAAGATCAATATGATTTGAGACCTTCTGAACCCTAATACTGCTGATGATGATATCTATGTTGTTATTTTTCTTCAAATAGGTAAATACTATTTGAGCTGACTTTGGTCAGGTTTATGGATATGCCAATTTTAAGATAAAGCTCAAGTTCTTCTATTAGGGCAGTGGCATGGGCATTGATGGTGTCAGATTTTTCAGTGTTTAGACAATACGAAGAGTATGATATCATCTGCATAAGTACTCAATCAGGAAGTGAAGATAGGAGCCCAAAACAGCATGAGATTGTTACAGACATTCTCTCAGATATGCCAGACAACTGTACTTGCTACCTGGGAGTCTAAAACGCTGATGGAACTGATATTTGGGTGACACTCAAGTCAAGTGGACCCAATTTCGGCAATGTCCGGACGGTACGTGACAGCCAAATCCTCTGCTTGCACCTTCACAATGGTGGGACTGTTAATAATCCTGGGTATAACCTCTTGCCCAAGTACATGGTGGGTGACCACCCACGTGTGAACCAACGTAAGCAGGGGTCGAGGTGTGGCGCCCACACCACAAGGAGGAATGCCGCCCCTCTATGTTACCAGGGGTACTAGGTGGTAGATGACTCTCATCAACCGGTGAAATACCACCACTTTGCTTATTGGAGGCTTGAAGTGGTGGAACCCATCTGTAGTCTCTACAGCTAAGTTCCGGTTAACCCTTCCCTATCTCTTCCATCATGCAGTATGATTGATGACTTTTGAGGTTATGATGAACGTCGTGGCGAGATCCAATATTCCTTACATTTCGAGTGTACAGCTTTAAAACGGTGTTTGCAGACCGGCCACTAGTTACTACACCGGATCGAACCTATTGGTAACTCTCTAGCAGGCTTCCGGATCAGCTAGTGTATAATCTTGCTACCTCTACTCTGCCAGATGGTGACTGGAGGGAGTCCGAGTAGTGTGTATGTGGGGAGCATTGTCGAGGACACGTTATGTCAAGGATCTGGGTATATTCTTACCACATGTACACCATATCCAAAAATTTCATTACTTCATACAGCATGTCCCACCCACTTTTTCTTACTATTGAATACACCATGAATTGCCAACTAATAGAGCAAGCTTATCTGCAAAAAGATCTAAACCTCAAAAAACACTTCCTAATTCATTTCACAAATATATGTGGTCTCAATTCTAATCTCAAAGATGTCCATTTCCACTTGCAGTCTGCCAAACCCCATGTACTTTTTCTGACAGAATCTCAGTTATCGGTTGATTCAACTGCTGCTCATCTCAGATGCCCAAAATATTCGCTGTATGATTCCTTTCGCCTCAAAGGTGGTACTTGTGCATATGTCCGTTCTGATATTCCCTGTCAGAGACTTGGCAATTTGGAATCTCCTCTCTTTGATCTTCTCTGGCTTAAAATCTCTCTACCTCATTGTGTCAAATCCATCTGTTGTCTCTACCGTTCTCCCAACTCCACTAATCACTTGGAGCTCTTTGCAACTTGACTTTCTCCAGTCCAACTTTCCTAACAGTGAAGTAATTTTCCTTGGTGATTTTAATGTTCACAACTACAGCTGGCTTCCGTTTTCTAGTCACACCGACCTAGCAGGTCGAGATACTGAGGCTTTTGCAATTACTAATGACCTAGCACAGACTGTTCATGTACCTACAAGAATACAGCCAATACGCTTGATCTTTTTCTCACAAACAACCCTTCTAAGTACACGGTCGAAGTGAGAGGTCCTTTAGGCACTTCAGATCACAACTTGGTGATTGTCTCTTCTCCAATGGAACCTTTATCTCATGGCTATTCCCAACCTCGTGTTGTTTGGCATTACAAGAATGCAAAATGGGATGACATGCCAGACTTCTTTTCTTCTTTTCCTTGGTCGGATTACTGTTTCAAAACTTCTGATGTCAATGTTTGCTCAGATTGTGTCAGTGAAATTATTCTTGCAGGAAAGGAATCCTTTATCCCACACACCACTTTAAAATCTCGTCCTTTATCTAAACCTTGGTTTTCCAATAAATGTGCTAAGGCTGTTCAAGAGAAGAATGTTACATATCGTAATTGGCTTGTTTCTAATTCTTCAGTTTCATTTTCTGCCTACACCAAAGCTCGCAACAATTGTAAAGCAGTTATTAATCAGTCCAAACTAGAGTTTGAACAGGCTAAGAGTAGAAAACTTGCTTCTTGCCCTAATGGTAGCCGAGCATTCTGGTCTCTTGCCAAAACTACTGGCCACAACTTTTGCCCATCTCTGCTCCCACCTCTGTCCAAACCAGATGGTTCTGTTGTCACTTCAGCCAAGGATAAAGCTGACCTGCTAGCATCCCATTTTTCTTCCAGCTCATGTATTAATGATCTTGGTAAAACACCTCCCACCATTCCCAGCATGCTCCATTCAATGCCTCCTGTGGTCTTCCGTCAAAAGGATATCAGAAGGAGTTTGATGAATCTTGATGCTAACAAAGCTCCAGGTCCTGATGGTATTTAGCATTAGCATTAGTAGAGGCATTTGATGCAAGAAAGCAAGCTGATGCAGCATCAGCCAAAAAAAATAAATAAATAAAGTAAAATAAATAAATAAAAAATAATCACTTCCACTTCATCCCTCTGTTCGTTCGAAATATATGTCCAGCTGAGCCTTAAACTTATTTAGGCTATCAACTTCCACGACAAGGGATGGAAGTCTGTTCCACCTACCAACCATCCGCTGGCTAAAGGCAAATTTCCGCCCATCTATCGTACATCTGTCTTTCCTCAATTTGAATTTATGCCCTCTCAGATGATTATTCTGAGCAAGAGGAAAAATCCCATCAGCATTGAGCATGCTCAAACCATTCAAGGCTTTGTACACCTCTATCAGATCACCTCGCTGGTGCCTAGTCTCCAGACACTGTAATTCGCAAAACTTAAGCCTTTCTTCGTAAGAGCACCCCTTTGTTCCATTCACTAATCTTGTTGCCCTTCTCTGTACTCTTTCCATCAGCTCTACATCCTTCTTGAAATGAGGCCTCCAGGCCTGTATACAGTACTCTAGGTGTGGCCTGACCATTGCCTTATACAAGGGAATAATCACCTCCTTATCACTGCTAGAAAAATTCCTATATATCATTGACAATACACCACGAGCTACTCTTGCAGCCCATCTGCACTACTCAGAGAACTTCATATCTGCCTGCACAACCACCCCCAGGTCCCTTTCATTCTCTACCACTGTCAGTGTAGTACCACAGAGTTGATACGTTGCTCTGGGGTTGCTGTTTCCCATATGTAGTACTTTACTTTTGTCAATGTTAAACTTCATTTGCCACCTCTCAGCCCATCTGCTCAACCTTTCCAGATCCTGTTGCAGCAGCATAGTGTCAGCAGTGTCCTTGACAACCCTGCCAACCTTCGTATCGTCTGCAAACTTGGACATTAAGCTTGACATCCCATCATCAATATCATTTATAAATACAGAAAACAATAAAGGACCCAATACTGAACCCTGAGGGACTCCACTAATAACATTAGTCCACGATGAGCAGTGTCCATTGATTACCACTCTCTGTCTTCTCCCCCTCAACCACCCCTTTATCCATAGCAGCAATTTGCCTCCAATGCCACACTGCTCCAATTTGTGCAGCAGTCTTCCATGTGCAACAGTATCAAAAGCCTCTCTAAGATCCAAGTATATAATATCAAAGTTATTCCTTGCATCCAGTTCTTTTGTGACTGCATCATAGTATCCAATCAAATTGGTCAAGCAAGACTTCCCCTTAACAAAACCATGCTGTGTCCGAGCTATAACTGAAGTCTTGTCTAGATGATCCTGCTGTGCTTCTTTAACCAGTGGCTCCATTAATTTTCCCGGAACAGAAGTTAAACTCACAGGTCTATAAGTACTTGTGTCAGCCTTTCATCCTCCCTTGTGAATTGGGGTCACATTTGCACATCTCCAGTACATGGGTACCTAACCTGAGTCCAAGGAAGCTCTCATAATTATGGCTAAGGGTTTGCTTACTTCCTTTGCTGCCTCCTTTAATATAACTGGATAGATCCCATCCACCCCAGGTGCCTTTCTCATGTTTATCTTCAACAATTTCTCCTCCGCTTTACTCTCAGTTATTACAAGATTCTCTAGCTTACTGCTAGAGTTGAATACACCTCTGGCATTCCCCTTGCTGAATAACTCCTCGTGTGTGAAAGTCAATGCAAAATATTCATTTAGTTTGTTAGCTACCTGAGGAGGGTCATCAACAGTTGACCCATCGATATCAAGTGGACCAATCTGATTCATCCCCTTCCTTCTAGAGTTTACATAAGTAAAGAACTCTTTGCTGTTTTTCTTTGCATCCCTTGCCAAGGATCTCTAGTAATCTGCCTTCGCCTGCTAACCTCCTTTGTAACTTGGTTACAGATCAACTTGTATCAATCATAGGCTTCTGTGTCGCGTGTTAATTTGTATGTATCCCATGCATTTTTCTTCTCTGCCATATGTCTCATTAGTTCATCTGACATCCACTTAGGCCTAAACCTTGAACAATATTTCTTAGTTGGTATGTAAAGCCTAGTAGCTTCCAAGATAAGTTCTTTGAATGCTTCCCATTTTGAATTTGCTGTTGGTAACATCATCAGTTGATCCCACTATATAGAATTTAAATACTCTCTCAGTCCATCGTAGTCGCCTTTACGAAAGCAATACCCCTTTCCTTTACCCCTAATGGTAGTTACCTCTTTGAGTAACTCCCACTTCAGAACACTATGATCACTGCCACCTAGTGGTTCATTTATCTGCAGATTCTTAATGCATGAAGAATCACTACTGATAATCAAATCAAGAGTATTACTCCCTCTAGTTGCCTCCCGAACATGCTGAGGTAGAAAACAATCATCCAATAAATCCAGAAAACCCTTGCTAGTGTGTGAGTGACCAGCCCCCAAATTCCAGTCAATATCTGGGAAATTAAAATCCCCCATTTTAAGACTCTCTGATTTACTGGCCCACTCTATTTCTCTGTACAGTTTCTTATTATTCTCATCAGAGTCATTAGGCCAATAGCACACTCCTACTCTCAATTTTGATCTCCCAATGCTTATGTCACGCCAAACTGACTCGACACTGCACTGTCCAGCGATATCGACTGGCTTCACTTCCTTGAATTTTATGTGTTTCTTAACTAATAGCATAACCCCTCCTCCCTTCCTATCCTGTCTATCCTTTCTGTAGACATTGTACTCCCCAAATTCCAGTTCTGCATTCCTTATATCTGTGTGACACCACGTCTCTGAAATCCCAACAATATCTGCCTTTGATGTTTTGAGCAATACCTGAAATTCATCAAATTTATTTACTAAACTCCTAGCATTGGTGTACACGCAAGTATACATGCACCTGCTCTTCCTCTTAGCCACCCTAAGAGGGTGGCTAAGAGGAAGAGAGCACAACCCATGTGTTCACTTGTACCCCCATGATTCCAAGCAGTCTCTGAAATATCCTGCATCTTATTTTCCAGGCTGCTGCTCATTCCAATAGAAGCAGTGCAAGAATCACTTTCACCTCTGCCAGTGGCTACTGTTAATCTATTAATCCTTGTATCCCCCCAATCTAGCAGTTTTCCGACCCACCTTGCACTGCCTCGATAGCATCAGCAAACATTCTTGCACCCTTTCTATTTAAGTGTATCCCTGTAGAAGCAGTCTCTCCTGTTAACAAGTACAGACCAGGCTGAAAAAAATTCTACCCCTTGAGCCCTGCACAATCTTTCCAGGGCCGAATTGATCGACAGGGCTTTCATCATATACTCCCTCCTATCGTGTCTGGGCAGAATTGCAGACACTTTCAAATTCAACCCTAATTCACGGCTTTTTTTCATCAGTGACCTGTACTTGTTAAGTAATTCCGCCAGTCTCCACTTGTTCTCAAAACCTGTGCTCCTGAACTTACTCCTATTCTTTGCCGCCCTTTTTCACTTTCTTATTCCAAAAGTGTTTTTCTGTCTGCTTGGAAATTTGCTCATATCCAGCCAGTTCCTAAAAAGGGTGACAAATCCCTCCCATCCAATTATCGTCCCATTGCAATTACTTCTACTCTTTCTAGTGTAATGGAGAAATAAATTAACTGCCAACTCTTAAACTACCTAGAAACCTTCCGTCTGATCAACGATTGCCAGTATGGATTCCATCAGTGTCGATCCGCTGGTGATATTCTGTCTTATGTTACCCATTTATGGACTAATTCAATGGAAAGGTTCGGTGAAACACAAGTAGTTGCTCTTGACATCTCAAAGGCTTTTGATCATGTTTGGCATAAAGGTCTTCTAAACAATGGGTCTTCTAAAATAGGCCTTGAATGGGTTGAACACGCTGAATTCTGATGGGATCCTTAAACTTGTTCAGATTACGAACCTAAGGAGGCATAAATTAAAATTAAGAAAAGACAGATGTAGAATAGATGTGCAGAAATTTGCCTTTAGCCAGCGGGTGGTTAATTGCTGGAACAAACTTCCATCTGTCGTTGTGGAAGTTGATAGGTTGAATAAATTTAAGGAGGAACTGGACAGGCATTTGGAGGGAATGGTGTGATTTTTTTTTTTTTTTTTTTTGGCTGATGCTGCATAAGCTCATACACTTGCTTTCTTGCATCACATGCCACTGCTACTACTACTACTACTACTACTACAAGCTTCCATCTTATGGTTTGCCATCTGTTTTTAGTAATTGGTTAATCAGTTTTCTCTCTGATCGCTCACTGAGGGTGATGGTAGATGGCTCTCTGTCTTCCAACTTCTCCACTAATGCCGGTGTCCCCCAAGGTTCAGTTCTTTCCCCCACTCTTTTCCTCTTGTATATTAATGACCTTCTTCCATTGACTGGAAATCCTATCCATAGTTTGGCCGATGATAGCACATTGCATTCCACTTTCCATTTTGAGAAACCTTTCCTGCTCAATCAGCTTCAACTTCTCGAAAATCTGCTACCAATTCCTTAAATGCCGATCTTCAGGTAATTCTCCAGTGGGGCAAAGACAACTTAGTTGATTTTAACCCTTCTAAAACTCAGCCTTGTCTTATATCTCACAAAAAGGATTCTTCTGCTCCTATGCTTATCTTTAGTGACACTCCGATTTCTAGGCAAAATGATATATCTCTTTTGGGGATTACCCTGACTTCTAATCTCTCTTGACACAAGCACATTACAAATATTGCTTCCTCTGCATCGAAAAAACTTGGTTTTCTCTTTCACTCTCGGCGTTACTTTTCTTCCAAACAGCTCCTCACTCTGTATAAATCGTAAACCTGCCCTGCCATGGAATATTGCTCCCACTTCTGGGGTGGTGCTCCCAAAACCCCTCTCAGGCTTCTTGATTCTATTCAGAAGAGGGCAGTTAGGTTAATTAATGATTCATCTCTAACAGAGTCTCTGCACTTGCTTTCTCATAGACGTACTGCATGCCTCTTCTACAGATACTTCCATGGGCACTGTTCTTCTGAATTGGCTTCTATAATTCCCGCTCTCTCTTTCAAAACAGTCCAAACACGTGCCGCCACCAGCCAACATCCATTTACTGTCCAACTTCAAACCCACAGAACCAATTTTTCATCTTCCTTATTTATTCATTCAACTGCCGTTTTCTG
Organism: Mastigoproctus giganteus; assembly: GCF_048544385.1. Taxonomy (NCBI): domain Eukaryota; kingdom Metazoa; phylum Arthropoda; class Arachnida; order Uropygi; family Thelyphonidae; genus Mastigoproctus; species Mastigoproctus giganteus. The sequence goes on from NC_143577.1 coordinate 172,388,772, forward strand.
GAACAACCTTCCTTCATATGTATTTCCTGAAAATTACAATCTACAGAAGCTCAAGTCCAATGTCAACAAATATCTTCTTTCGTCTTCTCAACCTCCAACCCAAGCACGGTACTAAGTACTATAGGTTCTAATACCTCTCGTGTTTGGGGTTCACATAAAAAAAAAAAAAAAATAGGGCAGACAGGATGCCATTTTGAGGGACTCCTCTGTAAATGAAGCAATTTAAATGGAAGCTCTTGTATTCAACCCTCAGAGGAAATGAAATCAGAGGATTTCTACTAGGCTTTCCTGTATTCTAAAATATCTTTCAAGTACTGTCATCAAGGCACTGACTGAGACATTGACAAAGGCAGTTTTACCTGAAAAAAGATCACCTCAATTCGTCCTTTGGTGATCAGCATTTACAATCTGGATACAAAACCGGGTGTCCAACAAATTTTCACAGTCAATCTCTTTGGAATCACAGTGTGTAAATATCAGCATATCAGTATTTTTTGAATAGATTTAATAAATTAAACCTCATTGAGAATTTCAATATAATGTCTTCATTGGGCGTCCGTGTTCAGGCGCACAGATGCATAAGTACATGTGCTTTGAGTGACCGGGGTTCAAGACCATGTCTGCTGAATACGGTGTTGTTTCTCGTATTCTGTGTATCTTGTAAACTCCTCTGACCGTTTGGTCGTCCCGGAGTATAAACAGAAAATTTATTTATTTATTTTATATTTCGATGGTTCGACTGCTGATGATCCTACTCAGGTAGCAAACAAACTGAATGAGTATTTTGCATCTACATTCACACATGAGGAGTTATTAAGGTTTGAAAATGGCAGAAGGTTATCAAATTGTAGCAGGGTGCTTAATGATTTTGTAATAACTGAGAGCAAGGTGGAGGAGAAATTGCTGAAGTTTAACATAAGAAAGGCACCTGGGGTGGATGGGATCTATCCAGTTATATTAAAGAAGGCAGCAAAGCAAACCCTTAGCCATAATTATGAGAGCATCTTTGAACTCAGGGGAGGTCCCCACAGACTGAAGATGTGCAAATCCCCAATTCACAAAGGGGGGGGGGGGTCGAAGGGTGACATGAGTAATTACAGACCAGTTAGTTTAACTTCTGTCCAGGGCGAAATAATGGAGTTACTGGTTAAAGATGCATTGCAGGATCATCCAGACAAGACTGCAGCAATAATTCAGACACAGCATGGGTTTGTTAAGGGAAAGTCTTGTCTGACAAATTTGATAGGATATTATGATGTGGTTACAAAAGAACTGGATGCAAAAAACAATTTTGATATCATATATTTGGATTTCAGGAAAGCTTCTGACACTGTTGCGCATGGAAGACTATTGTACAAATTGGAGCAGAATGGTATTAAGGGTAAGTTGCTACAATGGATAAAAGGATGTTGAGTGGGAGAAGACAGAGGGTGGTAATCAATGGGTGCTGTTCTTCCTGGACTAATGTTATTAGTGGAGTCCCACAGGGTTCAGTGTTGACTCCACTGTTCTTTTGTATATTTATCAATGATATTGATGAAGTTATATCAGACTTAGTGTTGAAGTTTGCAGATGATACAAAGGTTGGCAGGGTTGTAATGACAGTAATGGCAGTGTGCTACTGCAACAGGATCTAGATAATTTGGGCAGATGGGCCAAGAAGTGGCAACTGAAGTTTAACCTTGACAAATGCAAAGTACTGCATATGGGTAGAAGTAACCCCAGAGAAACGTACCAACTGTGTGGTACTACACTTAGGGTGGTAGAAAATGAAAAAGTCCTGGGAGTAATTGTGCAGTCAGATATGAAGTTTTCTGAGCAATGCAGACAGCCTGCCAGGGCATGTCATTGGGTTTTGTCAATGATATATAGAAATTTTGCTAGCAGGGAAAAGGAGGTGATTGTCCCTCTGTATAAGGCAATGGTCAGGCCACGCCTTGAGTACTGCATACAGGTCTGGAGGCCTCATTTTAGGTTTTTTTGATTTGATTTTTTTTTGATTTGGTAGTTGTTGGCGCATCGGCTTCTGTGGCCATATTGCACCTCCCAAGGTTTTTGCAATACTTTGATCCAAGCCCGAGGCGGGAATCGAACCCGCGACCTTTGGGTTGCCGGGTAGGTACTTTACCCACTCGGCTAGCCCGGTCGGCTCCTCATTTTAGGAAGGATGTAGATTTGCTTGAGCGTGTACAGAGAAGGGCAACAAGATTGGTGAGGGGAATGAAGGGATCCTCTTACCAAGAGCGGCTTAAGTTCTGCAAATTGCAGTGCTGGAGACTAGGCACCTGCGCGGTGATCTGATTGAGGTGTATAAGGCCTTTAATGGGTTGAGTACTCTGAATTCTGATGGAATCCTTCCACTTGTTCAGATTATGAATCTAAGGGGACATAAATTTAAATTAAGAAAAGCAGATGTGCAGAAATTTGCCTTTAGCCAGTAGGTGGTTAATTGCTGGAACAAACTTCCATCTGTCGTTGTGGAAGTTGATAGGTTAAATAAATTTAAGGAGGAACTGGACAGGCATTTGGAGGGAATGGTGTGATGTTTTTTTTTTTTTTTTTGGCTGATGCTGCATAAGCTCATACACTTGCTTTCTTGCATCACATTCCACTACTACTACTACTATTTCAGGGAGAACTCCATGTTCTCCCTGAAATAAGAACACCTTGTTCTTATTTGTCTTACATCCACCTTGATGGATGTATTCCTTCCCATACATTTTTGTGACTGCTTGAATGGTGGTGTTTAGATTTAATCTCAAAACAAAGATTTGGTTCCAAGTATGTACGCCCGTTCTACTGTAGTTGTGTACTGGACAAGCCATTCACTGATTGGGTTTCAGATCATGTCTTGTCTTTTCATTGACGTTTGTTAGAGGTAGAGGGAAATAAGATGCAGCATCAGGATTACGAGGTTGGTTGTTATTGTTTGTTATTTGGTTTTTAGGAGCATTAGCAACTAAGGCCATATTGCTCCTGGGATATGCGGTGGTCATTCCCTGACCTTTCCGCAATCTCCGTATTTGGTGGTCATGGGCTCGAACCCCAGTCTAATCAAGAAGCGTATGCTACGCACTGCTGCTCCTGCCCACCTGGCTACAGAGGCGCCTTAAGAGGTTGGTTTTCATCATAAGTGCTGATAATGAAATTCAATTCTGGTTGCCTCAAGCCTGGGACCAGAATTCCTGGTTGGTTTTGGTTTGGTTTTTTTTTTTTTTTTTAGGCGCATTAGCAACTAAGGCCATATTGCTCCGGGGATATGTGGTGGTCATTCCCTGACCTTCCCTTTCATACTAAATTTTAAGTAAAACTGTACAGAAAAACTTAGCAGAAATACAAAAAGAACACACAAGTGACTGAACCATTTCATGCACATGCGCCATCCCACCAAGATGGTGGGCATGCACAAGTTTTGTGCTGAATGACTGATGTGCATATGTGTTGCCAATCATTCAAAATGAAGGTAAATGAACTATTTGCTGGTCTACAGGGAGATTTCACAAAATAGTGGTTTTTTTTTTTTATGTTTGTGAGACAGTAATGCAACAGAAACATTTATGCACTAAATTGCAAACATGTCTCATTTGGAAGTATGGGATCATTATGAGAAACTGGCAATTCTGAAATTTCATTTTTTATGCATATAAAGCTATTTTAAAGTAAAGAATTATTTTTAATAAACTGTAGTAACAGTACAGTTTCCACGTAAAATGTTTATCCCATTTTGTCCACTAATGGCAAAAATAGTAAAACTGAAGGGGGGAAAAAACCTGCAAAATGAATTTTCTTGTATAAAAACTCTTGCTTAATAGGTTTGTCCTTTAGTAATTAGGTATTCATGTTAATAAATTGGAAAAACTGGTTAAATTTTATTTTCAGCAGTAATGCATTTTGTTTATAACACAGGTGTTAAAGTTGTCTCCCCAATACCTGTGTTATATTGAGGTTACACTGCATTTAAAATATATTCAATTTATATACTTACTATTTAAAAATATATATTAAAAAAATTCTACATTTTTTGTCAAAGTGTATAAGTCTGTGGTTGGTATTGTATGAGATAGCATTTTTAATCTTGCCTCAGATGGCATATGCAGTGGTCCTAGTTGAAATAAACAGAAAACTTTTAAAAAATACAAACCTGGGCAACCTCTCGGCTGTTACAGCAAAAGTTCACAAAACACACATTCACCATATCTGCACCGTAAACAACTGTCACTGTTTTGTCTTCAAGGGTTGCTTGTGATCCCATCGTGACTGAGTCTCGTAATTTTCCTTCCTATGGAATAAACAACAAATTATTTGGGAAACAAGAAGAAGAAGAAGAAAAAGAAGTAAAATAAAAAATGGAAGTCAACATCCATGGGATTTTTCAAACGAGTATACAAGCAAAAAAATCTGGGGTATTCTTAGATTTAAAGCACTGTAACTAAGTTATATGACCTCAAACATTTTTGACATCACTTCCCTTAAGGCATATGGCAACCGATACATATAACAAAAAGATAAGCATAATATAAATGGAATGCACACCACTCTGAACATCGAATTTAATGAAGTGCATCAAAAACCCATATTCAGTTTGTAACAAGAAGACATTCAGAGGATGTGTTCAAAGTGACCAGCTGCCAACCTAGACATGGGCTTAACTGTACTGAAAGAGTATGGCTGGATTATTGTTTGGAGGAGTGAGGTGCAAATTCACAAGGAAGCTACATAAATGCTGCTTGAAATACTTCCAACATTCCTTTCCATCCCCCTTTTTTTTTTAAGAAAAAAAAAAGTTTAGCAATTCAGCAAAACTCTAGCTTCCTGCATTATTTCTGACATGGGCAACTGCCTTCTAACAATGCATACAATGTTCCAAATGAAGTTTCTCAAAATATTAAGAAGCTTCAAAATCCATCATAAGTCAAGTCCTAAGGTGTCCTATGACATGACCACATGAAAATCCCTTGAGATTGTTTTTAAGAGAAATTTTGATTTTAAATTACACCTCCTATAGCTTCACTTATAGTCATCTGTTACTGCATTGTCTCTAAAATACTGTAATTTCATAACAAACAAGCTACATAAAAACAAGAATATTTGTTAGTGTTAATATCAGAGGCACAGTTAAGTATACAAGGTGCAATGTAATAAAATAGTAGTAGTAGTGGAATGTGATGCAAGACAGCAAGTGTATGAGCTTATGCAGCATCAGCCAAAAAAAAAAAAAAAAAAAAAATCACACCATTCCCTCCAAATGCCTGTCCAGTTCCTCCTTAAATTTATTCAACCTATCAACTTCCACAACGACAGATGAAAGTTTGTTCCAGCAATTAACCACCCGCTGGCTAAAGGCAAATTTCCGCACATCTATTCTATATCTGTCCTTTCTTAATTTGAATTTATGCCCCCTTAGGTTCGTAATCTGAACAAGTGGAAGGATTCCATCGGATTTCAGCGTGCTCAACCCATTCAAGGCCTTATACACCTCAATCAGATCACCGTGCAGGTGCTTAGTCTCCAGCCACTGCAATTTGCAGAACTTAAGCCTCTCTTGGTAAGAGGATCCCTTCAAAAGTAAATTACTCTGAAGCCAATAACACAATTAGCACAGTAGTTATGATCACTGACCTACAACACCATATAGAAAATTGGTGGGTTAAAATTCTGAATCACTGAGGAGGAAGAACTATTATCATCTTTTTTTCACATGGCCAAGTTAGTAAGTCTGAGATATGCATCCCACCAAAAGATATGCCTCCTGGAGAATATCAATTGATAAGATCATGAAAATCATCCTTTGCATTCCAAAAGTCTCTATAATTCCACTGAAGGATTCTTTCCATTATATGGTTTTATAGGTAGTTTTTGATTCTGACTGCTTCTAGCTGTATATTGGCACATGCCTCCCTCTTTCCTAATTTCCGACAAATTAGGAAAGAGGGAGGCATGTTGTGCCCATCTCATCATTAGCAGATAGTGCTAAAATTCCATAATGTGTATCATTCTGTTGATCAAGATGATGGAATGTAATGATGGATATAAGGACAGACACAGCAGTGGAGATAGCCTGCTTTGACAGATGTTTGTAAGTTTGGAGAGCTAAAAAAAAGGATAATGTTCCTTGTTGAAACAGGACTAATAGTCTTTTCGAGTCATGACTCTTCCCGCTTGGATTACTCTTTGTTCACGTAGCTCTTGGACAATTTCCTACTCTGATAATATTAATAAATCCAATTCTATTATACACCCTTTGAGAATGTTAGGGTGGTATGAGGAGTAACGTTTTTGGGTTTCCTCCAAAGGATGTCAGCTTTGATAGCTTTACAGAATGTTGGGATTGAGGTTTCTACCAGGAGATCAGCAGACTTTGGAGCTGCCTTACTGTTTTCTCTAAACCTGTACAGGCTAGATGCATTTCTGCAGAAGAAAGGGAGATAATTTACTCAGAAGGTGATCTGATAGGAAGTACAAAATGAGGAGGGGTGATAACTCCTGTTGAGGAGTTGTTTCAATCTCTTAGGTTGAGAAAAGTCATTTTCAGTGTCACTTGTCTAAGGTCTTAAGCTCAATGGCTCTAAAGGTGTAAACATGTTATTACCCATTTTCCTCCTTTGTCCTGGAGTAATTTCTGAGTGGATTTCTTTTTCCAGGTCTCTGGCCCAGCCAAGGGGATGCACCATTAACCCAAATTTATTTTGGGTTAGTTTACTGGTGCATTGTTGACAAAAGCTACTGCAAGGTAAATTTGACAAAAGCTACTGCAAGGAAAAGTTATGTTATTTGTTATTTGGTTTTTAGGAGCATTAGCAACTAAGGCCATATTGCTCCGGGATATGCGGTGGTTATTCCATGACCTTTCCGCATCCTCTGTATTTGGTGGTGACGGGTTTGAACCCCGGTCTAATCAAGAAGCGTGTGCTACGCACTGCTGCTCCTTCCCACCTGGCTACTGAGGCGCCACTGCAAGGAAAAACACGAGAATATCTTGCCAAACAAATCTATCTAAACAAATTCTCAGCTGGATGGAATTGGATGATGATTAGAGGGGTGAACAACTGTACAGTTTGTATTTATTTATTTGTAATGATGCAAACATTACAGTGATTAAACACTAGTTCACCCCATATACAGAAATATAAAATACGAATTAAGAAGAATGCATGATAATCAATAATATGCAACTATTTGCAAGCTTTGAGCAACATATAATGTCATATGAATAAAAATGTAAAAATTTAGCATTTAAATACCCTTGGTAAGTCTTAATTGAACAGCAGAATTAAAAAAAAAAAAAAAAAAAAGTAGCAGTTAACATTAGAATTTAAAAAAAAAAAAAGTTACTTTAGCACACAAGAGTCAGCTTCCCAAACAAATTTTTGAGAGTAAAATATCGGTCCTGCAAACATTAATTGGTATCGTATTGAAATACGTACTCAAAGATGAATAAATTGTTTTAAGAAGAAACATGTGAATTAAAGATGAGAATTTGCACAAGGAATAAGAATTAGAAGAGCAAGAGTCAATAAAATTGTGAACTAAATTATAAATGAAACAGCAAGACTGGAGGTTACATTGCAAACTAAGGGAAATTAAATATCAGCTGTAGCAGAAAGTGTTGTAATAGTATTAGCTATACAGTGCAAACAAATTGGAGTCTTTGGCTATACAAGCCAAAAAACCAAAAAAAAATTGTAAAAAGTAGATAACAAAAAAGACAAATTCAGTGCTTCCCTACACATGCAGGTAACCATCCAGTTGAACTTTGAATTTCTTCAAACTGTCAGTCTCAAACTAGCTGCAGAGACAATGTGTTGCAATAATCAACAACTCGCTAGCTAAAAAAAAACCTTCCTACAATTCAGTCTAAATCTCTTCCTCCTGCAATTTGAATTTATGGCACTTAGTTCTGGAATTAGTATTAGTAGTAGAAAATGATGCAAAAAAAGCACGCATCAGTCAAAAAAATAGATAAATAAAAATTCCCATTTCACTTTCCATCCACTTAGCTTGTCTAGTTCTGCTTTGAATTTATTCAAACTATCCACTTCCATAACAACAGATGGAAGCTTGTCGAGGAACTCTCTGACTATCCTACAGGTGTTCAAGATTGCGACTTTCTGGAGTTCCTTATAGGTGTTCTCTGGGAGACCTATTGCTGCTAGGCTGTCATGTAGGGTCTTTGGCACCATACCTGTGGTTGACACGATGATCAGGATGGTCGTTACTTGTTGCATATGCCACATCTCTTTGATCTCCTGTCTTAGGTTCGTGTACTTCCTGATTTTTTTCCCCATGGGTTTTCTGCAGACTGCCAGTGTTGGGTACCGCCATGTCAATCAGATAGGTAGCTTTTTCCTTCTTGTCCACAATGGTTATGTCCAGTCTGTTGTGTGGGATTGTCTTATCCGTTATTATGTCACAGTCCCAGTATAGCTTGTGGGTTTGGGTCTTAGATATGACTTAGATATGAGATATGACTTTATTATTGTGATGATGAGCAGAATCGAATCCCTCTGTGTTTAATATGTGAACAGAAACTCAATGGTAACTGTACGAAACCCTCTCTGTTGATGAAACATTTCATCATTGAAACCATTGAGACTTCAACGGTAAGTCCATTACTTATTTCGAAGAGAAAAAGCAGAATTACATAAAAAAAACTTCATTGGCAAAATCCATATTTATGAGTCATAAAAAAGAATTATTAGAAGCCTCACTGGAAGTGAGCTATCATATTGCTTGTCAATGGGAGGTCAAAAATTTCATAATGCCATGCACTATTGATCCCTGTAAGGTAAGACAATATTCGGACCCAACAAATCAGAAGAAATAAAACAGTTTCCGTTCTCTAATGACACTGTAAAAAGAAGAATATCACTTTGCTCAGTCAATCTTCTCAGTGAACTCTTTCGTAACCTTAAGTTGTTGCCTTATTTTACCTTGCAACTTGATGAGAGCAGTGATGTCAGTAAACTAACTGTACTGTAAGTATTTGTTCAATACCTGTATAAGGTATTGTGCAAAGACATTCTTATCTAAGAAAATTTGAAAACCACAACAGGAGCTGATATTTTTGAAAAAATTGATGGCTCTTTTTGTGTTTATGAACTCGACTGGAAGCAGTGTATTGACATCTGTACTGATGCTGCCAAGGCTATCCAGGGTTCTATTTCAAGTGTTGTTAGGAGACTCGAAACAGTAGCGCATCCTTCCTGTTCAAGTAGTCACTGTGAACTCCACGGGGAAAATTAAGCTGTGAAAAACATTCCTGCAAAACTGAAAGATATTTTTAAAACACTAATGGAAATCATCAGTTGTGTGAAATCTAATGGCTTAAATACAAGGCTTTTCTGGAAGATTTGGGACAAAATGGGCAACAACTATGGCTGCTTGCTTTTTTAAAATTTATTTTTACATGAAAGCACGTTGGGTGAGTCGAGATAAAGTGCTGATGAGATTCTCTGAATTATGCTCTGAAAGTGTTGGTGATTCTTATTGATTGCAAAGCTGAAGCCAAAAGAAAAACAACTCAAGATAAACTGCAGAGGTTCACTGACTTTATGTCTAGTAATTATAATTCACAAGGGGTCGTATACCTTGCCGATACATTTGACAAACCGAGCACACAGAATTGATCGCTTTGAGGTTAAAACACAACACTTTTCATGAATAATGATAAAATCTATGCATTCAAAGACAAAATTATTCTTTAGAGAAAAGAGAGCTGAAGCAGGACAATATGATACCTTCAATACTTTTACTACATGTCTTGTTGAAAAAATATCTTTGCAGAGTCAGACTTACAGAAAGCAAAAATTGACCACCTCACACAGCTGTCCACCTCTTTTGAGGAATATTTTCCAGTCAATACAGATACTGAAAATTACAGGCAGATAGCTAACCCTTTTTTCACAAACCGAAACTCCTCTGTCCTACCAACAAAAGAAGATAAAGAACTGATTTATATCTCTTGTGACACTAAATGGTTTTTTTTTTTTTTTTTATTTTTAGCATTCCATTGTCTTTGTTCTGGGCTAACTTGTTGGACTCTTTCACTAATATAGCAGACAAAGCAGTTCGTAAACTTTTATCATTTATGTAAACATGGAGTGCCAAATATTGTGACACAAAATCAAAAAAGAGAAACAGACTTGATGCTTCGGTAGACATTTGCTGTCAATTAGGTATCAGCTTTGATACCTAATTTCAGCAAAATCACTAAAAATATGTTTCAGAAAGTTTCTCATTAGCTTCACTGAGTAAGTCTCTCTCTTTTTATTTTTTAATTTGGAGTCTTAATAATATTTACATTTTTTTTAGTTTAAAATTTTAAGGGTAGTGATTATATTTTGGTTACACTATAATACAGTACATATGCAAAAGTCAAAAAATGTCCCTTTCTTAGCTACATTAATCTTATATTATCATACTATAATAATAATAATAATAATATCATAAATTAAATTATATAATAATATATTATAATATTATTATTACAACTAGTATAATATTATACAGGGTGATTTTTTATCAACTATTTTTTTGCAGTTCCTAAAGCTTCAAAATTTTAATACCAACAACAGTTTGTTATTAAAATTTTAATAATTTTAATAACACTAATAAAAATATTAATATTTTTATTAATTTTAATTTTTTTAATTTTTTATTAATTTTTATTATAGTTTTTTTTTGATTTTTTATTAATTTTTATTATAATTTTATTATAGTATATTTATTAATAAAATATTATATTTTATTAATAAATTTTAATAAAAATTTCTCTATAGAGTAACAACAATTACTCTACAGAGAAAGGTTTGGAGATTTATTTTGCAACCTGAATAAGCAACCGAAGTTTTCGTGTTTTCAGGATGTAATTAATTTAATACCAGTTAAAATTTAAAATGGTTAATGTAATCATGGATTATGTCCTATTTATTTATTTAATTATTATTAATATCATTTCTTTTATTCTTTTTTATGAAGTTGGTTGTGATGTGATTATTGCACGTTTACATTAAAGTTTGATGAAACGTGTTTATTTTATTATTATTCCCCTTTCTTTGCTACGACAAACTAACACAGTGGTTTTCAACCTTTTTTAATAATAGCACCCCTAAGTAATTTATTTTATTTTGTGGCATCCTACTCAATTTTCTACCTGTTAGGTCCGATTATCTCTCTGTGTGTATATATATACAGGGTGTCTCAAAAATACACGGCAAAACTTCAGGAATGGGTTCCTCATATGTAGACAATAAAAATATTTTATATCAACATAGTTCTGGAAATGCTTGGTTCCCGAGTTATTAACTGGAATGTCTTATCTCCCACAGGTGATTTCCTTCATTAAAAGGTACTGACAGAATCTGGCGGTTTACCATTCCAACCATGTACTCAAATCAGGAGCAAGCAGATATGCACTTTATACACGCAGGGTAATCTGCTGGTGACAAGGCCTGTACCCATTGCAGATGGTAAGGATACAGTTAGTGTTCTTGCAACTCTCTCCAAATAGTCGAACGTTGAACAGCCAGTTGCATTGCTATTCTGCGTGTGTTGATTTCAGGAGTGGCATGCACAACATCCAAAAAAATCTCCTCCTCTACTTCAGGAGTCGTAGATCTTGGTCATCCTCTGTCAGCAGCACGAGGTGTAAAGGTCCAATGTTCAAAAGGCGGCAATGGATACCTTCAAACGTTTTCCTGTCTGGACATCTTCGTTCTGGGAACGTTTCGTGGTACAAACGACGAGCCTCAAGAGCATTGCCATCCGCCAAACCGTACATAAAGTGCATATCCGCTTGCTCCTGATTTGAGTACATGGTCGGAATGGAAAACCACCAGATTCTGTCAGTACCTTGTGATGAAGGAAATCACCTGCAGAAGATACGACATTCCGGTTAATAACTCGGGAGCCAAGTATTTCCAGAACTATGTTGATATAAAATATTTTTATTGTCTACATATGGGGAACTCATTCCTGAAGTTATGCCGTGTATTTTTGAAACACCCTGTATATACATATATATTATTTATATCATCATCATCATCATCAGCCATTTTCAATCCACTGCAGGATGAAGGCCTCTCCAGCAACTTTCCAGTTCCTTCTGTTTTGAGCACTGGCCCCATTTACTACTCAAAAACTCATGAATTTCATCTATCCATCTCCGCCTTTGTCTTCCAGGTTTTCTTCTAGCTCCTCTTGGGTACCATTCTGTTATTTTCTTAGTCCATCTGTCATCATGTCTTCGAGCTATGTGTCCTGCCCAAGACCATTTTAGTTCTTTAGTTTTGAAAAGAATGTCCTTTACTTGAGTTTGCTGCCTAATCCATGTGTTTCTCTTCTTATCTAACAGTCTGATTCCCAATATAATTCGTTCCATTCTTCGCTGTGTAGTTCTTAGCTTCTCTTCCATTCTTTTGGTGAGTGCCCAAGTTTCACTTCCATAAGTCATGGTGGGGAGTATACATTGATTCATTATTTTACGTTTCAGACAAACTGGGATATTGCTCTTCAGTATGTGACTATATTTCCTGAATGCTATCCATCCAAAATTTATTCTTCGCTTGACTTCCAGCCATTTATCATTATCAAAGCTAATAACTTGTCCCAGATAAGTATGACTCCACCTTTTCAATTACTGCTCCTTCAATCATTATTTCCCTTTCCGTGGCATACTTGTTCATCATTACTTTTGTTTTAGCCATATTCATCTTTAGTCCAAAATCCTTACTGACTGTGCATAATTGATTAAGATTTTCCTCTAATTCTTTGGGATCGTGGCTTATGACCACAATGTCATCTGCAAATTGTAAATGGTTTAGGTACTCTCCGTTCACATTGACTCCTTTCTGCGACCAGTCTAATCTTCTGAAAGCTTCCTCAAGGGCAGCAGTAAACAGCTTCGGAGATATTGTGTCTCCTTGTCGAACTCCTTTCTCGATTTTAAATTTGCTACTGTCTTTGTCTAGTCTAATAAAGGATGTAGCACTCTCATATATTTTCTTCAAAATCATAATATATGGAGTATCTATGCCTTGTCTTTCCAGTGCCCGAAACATTGCCTTATGCTGTATGGAGTCAAATGCCTTTTCATAATCCACAAATGCCAGGCATAATGGTGTTTTATATTCATTTGCTTTCTCCATTAGCTGTGATATTACATGAAGGTGATCCATAGTTGAGAATCCTGTCCTAAAGCCAGCTTGCTCTTTCGGTTGATTCTCATCAAGTATTCTTTCTAATCTGTTAGTAATGACCCTTGTGAACAACTTGTAGATATGGGATAACAAGCTAATTGGTCTATAATTTCCAATTTCTGATTTATCTCCTTTCTTATGCAGCAAAACTATGATTGCATTATTCCACTGCTTAGGCATCACACTTTTTCTAATGCACTTTGTGAAGAGCCTTGCCAGTTTTTGTGTTATGTCTCTTCCTCCCATTTTTAACAACTCTACAGTAACTTCATCTTCCCTCGGGGCTTTCCGATTCTTCATTTTCTTCAATGCATGTTCTACCTCATCAGGAAGAATATCGGGTATGTCGTATGTGTTGCTACTTTGCAATCCATCTTCCCCACTGCTGGTATCATTCCCTCGCTCCTTGTATAATTCTCTATAGTAGTCTTCTGCTATTTGAATTATGCCTTCTCTGCTGTTTATAAGTACACCATCGCTATTCTTCAGTTTCAGTATCATTTGTCTTTCTGTATTACTGCTCATGGCTGCTGATTTAAATCCTTTGTTTTCCCTTAATGCTTGTTCTACTTTTCTTGTGTTAAATCTTCTTATGTCCTCTCTGAGTCTCTTTCTAATGGCTTTGCATAACTCAGTATACTCAATTTTCTCCCTGTCAGTGTTTTTCTTGCTCTTCATTTGTCATCTTTGGTTCATCATGACAAGTGTTTCTTGACTAATTTTTTCTTCTTTGGATTTCTGTTTCCCTATAGGTTTCTTAGGCTTTATCACTTTCAAAAAGTTGTAATATTCCTCGTCGATATCTTGGTCCTGAGCAGTCTGCAGAAGCTCAAACATGTTCTTAAGTTCCAGTACATACTGCTTTTTCTCCTCCTCTGTTATTTCAAAGACCTTTGTATTATTTACTCGAGTCAGTTTTTTCCTTTCCTTTCCTACATCTATATCAAGTGTACATCTTACCATTCTGTGATCACTTCCAACATTTACCTTATTCAGGACGGTAACATCATTCACAATATATCTTCTGTTAGTGAGGATGAAGTCGATTTCATTAGTTGTTAATCCATTTGGACTCTTCCATGTCCACTTTCTGTTCACCCTTTTCTTGAAAAAAGTGTTCATTACTGACATTCCTTGAGATTCTGCAAATTCCACAAGTCTTTCACCTCTTTTATTTCTTTCACCAATTCCAAAATTTCCTCTTTCTGCGCTGTTTTGTCTTTTTCCAACCTTAGCATTGAAGTCCCCCATAATAATAGTGTAGTGGGTTTTCTGTTCATCTAGAAGACTCTCAATTTCGGTGTACATTTCTTCAACCTCTTCATCATCATGGCTCGATGTTGGTGCATAAATCATTATAATCTTTAGCTTGTGCCTCTTAGAAATCTTGAGTATTATTTATATATATAATATTAAAAAAATATGTTATATGATAGTTTTTACAGTAATATAACTATAAACAAAATTACAATTCATAATACAAATTATATATATATATATACACACAGTGGATTCCGGTTATTTGGGCCACCGGTTAATCGGGGCAGCCGTTTATTTGGGGGAAATCTTAAAAAACAGAACCCAATGGAGAAAATTGCCAGGATTTACTTTGCTTAATTGGGACAACATGCCGTTTAATCGGGGTTGGGGTCCGCAGCACTGGAGTTTACCCTACGATTTTTTCCGACCGTACCACGTGGTTCGGTCGATTTCTGGAGGTCACAACCATAAAACAATAAAAACAATTAGCAGTCACCTGTTTATTGGGCTTTTCTGTTAGTGCAATCTATCATAAACGGATAGTAAACTCGATCTTATTGAATTTGCGATAAAACCGACAGCTGGAATTCTGTGGGTTATTATGATGAAATGTGTTTACACCTCCATGGAATCTTCAATCATATAAAAAAATTAATTTTCAGAATCTTCTCTTCATTCCTATTTTTAAAGCTTCGTAACTTGTTGCTCCGTTCTCACTTGCGCGTATCTTACTTGCAATTTGTGTGCCGTGTTCTTTGTTATTGATTGCTTCTCTTTTTACTGTTTTAAATTTTAACCCCCACCCACCAATGTCAGTGAACAGAAATGTCAACTAGTTAGTATGTACATATTACAGTACGTATTAATTATTCCGATTATCACGTACATTCTTCCGATTATCACGTATCATTTAATTTTTTAATTGGTAAGGTAATAAAGGGTAAATTTGTGCTTAATACATCTTTTACTTTTATAGCCTATAGATAATATTCCTCCTATTTTCGCTAATTAGAATCGCTGTTTAATAGAATTAAAATTCAATTCACAAACGTGATCACAATGACCGGCGCTTACTACACATCGTATACTGAACGGTATACTGTACTTTACTACAGTGTTTCTCAATCTTTTTACTCTCGTGGCACATTTTCCAAAAAAGAAAATTTTCGCGGCACACCTACGTAGTCACAGAAGAAGAAATTTCTAAATTTCGCGGCACACTTGGAAAATTTTGCGGCACACTAATGCGACGCGGTACACCCTTTGAGAAACACTGCTTTACTAGCGTCCATTGTACGTGATTTGATTGTACAGTGAACCAATTGTAAAGCGGGGGTCCATTGTATTTTTAACTACTGTATTTACGTGAAACTTCAGATAATTGGGACAGCCGCTTAATCGGGCCAAATGCACTAGTCCCGATGTATCCCAAATAACCGGAATCGACTGTATATATAATTTTATTCTTTATATAGAGGTATTAATTAAACATCAATATAGATCACCACAAAATTTTGTGGTGATCTTTATTGATGTTTAATTAACATCATTAAAATTAAAAAAGATACCGTACATTTTTTTATAATGAAATGAATATATAAATTTAAAAAAATAATAAGTTTAAGTAAATAAACGCAAATTACATAGCACCCCTGGAATGTTGTTGCGGTACCCCGGTTGAAAACCACTGGACTAACATAAGCAGAAACTTATTCAACCATAAGCCAATAAATATGGCCTAACAGAATGAAGGGCGATGAGTTGAAACTAAAAGAGAAGGATTATCGCTTTAATTTATTTTTTAAATATAATTTATTGTCAGTGATGTAAACTGATTCTACGGTGTAATAAATATTACTGTAAAGTTTTACCATATTTTATAAATAGGACTTTATTAAAATAAATTAATATATGAAAACGGCACAGTTACATTAAAAAATTAGCAATCATTTACAGTTCATTACGCTTTTTTTTAGCGAAAGGGATTTTTTTTGTTACACCAATTAATATATTAATCAATTAATTACTGAAAAGATTGATTTTTTTTTTCATAAATTAATGAAGTCAATGCTAAAACGAAACAGTTATGTTAAAAATTTGAAGTTTCCATGCTATTCATAACCGTTTCACAACTGGTTTACCAAAAACATCAGTTTTTTTTTTATTATTATTTATTCTGGTTTATTTATTTATTGTGGCGATTAAACGATTAATAATTGATTAATGAGGCAGTTACATTAAATATTTGCAGTGATTCTGCAGTTTACTACAGTTTCAACAACTGGTTGAATAGCACCATCGGTCTTCTTTTTTTTTTATTTATTTATTTATTTGTTGTAGTGGGAAAAAAATTAAGAAAACTTTTATTTGTGTACGACGCTGCACATCCAAAAGAGTGGGGTTTGCGCTGTTCTATTAAGAAATTTAGAGCCTCGTTGAAATGCAGCTGGTTCTTTTGGTTGATTGTAGATGGCAGGATCATCGGAAGCTTAAAACAACATCACCGCTTTACATAATTCCTCCTGAAACCAAGAAGTAACTTTGACACACACACCCGATCACTGTGACCATAAGCAATTCCAGCCGAATGAACATGACAGGAAATAGAATATAAATTACAAAAATTGGATATATTTTTTTGACCACTATAACAAATAAGAATTAGTGAAAAATTCAGAGCTACACGGCTCAATAACTTCCACGATTTTTTAATATATTAAAAAAGTAAGAGATTACCTCAATATTTTTCGTGGAATGTTTCCAGTCAATTCTCTTCCAAATGTGACGAATAAAATAAGATGAAAAAAACGAATTATCGAATTCCCTCACTCATAGAGATACGACCAAATCCGATGTGAAACGGAATCGAAAGCCGAGAGCCCCAACCCGACCCCAAAACATACCAAATCACCGCAGCAAGACCATGAGTGCGAGGAGACCTTGTGTCAGAATAAATAGTTAAAACTGCTTCCGATAATAAATAATTAAAATCACTATTAAACTCAAAAATAAAACGATTAAAAACACGATTCAAATTAAAAGGATTAAAAGTTACAATTTCGATGAATATTAAAATTAACGAAACAGCTGTCCATTTCGTTTAATTTTAATATTCATCCAAATTGTAACTTTTAATCCTTTTAATATTAATCGTGTTTTTAATCTTTTTTAATTGTGATTTTAATTATTTATCAGGTTTAATGTCCAAACTTGGACATTAAACCTGATATACCTTCATCAATATCATTGATAAATTTACAAAACAACAATGGGCCCAACACCAGACACTGGGGAACTCCCCGAATGTCCAGTGATTACCACTCTCTGTCGTCTCACACTCAACCATACCTTTATCCATTGTAGCGACTTACTCTTAATGCCATACCTCTCCAATTTGTACAACAGTATCAACAGTATCAGTCTTCCATGTGCAACAGTATCAAAAGCTTTCCTGAAATCCAAGCATATGATATCAAAATTATTTTTGACATTCAGTTCCTTTGTGACCACATCATAGTATCCAATCAAATTGGTCACACAAGACCTCCCTTTAACAAACCCATGCTGTGTCTGAACTATTATTACAGTCTTGTCTATCCTGCAATGCTTCTTTAACCAGTGATTCCATTATTTTCCCTGAAACACAAGTTAAACTAACAGGTCTATAATTACTTGTGTCACCTTTTGAACCCCCTTTGTGAAATGGTGATACATTTGCACACCTCAAGACCATGAGGACCTCCCCTGAGTCCAAGGAAGCTCTAATTATGGCTAAGGGTTTGCTTACTTCCTTTGCTGCCTCCTTTAATATAACTGGATAGATCTCGTCCACCCCAGCTGCCTTCCTTGTGTTTAACTTCAACGATTTCTGCTCCAGTTTGCTCGCAGTTATTACAAAATCGCTTAGCTGCCTGGTAGAGTTTGATAAACTTCTGGTACTCCCATCATTGAATAACTCCTGTGTGAATGTAGATGCAAAATATTCATTCAGTTTATCAGCTACCTGAGCATGATTGTCAATAGTCAGCCCATCTATGGATAGAGGGCGCTGAATCTCTTTAAAAGTTGCAGCTGACAGTTACAGGCTCGGCAAAAACGATAAGTGTTTGCCTTTTATTTACATGATTGTTATTTTATATTGTACTTAATACGTAGTCATATAGTTATAGTTACGCTGGTTATTTTTTATTTTTAGTTTAGATAAAGAGTTTTTGTGGATTTTACTTACGATAGGTAAAACCGTTATTTCGTTCCATTTTGTAGCCATTGTTTTTGGAAACAGTGGTAGGGAATTCAAATTTTTTAATTGAGGTAGCTAGGTAGCTCTAACGCATAATTATATAGTAATACGCTTCACTGTTTCTATTTAATAGTTTCTATTCAAATACTATTGATATTTAATTTATTGATTTTATTAATTTAAACTACCATGCCCCAGACTAGAGCAGCAAAGCAAAGGGCACAAAGTGGCAGGAGTGCTGTGAATCGGGGGAGAACTGAGGGGGGCAATTCTCCAACGCATCACAGCCTAAAAAAATGTGCAACTTGTGAAATGTTTGCCGAACTCTCTGGAACGGAACATGATATTGCCATGGGGGATGTCTTTGTGTGTGCGCGATGTAAGGAGTGTAAGGAAATCAGGCGACAACTCAGCGTTGTTATGGGCCTATATGAGAGTTTGAAGGACAGGGTGGATGCCCTTGAAAGATCTAAATTGAGGGGCCCATCAGGCTCTCAGCTGCCCAACTCAACGCCAGAGCTCACTCCTGGGCATCAGGCAACACAGCGGCAATCTCCAAAGCAGAATGCGCTGGTCCCAAAGGAACTAGTTATTGTTGGTGACTCTATTGTCAGGGAGACGGGGAATATATTTTGTAAAAAGGATAGGTGGAACAGGACCAGGGAATGTCTGACAGGGGCAAAGGTTGGTGACGTTGTAGAGCGGATATCATCTTTCAAGGGCACAAAAGGTGATATAGTTGTACACGTTGGTACTAATGAGATTAAGAGTAGGAGACCGGCGGAATTACTCAACAAGTACAGGTCACTGTTGAAAAAAAGCCGTGAAATAGGGTTGAATTTGAAAGTGTCTGCAATTCTGCCCAGACACTATAGGAGGGAGTACATGATGAGAGCCTTGTCGATCAATTCGGCCCTGGAAAGATTGTGCAAGGCTCAAGGGGTAGAATTTTTTTCAGCCTGGACTGTACTTGTTAACAGGAGAGATTGCTTCTACAGGGATGGGATACACTTAAATAGAAAGGGTGCAAGAATATTTGCTGATGCTATCGAGGCAGTGTTAGGTGGGTCGGAAAACTGCTAGTTTGGGGGGATACAAAGACTAATAGTTTAACAGTAACCGCAGGCAGAGGTGAAGGTGATTCTTGCACAACTTCTATTAGAATAAGAAGCGACCTGGAGCGAGGGGTGTTGGGGGTTTCAGGGACGGATGGCAGTCATCATGGAATAGTTGGGTATATGGGATGTGTTAAGGTAACAGGGAATAGGCATAGGAGCATGTATGCTTGCATGTATACCAATGCTAGAAGTATAGTAAATAAATTTGATGAATTTGAAGTGTTGGTCAAGACATCAAAGGCGGATATTGTTGGGACAGCAGAGAGGTGGTGTCACAAAGATATAAGGAATGCAGAACTGGAATTTGGGGAGTACAATGTGTACAGAAAGGATAGACAGGACAGAAAGGGAGGGGTGTTATGCTGTTAATTAAGAAAAACATAAAATCAAAGGAAGTGCACCCAGTTAATATAGATGAACAGTGCTCTGTTGAGTCAGTTTGGTGTGAGATAAGCACTGCGAAAGGAAAAATAAGAGTAGGAGTGTGTTATAGGCCTAATGACTTGAATGAGTACAATGAACAATTGTACAGAGAAATAGAGTGGGCCAGTAAATCAGAATGTCTTATAATGGGGGATTTTAACTTCCCAGATATTGACTGGAACTTGTGGGTTGGTCACTCACACACTAGTCAGACGTTTGTGGAGTTATTGGATGATTGTTTTCTGCAGCAGCATGTTCGAGAGGCAACCAGAGAAAGTAACACTCTTGATCTGGTTATCAGCAGTGATCATTCGTGTATTAAGAATTTGCAGATAAAGGAACCACTAGGTGGCAGTGATCACAGTGTGCTGAAGTGGGATTTACTCAAAGAGGTAACTACCGTCAGGGGTAAAGGAAGGGGTTTTTGCTTCCGTAAAGGGGAGTACAGTGGTCTCAGACACTTTTTAAATTCTGTACAGTGGGATCAACTGACGATGTTACAAACAGTAAATTCTAAGTGGGAAGCATTCAAAGAATTAATCGTGGAGGCTACTAGACTTTATATACCGATTAAGAAATATCGTTCAAGGTTTAGGCCTAAATGGTTATCAAATGAACTAATGAGACTCGTGACAGAGAAGAAAAATGCACGGGATGCATATAAATTATCAGGTGACGCAGAGGCCTGTGGCAGATATAAGCTAGTCTGTAATCAGGTCACAAAGGAAGTTCGGCAGGCGAAGGCGGATTACGAGAAATCTTTGGCAAAAGATGCTAAGAAAAACAGCAAGGATTTCTTTACTTATATAAACTCTAAAAGGAAGGGGATGAATATGATTGGTCCACTTGACATCGATGGTTCGACTGTTGATGATCCTGCTCAGATAGCAAACAAACTGAATGAGTATTTTGCATCTACATTCTCACGTGAGGAATTATTACAATTTGAAAATGGCAGAAGGTTATCAAATTGTAGCAGTGTGCTTAATGATTTTGTAATAACTGAGAGCAAAGTGGAGGAGAAATTGTTGAAGTTAAACATAAGAAAGGCACCTGGGGTGGATGGGATCTATCCAGTTATTTTAAAGGAGGCGGCAAAGCAACTAAGTTCAACCTTAGCCATAATTATGAGAGCATCCTTGGACTCAGGGGAGGTTCCCACGGACTGGAGATGTGCAAATGTGTCCCCAATTCACAAAGGTGGATCGAAGGGTGACACGAGTAATTACAGACCAGTTAGTTTAACTTCTGTTCCGGGTAAAATAATGGAGTCGCTGGTTAAAGATGCATTGCAGGATCATCTAGACAAGACTGCAGCAATAATTCAGACACAGCATGGGTTTGTTAAGGGAAAGTCTTGTCTGACAAATTTGATTGGTTATTATGATGTGGTCACAAAGGAACTGGATGCAAAAAATAATTTTGATATCATATATTGGATTTCAGGAAAGCTTTTGACACTGTTGCGCATGGAAGACTACTGTACAAATTGGAGCAGAATGGTATTAAGGGTAAGTTGCTACAATGGATAAAAGGATGGTTAAGTGGGAGAAGACAGAGGGTGGTAATCAATGGGTGCTGCTCTTCGTGGACTAATGTTATTAGTGGAGTCCCACAGGGTTCGGTGTTGGGTCCACTGTTGTTTTGTGTATTTATCAATGATATTGATGAAGGTATATCAGGCTTAATGTCGAAGTTTGCAGATGACACAAAGGTTGGCAGGGTTGTTAATGACAGTAATGACAGTGTGCTACTGCAACAGGATCTAGATAATTTGGGCAGATGGGCTAAGAAGTGGCAACTGAAGTTCAACCTTGACAAATGCAAAGTACTGCATATGGGTAGAAGTAACCCCAGAGAAACGTACCAACTGTGTGGTACTACACTTAAGGTGGTAGAAAATGAAAAAGACCTGGGAGTAATTGTGCAGTCAGATATGAAGTTTTCTGAGCAGTGCAGATAGGCTGCTAGGGCGGGTCATGGGGTTTTGTCAATGATATATAGGAATTTTGCTAGCAGGGAAAAGGAGGTGATTGTCCCTCTGTATAAGGCAATGGTCAGGCCACGCCTTGAGTACTGCGTACAGGTCTGGAGGCCTCATTTTAGGAAGGATGTAGATTTGCTTGAGCGTGTACAGAGAGGAGCAACACGATTGGTGAGGGGAATGAAGGGATTCTCTTACCAAGAGAGGCTTAAGTTCTGCAAATTGCAGTGGCTGGAGACTAGGCACCTCCGCGGTGATCTGATTGAGGTCTATAAGGCCTTGAATGGGTTGAGCACGCTGAATTCTGATGGGATCCTTCCACTTGTTCAGATTACCAACCTACGGGGACATAAGTTCAAATTAAGAAAGGACAGATGTAGAATAGATGTGCGGAAATTTGCCTTTAGCCAGCGGGTGGTTAATTGCTGGAACAAACTTCCATCTGTCGTTGTAGAAGTTGATAGGTTAAATAAATTTAAGGAGGAACTGGACAGGCATTTGGAAGGAATGGTGTGATTTTTTTTTTTTTTTTTTGGCTGATGCTGCATAAGCTCCTACACTTGCTTTCTTGCATCATGTGCCACTACTACTACTACTACTACTACTACTACTACTACTATGTTAAGTGTCCAATACCTTTCCTTGTAGAGTTTACATAAGTAAAGAACTCTTTGCTGTTTTTCTTTTCATCGTTTGCCAAAGATTTCTCGTAATCTGCCTTCGCCCGCCTAATCTCCTTTGTGACTTGATTACAGATTAGTTTATATCTGCCATAGGCTTCTGTGTCACCTGATACTTTATATGCATCCCATACATTTTTTTCTTCTCTGCCACGAGCCTCATTAATTCATCTGACATCCATTTAGGCCTAAACCTTGAACAATATTTCTTAGTTGGAATGAAAAGCATAGTGGCATCCAAAATTAAGTACCTGAAGTCTTCCCATTTAGAATTCAACATTTGTAACATCATCAGTTGATCCCACTGTACAGAATTTAAAAACTGTCTGAGACCCCTGTAATCATCTTTATGAAAGCAAAAGCCCTTCCCTTTAGCCTTGATGGTAGTTACATCTTTAAGTAATTCCCACATCAGTACATTGTGATAACTGTTACCCAGTGGTAAGGTCTTGAATGGGTTGTTGACTAGGCTCAATTCTGATGGGATTCTTCCGCTTGCTCATTTCATGAACCTGAGGGGGCATAAATTTAAATTCAGGAAATACAGTTGTAGAATAGATGTGCAGAAATTTGCCTTTAGCCAGCAAGTAGTTCATTGCTGGTACAAACCTCCACCTGTCGTTGTGGAAGTTGATAGCATAAATAAATTCAAGAAGAACTGGATAAACTGTTAGAGGGAATGGATGTGTGAAATTGTTTTTTTTTTTTTTTTTTTTTTTTGACTGATGCTACATAAGCTCATACACTTGCTTTCCATCATGTAACGGAGTAGGATACCTCTACTACTACTACTCGTGTCACCCTTCGATCCCTCTTTGGGAATTGATTGGTGATACATTTACACACATCCAGTCCGTGGGGCCCGCGCCTAAATCCAAGGATGCTCTTATAATTATGGCTAAGGCTTTGCTTGCTTCCTTTGCTGCCTCTCTTAACATAACTGGATAGATCCCATCTACCCTAGGTGCCTTTTTTATGTTTAACTTCAACAGTTTCTCCTCCACATTGCTCTGTTATAAGATAATCATTTTGTTCCCTGTTAAGAGTTTGATAAACGTCTGGCCTCCAGTTCTCTACAGAATTCCTCTTGTGTGAATGTAGATGAAAAATACTCATTCAGTTTGTGAGCAACCTAAGCAGGATCATCAACGGTCGAACCATCGATATCAAGTGGACCAATTGATTCATCCACTTCCTCATAGAGTTTACATAAGTAAAGAAGTTATTGCTGTTTTTCTTTGCATCCTTTGCCAAAGATTTCTCCTAATCTGCTCTCACTTGCCTAACCTTCTTTGTGACTTGTTCACCTCTGTGGATAACCACGTACCTGGCCCTGTGTCACAGAAGGCTCCTGAAGGAGAACAACTACTCTTACATAATTTATTCATCCTACTCTGTTACATAATTTATTTGGATTCTCCCGGTTTTGCTTTATGGGCATTTACCTGGAAGAATTTAATTCTCCTATCCACAATTTACCTTGTTTTTATTTGCCTACAGAGCCGTCCATATGCTTTTCTTCACTTCAGATTACATTCCAAAAACGGAGGACTGCGTGCGACACAATTTCGCGTAGCATCTCATTGGGGATGTTGGCTATATGCTGTTTAATCTTGCTTTCAAATCGACAAGCGTCTGTACAGTATGCTGCCACGGTAAACTGTCTTTCAGGTATCCCCATAGCCAGAAATCACAGGAATTGAGATCTACTGATCGGGCTGGCCAGAACTGCGGAAAGTCTCTATAAATTATGCGATCATTTCCGAATGTTGAATGGATCAGTTCCTTCACTTGTCGAACAACGTGGGGAGGGACACCAGTTTGCATGAACACTACAGTCTCCACGCATTGCCTTTCTTGCAGAGCGGGAATAATGTGATCTCTTAGAAGAGCGCAGTACCGTGCACTAGCTACCGTACACTTTACAGGCCCATGAGGTGTAGACTCTTCAAAGAAAAATGGTCCGATTATAAACTCTGCTGTGAATCCACACCATAGTATGAACTTTGTAGTGGTCTTTCGTGCACAGCAGATGGATGGGAAGTTCCCATATTCGGCAGTTTTGTGCATTTACAGCCCCATGAAGAGTGAAATGTGCCTCATCAGACCACAAGATCATTTGAGCTCATGTATCGGCAAGTTCCACATGAGCCAGAAATCGTAGAGCAAAGTCTTTTCGTTTGTTGCTGATCGCAAGACTTTAGCTCTTGCGCTACGTATATCTTGTAGGGAAACCAGAGTAAAATTATTCGAAGCACTTTACGTACAGTAGACCAAGGAAGGTTCAAGTCTCTTGACACACCTCTGGCACTACTGACTGGTAGTGTTTCGCATTCAGACTATTACAACCGCAACTTCATCCACTACCTCCGTTCCGATACGTGGTCGTCGCCTGCCTGGAATTACACCTAACTCCCAGGTCGGTTGCTTCAAATTTCTTTATTAGTTTTCGAAGCCCCACTGACGTCAAAGGTCCTTTACGCAAACCTTTAAGTTTCTGATATTCACATAGTGCTGCATTAGCGTTACTATTTTCTATAGAAGAGTTTTACTAAAAGAGCACGTTCCTTTTTTTGTATGAGCCATAATGGTTATTGACGGTGGCGTTGGCCTTTCTAGTTTTATCCAACAGGATGTCATTTGCGTAAGCAGCGTGTCTTAAAGTAAATTACAACTTTTACATACGTGCAGCACCGTTTTCCCACTGGTAGCAGAAATTTTAACATTTTTTTTTTCCTTCTACAAATCGCTTCCCCATACCATAAATGACATACCCACCGATTTTCACAGCGCTAACTCTAACCGTTTTGACACTGGGTCTCCTCAAAAAGGAAACTTATATTATAACCACTTGGTATATACAATACACGAATATCGTCGTATTTAGCAGTCACTCTACTTGAACCACAGTCAACACAAAAGCGTACACAAATATACCCATGCGCTTAAAGTCTGGCTAGGCAAAAATCCTTCACCACATTTAACATCAGAGGGTAAGCCAATGATTGAACTTCTTGCAACGAAATCACGGGCTGCCTTCGTATGGGACTTCGAATGTCCATAAATCACTTTCAAATGGATATACTGCTTTCCCTCATGTCAACCTCATGGAGTTTACCACACTACTCGCATAAAATGGAAGATAACAACGGAATCGTTAAAACAAAGCTTAGTAATGGCTACTGCAAAGCTTTGCTTCGATATAATTAGTACGTTGTTGATGTACACTTTGGAACTAATGACATTAAAAGTAAGGAATATGCAGGTTTACTCAACAAGTACAGGTCACTGTTGAAAAAAAGTTACAAATTAGGATTGAATGTGAAAGTGTCTGCAATTCTGCCCAGACACAATAGGAGGGAGTATATGATGAGAGCTTTGTCGATCAATTCGGCCCTGGAGAGATGGTGCAAGGTTCAAGGGGTAGAATTTTTTCAGCATGGTCTGTGCTTGTTGACAGGAGAGATGTCTACAGGGATGGGGTACACTTAAATAGAAAGGGTGCAAGAATATTTGCTGATGCTATCGAGGCAGTGTTAGGTGGGTCGAAAAACTGCTAGCTCGGGGGGGATACACAGAATAAAGGTTAACAGTAGCCGCAGGCAGAGGCAAAAGCGATTCTTGCAGTTTCCACTGGAATGAGCAGCAGCAGCAGCATGGAAAGCAAAGCAATGGAGATTTCCAGGAGTCACAGTGGAAGAAATAAATACATGGGCTGTTAGGAAAACTAAGAGTAGAAACAGGTGCATGTATAGTTGCATTTACACCAATGCAAGGTGCATGGTTAATAAATTTGATAAGCTTGAAGTGCTAGTCAAGATATTAAAGTCAGATATTGTTGGGATATCAGAGAAGTGGTGTCACACAGATATAAGAAATGCAGAATTGGAATTTGGGGAGTGCAATGTGTACAGAAAGGACAGACAGAACGGGAAGTTAGGAGGGATTATGCTGTTAGTTAAAAACACATAAAATCTAAGGAAGTGCATTCAATTGATGTTGGTGAACAACGCAATGTTGAGTCTGTCTGGTGTGACATAAGCACTAGGAAGGGAAATATGAGAGTAGCTGTCTGTTATATGCCTAATGAATCTGATGAGTATAATGAGCAATTGTGCAGAGAAATAGAGTGGGTCAGTAAATCAGAATGTCTTGTAATGGGGGATTTTAACTTTCCAGAAATTGTGAGTTGATCACTCATACGCTAGCATGACTTTTGTAGATTTATTGGAGGATTGTTTTCTACAGCAACATGTTTCAGGGGAAACCAGAGGGAGTAATACTCTTGATCTGATTATCAGCAGTGATTATTCATGCATTAAGAATTTGAAGATAAAGGAACCACTGGTGACAGTGATCACAATGTACTGATATGGGAATTACTTAAAGATGTAACTACCATCAAGGCTAAAGGGAAGGGATTTTGCTTTTGTAAAGGCGACTACAGGGGTCTCAGACAGTTTTTAAATTCTGTACAGTGGGATCAACTGATGATGTTCCCAACGTTGAATCCTAAATGGAAAGATTTCAGAGACTTAATCTTGGAGGCTACTAGGCTTTTCATTCCAACTAGGAAATATTGTTCAAGGTTCAGGTCTAAATGGATGTCAGATGAATTAATGAAGCTGGTGGCAGAAAAGAATAATCTATGGGATGCATATCAATTACCAGGTTACACAGAAGCCCATGGTAGATATAAGCTTGTCTGTAATCAAGTCACAAAGTAAGGCAGGCGAAAGCACATTACGAGAAATCTTTGGCAAAGGATGCAAAGAAAAACAGCCAACAGTTCTTTACTTATGTAAACTTTAGAAGGAAAGGAATGAATCAGATTGGACCACTTAACATAGATGGATTGACTACTGATAATCATGCTCAGGTAGCGGATAAACTGAATGAGTATTTTGCCTCTACATTCACACATGAGGACTTATTCAATGAGGGAAATGTCAGAAGTTTATCAAACTCTAACAGGGAGCTAAGTTGTTTTGTAATAACTGAGAGCAAAGTGGAGGAGAAATTGTTGAAGTTAAACATAAGGAAGGTACCTGGGGTGGACAGGATCTATCCAGTTATATCAGAGGAGGCAGCAAAGGAGGTAAGCAAACCCTTAGCCATAATTATGAGAGCTTCCTTGGACTCAGGGGAAGTCCCCATGGACTGATGGTGTGCAAATGTATCCCCAATTCAGAAATGGAGTTCAAAAGGTGACAAAATAATTATAGACTTGTTAGTTTAACTTGTGTTCTGGGGAAAATAATGGATTCTGGATAAAGAAGCATTTCACGCTCATCTAGACAAGACTGCCGTAATAGTTAAGACTCAGCATGGGTTTGATAAAGGGAGGTCTTGTCTGACCAATTTGATTGGATACTATGATGGAATTGAATGTCAAAAATAATTTTGATATCATATACTTGGATTTCAGGAAAACGTTTGATACTATTGCACAGGGAAGACTGCTGTACAAACTGGAGAAGTATGGCATTAACGGTAAGTCGCTACATTGGATAAAGGGATGGTTGAGTGGGAGACGACAGAGAGTGGTAATCAATGGACACTGCTCTTCATGGACAAGTGTTATTAGTGGAGTTCCCAAGGGTTGGTTCGGTGCTGGGCCCATTGTTGTTTTGTGTATTCATCAATGATACTGATGAAGGTATATATCAGGATTAATGTCCAAGTCTGCGGATGATACAAAGGTTGGCAAGGTTGTTAACGACAGTAAAGACAATATGCTACTCCAACTGGATCTAGACAAGTTGGACAAATGGGCTGAGAAGTGGCAATTGAAGTTTAACATTGGCAAAGTACTGCATATGGTTAGCAATAACCCAAGAGAAACATACCAACCGTGTGGTACTACACTAAGGGAAGTGGAAAGTGAAAAATACCTGGAGGTAATTGTGCAGTGAAATGTGAAGTTTGGTGAGCAGTGCAGATGGACTGCTAAGGCAGATCATGGAGTCTTGTCAATGATAGATAGGAATTTTGCTAGCAGGGACAGGGAGGTGATTATCCCGCTGTACAAGGCAATGGTCAGGCAACACCTAGAGTACTATGTACAGGCCTGGAGGCCTCATTTTAGGAACGATGTAGAGTTGATAGAATGAGTACAAAAAGGGCAACAAGATTGGTGAGGGGAACAAAGGGGTGTTCTTACCATGAAAGGAGTAATTTCTGCAAATTGCAGCGCCTGGAGAGTAGGCACCTGCGAGGTGATCTGATTGAGGTGTATAAGGCCTTGAATGGGTTGAGCAAGCTGAATGCTGATGGGATTCTTCCTCTTGCTCAGATTAAGAACCTGAGGGGGCATAGATTCAAATTAAGGAAAGACAGTTGTAGAATAGATGTGCGGAAATTTGCTTTTAGCCGGGTGGTTGATTGGTGGAACAGACTTCCATCTTTTGTTTTGGAAGTTGATAGCCTAAATAAAATTAAGGCTGAGCTGGACTGGACAGACATTTCGAACGATTTTTTTTTTTTTTTTTTGCTGATGCCGCATAAGTTTGCTTTCTTGCATTGTATGCCTCTAATAATACTAATGCTAAGCCAATGACAACCAATAGACGTCGAGAGCAGGCTTGGCCTTCGGGAAGTCTAAAATTAGAATACGGGCACAACAAACGGATAACCGACCCAACTGTCGGCAGTCGTTTAGCACCAGGCGTCCAAGTTACACCTATTCCAAATAGAGCAAAAAAAAAAAAAAAATACAAAACTATTATATTTAGGCCACCCGAATAATTAAATTCATCTGCTGTGCTGTGTCTTATTGTCTGTTTTTGAATGTGTTCTATGGTCGATTTGTGTTTGCTGGACGAAAAACCCCAGTTTCTGGGGGGGAGGGGGAACCTTGCTATCTACGCCTGAGACCGACTAACTCAGCCACGTAGTGAAAAAAACCCATTAAAGTTCCTCGCATCATCGACGGCATTCGAACCCGGGCCTTTTCCACCCGGTGTGGGGAGAACGGTGACGATACCACTTTGCTACACGCGCAGACTTCCAAATACAGCAGTGTTAAACATCATAACAGAGCTTACGATGTTTAACACTGCTGTACCTGGGAAACAGCCCAGAGAAAATTCCGAAAAGTTGACCATGCTGTGTTTGAATTATTTATTTTGAATAATTCGCCCTGCTTTAAATTTCATTAAGTTAATTAGTTACCATAATTACTTCAGTTGGTGTGTTCATTTCCATATAACAGGGGCAGCAGAAAAGTAAATTCTCTAACTCAATAACTTCTGAAGGAACGAACGTAAATATAAACAAGTCATTTATTGTACTGTATTGCTAATAGTACTGTATTGCTTTTTTACTTAGGAAGTCACATTGGGCCGCCTGATGTCTGTGAGTTGACATTTGATGACCCTGCTCAGGTTGCAGACAAATTGGATGGGTGTTTTGCCTCTACATTAACGCATGAGGAATTCTTCAGAGAATCAGATGCCAGAAATTTGTCAAGCCCTAACGGGGAGCTAAGTGACTTTGTGATAACTGAAAGGAAAGTGGAGAAATTATTAAGGATAGACAAAAAAGGCGTCTGGGGCGGATAGGATCTATCCAGTTATATTAAGGGAGGCAGGAAAGGAGGTAAGAGAACCCTTGGCCATAATTATGAGAGCATCCTTGGATTCAGGGGAGATCCTCGCGGATTGAAGAAATGCGAATATATCCCCAATTCATAAACGGGAATCAAAAGGAAACATGACCTGTTAGCTTAACGTCGGTTCCAGGGAATATAATGAAATCATTGGTTAAAAAGTAATGTAGAACCATTTGGACAAGCATGCAATTGTAAACCACAGCATGGATTTGTCAAGGGACAGATTCGCGTAACCAATGTCAGCCAAGGCATTGTCATAGGTTACTATAATGCAATGACCAAGGAACTGGATGCAAAAAATTATTTTGACATCATACACTGGTGTTCTTTCACATTTCTAACCCCAAATCGAAATATAATCAAAGGATATTTATTAATAGTTAAGACCTAATAGCTAAGTAATATGTGACAGGTGCTCTGAAAATATTCCAAAATGACTATTTGCAACCTTTGTACAACAGTTTTGGTAAACACGACGATATTGGCTGAAATGTTATCAGAAGCCCTCAGTTTGCTTCAGTTTCTCTTTTTAAATGGAAAACAAAATGAAAAGTTCACTAGGTGCAAAACTAATATTTAGTTGAACCGCCTCTGGCCCTGATGACAGTACACCGTCGAGGCATTGACAAGATCAATTTCTAAAGAAAATCAGCTGATAGTTCGTGTTTCCAAACACGAATTATGGCTTCCTGAAGTTCAAGAAGGGTCTTTGGTTTCTTTCTGGCAACTGCAGATTCCACACGATGCCAACAGTTCTCTGTAGGATTCAGGTTCGGGCTGTTTCCTGGCCAGCTAAGAGTTGTAATAGACTGTTCTTCCAACCATTTTTTCACCAGTAACAAATATAAACACATTACTGTCAAACGTCTAATGCAGAAATGAAGCTAAAGTAACTACAGAATTGCTTACTTACACATTTCTTCCAATGATATTCCATTTTTTTTTTTTTTTTTTTTTCAATTTATTTGTACACACACAATTATTATATATATATATATATATATATATATATATTTACAAAAAGATATATATATTTACAATTTTATATACATTAACATTCTCGTTACACATATATAAGACATTAGATTATACCTGGTGCACTTCGTACGTGTATACCAGAGTCAAGGGTGGCTCCTAGACAAAAGCCCCATCTCCACCTTCACCTGTTTTGGCGTAGAACCTCAACAAATCTAGCCTAAAAACATATGCGAGGTATTTTACCACCGCCAATATAAGACAGCTGTTACCCGGTGCCCTTCTCTAGGTCCGGGTTTACGTAATGTATTTGTGACGAATGCACAAGTCCCGCACCCACTGGATGTAGTGCAATACCAGTGGGTGTCAACAAACGAATTATCAGTGGAAAACTTCCAAAAAATTATCCTCACTTACACCCACTAATTATTATATTAAACAGATATATACAATACTTTTTTTTTTGTTTTTTTAAATATGCTCAGAGTCTCTGAACTACTGAGAACCAAAAAAACAATATATAACATACATCTTTACAATAACAATTGACATAAATCTTGTCAAAATAACAATTGGCCAAAATCAATGCAACATTAATTAACATAAATCAACACAATAGCAATCCATATAAGTCAACACAATAAAAATTAACTTAAATCTTCTGTTTACACTTAAACCTTTTTTCTTTTGGTCATTTGTCAATTCCCAGAAGAAGCTGAAGTTCTTAGCTAAGTCCTCAAAATGAAAACTGATCTTGAGAAGGTTTGCAGAGCAGTAAAGTTATTATGGTCTTCAACTAATATATTTACATTGATCCCCAATAAGTTTGGAACCGCTGATATTAAATCCGTTCTAAGTTTAGAGTACAGTGGACAGTTCAGAAGTACTGTACATGAATCCACGTTTCGTATTCCCCACATGTGCAGTTCGCCCGATGACGAGTAGCAGAGTCGTCCTGAAAGATGCTGTTACTTGGCTGGTTGAAATAGTCTCTAATGGTTGGCAGCAATTTGCCTTCCAATATAGCCAAGTATCCATTGGCATTTACGGCACCTTTTATAAACTGCAGGTGACCTACTCTGCGATACGAAATGCACCCCATATCATTTGACTGGTAGGGAATTTCACTGCAGACATCATACAGTCTGGATGGTATTTTTCACCACGTCTACGGCGAATCGTTTGTCTCCATCAGAGCCATGCCGGTTGAATTTCTTCTCATCCGAGAAAACAACTGACTTCCACTGCTCGGAGGGTCCCTTTGACATGCTGCTTATACCAAATTAATCGTTTTTTTTTTTTTTTTTTTTTTTTTTTCATTTTTTGTGTGAGGAGGGGCTTCTTCTTAGGATCTTCTCCATATTTTTAGAGACTTCTTCTGACTGTTTCTGCACTTGCTACCACTCCTGTATATTCTTCCCATTTTTTTTTTTTTTTCAGCTCAGACGAAGAAGCTTTACGATTTTTAAGGCATAAGCACTTCAAAACGCGGTCCTGTTTTGGCGTAGAGACTCGTTTACGTCCAGTTCCTTTTTTCCTATCAGCAGAACCAGTATTCTTGAGTGTGGAAAGAAATCTACTCACTGTCGACTGATTACAAGACACTCTATAAGCAATATGACGGGAAGAAAATCCTCACGTGAAGCAACAATAGCACTCTTTCTTCATGGCATCAACTGCACGTAACTCGCCATCCTGACACAAGCAAGGAATGACTGCAACTCTTGCAGAGAGTGCTTATATAACTGAAAATAACATCTGATGCAATATTATGTCATCACCTACGCGTGTCAATCTTATCTGATGCAATCTGTAAGAAACATTGCCATATACTTACACTATTTGGACGACAATTACACTTTTAAGGGGTGATGCACTTTCTTTGAACACCATTGCATATTTAGATTTCCGGAGGCTTTTGATACTGGAGCACATAAAAGACTGCTGTACAAATGGAGCAAGGTGGCATTAAGGGAAAGTTACTCTAATGGGTAACGGGACGGTTAAGTGGAAGAGGACAGAGTGTGGTTATCACTGGGCTCTGCTCTTCGTGGACTAATGTTATTGGTGAATTCCCCAGGGTTCAGTGCTGGGTATATTGTTGTTTTCAATATTCATGAATGATACTGATGAAAATATATAAGGCTTGATGTCTAAGTTTGCAGATGATACAAAGGTTGGCAGGGTGGTTAACGACAATCATCAGGGTGAGCTACTGCAACGAGATCTACGAAAATTGGGTCGATGGGCTGATAAATGGCAGTTGAAGTTTAACACTGGCAAATGCAAGGTACTGCACATGGGTAGCAGTAACTCCCGAGTAACTTATGAACTCTGAGGTACTACATTCAGGGTAGAGGAGAATGAAAAAGATCTGGAGTTAATTGGGCAGTCAGACATGAAATTCTCTGAGCAGTGAAGACACGCTGCCGGAACGGCTCACGGGGTTTTCTCAATGATCTAAATAAACTTTGCTAGCAAGGATAAGGAGGTGATTATTCCTTTGCCATGGTAAGACCGTATTTTCAGTACTGTATACAGGTCTGGAGGCCTCACTTTAGGAAGGATGTATTAGATCTGCTGGAACGGGTGCAGAGAAGGGCAACCAGCTTGGTGAAAGGAACAAAAGGGTGTTTTTACTTAGAAATACTTAGTTTCCGCAAACTGCAGCGTCTCGAGACCAGGCACCTGAGGGAAGATCATATTGACGTGTTTAAAGCCTTGAATGGATTGAGTAAGCTGAAATTTAATGGTATTCTTCCACTTGCTGAGAATACACACATGAGGGGGCATAAATTCAAGTTGAGGAAGGATAGTTGCATGATAGATGTGGAGAAGTTTGCCTTCAGTCAGCGGATGGTCGATTGTTCGCACAGGCTTCCATCTGTTGTTATGGAAGTGGATCGGTTGAATTATTAAAAAAAAAATAATAATAATAATAAAAAAAGTTCACCCATTCATACACTCCAAGAATTTGTCGGGTTTAACATTGAAATAAATAAATTTTCTGTTTATACTCCGGCACGACAACCAAGTCAGTAGAGTTTACAATAAATCGTCAATACAAATATTTATCGTATTTAGTAGTCACGGGGTTCAAGCCCGTGACTACTAAATACGATAAATATTTGTATTGACGATTTATTGTAAACTCTACTGACTTGGTTGTCGTGCCGGAGTATAAACAGAAAATTTATTTATTTCAATGTTAAACCCGACAAATTCTTGGAGTGTATGAATGGGTGAACTTTTTTTATTATTATTATTTTTTTTTTCCGGCTGGATACTATATACGTTTGCTTTCTTGCATCATTTGCCATTACTACTACTTATTAATCTAACCTCCCTTACACTTTCAGCTCCCTTAATGGGGAAAGTAATGTACATATTACTGCGGCCTCCCACTCAATTTCATCTACTGTTCCGTATTCATCATCTATTGGACCGTAAATGCAGAACTTTGCCCTAGTGACTACGGGGCGATCACTTTTACTGTCCAACCTGGCAGTCTGCGCGTGTAGCACAGTGGTATCGTCACCATCCTTCCCACACCAGGTGGAAAAGGCCCTGGTTTGAATCCCGTCGATGAAGCGAGGAACTTTTATGGGCTTCTTTCACTTCGTGGCTGAGTTAGTAGGTCTCAGGCAAAGATAGCAAGATTTTTCCCAAGGAACTGGGGTTTTTCGTCCAGCAAAACCAGGAAAATCGACCGGAGAACACACGCAATTTACAAACACAATACACATGGGTATATGAATTAACTTTCTGGGTGATCCTAATGTAATCGTTTTTTTTTTTTTTTTTTTGTTTTTTTTTTTGTCCAACCTGACATTATTCCCCAAGCTGCTCTATTGCAAGACATAAGATTCTCACAAGACGTATTAAATGGACTTATATGAAGGCACCATTAGATCATCCTTTAACGCATCTGTAATTAACACCTTATCTGATTTGACAGCCACCACTCTTGCAAATTTAATAAATGATGTCATAATTTATTATATTTGCAAGAGTGGTGGGTTATTCAGTCCAACGTCTCGGTGGAATCATAACCTGATTCTTCTACGTCAAGATGCTTTTCGTGTTCGTTGTGCCTTCCAACTACA